>NC_140588.1:1085020556-1085620556 GCF_964204655.1 Triturus cristatus | reverse complement strand
GTGAGCATCATATACCAGGCCAACTTCTCACAGAGATGTTCGGCGTCGGGGAGTGAGTTGTCGGTGTTGGTTGAGATGCGGATGGAGTTTTTGTGTGCGATGGCGATGCCTCCTCCGATACGGTTGGTGCGGTCTTTCCGGATGATTTTGTAGCCGTCGGGGATGGCTATGGCGATGTCGGGTGCCGAGGAGGGATTCATCCAGGTCTCGGTGAGGAAGGCGATGTCCGGGTTCGTGGATTTGATGAGGTTCCAAAGTTCGATGGCGTGCCTGTGGATGGATCGGGTGTTGACCAGGATGCAGTGGAGATTGCTTCCGGGGGAGTTGTTCTTGACGGGCGCGGTGTTGGTCCGTGGGCAGGTGAAGTGACAGTTGTTGCAGGTGAAGGGTCCGTGGGTCCGTTTAGGGTGGGCGCGGTAGCAGCCCGGAGTGCGGCCGGGGTTGAGGTTGACGAGGGTGGCGGAGTCGTAGGTCAGGCGGGGGGCCAGGGGTTCGGGCGCTGAGCGCGGGCCAGGCGCGGACGGCCGCAGACGGGCTTGCCTTAGGCGCGCCAGCGGCCGCCATATAAGGGGTAGCCGGGGAGGCGGGGTCAGCTGGGAGGCGGGAGGAGGGCGGGTAGGGGAAAAAAGCGGCAAAAAAACGGCGGCGGGAAAAAGGCTCCAAAGGCGAGGAGGCCTAGAAAAATGAAAAGGCGCAGAAAAACAGGAAAAACGAGGGGGAGACGGCGGGAGGGCAAGGGGGACGGCACTCAGGAGATGCAGGCACTCGGGGATGCAGAAGGAAACCAGGGGAGCGCGATCACACAACACAGGCACTCGGGGATACAGAAGGAAACCAGGGGAGCGCGATCACACAGCACAGGCACTCGGGGATACAGAAGGAAAAAAAGGGGAGCGCGAACGCAGACAAGCGGCAACATAGGCACTCGGGGCACAGGCAGCGATGCAGGCAAAAGGAGAAGGCAGAACAGGGGATCTGGTGGCGCTGTGAGGACAGGGGAGCGACCTACCCTGGGGTCAAGGGTCGCTACCACTGCCTCGCAGCGGCCGCTATTTAAGGGGTAGCCGGGGAGGCGGGGTCAGCTGGGAGGCGGGAGGAGGGCGGGTAGGGGAAAAAAGCGGCAAAAAAGCGGCGGCGGGAAAAAGGCTCCGAAGGCGAGGAGGCCTAGAAAAATGAAAAGGCGCAGAAAAACAGGAAAAACGAGGGGGAGATGGCGGGAGGGCAAGGGGGACGGCACTCAGGAGATGCAGGCACTCGGGGATACAGAAGGAAACCAGGGGAGCGCGATCACACAACACAGGCACTCGGGGATACAGAAGGAAACCAGGGGAGCGCGATCACACAGCACAGGCACTCGGGGATACAGAAGGAAAAAAAAGGGGAGCGCGAACGCAGACAAGCGGCAACACAGGCACTCGGGGCACAGGCAGCGATGCAGGCAAAAGGAGAAGGCAGAACAGGGGATCTGGTGGCGCTGTGAGGACAGGGGAGCGACCTACCCTGGGGTCAAGGGTCGCTCTTACTCTCCCTACCATGCTACCTTAGCCCTGCCTTCCCATTCTTTCTTCCTCAACGCCTTCTCGTCTTCTTTATGTGGCTCTACTTCCCCTTCTTGGCTCTCCCCACCTTCATTGTTCCCCCATACCTTCAACTTTATTTGCATGATGAATTACTTTCTCACCCTTCTTACCCATCTTGTCCCACTCGCTTTAGCTAATTCTTTGTTCTATCATCCCCTCTTTCCATTTTTTTTTCTTTGTTCTATTTGTATATATTTCTCTTAGCATCCTTATTCTCTCTGCAGGAGCCTAAGCTTACTCTGATTTTGTTTTCATTCCTTTCATTAACCCTCTTCTCCTTACCCTTTCGTCTTTGCCTGACCTAGTTTTCTTGGCTTATTGTTTAACGCCTGTTAACTTTTTACTTACAACATTATGCAGAAGGAACTTGGAGACCGGCAGTCTGAGAGTTTGGAAAAAGTTAGGCAGCTTCTCCCTCTTCCAAAGCAGACTCGTGATGTCATCACATGTGAACCTCAAGGATCGCTTATTGACACCAAAGGAAACAAGATTACGGGTTTTGAATCTATCTTCAAGAAAGAAGTGAGTATGCCAGTACTCTGAGCTGGTCCGAGCCTCTCTTAGTTATGCTTTGTGACTGCTGTAGTGAGACTTGTAGATTATTAAAAAATATATGACGAAGATGGAGTGGCCTTGTGTACTGTGATATCCTCGCATGCACGGATGCACTTAAGGCGAAATCAGCTTGGTATAAGACTCCTCAGCCCATAGTGGAAGGATTATGTCTGAAGCAGTAAAACACCTGCATGATCTAGTTTGGGGAGTAAGCTGCAGTACTTTGGCTATGTTGGACCGTGGTTCACCCTGCTGTTCCATTATGGGAAGTGTTCACGTTCACCGGTGCTAAGCAAGCTGTAAGAATGTGTTTAAAAAGCATTTTACTATATGCAAGTTGTGATATGTGTATTGGCTAAATAATTGTTTTTGCTTGCTTTTTCCACTATTGCATGTATTGATCTTGCCAGGTTCTCAGAAATTGAATGGCTATTTTATGTAAATAAAATATAGATACGCTCACAGCAGTCTTGTAGCAGAGTACAGCAACTCTCAACCACCTTTACACCCAATCCCATGTTTCTGTTCACAACTGTGCCCACGTGCTCTGGATGAGTGTCCGAAATCCTCTAATAATGGGTCCAGGCCCCCTCTCTTACCAAGCCCCACCGATGGTCGTCAATGTTCCAGATACTTGGTTTATTTACTTTTTCTGTCCTCTACATGTTTACATAGTACTCAATGTTACTGAATCAGAGATTTTTCTTTAGGGTTTGCAGGTCTCCACCAAGCAGAAGATCTCTCCGTGGGACCTCTTTGAAGGCCTGAAGCACTCTGCACCGCTGTCTTGGGGTTGGTTCGGGACTGTGCGGGTGGATCGGAAGGTGTCCAGGTTTGAAGAACAGCAGAGGCTTCTCTTGTACCACACGCATTTAAAGCCTCGGCCCAGAAGCTACTACCTCGAGCCACTGCCCCTCCCACCAGAGGAGGAGGAACCACACACACCGGTCACCTTGGAGCCCGAAAAGAAAGTAATTGAGCCTGTGAAGCCTGAGAAGGCACAAGCTGCTGCTGCTACGGAAGAGAAAAGAAAGAAAACAAAGAAGAAAAGAGCCCCGCCCCCCAAGCAGGAGGTAAGCATGTCTCTCTGGCAACATTGATTGCTTCTGACCCCACCTGATGCGGTACAAAGTCTGCACATGGAATACTGCAAGGTTTAACTTGATCATGCCCACCACTATTAACCATTGGGAGAAATCAGGTCAAATGTTGGAATTTAGAACAATGTACGGGTAAACTGGGATAGGCGAGCACTGGGACTTGGTCATCAAGTACAAAACGTATCTGCTCCTGAATCTTTCCTTCCTGAATCAGAAAAGGTAGATTTATATTTGAATAAACATTTCTGCTCGTACATTGGCATCTCCTAGGCTTTAATAGTCACTGGAATCACATTTTTGTTACCATGAACTCCTCAGACTTTTATTGACTATTCAGAGCTAATGGCTTCTGATAACCAAACTATAGCCTTGTAAAGAATCTCTACAGCTCTCTGTGACTTTGGGTCTCATACAGGCGTGTGATACATTTATTGCGCATCTGATCATTCCTGCCATATTCCCTTAAGGGCATGTTTATGGACTTAAAAAGTGTCATTAGAGCGCCTTCCTGTTCAGCCTATCCTTCTTAGGCTGTTTGAGACTTGTCTACAAATCCATTATGCCTGTACTTCCATCACTTCAGGCTCTTAATGAGGCATATTTACAGCTATGTCTGCTGTGGTCAGATATCCCCAGCTTCCGCTGAGGCATGTAGAAACCTTGTACCAATCAGCAGCTGCTTCTGTTGAGGTGTAGTGTTAGACGTTGGTCTTCAGTTGGAGCATGTCCTTGATGTGGTCCTGTGACACCTGTGATGAGCAACAGTATCCACACAGGGTGCCACCCAGTTATCACTTACTGCCCCAGGATCCTCCCACAGGTAAATCAATTTTTATTCTTTCACTACTTTGTCTGGCTTATGTTTTCTATTCCTTGTTTCAGGTACCCTTTACCGCCCTTTTTTGCCACCTTTTGCTGATCATGTACTCTTATACATTCTTTATTTTTTGTCATTCATATCCTTCTTGTCCTCTTTCCATAACTACCTATTTTCTTCACATCATCTCAGCACTAGTTTACCCTCTTAAATCTGTTTTTCTCCTTCTCTGCGATTTTCTGCACATTGTCACCGCCCCATTGTGCAGTGGTTTGCATGATTCTCCATCATGGTATTTTGCAATTGAAGTATACTGTTTGGTTGAGGAAAAAAACCCTAACCTACATTTCAAAGTGACCTACGGTCCATCAGCATTGACTATCTTATTTCTATAACTACCTCTGCTCGTTTCTGGGTCTCTCTCTAAGAACAGTCTGTCAGCTGCTATTTAATTTTAATGCTTTACCACATTCTCCGCTCACAACTGCAAGATTACATTACTTGAATGGACTTTAATATGCACGACCCCCATGCCATCATAATGTATATTTGTATTGAGATTATATTTGCACAACTTGACCTTGCCATATGTTTGTTTCTACTGGATAGTTCTACCTGCTACTCTGCACCTCTTAAGTCTCATCTAGCCCTCAGACATGGAAATGCTCCCCTGCCCCGATAGGTGGCACCTCAACTCGGTCTAGGCTTCCGGATCCCCCCCTACACATGACATCACAGAGTCGTATTGTGCCACTGCCGAACATTTCTTTCCAAATTATTACACTTGCTGTGTTTTCAGGGGTGTCTACCTTGAACATTTCAGGCTTTAAAACCCTCTTGAGCACAAGAACATTGCTTATGCACCCTCCAAACATCTGTGTCTGGTGCCTGAGGCCCAAGCACCACTCCAAATCGTGTGCTAAATATGGCCTCGTGCATGCCAAGGCAGTCGAGGAGCAGGAGCCCAATCTGTTCATGTCATGGGCTCAAGATGAAGCTCCAGACCGAGGTCTTGCTCTAGATCACGTTCCGGCTCACATACACCTGCAAGTCATGTAAGTGGGCTGCTTCAAAGATGCAGACTAAGCAATGCAAGAGGGATATGTTGGCTTTTTTGATGTGGATCTCGCTCAAGAGATAGGTCTGCCCGTCTGCAGCATTGTTCCTTACCCTGGCCACAGTGTCTTCTTTCAAGCCCATCTTGGTGGGAGTCTGCCGCAGCACTAGTTGTGGCAATGGAGCCTCCCACTTTCTTCCTGCTGTTTCCAGCCTCTCGAACTGATTCCACATAGTATGTGGTTTTCACACAGAGCTGACCCTCTTTCGCTCCACCCTGGCTCCCTCAGGTGTATCTGGGATCCGAGGGCTCTAGAGTTGGACACACTTCCGGTCTGGGGGCATTTCCGGTGCTGAGCGGACTAGTCGCTCACCGTCACACACCTACTTAAGTCCTGGTTAGAGCGGACGCGGGTCTGATGTTCTAGATTACGTGGCTCTGCCGAGACTAGGATGCTGCTTTGAATATTTACTACAAAGAACGGTGATATTCTTTGTTAATTTTTAACCTGCTTTAAAAAAAAACAAAAAACATTTACCTGCTCATTTGCACATTTTTTTTATCTGCACCTGTAACCTTTGTGGCAGCGTCACCCCGGTCCGTTACGGCAAGTGCCGGTTGAACGGAGGGTGCCGAGGGCGCTAGAGCTGGACACACTTCCGGTCTGGGGGCATTTCTGGTGCTGAGCTGTCTAGTCGCTCACCGTCACACACCTATGTAAACCAATGCTAGAGTGGGTGCGCCGCAGGTGCGCCAAAGTTAAGCCCGTCTGTGCCCGGACCGGGCCTAGGGCCATGACCCCTACACAAATTGAGACATGTCCGGAGTTGATAACTTATACTAGCAATGAACTGCGTACACTCGGGCCCAAAACTCGCTGTCCTACATTGATTATACTGAAAGAAGTTAAACAATGCTCTATCTGTCAGCTACCTTTCGAATTTACACAAATTAGAAGGCTGAGTAAATTTCAGAGCCAGCCTATCAGGATGAATACCAAAATTATCACGGCAGGGCTAATCAACTCTCGGTCATTAGTTAAACACAATACAGAAATGACCGAACTGATAGAAACTCAAAATCTCGACCTTGTTTTTATCACTTAAACCTGGGTTGATGACTCCTCGGATCTAGATTTCGCATGAGCCATTCCTGAAGGCTATTCAA
The DNA here is from genome assembly GCF_964204655.1 of Triturus cristatus. Classification (NCBI taxonomy): domain Eukaryota; kingdom Metazoa; phylum Chordata; class Amphibia; order Caudata; family Salamandridae; genus Triturus; species Triturus cristatus. The sequence goes on along the minus strand of NC_140588.1, from coordinate 1,085,614,280 downwards.
TCATTAGGGCTGACAGAAAAGGGAAACGAGGGGGGGGCCTGGTTATTATTTTCAGAGATGAACTGAGGGCCAAGGGCTCGAACCAGGGCAGCAACCCAGATTGCGAGACCTTATTCTTTCAGATCAACATTACAAATAACTATACGTTTAAAGGTCTGTTGATTTACAGACCACCTAGGGCTAAAACACAGCTGATAAAATTACTCCGCCCATTCTTGGAATCTAGTGTGAAGGGTTAAGATTTTACCATTCTGGGCGACTTCAATGTGCACCTAGAGAAGAGTTTAGGCTCAAGTACGACAATATTAACCGATGCAATGTCTAACTTATCTATGGAGCAGATTGTTAATCATAATACCCATGTGACAGGACACACTCTCGACGGGATCTTCACCTCCAATAATAACATCAAGATATTAGAAATACTGCTGGTTCCCTGGTCTGACCATAAGGTAATAAAATGTACCATAAACCTAAAAAAGGACATAGCTACATCTACCCCACACCCTAGGTGCGCCACTTACCATGACTGGTATTAGACCGACGCCCCTAAACTGAAGCAGCAGCTCTCTTTGACTATTCCTGAGCTAGAGTCAGGCAGCAACATAGCCGTCAACCAAATTTCTTGTTGGATAAATTCAGCTATCAAATTAGCGGTCCCGCTAAAGAAAATCACCTATAGGAGGAAAACCCCTTCACAACCTTGGTTCACAGGACTCATTAAATGCGCAAAAACAAAATTGTAGAAGGACGGAAAGGAAATGGAGGACTAACTATGAACAACAGTTGAAAGATGAATATAAAAACTCCCTGGCAATTAACAAAAAACTAATTTTAGAAGAAAAAAGTAATTATTTTACCTGGAAAATAAATGAGGCTAAAAATTCCAGCAAGGAACTTTTTACCACGGTGAAAAAATTAACAAATACCAATAAACAGATAGTAAGTAGTTCTGAATTATGCAATAATTTAGGCCAATTTTTTGTAGATAAAGTCACCTCGGTGTATGAGTTCTTTAAAATGACCGACAAATATATTCTCCCACAGACATGCACAGAACCTTAACAGGAATCGTCCCCTCTGATCCTTAACTCTTCGTTCCACTTTTCGCCACCATCTGTGGAACAGATTATACAGGTGGTAACAACAACTAAGTCCGGGGGCCTAACGGATCCGTGCCCACCGAAGGTGATGCACTTATTTCCTGAGCTGCTCAGTGATCAACTAGGACTAGTCTTTACACAAATAGTAAAATCCGGCTGCTTCCCAGATGCATGGAAAACAGCCTCAGTACTGCCGTTACTGAAGAAGCCAAATCTTGACCCACAGGAATCCGGGAATTGGAGACCTATTGCGAGAATCCCTTTTTCTGCAAAAATACTGGAAAAACTATTGAACAAACAACTGTCACAATTTCTCTCGGAGGTAAATGCCTTAGACCACTCACAATGCGGAATATGGAACGGAAACAGCTCTGCTCATGGCAGTAGAGGAACTCAGGAGTGTACTGGACACTGGAGGGAAGGCCGCCTTGATCCTATTGGATCTCTTGGCGGCCTTCGACACGGTAAACCATGATACACTCCTGATCCAACTAGCTGAAGTCGGAGTTCATGCGACAGCACGCACGCTGTTAGCCTCATATCTGTCTAATAGAACGTTTACAGTGGAGCTAGGAGAGGCTAAATTGAAACCTTTTAATTCACTGTGCGGTGTACCCCAGGGGTCTTCTTTAAGTCCTACTCTTTTTAATATATATGTGGCACCTTTAACAGCAATAATAAGGAATTGTGGTTTCTTACCAGTCTCTTATGCAGACGACACCCAAATAGTGGTATCAGTCTCAAACAACGTCAAAGAGACTGCAGACAGATTTAACAATTGCATGAGGCATATTAATCATTGGATGCAGGGCAACTGCCTAAAACTAAACGGTGATAAAAGCAAAGTCACGGTGCTGGGGACAGACATGAAAATCTGGTCCCCAGAGTGGTGGCCAGACAGCTTAGGCGATTGTCCATCCCCAGTGAACAAAGTTAGAAATCTTGGAGTGAAACTGGACAACAAACTGTCGTTTAACGCTCAGACAAACAAATTAGCATACACAATATGGTATATTCTTAAAATGATAAGAACTTATGCCGTTTATTCCCCAGGAGTCCTGTAAAACGGTGGTAACAGCACTGGCCTTATCTAGGCTAGATTATGGGAATGCTTTATATGCTGGGATACAGATCCAGCACCTAGCAAAACTACAGCGCTTACAAAACGCTGTGGCTGGGCTGGTGCTGGACATCCCCAGATTTTAGCCTGTTGCACACAGATTAAGAACCCTCCTTTAGCTTCCAATGGAAAAAAGGATAACATTTAAGTCTGTGTGTCTGGCCTATAAAGCCCTCCATGGGATGGGATCTTAGTTTTTAAAAACACATTTGAAACAATACGAGCCATCCAGAAGTCTGAGATCCAGCCAAGCAGAACGGATTCAGGTTCCGAAATACAAGCAAGTCATTTGGGGGGGGGGGGGGGACTTTCTGCTGCATGCAGCTAGTGCCTGGAATCTTCTCCCTATTTCGATCAAAAATAGCCCATCTCTGTTTTCATTCAGGAAAGAGGTAAAAACCTGGCTGTTTACCTCCTGTTAGAACTTCGTCTCTGTAGAATCCTGTTTTTACATCTAACGCCAAGACGCCCGTGGGCAATCGCGCGCTTTATAAATTCTCAAATCAATCAAATTAAGAAGCAGCCTTGGTCCCAGTCTCCTTCCCTGGCACCAGTTGACCCATTCACCTCTTACTGATTCAATCCTTGCTGGTTGCTGCGCTGTCCTTGATGCCACCAACATGGACTTTGCATCTGCTACATCACATAGCTTATTTCTGAGGCTGAAGGCTATTTTGGTGAGATCCTAAAGCAGAATACAGCAGTTGTTGAGGGGGTGGAGGATAGTTCTTGCCTCATGATAAATACTTTGGTAGGCTGGAGGGGCTAGCGTGTTCTGATTTTTCTACAGTCAGATGCTGAACATTAAATACAACAACATCAATGACAGCAGTGAGACGGCAACATTCTTCTCCCTTAACCCCCACTACGACAGGTGCTGCGGACTAACTAGTCCTGGAGAATACCAATGGCCTGGACTCCTCCCCTGAGATGTTCATAGAGTGTCCTTCGGGGGCGCCCACATATGCAAATTGCCTCATTTACGGATGACCTTCTCAAGGCTGCAAAGTTTGTTCTGATATTTTTACCTATAGAGTAGAGCAAGGCTAACAGAAACAAATAAGCTGGCATCTCCATTGATTGTCCCTCAGCTTCCTTTTCACAAGGTGTTGATGGACCCCGTTTTGCCAACTTGGAACAAGACAACGTCTGCTCCTGTGGTAAACCACCAGCCTTTGTCTGGCTTCTGTTCATGAGAGTCTTGTGATCGAGGTGTTGTCCTTATTCACAGAGCTCTGACTGTTTACATTCAACTCCTATGGGCAGGGATTTAAAGAAAGTGAAGCAATGATGGAAACAATCTTCTCTTCAGGGACTCTCCCACTTCATCCCACAAACGCCACTTTTGCCTTCTAGCTGGTTACTCCCGTGCTCAATGGGGAAGTGCGCTGATGGTTTTTCCAAATCTCCTGGACCATTACGGTAACCATTTTGTGAATGTTGTGTGCTCTGGATAACACATGGTCTATCCGATCCTTTGCTGTGACCTTGGCACAGTGGATTCAGTGGTGCGGTTCATCCATCCTTTGCCTTGTCTGGACACACTCCACTGGCTTTTCCAGGGATGTCCAATTGAAACTGATGGACATGTCCTTCAATGGAGTGTGCCACTTTGGAGAGAAAGCAGGTTCAGCCCTTGAGCTCCTCAGCCAAGGTTAAGCTCAGCCCTTTGTGCTTCTTTCCCCTGCTTGACAGTTTAATCAGCAGTGCTGAAAGTTGAGGGGATAGCCTTTATGCCTTTTCTTACAGCGATCCCAGCCATCGCAGCCAGGTAAAGCAGCCCATTAGGTTCTTTTAGATCTACAGGGGGGAGTGTTGGTTCCAATTGCCTTTTTAGGGCCTCCTCCTTCCGTCCCTACTGCAAAAAAACTGTTTTAATCCTCCCTGAGAAGAGGCGACCTGTCATGGGAAGAATGTCCTTTCTCTTGTCACTTTGCCAATCCATCATTTAAGACCCTTGGATCTGCCAAATTGTCAATCAAGGCTACACCCTTCCCTAGCGATATGTTGCCTCCTATTCCCCCTGTTATCTCTGTCACTTCAGATGTCCATGCTTGCATTCTGCAGCAGGAAGTTCATACTCTGTTCTTTGCTACCCGTCAGCCCTCAAAAGAAGCAGAGAGGTTTCATGGGATGAACCCCAAAAAAGGGCTTTAAGCCTTTATATGGACCGTTCAAGGACTATCAAATGGACAATCAACTTTTTGTGGGGCTCTCTGGAGCAAAGAAAAAGGAATGCTGGGCACAAGAGGACCCTGTCGAGGTGAATGGTCTTCTGCATTTAGACCAAGAAGTAGCCTTTGGAAGGTCTTTAGAGCTCATTCCACCAGGACTTGGGCCACTCTGTTTGTATGCAGATTGCCTGTCCTTCACATCAGCCAGACTGCAACATGGGCGTCAGTACATACATTCATGAAGCACTACTGCCTTGGTCGTCAGGCCCTGCAGAGAAGAGGACATTGTGCCCACTCCTTGCTGCAAGACTAAGATATGGACATCCAGCCTGCACTCTCCTTCCCATCCTTTCGAACTTTTCATTGTAGTGTTATTCTTTTCTTTCTCTCTTTCGAGGTCATCCTATGCCTCCCCACTTTTCCATTGCTGCGTATGTGCCCTTTCTTTCCACATGTATATTCTTCAGTCCTTGCTTCCTTGGTATTTCACGCTTGTCCTTGGTGTTCTTTTATTTCCTGTAGGAATTCGGAATGACTCCAGGTCGAGGCATGCCCTACACAGTGGGAATGGCGTCTGACCTTATGCATCATCAAAATCCAAATGCCATTTCGAGAATGCCATATGGACAGTCACCTGTGGGCCTCTACACACAAAATCAGCCTCTTCCAGCAGGTCAGCATAGCTATCCAGCTTGTAAAATTTTAATGTATTTTTAAAGGTAGTATAAAAGTCACTTCAAATGGTATCGTAGGCTTCCTACTTTTAGGAGAGGGACAGATCACCTACACATGCAGCTTCCAATGCCCAAGATAGACTTGGCAACCAAGCACAAAGGTGACAACCTTCTTGTGCAGCACACACATGTGGAGTTACTGGGATCCAGCGCTCACCTGTCAAGACACACACGTGAGAAAACAGTCCCTCTGACTCTTACATTCCATGCATGACCCACACATGATCTCAAAGAAACCCAATTATGGGAGACCATACAGAGGAAGCCACTGGCCATCTCCATCAGGAAGCAGGAAAAAGGTGAATTGTATACTGCCACCACGCAGTCTCATCACTTGGGTGGAGTGGACAGTAGTCACCCTGGTAAATGGGGGTACACTTTGCATGTCATCTCGACATCCAAGCCCAGCTCTGATGTCTCACAGTTGTGAAGCAGGAGAACTCTCAGGGCCTTGAAGGATTGTTGAGGTCACTGGGGGAAAAACACACTTGGCAAGGTACAAAACATACGAAGGCCAGGTGGCAAACTTTACCAAGCCTCGTAGAGGACTTTTGTGCTACAGATTTCTCACCCTAAAACCCCCACCCCAACCATCCTTATCATTATAAAGTTGAGATTTTGGCTTGTGCTTTTATGCAAGATCATCTTTATATTGCAAAAATATTTCTCCTCTGTAGGAGGGCAGTCCAACCCTATATCACACATAATCAAAGGGCAGAGATACTTTGCTGTCTTCTAAACTGCTGTAGTGGTCCAGTATTTTTCCTTTCCAAGAAAGCCTTGTACACGGCATGCCTGTGACTTGCTTAAGAGGTTAGGAAGCACAAACCTATTTCAGACGTCATAGTGGGGATCCCTTTGGCTTCCAGTGGAGAGCAGTATTTCATTTGAGGCATATTTACTGTGCAAAGATTCTATATGGAAAGCCTCCAGACTGTCTGTAGCAGAACATTCAGTAGTATATCCCCAGCAGAACATTGGAGTCTTCCAACCAGTACCTCAATGTTGAAGTAAGAATTGGATGATGCAACTTCATGTCACAGATCCTGTGGTTTGGGTCTTTGGATGTAACAATGTGTATGCTGCTCGGGTGAAAGGACCATTCATAAAGACCTAAGAGGTCTGTTGTTCATCAGTCTTGTCATTGTGTTTTCTACTTTTATTGGCTTGATTCAATGTAAGAAAAAGGACTCCTTGTGAGGTTGCGCTATCAGAATAATTTGATCTTTACTTAAGAGGCACATACATATTTCATGTGCTACAAACTCTACACTACGTTTATTTTGGATTGTAAATTAGTTATTATTTTTTAAGTCTCGCCTAGGCAGCGCTTGCGCTGTCTCTTTGTTCCATGCTGTATTCAGGTATGGACTTCAAGGTCTGCCCATATTTTTATTTTGCTTGTGGCATTGTCCTTTGTAGATGTTGGCTTCTGATTTGTTAATAGGCTTATTAGTCCCTCGCTACGACCTCTTTTTACCCTTTTGTTGCCTCCCATGAGGACTGGCCCTCTTACATGTGTTCTTACTCTAGAGCTTTCATTAGCAGTTCAGAGAACTATTTACTTAACATACACAGCACTCGCAGGACGCCAGCTTCAGTAATGGCTGCTGCTTCTTAACAGACTTTGCATTTTTTTTGGGGGGTTGTCACAAGTATTCTCACACTGCATCTGCCTGCAGTTTCCTTTGAAATCGTACAAAGGCAACAAAAATAGCAGGATTTCACCTTTGTTTTACTGGATTTTTAGGTCACGCGTGGCGTTGCAGCGCAAAGCGCTGCTCGCCTCGGCGAGATTTATTGTGAACGAGGAGTTTCAGAAAAGGGCTTTAAGTCCCGCCCCTCATTTCCATTGGCTGGCATCACCGTTTATGGTAAACGGTGGCCTGCCATTGGAAATAAGCTATTTGGTTTGCCTCCCTTTTGCTTTTTGGGCCGGCCCACCCAAACTGGCTCGCCTGCTTTGCGTCTGTCGCAAAGCACTTTCTTATCTTTATGGGGCCATGTATTTCTAATTAGAAACATATGGCCCCATAAAGACAAGAGATCGATGATTGTTCATAACGCAGCTGATACGCTTTTATGCAGCTTAGGCGATGAAACGGATAAATAAGGAGAAAAGTCTGCTGAAATAAGCTGGCAGTCGTTGTCATAGCTAAAAAGTTATCTGGCGCGGAGGCGGACACGCAAGGGGCTGTGTGGCTCGCGAGCCCTGGGTAACACGGCCACGAGCGCCGGCTGGGCCTCGAACAAGATGTGTGCGAGACCCTGAGAGAGCCTGGGCTGCACGGTTTGCTCCTGCGGTCCCTGTGTCCAGAGCGCACGGACATGCCGCAGTCCAGCCGCCGCACGTGCCCGGTGAGTAGGTAAAGCCCGGCTCCTTCTCTGTTCAAAGCAGCCGCGGGAGGAGAGATCGTTTCACCCTAAAAGTATGTTCGTCTCCAACAAAGACAGCTGGGCCGGCTACACGCAAGACAGCAAATGGGGGTAAGTTTGCTCTCCTATTAATACTGGCTTCAGTGCGGGAACATGCATGTTTCTCCACATACTGCGAGACATGAAGCATGTTCCATGTGTATGTAGAACCAGACCGCGTTCTATGTAGAAACCTACATATCTGGAGGGTTGTGTGTGCATGTGAGCACACAAATCGCACTCAAGCAAGCAAACTCACATGGACTAACACAGACGGGCATGTTATCTGACAAACACACGAGATATGCAGAAGACACACATGCGCAGATGCGAACAAAGATGTGGATGCACAGGTATGCACAGATATGTTCCCAAATAGTTATGTGCACATACTCAGATACACCCACAGTTAAAGGTGCATATAAGCACACACCTAAGTGCGCCTTAACATATGCACCTAAAACAGACACACGTGCACACACAGACGTTTGCACCCAAGCGCACACACAAATATAAAGCGTATATATGCACCAAGACCTATAAAGACTCCCATATATGCACACACACTCAAATACATGCACACACACACACAAATACATGCACACACAGACTCAGATAAATGGACACAGACGCACAGACTCAGATACATGCACACAGATACACAAGCACACACACAGGCTCAGATACATGAACACACACACAACACACACATGCATACACACACCCACAAATACATACACACACAAATACATACACACACAGACTCGGATGAATGCACAGACTCAAACATGCACACAGATACACACACAACACAAGCACACACACGGGCTCAGATACATGAACACACAAACACACGTGCATACACACACGCAAACACACTCAAATACATGCGCACACACATACTCAGATAAATATGCACACACACACACATCCACACAGACACACACATACAGGCTCAGATACATGAACACAAACACACACAACACACTCGCGCATACACACACGACACACACGCTTGACAGTCATGCCCTGTAATTGGTCTGCGTCTTTCTTAGGTGGACCGCAGGTAAGACTGCAATGCACGTAAAACCACAAACTCAATTAGCTGTGGGGTAGTTGTCCACAAGTCAACAGCTACACGTCCTCGAGCTCATGAAAGCAAGCCATTGGCTCACACAAAATGACTATTGATTCAAGTAAAAAGCCCTCAAGGCTGAATAAGGGATGTGCAAGAGTTAAGGAGACACACATTATCCTAACCGCTGACTCCTTCCTCGATTTATATTTATTTTAATAGCTGTGACACTGTTGTGCTTCGAAATGCCGTTGGGGAGTGTTGAAAATTGTGTTTGCACATTATTATCAACTATATCACACTCGTGTTGTTCTGCATGAATCTTCAGACATCTCCAATCGGTGCACAGTCAAACAAATGCTCACCTTTAACAGCCCCTGGAAGCTTGCCCTGGCATCTATAGCGCTACGAAAATTAATAAAGCAGTAACTATTAGTAGTTATAGATTTTTTTTATGAAGGATGTTTTTACTTTAGTTGCTCATGTGTCAGTGGTGTGGGGAAGAATTGTGCATAATTTATCATCAAATATGTAAAGCAAGGTGCTTTGGGGGTTATTTTATTGGAGTGGGAGATATGCAGCCAGAGGTTTACACACACACAGATTTACACACACAGACATACATTGAGGTTTACACACACACACGCACGCACACACACAATGAATAATAAGGTTTGAAACACATACACATACATCACACACAAACACATGCGCCCCCACACACACAATGGAGAATGAGGTTTGAAACACACACGCAGACACAATGAATAATGAAGTTTGAAACACACACACACTTTTTAGGTCTCGCCTAGCAACGCAGCGCATGCGCTGCCCGCCTTGGCGAGATCTATTGTTATGATTTCTTTGCCGAAGGGGGACAGGACATGTGCACGCGTACGGAAGACAGGAGAAGTGCACGCGCAGGACGACTTGCGTCTCTTCCGCCTTGTTTTTCTTTTTCATTCTCACGTATGTGAATGTGTGTACAGGATGCATCCCGTGCATGGTTATCTCCTTACCAGAGGGTAGCATAATCCTCACAAACACCACCTCACTTAAAAGCAGCGTATAGCAAAAGAACGCAACTCGCAAATGTAAACATGTTGACACGCTCCATTCACGGTGCCTACTCCCCATCACAAACGCAGAGCCCACCTCTTTCATCCATTAGGAAAAGCTTTTAAATCTGAACCTACTCTAATACCCCTTTTCCAATGGACCGGGTTTCCAAAGATGACATTTGCTGCTTCCCATGACTGCACCGCCCCATTCTTTTGTGCACTGCATTCAGTCGTCACTCTCCCCATCACTACTAGACTCTGAATGGCAATAACCATATACACCCCTGAACAACTCCTCTCCAACCAATATGACACACCCCAGCATCACAACCCCATCCTTCACTTCATGACAAGCAGACGGAGCACTGTGGGCATGGGAGAGATAGCCCTATTCCCCTACCCAGTACATTAATTTCCTATCACAGCATCTTTGCCCTTTCAGTCACAGCGACCATTGCAGGCAGGCAAAAACCTGAACAGTGTTTTCCTGGAAAGAACAGTGCAAGAAAGGCGATGCAAGACTTAGATCCCCCACTCACTAAACACATTCCATAAGTAGCACATCCATCATAGAGCATGATGCCCCTGTCCTGTGGGCCAGGTAGATGGCTCGATATTGAAATTTTGGTGCTGGTCTGTGTCTGAATATTGTCTTTGTTGTGCACAGTGAGAATGGATGCTCACCAAATGCAGGGGAAAAGATAAATTTCAAATAAAATTGAAGCATAGCCTTCAAGTTAACACTGTCGTGCTAAAGTTCTGACTCTGGCGCTTATCAAGTTTCGATTTGGCTGTGTTCTCTTTTCTTTTATAATATTTGCCCCTGATTGTTACAACTTTCCCTGCTGGTCTTACGAATGATCTGGCAGGCTGTCCGCAGGTGTCTTATAGGTTGTTCAGCTACAGTTTACAGCAAGACTTCGCTAACAAAATGGATTTCCGGGGGGAGGGGGGGGGGTTGTATGATGCCCCCACATTTTTGCTGAATGTACTTTGACTGAGTGTGCCCTGGACTCCTGCAAATCAGATGCCCAGGGCCTATGTTCCTTCCCTAAAACCCAAATTGACAAACCCTGGCCACATGTCAGCCCCTGGTAAATGGTACCCTAGGTACCGAGGGCCTTGTGACCAGGGAAGGCCTCTAAGGGCTGCAGCACTCATTGTGCCACCCTTAGAGGCCCTGTACCCTAACATACACACACACACAATGCCCTTGCAGGCTGAGTGCCTGGGTACAAGACAAAACAAAGAGTCGACATGGCACACATCCCTGTGTGCCATGCCCACCACCTACACTGCCCTGGCATACATCAGCGACCCCTCTAGCTGGGTGGCCTATGCCAGTGGTGTGGGCACAGGAGCATGAGCCCTGTGCCCCTACAGTACCCAAGTCCATTTATGGGCACTGTAAGTGCAGTGCTGCCATTAAGAGTATATGGTGCTGGGAGGTCGTCAACACGAACTCCACAGCACCATGAGGGCTACACTGAAGACTGAGAAGTTTGGTATCAAACTTCTCAGCACATTAAACCTGCACTGATGCCAGTGTGGGATTTAATGTAAGATGCACGACAGAGGGCAACTTAGAGTTGCCGCCTGAACCTAACCCACAATCCACGTCCTGTCTGAGAGGCTGCCTAGGCTGCCATACAGCAGACATGTTGCTGGACCCGTGGGTAGAGAGCCATCCGCTCTCCTGGGCCTGCAACAATGCACATCCTGAGCGAGGTGCTAGGTCTCCTCCCCAAGGATGGGCAGGGGAAGCATCAAAGGCATGCCGCCTTTGTGAGCCTCTCCAGGCCACTTGCTGTACTCAGCAACTGGCCCCCACCGGTTCTGACCCCCACTATGGCTGGAAGACTGGCGGGAAACCCCAAGGGAGGAAAGGGGGTGTGCCAGCCTCTGCCAACCCCTCCCCTCAGGTGGGGGAGGCGAGGTGAAGCACATCTCTGGGCTTCCGCCATCTTGAAGATGGGGAGCCCTGCCCAATCAGGACTAGGCTACTGCCCCCCTCCCACAGGAGAGTGGCAGGATAGAGGGTGTACCCACCCCAGGGAAGGGACCCATTGGTCCCTGCCGTTTGGGTACCTGTAACGCCCCTAAATTTAGTATTTAGGGGCACCCTGAACCTTCGTTTCTCAGGTCCCGGTTCCGAAACAAGCAAGAAGAACAAGAAGAAAGAAGACCTGCCGTGCAGCTGCTAACAAGAGAAAGACACTAACTGACTTGGCCCCAGCCCTACAGGCCTGTCAATCCTCGAACCTGCTCCTGCTAAACCCCGGCATCTCCAGTGGTCAGCAACCTCAAAAACCCCGGAGGACCCAACTGCCTTGTGACTCTAAAACAACTGGGACTCCCACGAGCAGTGGTTCTGCTCAAAGCAAGTAACATACCCCTAGCACCAGCCAGGAACTGCGATTCCTGCACACACTGCACCCGCCAAGCCTGGCCTGTGCCGGAGTGGACAAAGACCACGAGGACGTCCCCCCGGCGACTGTGACCCCGAATCCAGCACCCAAGGACCCTCCTCAACGCTCCAGACGACACCTGCAGCCTCAACACCAGAGGCCCCCGCCCCAACCGCGACCAACTGAGGGTAAGATTTTCCGACGCGAAAAGACAGCCCTACACCCACGCCATGCGGCCCCCTGTGCCCAGCTCCTGGGTGCCTACCCAACTTACAGCTCCCCAACTTACCTCTCGAAGTGGGGGTCGCACTTGAAGAATCTCCGTCCCCGAGCTTGCAGCCTTTGTTCGTCATTGAGCTTCTCCATTGAAATCCATTGAGCGCCCGACGGCTCAAAAGCACCCTGCACCCAGCCGCCCGAGTGCCCCTGGTAGTGCAACATCTATCCTAATCTCCTTCACCACTTGCCCTCAGTAAATGACCAGGAGCTCAGCTCCCACAACCACGTAGCCTGCTTGCCAGCAGCCACCAACCAAGGCCCCCTGCCCGCCATAGGATAACATTGGGCCTAACTCTCCCTGCACCCGGCTGCCTCTGTGCCGCTGAGGGTGTAACAACTGTACCTATCTGACCCTGGGAGACCCCTGAGTCTATGCCCAGAACCTTAACTCTGCCAGTCGAGTACTTACCCAAAAGCCGATAACTTACTTTTCTTCCTTAGGTTAACATTGACTAGTTTCACTTGGAAATTCTTGTCGAGTTTTTAAACTTTAAAATATTCACTAAAAATCAGCCGATCAACGAAAACTAAATTACTCACCTGCTATCAGGAGAGATCCCAGTTCTGGATCTTGGTGCCCAGCACTGACTCTGAAAAGTAATTACAACCGTACTTACCTATAACTTGATTTTTCTCCATAGGCTAACATTGCCTGGTTTTTGCCAGAAATTCTTCTAACTTACAAATATTCCATAAAAATCGCCTGTATAACAAAAACGATTTCTTTCAACTGTTTACAGGAAATGTACCAGGGTTAAATCCAGGATCCAACCCTGAGTAAGAAAATCATTTGTAAAGTAAAATTGCATTTACTTAAAAAGTCCAATTGAGCTCAATGTATTATTGTGTTTGAAATTGTGTTGCCTTTTGCAACAACTATCTACTGCATTCAAAAGTCTATTGCCTATTGAAAGTATTTATCTAAAGCATCTCATTCTGAGAAAGTATATTTTGATACCTATTGTTGGTTCTAAAATAAAACAACCATATATTTTTATATTCAAACCATTGGCCTAGAGTTCAGTTCTTGAGTGTGTGAGACCATTTGCTGACTGAGTGTGTGCAACAAATGCTTTACACTGTCCTCTGATACTGCCTTACTGCTCGACCAAGCTACCACTTTAGAGAGTAAGGTTATATCTAACTTTAGCCTCTGCCAAACCTCTGGGGACTGTGGACACTGTAACTATTAAAGAACAGTATATACAGAGCCACTTTCTTACATGGGGCCCCTCCCTGCCAGTGCTCACAGCATCCCCACACCAAATGGCTTCTGGAGCCTCTCTTCTGGGGCCCCTCCCTGCCAGCCCTCACAGCATCCCCAAGCCACTTGGCATTCGGTGTCTCTTCTGTGGCCCCTCCCTGCCAGCCCGCACTGCATCCCCGCACTGCATTCACTTCATACTCGCAGAGCCTCGCATCCTCTCTTCTGGGGCCCCTCCCTGCCACCCCTCACTGCATCTTAGCACTGCATTCCCTTCAAACTGGCAGAGCCTCGCATCCGGAGCCGCTCTTCTGGGGCCCCTCCCTGCCAGTCCTCACAGCATCCCCACGCCGCATTCAGTTCAAACTAAGAGCCGCGCATCCTCTCTTCTGGGGCCCCTCCCTGCCAGCGCTCATATATCCCCACGCCACATGACATCCGGAGTCTCTCTTCAGGGGCCCTCCCTGCCAGCCCTCACACCGCGTAAAGTTTATGTCCGTCATCGGGGTTGTAAAGTTCTAGGGCTGGGCCTGTGGCAAGGCACGGGGCAATTATGCTGATGCAGCACGGGGAAATAAGTATCAAGCCACACCGGTATTCTGGTTGGAGACCTCGCCCCCGAGCGGGCCGGCTCCCTTTATTGGTTTCCGCAGGCCACGCCTGGCCTGCGGATGACGTGTGGTTACCGCGATGGGAAACACTAGACCTGTCGAGCTATTACATCCCTATCCAACTTCATTCGAAACAAACTTCTTCCTTCCCTATACATGACAACAACATTACGTTAAACTGTGTACAGTCATATGTGCGGTGCTACTTGCGTGTCCCCTCGTCCGCTGCTCCTGGGCACTCCTCAGCAGGCAAAGTCTCTCAGTCTCTGGCTGGGCCCTGGATTGGGCCTCAGGTTGTACCTTCTGGGGGAGCTTCTCAGGCATGGGCTTGCGGGGGGTCCGCCAGCTGGGGTGGGACTGGTTGGGGGACTCGCAGAGTTCTCGCCCTCCCCCGGGGTGCCGGGGGGGTGGGGTGGCTGCCTGTCCTTCCGTGGCCGTCCACGGGTGGTCTTGGGGTACCTCCTTGAACCACGAGATGTTACGGGACACTTCTTCGTCTCCCCTTCGGGCAGAAATCATGGTTCCTTGGTTGGCTGTGACTGTCCAGCTCCCTGGTTCGTAGCTGGTCTGGAATTTTCCTCCTGGGCGGCGGTCCCGTAAGAGAACGGTGGCCCCCGGGTGGATGACCCTCTCGGCGGCGCGCCGCCGGTGGCTCGCGTAGTTGTTGCGGCGGGTTCGTCGGTCTTGTGTTTCTGCTTCTCTCAGTGGGGGCGGCGCCCAGCCCAGACACGAGGGCAGTAGATCTCGTCGGGGCTCATGGAGCATCAATGCCCACGGGCTTCTCTGGGTGGTGCAGTGGGGAGAGCTTCTGTACTCTCGCAGGAACTCGTGGAGGCGTTTTTCTGGGTCTGCCTGTTCCACCTCGGCAATTCGGAACACCTTGTTCGCATGATACGCTCTACGTCTCCGTTGGCCTGCGGCCATTGGGGTGTTATCCGACGATGGCGTATCCCTCTTTGTGCCAGAAAGGTGGCGAACTCTGCCCCCTGAAATGGCGGTCCGTTATCGCTGCGGATTTCCTCTGGGAACCCAAACATTGCAAATGTCTTTTCGAGGATGGGTGCTACGTGCACAAAGGCTGTGGACGCCACTACCTCTACTATGGGGTATCTTGAGAATCCATCTACTAAGACCAGGGTGTGTTTCCCCCCCGGGAAGCTTCCGAAATCGATGCTGACCCGTGACCACGGGGCCGGGCATGAATCTTCCGTGATTACTGGTGCTGGCTGTTCTGCGCCTCCCGTCAGTTGACACAGCGGGCATCGCCTCACATATTCCTCGACCATCTTCTCCAGTTCCGGGAACCAGAGCTTTTCTCTCATCCGGGATTTCATCTTCGTAATCCCCTGATGTCCTCCATGGGCTATTTGTGTGGCCCTTTGTCGTAGTCCTTCGGGTATTACCAGCCGAGGTCCTCGTAGCAGGAGCCCATCCGGCGTGGCGCTAAGCTCGTGCCGGATCTGCCACATCTTTGTCGTCTGTTCCTTTTCTCCTGGGCCCCAGGAGTTGGCCTGCCTCAGGAAGTGTGCCCATGACCCTTCTTGCACCGCCTTCAGCGTTCGGGTGTACACCCCATCGGTCAGGGCTGCCAC
Source organism: Triturus cristatus (assembly GCF_964204655.1). NCBI lineage: Eukaryota > Metazoa > Chordata > Amphibia > Caudata > Salamandridae > Triturus > Triturus cristatus. The sequence continues at coordinate 1,085,598,504 of NC_140588.1, read as the reverse complement.
TTTTATGTCTTCCAGGGTCATGTTCCTCCGGCAGGCTGCTTCCGACACTAGCTGCACATACTGGTTGGTGTCGTCGTCTTCTGACGTGACAGTCTTGTCCGGGTGGCGAGATAAGAAGTCCGCCGGGTTCTTGGCGCCAGGCCGGTATACCACTTCCATCTCGTAGGGCTGCAGTTGGATCGCCCATTTCTCAATGCGAGGTGGGGGACTTGGTGAGGTTCCTTTCAAGAGTGGCACGAGTGGCTGGTGATCAGTCCCCATCGTGAACGGCTGTCCCTTGAGGTATAAGTGGAAATGGTGACAGGCCCACTTGATGGCGAGGGCCTCCCGCTCTATCTGGGCATATCGTGCTTCGGTGGGTGTGAGAGACTTGCTGGCAAACGACAGGGCGACCCACCGGCCTGGTTCACGCTCTTGTGTCAGCACGGCGCCGAGCCCGACGGGGCTGGCGTCGACCAATACCTCTGTTCGCTTGGTGGGGTCAAAGTACGCAAGCGTCGCTTCTCCCAGGAGGGCGTCCTTGATACCCTGGAACGCCTCTTCTTCCTTCGGTCCCCACTGCCACTGGGCATCCGACTTGGTGAGGGCTCTTAGCGGCTCCGCCCGCTTGGCCAACCCGGGAATGAACCTCCCGCAGTACGTCGCCATGCTCAGGAAGCTGCGCACCTCTGTGGGCGAGGTGGGTGCGGGTGTGTCTTTGATCGATTGCGACTTCCGGGGGTCTACCTGGATGCCTTCCTGATTGAAGACGTACCCGAAGAATTCCAGGGATGGTTGTAAGAATTGGCACTTCTCTCTGTGAAGTGTAGCCCCGTGCTCCTGGAGCCGCGCCAGAGTACTGCGGAGGTGTCGGTAGTGGTCGGCCGCTGTCGCTGAATGGATGAGGATGTCGTCACTTACGTTCAACACTCCTGGGAGCCCCGACAGCATCTCCCGTATAGTGTTCTGGAACACCTCCGCGGCCGAAGATATCCCGAAGTTTAGTCGTTTGTATCTCCGAAGTCCCAGGTGGGTGATGAACGTCGTGATGTAGCGACTCTCCTTGGCCAGCGGGAGCTGATGGTATCCCGCGTTTAGGTCGATCTTCGAGAACCACTTGGATCCATTTACATCGGCTATAATATCGTCCATTGTCGGCGTGATGTGCTGCTCCCTTTTTATGGCTTTGTTGGGGAGCCTCATGTCAATGCATAGCCGTATCGCTCCCGGCTGTTTCGGTTTTTCGGCTATGACCATCGGGGACACCCACGGTGTAGGGCCCGATACTTTCTCGATAACGCCAAGTCTCTCAAGGTTTTCTAGCTCTTGCTCCACTAGTGGTCGTAGATGAAATGGAACTCTTCTATGCCTCAGCGCGACCGGGACGACTGTCTTGTCGATATGCAGTTTCACGGGTTCGCACTTGATGCGGCCAAGGCCTCGAAACAGCTCCGGGAACTGACTGAGCAGCTCATCCACCTGGTGTGTTTGCACCCTTCGTGCAAATGATATTAACCCTAGGTCTTCCGCCGTGTGGCTGCTTATGAGGGTGTCTGCTTCCCTGTCGATGACGTGGATAGTCGTCATCACTTCATGGTCATCGGCCTTGACGGGGACGGTCATTTTCCCTTTGAGAGGTAACGGGGTGTCGGCTCCGTAGGCGTAAATCTTTGTCTTGGACGGCTGCACCGTCGGGCGAGGTTTTAGGCGTCTGTACTGCTGGAGGCCCATTACATTCACCGTGGCTCCCGTGTCGATCACGGCGTGCACTTCTGTCCCGGCCACGTGTACCACACACGTCGGTTGGGGCCTACGCCGTAGCTTGAGTTCCCTCGCAAACGAGATCATGTGTACCTCCTCCTCCCCATCGCTTGACGACTCTTCACTCACATCCTGGTATCTCATCCCTCTCGTCTGCTCCACCGGCAGCCTTCTTTCCGTTACAGACAGCTGTCGCACCGCCTTGGTGGGTGGCTTCCAGTTTAGGAACTCCCGGCCTCTCGTGCGTCTCCGGCATACTGACGCGAAGTGATTGGGGATTCCGCAGTTTGTGCACGTCTTCCCTTGTGCAGGGCAGTCCTTCGCTGCGTGCGGTTCGTATCCGCAGTATCCACACTTTTTCTTCGATCCTTCTTGACGTGAGGCCTTGTGGTTGTCTCCTCGCGGCCTGGTACGGAGGGCGTCTGCCCGCTCCGTCTTGATGGTTTCCGTCTATACTGGGGCCTTGCCCAGCGCCTGCTCCATTTCGTTGGCCCGGGCTGCCGATAAGTCGTGCGACCTTGCGAGCACTAGCATGTCCTCCAGCGCGATCTTCGGCTGGCGCAGGATGAGGCCTCTTAACGTCTTGTCTCTGCACCCTTGTATGAGCTGGGCGCGTATTTCCTTCAGTTGGTCGTCTTCCGTACAGGTGCTCGCCAGTTCACGCAGCCACGCGTAGAACACGTCCATCGACTCCCCTTCCCGTTGCCGGGCCTGGCGCAACTTGAAGCGCTCAAAATCTGGGTTGAGTTGTGGGTCGAAGTGGGCATCAAGAGCGGCTACTGCAGCGTCGTAGTCTGCGGCTGTACCTGTGTTAGGCAGATGTTTGAACAACTTGAAGATTTCATCCCCTGCGTAATGTAATAGTAACGACCTCTTTATTGCGTTGTCGGCTTCTCTTGTGACGACGAAGTAATTATTTAGGCGCTCAATCCAAATTTTCCAATGAGGTGCCGCGGTAGCCGGGTCTTCCAGCTCGCTGAAGGGGGGTAAAACCCCTGACGCGGCATGTTGAAAAGGGGCTGGGGCTGGCGCCGCCACTTGCCCTGGCACCGCTCCAGTGCCTGATGCGGCCGCCTGACCATCATTGCTCATTGTGTCTGCTTGTGCGCTTGAGCGGGTGGGGTGGGGCTGTATCTCAGGAGGAAGCGCACTTTCCCGGTATCTTAGTCCCACTGTCCCTCCTTTTCTCCCTCGGGGCGTGGAGGGTCAGATGCTGGCCCTGCCGTGGGGCTAAATGTCCTCGGGCGACCCCTTAACCGCCGTGCCTGGCCCCAGCGCCGCTCATAAGCAAGAGATCCCCTCCCCGTGGCACCAGAGAGTGAGCCTACAGGCAATGACACAGTACGTATGTGACAGTCAATGCGACTTGGTGCAAATCCTTACTTGGAGTTGCCAAGGCTTGATGGAGTGCGGTGGTCGCCTCCTCACTGGGGCCTGCAGCAGGGAATTCCGGTGCTCTGGAACCCGCCTGAACCAACTGGCGGGACCGGGAGAGACAAACGCACTCGGCCGGCTGGAGCTTCCACGTGGTCGAAGGCCTCCTCTTCGTCACCGCGCGTGCGCGCGGGGCACCTCCGCGTAGCTGGGGAGGATCGGGTGACGGGTGCTGCCGGGAGAGGCCGCGGGGCACGCAGTGAATTCGGCCCCCACCCTCGTCGCCAGTGTAAAGTTCTAGGGCTGGGCCTGTGGCAAGGCACGGGGCAATTATGCTGATGCAGCACGGGGAAATAAGTATCAGGCCACACCGGTATTATGGTTGGAGATCTCGCCCCCGAGCGGGCCGGCTCCCTTTGGCCTGCGGATGACGTGTGGTTACCGCGATGGGAAACACTAGACCTGTCGAGTTATTACAGGGGTCATACATGTTCTCATTCTGCCCGTGTGCTTCGCTCCCACGCCCTCCGTCCCGGTGTCTGTGTTACCAGAGCTGGTCTTTCTTGGTTCCTACATCTATATTTCGAGTCTACTCCAAAGCAGCGTGTAACAGGTCAGGTCCCGCCGGTGGACTCCCGTTACTCGCCCAGGGGCAGGGCGTTCTCTGGAGGTGTTTTCCATGTGGATTGCAGAAGGTAAAGCAGTCTGTGTGCGTGCTCTGCATCTCACGAGCAGCGCCTCGCGTGTTTGTTACCCGCGGCTTGTTGTCCTTTCTTGGTTTTATTAGCGGAAGGTATCTAACCTCAGCCACCATGAGTCGGGGTACTGAAGGGCAGTCACCCTGGTCCTCGCGTTGAATGATGTAGTTAAGGTTGTCCAGACCTCTTCCGTGAGTGCACGAGCCGAGGCAGGTGGAGGGAAGTCCTTCAGCTTCTCTGAGGTTTCACATTGTGACGATCGGTTTTAGGCGTCCGTTGTTAGTCAAAAAGCAAACAAGAACTAAGGCCGCCCTCCAGAGACTGCATTTACATGCATGTATATAAAATAAGCTGGAAATAGGACAGAGACTTTGTGTGGGACCCCCACAATGAGTTGAGTGATTAAAACCTGCGCTTCCCTCTTCATTTAACCGGCTGAGGCCAAATTATGCAGAAATGCGTTCATCTCCGTTACATTTACTTAAAGCTGTCAAAAATTGATGACCTAAACTTCACTTTATTTGCCACTTTCACATCTATTGCCTTCGCTATTAACAGAGCTGCAGAATTACGGATTTGCCGCATAATCATCTGCTGCCTATTTTAGATTAAAATCAAAAAGTTTCTTTCTCAAAAGGCGCTAAACTTGCAGCTGCCCTTGTTGCGGCGATGCCCTTCTGCACAGGTTGACTGGTCACCGCTCAGTTGCTTCCTTGTGTACTTGGATGTCACTCTGGCACGGATAAGGTTAAACCTTTGCCCAGACAATGGCAATGTGTGAATATGCCAAAGTCATGTAAGTCACATATTTTGCTTTTACTTGCCATAAAATTAATTCAACCCTGCCGCATACTTTGTCGTCCCCGTACTGCATAATTTCAGTGGTCTTGGCTATTAATCGTTTGACGGCAGTGCCAGTAACTTTCCTACAAGTCTGTAGCATATGGTGCAAAAGTACATGCATATCATGGAAAGATAAAGGCCACAGCTTTTGTCCCCCCCCCCCCCTCCCTTACCAAACCCAGTGGCAGAAAAGCTACGCATAGAACCAGTTCTGAGTGACCACAGAGGAGGGCCCTACTCGGTCCTCTGGACACACCTCTGGGTGGGCAAACCGGCTCTGCACAAGGGGAGAATAGTTCCCTCATCTTGGGTGTTTTGGGTGAGGGCCTCTGGACACACCTCTGGGTGGGCAAACCGGCTCTGCACAAGGGGAGAATAGTTTCCTCATCTTGGATGTTAAGGGTGAGGGCCTCTGTGGGATTGTTTGCAGTAAGGCAAGCAAGAAGCCATGAAAAAATGGTTAGTTTTGCCCCAGTTACTTTTATCTTACTGTTTATGGAGTGCCCAGAGGTCACCCTACCCACTTGCTAGTGCCAAGCGTAAATGTGGCATCCCCCTCTGAACACTCTGGACCTGCAGAAGATCAGAAGAGGGCTGGGTCTGCTGTTAGTGACCTGAGAGTAGCCATGAAGGCCTGGATCTGCTCCCACTTGTACAGGACAAAGAGGTGGACTCCAAGAGTCCGTTTGCTGACCTTATGTGTGGCTACAGGGACACAGCAAGCTGTAAAAGGCCTTTTCCTGGATGCATCCAGCTGACCAGTCCTGGGATGGAATTTGCAGTTAGTCTCTGCCTGAGACCCTGAGAGTTTCTTAGGTGCCCTCCCCTGAGGTTCTGTAGGTCTTACGAGTGTACTCCCGTGGTTGTTTGGGCACAGGAAGAAAGTTTGGAAACTTTGAAAACTTTATCCTCCAGAGGTTCAGGGGGACCAGAAGTAAATGTTTCTGACCAGCAGTTTCTGACCACGGCATCTGATTGAATTTCAGCTTTGCCCAGTCAAGACTGCCAGCACCTCTGAAAGAATGACTAAGTCCCATTCTGTGTTGAGGCTTAGAAAATGTTCAGTTTGAAATCTCCATAGCTCCAGGGGTCCAGTGGCAGCAGCCTGCTTCAAGTAGCCCTGCTTCAGTTCCTGGATGGCGGCTACAATTTCTGCTTTCAACTTTCTTCTCAAAAAGTGACAGAGTCCCTTTGCACATTAATACTTAAACATTTTTTGACCTACAGACTTTCAAAGGGACCAATCCACTTGGTGGGACCAACCAGGCCTCCATAGCGGTTGGCCTCAAATCCCACCTGGGCCCCGATCTACTGCATCCCAAGGGTATCATTGGAGCTTTTTGGCTCTGTTTTCGCTTAAATCTGTAAAAATTAATGTCTCCTGTTCCCCTTATTGAAACTTAGTCGTTTTGTTCATATTTTACTCTGTGTTTCTCTTTATTTTACAATTGGTTGTGGAATGTTTTTGTGTTTTCGTAACTATTTCTACAATGTGTGGAATGCTTAGATACTTTACACTGTGCCTTCGATTCAAGCCCGCCTGCTTCATGTCCCGTTCAGGAATCGAGCACAGCTTTGTTCAATTTCATTTGCGTGGCATTTAGCAGGTCATCATAGCTGTCCATCTTGCAAAATGTAAATGTATTTTTAAAGGAAATATGAAAGTTACTTCAAATGGTATTGTAAGAGTTTCTTTGTTTTGGGGGTGGGACCTACACATGCGGCTTCCAGTGCCCACGAGTGTGCAGCGTGCACATGTGGAGTCCAGGGGAATCCTCACTCTCCTGTCAAGGCAGCAGTCACTCCCACTCACTCTCACGTCAAGGCAGCAGTCACTCCTTCTCACTCTCCTGTCAAGGCAGCAGTCACTCCCACTCACTCCCACTCACTCTCCTGTCAAGGCAGCAGTCACTCCCTCTCACTCTCCTGTTAAGGCAGCAGTCACTCCTTCTCACTCTCCTGTTAAGGCAGCAGTCACTCCTTCTCACTCTCCTGTCAAGGCAGCAGTCACTCCCTCTCACTCTCCTGTCAAGGCAGCAGTCACTCCCTCTCACTCTCCTGTCAAGGCAGCAGTCACTCCCTCTCACTCTCCTGTCAAGGCAGCAGTCACTCCCTCTCACTCTCCTGTCAAGGCAACAGTCACTCCCTCTCACTCTCCTGTCAAGGCAGCAGTCACTCCTTCTCACTCTCCTGTCAATGCAGCAGTCACTCCCACTCCCTCTTCTGTCAAGGCAGCAGTCACTCCCTCTCACTCTCCTGTCAAGGCAGCAGTCACTCCCTCTCACTCTCCTGTCAAGGCAACAGTCACTCCCTCTCACTCTCCTGTCAAGGCAGCAGTCACTCCTTCTCACTCTCCTGTCAATGCAGCAGTCACTCCCACTCCCTCTTCTGTCAAGGCAGCAGTCACTCCCACTCACTCTCCCGTCTAGGCCGCAGTCACTCCCACTCACATCAAGGCAGCAGTCACTCCCACTCACTCTCCAGTCAAGGCAGCAGTCACCCCCACTCCCTCTCACTCTCCTGTCAAGGCAGCAGTCACTCCCTCTCACTCTCCTGTCAAGGCAGCAGTCACTCCCTCTCACTCTCCTGTCAAGGCAGCAGTCACTCCCTCTCCCGTCAAGGCAGCAGTCACTCCCACTCACTCTCCTGTCAAGGCAGCAGTCACTCCCATTCACGTCAAGGCAGCAGTTACTCCCACTCACTCTCATGTCAAGGCAGCAGTCACTCCCCCTCACTCTCCTGTCAAGGTAGCAGTCACTCCCCCCTCACTCTCCTGTCAAGGCAGCAGTCACTCCCACTCTCTCACTCTCCTGTCAAGGCAGCAGTCACTCCCACTCCCTCTCCTGTCAAGGCATTAGTCACTCCCTCTCCCTGTCACTCTCCCTCTCCTGTCAAGGCAGCAGTCACTCCTCTCACTCTCCTGCCAAGGCAGCAGTCACTCCCACTCACTCTCCTGTCAAGGCAGCAGTCACTCCCACTCACTCTCCTGTAAAGTCAGCAGTCACTCCCACTCTCTCTCTCCTGTCAAGGCAGCAGTCACTCCCTCTCACTCTCCTGTCAAGGCAGCAGTCACTCCCACTCCCTCTCACTCTCCTGTCAAGGCAGCAGTCACTCCCACTCACGTCAAGGCAGCAGTCACTTCCACTCACTCTCCTGTCAAGGCAGCAGTCACTCCCTCTCCTGTCAAGGCAGCAGTCACTCCCTCTCGCTCTCCTGTCAAGGCAGCAGTCACTCCCACTCACTCTCCTGTCAAGGCAGCAGTCACTCCCACTCACTCTCCTGTCAAGGCAGCAGTCACTCCCTCTCGCGTCAAGGCAGCAGTCACTCCCACTCACTCTCGCGTCAAGGCAGCAGTCACTCCCACTCACTCTCCTGTCAAGGCAGCAGTTACTCCCACTCCCTCTCACTCTCCTGTCAAGGCAGCAGTCACTCCCACTCACTCTCCTGTCAAGGCAGCAGTCACTCCCACTCACTCTCCTGTCAAGGCAGCAGTCACTCCCACTCACGTCAAGGCAGCAGTCACTCCCTCTCACTCTCCTGTCATGGCAGCAGTCACTTCCACTCACTCTCCTGTCAAGGCAGCAGTCACTCCCATTCACGTCAAGGCAGCAGTTACTCCCACTCACTCTCATGTCAAGGCAGCAGTCACTCCCTCTCACTCTCCTGTCAAGGCAGCAGTCACTCCCCCTCACTCTCCTGTCAAGGCAGCAGTCACTCCCACTCACTCTCCTGTCAAGGCAGCAGTCACTCCCACTCACTCTCCTGTCAAGGCAGCAGTCACTCCCACTCACTCTCCTGTCAAGGCAGCAGTCACTCCCTCTCACTCTCCTGTCATGGCAGCAGTCACTCCCTCTCACTCTCCTGTCATGGCAGCAGTCACTTCCACTCACTCTCCTGTCAAGGCAGCAGTCACTCCCATTCACGCCAAGGCAGCAGTTACTCCCACTCACTCTCATGTCAAGGCAGCAGTCACTCCCTCTCACTCTCCTGTCAAGGCAGCAGTCACTCCCTCTCACTCTCCTGTCAAGGCAGCAGTCACTCCCCCTCACTCTCCTGTCAAGGCAGCAGTCACTCCCCCCTCACTCTCCTGTCAAGGCAGCAGTCACTCCCCCCTCACTCTCCTGTCAAGGCAGCAGTCACTCCCTCTCCTGTCAAGGCAGCAGTCACTCCCACTCACTCTCACGTCAAGGCAGCAGTCACTCCCTCTCCTATCAAGGCAGCAGTCACTCCCACTCTCTCACTCTCCTGTCAAGGCAGCAGTCACTCCCACTCACTCTCCTGTCAAGGCAGCAGTCACTCCCTCTCACTCCTGTCAAGGCAGCAGTCACTCCCTCTCACTCTCCTGTCAAGGCAGCAGTCACTCCCTCTCCTGTCAAGGCAGCAGTCACTCCCTCTCCCGTCAAGGCAGCAGTCACTCCCTCTCCTGTCAAGGCAGCAGTCACTCCCTCTCCTGTCAAGGCAGCAGTCACTCCCACTCACTCTCCTGTCAAGGCAGCAGTCACTCCCACTCCCTCTCCTGTCAAGGCAGCAGTCACTCCCACTCCCTCTCCTGTCAAGGCAGCAGTCACTCCCACTCCCTCTCCTGTCAAGGCAGCAGTCACTCCCACTCCCTCTCCTGTCAAGGCAGCAGTCACTCCCACTCCCTCTCCTGTCAAGGCAGCAGTCACTCCCTCTCACTCTCCTGTCAAGGCAGCAGTCACTCCCTCTCACTCTTCTGTCAAGGCAGCAGTCACTCCCACTCACTCTCCTGTCAAGGCAGCAGTCACTCCCACTCACGTCAAGGCAGCAGTCACTCCCACTCACTCTCATGTCAAGGCAGCAGTCACTCCCACTCACTCATGTCAAGGCAGCAGTCACTCCCTCTCACTCTCCTGTCAAGGCAGCAGTCACTCCCTCTCACTCTTCTGTCAAGGCAGCAGTCACTCCCTCACTCTCCTGTCAAGGCAGCAGTCACTCCCTCTCACTCTCCTGTCAAGGCAGCAGTCACTCCCCCTCACTCTCCTGTCAAGGCAGCAGTCACTCCCCCCTCACTCTCCTGTCAAGGCAGCAGTCACTCCCACTCCTGTCAAGGCAGCAGTCACTCCCACTCACTCTCACGTCAAGGCAGCAGTCACTCCCTCTTCTATCAAGGCAGCAGTCACTCCCACTCTCTCACTCTCCTGTCAAGGCAGCAGTCACTCCCACTCACTCTCCTGTCAAGGCAGCAGTCACTCCCTCTCACTCCTGTCAAGGCAGCAGTCACTCCCTCTCACTCCTGTCAAGGCAGCAGTCACTCCCTCTCACTCCTGTCAAGGCAGCAGTCACTCCCTCTCACTCTCCTGTCAAGGCAGCAGTCACTCCCTCTCCTGTCAAGGCAGCAGTCACTCCCTCTCCCGTCAAGGCAGCAGTCACTCCCTCTCCTGTCAAGGCAGCAGTCACTCCCTCTCCCTCTCCTGTCAAGGCAGCAGTCACTCCCTCTCCTGTCAAGGCAGCAGTCACTCCCACTCCCTCTCCTGTCAAGGCAGCAGTCACTCCCACTCCCTCTCCTGTCAAGGCAGCAGTCACTCCCACTCCTGTCAAGGCAGCAGTCACTCCCACTCCTGTCAAGGCAGCAGTCACTCCCACTCCCGTCAAGGAAGCAGTCACTCCCACTCCCGTCAAGGCAGCAGTCACTCCCACTCCCGTCAAGGCAGCAGTCACTCCCACTCCCGTCAAGGCAGCAGTCACTCCCACTCCCGTCAAGGCAGCAGTCACTCCCACTCACTCTCCTGTCAAGGCAGCAGTCACTCCCACTCCCTCTCCTGTCAAGGCAGCAGTCACTCCCACTCCCTCTCCTGTCAAGGCAGCAGTCACTCCCACTCCCTCTCCTGTCAAGGCAGCAGTCACTCCCACTCCCGTCAAGGCAGCAGTCACTCCCACTCCCTCTCACGTCAAGGCAGCAGTCACTCCCTCTCACTCTCACGTCAAGGCAGCAGTCACTCCCACTCCCTCTCACGTCAAGGCAGCAGTCACTCCCACTCACTCTCATGTCAAGGCAGCAGTCACTCCCACTCACTCATGTCAAGGCAGCAGTCACTCCCTCTCACTCTCCTGTCAAGGCAGCAGTCACTCCCACTCACTCTCTTGTCAAGGCAGCAGTCACTCCCACTCCCTCTCCTGTCAAGGCAGCAGTCACTCCCACTCCCGTCAAGGCAGCAGTCACTCCCACTCCCTCTCACGTCAAGGCAGCAGTCACTCCTACTCACGTCAAGGCAGCAGTCACTCCCTCTCACTCTCCTGTCATGGCAGCAGTCACTTCCACTCACTCTCCTGTCAAGGCAGCAGTCACTCCCATTCACGCCAAGTCAGCAGTTACTCCCACTCACTCTCATGTCAAGGCAGCAGTCACTCCCTCTCACTCTCCTGTCAAGGCAGCAGTCACTCCCTCTCACTCTCCTGTCAAGGCAGCAGTCACTCCCCCTCACTCTCCTGTCAAGGCAGCAGTCACTCCCCCCTCACTCTCCTGTCAAGGCAGCAGTCACTCCCCCCTCACTCTCCTGTCAAGGCAGCAGTCACTCCCTCTCCTGTCAAGGCAGCAGTCACTCCCACTCACTCTCACGTCAAGGCAGCAGTCACTCCCTCTCCTATCAAGGCAGCAGTCACTCCCACTCTCTCACTCTCCTGTCAAGGCAGCAGTCACTCCCACTCACTCTCCTGTCAAGGCAGCAGTCACTCCCTCTCACTCCTGTCAAGGCAGCAGTCACTCCCTCTCACTCTCCTGTCAAGGCAGCAGTCACTCCCTCTCACTCTCCTGTCAAGGCAGCAGTCACTCCCTCTCCTGTCAAGGCAGCAGTCACTCCCTCTCCTGTCAAGGCAGCAGTCACTCCCTCTCCCGTCAAGGCAGCAGTCACTCCCTCTCCCGTCAAGGCAGCAGTCACTCCCTCTCCTGTCAAGGCAGCAGTCACTCCCTCTCCTGTCAAGGCAGCAGTCACTCCCACTCACTCTCCTGTCAAGGCAGCAGTCACTCCCACTCCCTCTCCTGTCAAGGCAGCAGTCACTCCCACTCCCTCTCCTGTCAAGGCAGCAGTCACTCCCACTCCCTCTCCTGTCAAGGCAGCAGTCACTCCCACTCCCTCTCCTGTCAAGGCAGCAGTCACTCCCACTCCCTCTCCTGTCAAGGCAGCAGTCACTCCCTCTCACTCTCCTGTCAAGGCAGCAGTCACTCCCTCTCACTCTCCTGTCAAGGCAGCAGTCACTCCCTCTCACTCTTCTGTCAAGGCAGCAGTCACTCCCACTCACTCTCCTGTCAAGGCAGCAGTCACTCCCACTCACGTCAAGGCAGCAGTCACTCCCACTCACTCTCATGTCAAGGCAGCAGTCACTCCCACTCACTCATGTCAAGGCAGCAGTCACTCCCTCTCACTCTCCTGTCAAGGCAGCAGTCACTCCCTCTCACTCTTCTGTCAAGGCAGCAGTCACTCCCTCACTCTCCTGTCAAGGCAGCAGTCACTCCCTCTCACTCTCCTGTCAAGGCAGCAGTCACTCCCCCTCACTCTCCTGTCAAGGCAGCAGTCACTCCCCCTCACTCTCCTGTCAAGGCAGCAGTCACTCCCACTCCTGTCAAGGCAGCAGTCACTCCCACTCACGTCAAGGCAGCAGTCACTCCCTCTTCTATCAAGGCAGCAGTCACTCCCACTCTCTCACTCTCCTGTCAAGGCAGCAGTCACTCCCACTCACTCTCCTGTCAAGGCAGCAGTCACTCCCTCTCACTCCTGTCAAGGCAGCAGTCACTCCCTCTCACTCTCCTGTCAAGGCAGCAGTCACTCCCTCTCACGTCAAGGCAGCAGTCACTCCCTCTCCTGTCAAGGCAGCAGTCACTCCCTCTCCCGTCAAGGCAGCAGTCACTCCCTCTCCCGTCAAGGCAGCAGTCACTCCCTCTCCCGTCAAGGCAGCAGTCACTCCCTCTCCCTCTCCTGTCAAGGCAGCAGTCACTCCCTCTCCCTCTCCTGTCAAGGCAGCAGTCACTCCCTCTCCCTCTCCTGTCAAGGCAGCAGTCACTCCCACTCCCTCTCCTGTCAAGGCAGCAGTCACTCCCACTCCCTCTCCTGTCAAGGCAGCAGTCACTCCCACTCCTGTCAAGGCAGCAGTCACTCCCACTCCTGTCAAGGCAGCAGTCACTCCCACTCCCGTCAAGGCAGCAGTCACTCCCACTCCCGTCAAGGCAGCAGTCACTCCCACTCCCGTCAAGGCAGCAGTCACTCCCACTCCCGTCAAGGCAGCAGTCACTCCCACTCCCGTCAAGGCAGCAGTCACTCCCACTCACTCTCCTGTCAAGGCAGCAGTCACTCCCACTCACTCTCCTGTCAAGGCAGCAGTCACTCCCACTCCCTCTCACGTCAAGGCAGCAGTCACTCCCTCTCCCTCTCCTGTCAAGGCAGCAGTCACTCCCTCTCCCTCTCCTGTCAAGGCAGCAGTCACTCCCTCTCCCTCTCCTGTCAAGGCAGCAGTCACTCCCACTCCCTCTCCTGTCAAGGCAGCAGTCACTCCCACTCCCTCTCCTGTCAAGGCAGCAGTCACTCCCACTCCTGTCAAGGCAGCAGTCACTCCCACTCCCGTCAAGGCAGCAGTCACTCCCACTCCCGTCAAGGCAGCAGTCACTCCCACTCCCGTCAAGGCAGCAGTCACTCCCACTCCCGTCAAGGCAGCAGTCACTCCCACTCCCGTCAAGGCAGCAGTCACTCCCACTCCCGTCAAGGCAGCAGTCACTCCCACTCACTCTCCTGTCAAGCCAGCAGTCACTCCCACTCACTCTCCTGTCAAGGCAGCAGTCACTCCCACTCCCTCTCACGTCAAGGCAGCAGTCACTCCCACTCCCTCTCCTGTCAAGGCAGCAGTCACTCCCACTCCCTCTCCTGTCAAGGCAGCAGTCACTCCCACTCCCGTCAAGGCAGCAGTCACTCCCACTCCCTCTCACGTCAAGGCAGCAGTCACTCCCTCTCACTCTCACGTCAAGGCAGCAGTCACTCCCACTCCCTCTCACGTCAAGGCAGCAGTCACTCCAACTCCCTCTCACATCAAGGCAGCAGTTACTCCCACTCCTGTCAAGGCAGCAGTCACTCCCACTCCCTCTCCTGTCAAGGCAGCAGTCACTCCCACTCACTCTCTTGTCAAGGCAGCAGTCACTCCCACTCCCTCTCCTGTCAAGGCAGCAGTCACTCCCACTCCCGTCAAGGCAGCAGTCACTCCCACTCCCGTCAAGGCAGCAGTCACTCCCTCTCACGTCAAGGCAGCAGTCACTCCCACTCCCTCTCACGTCAAGGCAGCAGTCACTCCCACTCCCTCTCACATCAAGGCAGCAGTTACTCCCACTCCTGTCAAGGCAGCAGTCACTCCCACTCCCTCTCCTGTCAAGGCAGCAGTCACTCCCACTCCCTCTCCTGTCAAGGCAGCAGTCACTCCCACTCCTGTCAAGGCAGCAGTCACTCCCACTCCCTCTCTTGTCAAGGCAGCAGTCACTCCCTCTCACTCTCCTGTCAAGGCAGCAGTCACTCCCTCTCACTCTCCTGTCAAGGCAGCAGTCACTCCCACTCACCCTCAAGCAGGTAGTACCCTTATCCCTGAGGTGGATGTTTGTCCTCAAAGGATAGTCCACTTTCCTACACTATGATTCTAGGGTAATACTCCTCAGTGGGGAGTTGTGTTTTTGACATTAAATGGCAGTCACAGATTTCATCCCACTCTAAATAAGGGAAGCAAGATGTTTGCTGTATTTTTCTGTCCTCTTTAAGAGCTGAGTGGCTTTGTTGTTTCGCTCTCTTGATTTGGGTTGATCTTGTCCCTCTCTGACTTTTCTTCTAACTGCAGGGGGTCCTCGCCTGGATACCACTTACAGACCAGTTCGGATGCCACCAGGGAAGATGGTGCCGACTCGGCCACCCTATACTGGAGTGCTGCCTTCTGGGATGGGTGGCATGATGGGCCTTGAAACCGCGTACAAGCCACCAGTCTACAGGCAGCAGGCTCCTGTGCCGAATATACTGCGCCAGCAGCTGCAGGCTAAGCTGGTAAGATGCGCCTCTGCTTATGATATCAGGACAGTGTGTGGGAGGAGGGATGGGTGGTGTTCACTACTCTGATGCCTCTGCCACTGTTGAGTCTCTCTGTTGCTTTACATGAGCCTCAGTTTAATCCCTTAGTTGAGTCACATAGCTGGAGTCCATCCTCTGAGAACACCACACCTGCAGTAACTCCATCACCGCAAGAAATGGGCTTTCACAACCACAGCACTGGCAAATCACTTACCGTGCCTTCAGACTACCAAATGTGAATGTATATTACACTCTGCCCAGAGCACCCCTCAAGGACAAGTTTGTTTTGGTGAGTTTGTCGTACTTCCATGTGAGCTCACTCTGCTGAAACCTTGGCTGTCCTAGTATAGAACATGGCCTCTTCATCACACGGCTATAATTCTGCTCACATCGCTAGATTCTTTTAGGAGAGGATTAACCATGTGAAAATCAGTGTTCCCAAAAGAAGCCGATTGCTCAGATGGATGAAGATGAGCCATTGGCAGCGTGGGTTTTACAGACCTAAACCAGCTGTTTCTTCTTTGGGCCTGCTGTACTGACTCTGGCTGTCCGGTTCTTAGGCATGTACTGTGTGTGCCCATGAGTCACTTCTCTCTTAATTCCAGAAGCATTTCAACTTGTATATGTATTTCACTGTGAATGCCGGCTAATCTCATTTCCCAATGTTGGGAGGTGACCAACTCTATCTATATGGTAGAGCCCTCCACTCAGCCGATTCTCCATCTACGTGAACGCCAACGCTCCCAGGATAGGTAATGCACATCCTACTGCTTTTGTAAGCCAAGCTGCCTGCTATGATTTTATAGAAGGATCAGATGACTGTACTAGCATTCCCACTGGATCCTTGTACCCACCCATCTAAATGCATGATTATGTTCCACAGCCCGCCGCCTCAAAGTACATGTTTCTATGATCTTCGGAACCATCTAAAATAAAAAGCTTCCTTTACCCTTGCATCCCTGACCTTTCCTGAAGTACCGAATTGTCCGGTGTCCTACCACTAGTTTACGACTCCCCGCTGCAGAACAATAATTCCACTGCAGTGCCCTGCAAACCTACCACACCAGCAGTCCCCTAAAAGCATAGCTCTGTTTTGGAGTTGTAGATTTTGCGGTTGTATAAAGGGCCACATAGGCCTCTTCACGCTGCCATGTGGTAAGAAGATGGAGCGAGGGGTAGGTGGTTACTGAAGAAAAATCGGTTTTAAACCTCTTCTTGTAGCAACATTGGTTCTGTATGTTATGGTGACACAGAGGAACTGAAATTGAGAGCTGTGATGATCTGACTTGGAAGCAGCAGCTATCCCTGAGGGCTGTATGGGGCTAGCGGTCTGTAGCAGTAGAGATTTGACAGAGGAGTGTGTAGGAAGCAGAAAAACATGATTTCTAGGACAGAGGTAGTTCAGCCATTCTCTCTAGCGCTGACGGGTAAAGGTACCAGAGCCTCGATTCACATGGCTACTGGCGTCCAAAGAAGGCCCCTAATGACAGCGTAGGCGTGCTCTCTTCACTGTAAACCCATCAGAAGTTGAACAGGGTGTTTCTACAACCAGTGTATAGTGGGCACGATCTGTATGCTTAATTTATTGGTCGAGCCTAGAGCCAGCGTGCATACTCTGCTCCGCGAGACTTATTGTAGAGTAGTAGGAAATAGAAGCCTTGCCCACTCTCCGCCCTTATTTGCCATTGGCTTGTGTCATTGTCCATTCTAAATGCTGTATTTTAATTCGTCAATAGGCTTGTTAGTCCCTTCTTCGTACCGCCTCCTCTTCATTTTTCACCTCCCATGGTAACATGCCACTTTACTTCAGTTGTTACACGATAGTGTTATTTAGACTGTAGGCACTATTTTCTTGAATGAGGTTATCCTACTGCAGGCACAATATGCTTTGGTGCCTTCTATACTCCCCCTCCCTCCCGTTGTCATGCCTTCTCCTCCCTCCCGTTGTCCGTGCCTTCTCACCCCCACTTCCCCCCGTCGCCCGCTCTCCCTCCCGTTGCCCGTTTATTCTCCCGTTGCCCGCCCTCCCATTGTCCGTGATGCCTACTATTTGCAATGCAATATGTCTCGCGTAAATGCGAGACCTATTGCATTGCAAATGCTTGTTTAATCTACTAGAGGATTTCCAAGCATTTGAAATTAGTAGAAAACGTATCCATCGTTGTGAAATTTTCATAGATATTTATGGACATTGAATGACACTGCCAGCAAGCGTGGTCCCAGAATTCTTTATAAAACTGTAAGTTCGAGGCATATAAGCTGCAGATCACACACTTAGCATTAGATCACCATCTGGTGTTGGGCTCGGATGCTTGCACCTTGTTGTTGTCTTGGAAGAAGTCATGTAGTCACAAGATAGGTGACTCCTCCCTTGGACGAAAGTGTGCATGGGCATCGACTCCATCCTCAGATTGTTTTTGTCCGCTATTGGGTTTGGATGCAACTTTTGCGCTCCGGTTCGAAACTTACTTTTCAAACTTTCTCGATGCGCACAACTTCATCAAATTCTTCTGATTGACTTCGATATCAAAATCTTCGATGTGCCTTTCGCCGCTTTGATTCCAGTCGTCGACGCGGGCCGTTGGGCCTATCGACACCGTATGGCCTACCGTATGGCCTACGGCTCATGGAAAGGAGGCCGTTCCAAAAATGCCCCCAGTGTGGAGGAAAATTTCCACACAGTGACCATCAAAAGGTCTGCAACCTTTGCCTCTCGCCAGAACACGACGAGGCCAGCTGCCCAGCCTGCGCCTCTTTTCGATCAAAAAAGACTATTCGAGATCGTCGGGCTTGACGACACATCATGGTGCAGAGATCAGCTCCGGAACCAGAGGACATCTTCAACGAGGGTCCAGATGTCCCAGAAGAAAAATGGACTCAGATATGGGGAGGATGGAACACCTATCGAGGGAACATATGCGAACCCCCGAAAGAAAATTCAGATTTAGAAGTGAGTGACTGAAGGATTAAAGGGGATAAATTGTAGAATGCTGAGCAATTTGACTATCCACGATAAAGCTCGAGTGCAGAAAGGGATGCAATGTTACTGTCGTGTTAATGTATTATTTTATCAGATGTTGAATGAGTATGCGCAAGTAAATGGACTGATTCTCATCATAGTCCATGCCGATGATTGTTTCTCTGTTTTGGAAATGTCAATAAAAAAAGTGTTTTTAAAAAGTGGAATGTGTTTACATGTCCCAGCAGTAAGAACATTAAATTGTTGTTTTTCCTGTGGAAAGGCTTGTAGCCACATTGGCAGGTAACGAGTTACAGGCGGGCAGCCCATCACTGCTAGCTTCTGAATGGGACTACTAAGGTTGGTGCTGTTTGGAATCAAAAGAATCTGTGCATTACATCCAATGTAATGGTTAAATCAAATTTAATGTCACTGGTGGGCAAAATGCAACTTTGAGTTGCCACTTTGGTTGCCCAATGTTTCCAGTTCCTGTGTACTGATATACACGGGGCTTGTCCTGCAGACAGCTTTCTGCCCTCCTGGCGAAACGTACTAACGACTCCCCTGCATGGGAGAGAGCTGTTACCTCCCTACTTCTGAAGCGACACAGGTGTTCGCTCCAAAGGCAAGCTTCCAAGGGAAAAAAGGTTTCGGAAGGGTAAATGAGTAACACTTACGAGTGGAGAGCTCCACTGTGTAGGCAGACAGGCTGGCACTAGAGACAGGAGAGGAGAAGCCACTTGCAAACCGTCTTTTGCCAGGGGCGTGTAGCCTCTTGGTAGCCACACCTTTGGGGGTGGGCTGGGGAGCTCCAAGTGTTGAGAGATGGTTCTCCCCATGTTGAGAGTGAGCAGAATGGTACATCCTGGGATAGCCAGATTCCACACTTCCAAGAAAGTAGTCAGCAGCAGGGAGGGAACCTGGTAGCCCATTGGCTGCCAACCGCATCCTACCTGAGGGCATTTTCTGAAGATAAATAGGGTACCCCTGGCACCCAGAACCCAGATCTCAACCGACTTGTAAGATGGACTGCCCTCCTGCACTGAGGGACCAGCAAAGAGAGGCTGCACTGAAGACTGTGCCTGTTGCATCTGGTGGCTAGCGAAGAGAGGAACTGTCTTTTGTGTCCTGCTCGGGGAGAAGGTGTTCCCAGAGCCCAGTCATGCTGAGAGACTCTAAGGGCCAGCTGGCTGACTTCCTGGTTGCAGCACTGGGACACAACAGCTGAAGAAACCTTCGGGGGCAAGTTGGTAGCCCAACGTCTACCACTGCTACCGTGCAGTACCAAGGACCAAGACCTGATGCACAGAGTTGCACGGAGTTCGCTGAACCTGGTTGTGCTGTCAGAGTGCTGGGATCCTAGTGAGCAAGTTATCGACCCAGGAAGGATTGGACTGTGACTGTAGCAGTGGGCGACTGGACTTGGACCAGACAAGAAAGGACTTTGTGGGATGTCGACCCTGCAACCAGGACTCCCTCATCATCTTTGTGGATCAAGAAATCCCTGCATGGAACACTGCCCTCCCTGACCACATTGCATCCACTGAATCCTTTGAGCATCTTTTGCATCCTTCACCTCTTTCATCAGGACTAGGGGTGGGCGGAATTTGCGAAATCCACTTTCGCAAATTATCGCGAAAATGTTAAAAATTATCGCAAACACGCGGAAATATCGCGAAGATGCGGAAGTTTTTTTCCCGCATGTTCGCGAGATTTTCTGCATGATTGCGGCTCGCCAACTTACCCATGTGGTTGCTCGCGGGCGCGGCCATCTTGTTTTCAGTTGTCTCGCGGTGCATGATCGCGAGAAGAAAGACGTGATCGCGCAACGCATGACGTCACTGCGGGCGCGAACTGTCGCGAGACAGCGCAAATGGCTAAAAACAATACATCTTCTCATGGAGAACGCGACCGGATCAAGAAAACTTGTCGGCGAACGCAAGGAATCAGGTAAGGCGATCGCGCGCGCGAGAATATATTATTTTACAGCGCGAGCAAGAAACAAATTATCGCCAAGCTGCGGAATGCGGAAATTTTGACATTTTCATGCTTTCCGCGGAACGCGAAAATGTCAAATTATCGCAATTTCCGCGAACGGAACGAAATTTTAGCCCAGGCCTAATCAGGACCACTCGAAAGGAATCTGTTGCAACACTGATTAAGTGCCTGCAGCTGCTGAAGGACTGCTGCTTCTGGGAAGGTCATTATTCGTGAGGACCTTGCTGGTCCCCTTCCCTGCCGGAGTTGTTCTCCCCATGTAATTCTAACTTACCGTATTGACACTTATCCAACTTTCCTTTGAAAAAGTTTCTAAGCGTCCAATTTGTTGCCTTTGCCAAGACTTGTTCATGGTTGAGTGAAATTGCTTTGATTTTATATTGCTTGTAAAATCTATATTTCTGAAACCCTCTGGTGGATCTTTTTTGTTCTAGTGTCTAAATTCTTTAAAAAAATACAGTCTGTTTTTATTAATTGGTGTTGGGTTTCTTGAGCGTCGTGTTGATGTCTTCAATTGTTTTGGTTCTGTTTAAATGCTTTACACTTGATCGTCTGTGTATGCCTTGCTGCTCAGTCACAGCTACCCAGGGTGAACTGAGGGTTTGACAGAGGAAACCTAAGGGTCCTAAAGGGGTAATGGGTGTATTACTCGCTGAGGTCGCACAACCACAACATATAATACACCCCATTTCTTCACAGTCCTGCCCCTTACTTCCCAGTGCATTCCAGTTCAATGCGTTCAGTCTGGCAGGCCGCAATAGTTGAGGTTATGCCCGCAGTCAGACGCCCTTCAAGAGTGCCCGTTCATGCCAGGCTTTAGGAGCGGTTTTTGCCTGGGGTGGTGCTCGTCATGCTGACCCTCTGCGGGTCAAACATCAGGATGTGCTGTTGGATCGTTCATTGTCCCAGCAAAGGGCACATTTAAGAGTTATCTGTTGCCCCTTTTGGCCTTTTTGTTTACTTAATCACCAAGCTCTATATAAATCGCCTGTTCGGATGCATTTTATCCGAGCTCTTACTTACCCCCAACATCCAAACCATTCGTCATGCCGCAGTGGGACTTGGACAGTGAGTGGACATTCCTTAGGTGAGCGGGGTTTGAACCAGTTCACGGCAGCTCACTGCGTCCATAGCCCTCTAAACTCTTCCTAAGAGCCCTCCCTTCTGCGCATCGCACGGATGAATCCTCGCACGGATGAATCCTCGCACGGATGAATCCTCGCACGGATGAATCCTCGCACGGATGAACCCTCGCACGGATGAACCCTCGCACGGATGAACCCTCGCACGGATGAACCCTCGCACGGATGAACCCTCGCACGGATGAACCCTCGCACGGATGAACCCTCGCACGGATGAACCCTCGCACGGATGAACCCTCGCACACATGAACCCTCGCACACATGAACCCTCGCACACATGAACCATCACACACATGAACCATCACACACATGAACCATCACACACATGAACCATCACACACATGAACTGGCACTCTCTGCTCTGCTCCACCTTATTTCCGGACATGTTGGTGCTGAGGACTCGGGCTGCTTTCTTGCCCAGAGTTGTGATGTCTTTCCATGGTTACCAATCCATCTCTCTGCCAACATTTTCCTCTTCTCGCAGGAGGAAGAGAGACGTCCTCAGCCGACCTTCCCAGGGCACTGAGCCCCTTCCCAGGGCACTGAGCCCCTTTCCAGGGCACTGAGCCCATATTTGCGGGGCACTGAGCCCATATTTGCGGGGCACTGAGCCCATATTTGCGGGGCACTGAGCCCATATTTGCGGGGCACTGAGCCCCTTTCCAGGGCACTGAGCCCCCACCGAGCCCCTTTGCAGGGCACCGGGCCCCTTTGCAGGGCACTGAACCCTTCACATTGACGACACTAAGGACTGTAGTGCGAATGATCCGCTCTTTGTAGGATTCGTTTTAGCAAAGAAAGCGAAGACGGTGCAGAAAAGGAACTCGTGAAGATGACTGGCCCTTTGCATTTAAAAGTGCTGCGCACTGCCCAGTAGGAGACTCCTCTGCATGCCTGCGGGCTCATTCCACCGACCGGGGTTCAAGCTGCACGGTGGCAGAGGAGCTGTTCATTCTGGGAATCCATCAGGTTCCTATGTGGGTGCTGGTGCACATGCTCACTCAGCAGCCAGGTTTGCAGTGTGGCCCGTTCTGCCCTGCTCCAGTGCTCCATGTCCAGACCCTCCGCATTCGGGAGGTCCAGCGTGGCATCCATTCCTAGGGTGGCACATCTGCATCTTACCTTTGATAATGCTCTTTGTGGTGGGCACAAGGTCTAACCACTGAGGGTTCTTCACGGTCCCCCACCTCCCTGGTCTGTGGCGCGGACTCTGAGCGTCATGAAAAGGCTGCAGGTAGATTCTTGGCAAACTGTCTTCACTTGAAATTTTTTGTGGCACTTGAGGGTTCAAGGGGAGAAAGATAAACTGACGTCAGCACCCACGAGTGACGCTTATAGTCCGCTGGCGCAGCAGGGAGCCATCGCAGAGCCATATGGCGCCACCTATTGACGTGTTGAAGCACTGCAGAAAAGATTCCCTCATCCAGCCTGGGATATTCTAAAAACAGACTTTTGCAATGCAAGAGGTCTCGCATTTGCGACAATTTGAACTATTGGTGTTGTAAATATCAGTGGCTTTAACCCATGTGTTTTTGTTTGAAGTGAAGTAGATGTATGTGGTGTGGAGTGGCATTATGTGGGTTGAATTTGAATTCTTAGTTGTGGAATTGTGTTAGGGGTGGTGTGTAGTGTATTTGTGTAGTGCAATTATGTGGCAATTATGACTAGATAGGGGTGAGAGCTACACTATATATATATATATATATATATATATATATATATATATATATATATATATATATATATATATATATATATATATATATATATATATATATATATATATATATATATATATATATATATATATATATATATATATTCATATTCTACTGGCGGTCGCCAGTAGATAGTTATAGTTAGGACCCGGTTTCCATAGGAAATCCGCAACATTCTATTTGGAATAACTTTGGCGCCGGTCGACGAATCCTCGCAAAATTTTCAAAACTAATGGGGCGCTACGCTCCGCTCCTACCCTGAAAGTCTCGGGGGGGATTCGTCAAGCGGGGGCTGAGAAAAAAGGGGGGTCCCAAAACGCGTTTTCCCCATGCATTTTTCCATAGGACCTTTAGACACAGCTACAGCCCGAACGGCTGAACAGAATTACTTGAAATTTGGCAGAGAGGTAGTCCTCAGGTCAAGGATGTGCCTTTTGTAGGTCTGGTGTAAATCTGTTTAGTAGGTCCTGATAAAATAGCATTTAAATCAATATATATATCTGTAAGCGCGCTCCATGCGCTTACCGTAAGCTTACCGTACGCGTACGGTGCCGTGCGCGAGCTCAATTCTGATTGGTGGTTACATGACTGTAAACATTCGAATCGGTCGAAATCAGGAAGTGTCGGCCGCCATTTTCTGTCTCTCGCACTGAGAAACAAAGGTGGGGAACGTGAAACGGGGGCAACGAAGAGAGTTGCGGACCCCCTAGTGTTTGTCAGGGGGTCCAAGAAGGACCCAAAAGTACGAAAAATAAATTTAATAATTTTTAAAAAAAATCGCGGGGTACGCTTACGGTAAGCTTACCGTACGCGCACGGCAAAAAAAAAAAAAAAAAAAAAAATAAAGAAGTAACAATCACATATATTAAATAAATTAAAGGACCCACAAGGGAGAAAAAAACAAATGTTACTGCGTAAAAAAAGGCGAGGTGCGCACGGCATGGACTGCGCAACGTGGCGCTCGGTGCGCGAAGCGCACCGAGCGCCCACAGCGCACGCACCGTGTGCGAAGCGCACCGTGCGCGCAGGGTGTGCGCATAGTGAAAAACCAGAAAAAAAAAAATACATAACTTAGCATTTAAAAAACCGTACAAATTCACTGAAAAAACCATAGGTTTCACACACGTTATAGTTAGGAATTATCATTTACAAAACCTTGCAAATTCACTTAAAAAACCATAGGTTTCACACATGTTATAGTTAGCTGTACATTTCACTCGTAAAAAACCAATGAAATTCCACGTTATAGTTAGATCAGGTAACTATAACTTGCGCGACCGCAATCCACAATGTGTAATTTCAGATGTCATCATTGATGTCATGAGTGATGTCACTGACCATGTCATGAGTGATGTACTATGTGACGTCATCAGCAGTTTATTGTGGGCGCGCAAGTTATAGTTACCTGATCTAACTATAACGTGGAATTTCATTGGTTTTTTACGAGTGAAATGTACAGCTAACTATAACATGTGTGAAACCTATGGTTTTTTTAAGTGAATATATATATATATATATATATAAAAATAAAGAAATAGGTAGTTTGTGCATGGAGTGGTGAATGTACCCCAGTCCGAGGAGCAGAAAGAGTGTGTGAGGAGGTGAGAAAGAAGGGGCGAGCAGGCCATAGACTAATAAAGATGAAGCTTCTGTGTACACAAAAGACATTCCAAGAAGAGAAGGAGTGAGGGGGTTTGAGGGATAGAAATCTTGAAAAAGCATGGAGAAAGAAACTTTGTTTGAAGACCTGAAGTGAACCATATGAGAGAGGCAGGAAGAGTGCGTGAGAGAGCGCAAGAGAGGCGTGAGAGAGTACGAGAGAGAGGAATGAGTGAGAGGAACCCATGGGGGGAGGAGGTATAGGGAGGTAGTATGTGTGAGCATGCAGAGAGGAGACAGGAAGTGTGAGGGAGGTAGAGGCTTGCAGTGGAATTGCGAGATGAGAGCATGGAAACGCAGTCAGTCTCGCATTTGTTCGAGTGAGAGCTATTGGCATTGTAAATAGCTATGTTTTTAGCCTATGTGTTATGGAGTGAATGTGCGTGGTGTGTAGTGGAATTATGTGGGTTGGATTGGATTAGTTACTTGTGTAATTGTGTGGAATGGAATTGTGTTGCGCGGAGTGGATTTGTGTAGTTGAATTATGTGGCATGTTCTGCAAATATGTGAATAGTAATTATATGGTAATGAGTGTAATGGAAATATGTGGAGTGGGATTGTGTGTTATGGAGTGTAATTATGTCAGTGGTATTTTGTGTTGTTGAGTGGCTTGTTTTGGAGTTTAATTACATGGTGTGCTGTTGAATTTTGTGGCACGATGTGGAATTGTGTGGTTTGGATGTATGAGGTGTGTTGTGCAATTGTTTTGTTGAGTTGTATTATGTGGTTTAGTGTTGAATCATGTGGTGTGGATTGGAAATGTGTGTAGAGTTGATTGACGTAAATGCAACATCTTTTACCTGTGTGTTATGGACTGTAGTGGATGTATGTGGTGTCTAGTGGAATTATGTTGTTTTGGAATTGTTAGTTGTGGAATTGTGTGGTGTGGCATTGTATGGTGTGAAGTGGGTTTGTGTAGTGGTGTGTGGCAGGGTGTGCAGTTGAATGATGTGGATAGTAATTATTGTGTATTCGAGTGTATTGGAGGTATGCTTAGTGGGATTGTGTGTTATGGGATATAATTATGTGGAATATTATTTTGTGTTGTGGAGTGGTATGTAGTAGAGTGATTTGTAGAATGTTATGGTATGATGTGTGATTATGTGGTGTGTATTGAGTTATGTGGCGTATAATGTAATTGTGTTGAATAGGATTATATGGTTTTTTGTCAAATTATGTGGTGTGGAATGGAAATGTGCGGATGACATTATGTGGCATGGTACAGAGTGTTTTTGTGGATTGTTATGTGGTATTGTGTGTTTTTATGTGGTATGTAATTATGTGGCAGTGAGTTGAGTGTTATTATGTGGAGTTTCATTTTGTAGTGCTGAGTGGTATTGTGTGGAGTGTAAATGTGCTGGGTGGTGTTGATTTGTCTGTTGACGGGTCTCGGTGGCATCACCAGTGAAATGGTATTTACAAACGCAGAGCAGCCTGCGGTGAGGCTCTGCCTCTTGATGCCTCGTGTGAACTTCCGCTCTAAATACGTGGTAATGCCCAGCATGATGCCAGCAGGACCACCAGAGGACGGGCAGTATTCCAAATAATCGGGGACTCTACACATGGATTGGGAAGAAGGTGCTCAGATAACTTCAAGGTTGCTGAAAGTGCAGTATTGCAAGTCATCAGACGGTGGCGCTAGAGCGGCGCTCCGTTTAATCCTAGTTTTGCCGCATTGCTGCAGAGCTCTGCACGAGGGTTCTCTGGATACACGAGGGGACCTTGGTCCTTTGCTGCCCTGAACTGAGCTCGATAGAGAGACCTGCACGAGACGCATTATTACTGTTGTTCTTTTTGAGAACAGGAACAACAGAGTAATCGGGGCCGAAGCTAACGTTGATGCAGCAGGTGCAGCGGCAAATCTTTAATTACGCTGATGATACTCACCTGCTGGTGCAGCTGAAAGAAACCAGGGACGCTCAGGAATCAGTGAGGAATTTGCTCAGATTCACGGTCAATTGGATGACCAACTACCTCTTGAAGGTGAATGCTGAGAAAACGGAGGTACTGGTGCTCACCAACCAGGCCAATCCGTGGGGTGATCTGTATTGGCCCCCAGAATTAGGTAATACTCCCACTCCTGGTACGGTGGTAAAGAGTTTAGGTCTAAAGATTGATGCGGATCTTACCATGGCCCCTCAAGTTTCGGCTGTGGTGGGCTCCTGCACGGGTGTGATGAGGCAGTTACGCAAGCTGTCCCCTATTCTTTCAGCCTCCACCCTACAAACCATCGCCTCTGCCACAGTCATTTCGAGGCTAGATTATGGCAACGCTCTGTATCTCGACTTGCCACAGAAGTTGCTGAGGAAGCTGCAGGTAGTGCAGAACGACGCAGCCAGATTGATTTTTTCCCTACCGAGAAACTCACATGCAACCCCACTCCTCTGGAAGCTGCACTGGCTGCCTGTGAAGTTCAGGGTTCAGTTCAAATGTCTCTGTGTGGCCCATAAGGCTCTCTTTGGCAAAGCCACAGAGTACATTAAGCAGCGCCTGAGGAAGTATGTTCCCGGCAGAACCTTGCGCTTAGGTCATGCCTCCAATCTGACTCAACCCAGATTTAAATTAAAAACTAAAGGGGGCAGTGCCCTTTCAGTGATTCTTCCACAACTTTGGAATGAGCTACCGGCCAGCCTGAAGGAAGATTCACAGCTGCTTTCCTTCAGGAAAAAACTCAAGACGTACCTATTTAAAAAGGCAATTTTTACGGCCTAATCAGAGATGGTAGAGGGTTTTAAGGGTGACAGTATATTATGTTCCTTTTTTTGAGCGCTTGGAGACCGGCGGTGATAGGCGCTATATAAAAACCATATAACATAACACCGCCTTGAGGGGGCCACGGAAGCCTGAGCGCGGTTGTTTTTCCCTCCCCGACAGCAGTGCCAGGGCGTGTGGCATCACATGCGTGTAACTGATGTGATAAACTCAAGACCGTGGTTTGTGAACCAGCAGTGCAGCTGTTGTCTCTTTTTAAGGCCGCAGTTTCTGCCAGACCGTCGTATCCTCGGGGGCTGTGAAGAATGACCGTTCGTTATGAAAAATGGCAAACCAGTTATTAAAAGTTAATACGAAACTCATTACGGAACTGAATTCTGAAAACACCAGTAAGTTACGAATGTGCCGTTCTCGTCACTGTGGCAAAGCTGACCATGCAAACACTCATTCCATCAGAAAAGTTGAATGAAAACTCCATGCCCCCTCAACAATTCCGAGTTCTCCGTTAAATGTATTAGGAGATAACAGCTCTGGACTGTTTCCCTCTTTTACTTACCACGGCTGGCTGACGAGTTAGTCACTGAAATCAGAAATAACCCTAGGGTGACCAACTGGCATCGGTGCAAATTCAGGACGGTCAGTGTAAAAATTCAGGACAAAGGGTCAAAATTCAAGACACAAATTCAGGGCAGGAGGTCAAAATTCAGGTCAAAACTTCAGGACAATAGGTAAGTTGACCTGTTGGTGCGTGTGGAGAACTGCTGCCCTGACTGCTGCTTTCCTTGCAGCGCCTCGCGGAACCCGCTTCGCGGGTCCCGCTTCGAGGGGTGTGCTGTCCTGGACCTTTGGACCCCTGGAGTTGTTTCCTTGCCAAAGCGGAGCCTGCAGTGGGTGTGAGTGCGCGTGGGCAGGGCTGCGAGCTGCGGGACCGGGACTACATCTCCCAGGAGTCCCCGCCAGCCCTAATTACAATCATCTGGGCCGCTCTCCCTGCCTGCCCCGCCCCCACTAACGAGAGTCTCTATTTTTTCAATCTGTTATTCCCGCTGCGCGGGAGCGCACGCGGGAGCGTCCCGGGAGAAGCCCGGGACAAGGGCGGGACCGTCTGTGGCTGTCAGAGGCCGGAGTAGGCCGGGCTGGGCCTACTCTCTTGGATCGTCCATTCGACCCCTGGTCCTATTTTCTGTCACAGCCCCTTGCCGATTATAATCCATCACTCACATTATGCCGTCCCCGGCAAGGGAGAGTACCCCATTGAAGCCGGGAGGAGTTAAAAATAGGACCCTAGAGAATTATTTCTCCCGGGCGGTGGGGGAGGGGGACAAAGAGTGCAACCTGTCCCGGTTAAGGGCAGAACGGAGACGCTCAATAGATAACTTGAAAAACACCCCCCTTGGAGAACAATCCACTACGCCCAGGGAGGAGTTGTCCCTAATAGATGATGTCCCACTCCTGCTGAGGGATTGTATAAACACTCCACCAGTGGCAGCCATGAGTATAGTCCCAGCTACCAGTCCAAGCCCTACAAGGGTGACCATTGATTTAGTCTCCCAACCCCCACCCGGCCTCTAAGGCTAGAAAAGCTAAACCCAAGCCAGTTACTACACAAGGAGCACCGGGGCCCCCTCCTAATAAACGTAGGAGGAAATCGAAGGGAGCCCAGGGAAGGAGTAAATCCAAGATCTCTCACTCGGACTTTGGGAAGTCTTCAAAACCCCCCGTATTAGCAGCGAAATCACCGGCTGAATCACACCCCAAATCTATTGCCCGGGAGGATCTAGCTCCCGCCCTGATAAAAGACATAGGAACTAGTACCGCTAATGTCCCCCTCTCTGTTTTCCCGCTTGGAAACCTGGAATTCTTGCTAAGGTCTCTATTACTACCGATTAGCGAGAGTATAAAAAAGATTGAGATCAGACTAACTATTCTGGAGGCCACACTAGGTAGTCTGAAAATCCCGGCTGGTCATCAGGGAAGGCATCTAGAATCTACCCCCGCCACAATAGCCCCTCAACAGCCTGTAAATAGTGCAGCAAACTTAGTCCCTCTACAAGCCGCAAATGCGGCGGCCCCGCAAAAACCCCTAAGGCCCAAGCCTGCACCAACTAAGCCCCTTAACTCTAACATGCCTACTCCTCCTTCAGGCCCTGTTCATCCGGCACAGCCGGTAGATAGTACCACACCGACTCCCCTAATGAAGCTTCCCTTGAGACCACGCAGACCTAACCTACCCCCAGAGACTAATGATCTCACTGTAGTCATGGCGGGTGTCCCCTCACTCGAAGAAGGTGAAACTGAGGATTTTTGTGCCCTGAAAAGTAGGGTAATTAAGTGGTTAAACATAAATAGACCCCTCCCGACACACCTTAATAACGAAATCATAATGGTAAGAAGGGTGCCATGGGTGGGGAGAACATACAAATCTATTATAGGGGACTGCATATTGGTAAGTTTTAGGGACACAGGAACGGTGTCCTACATATGCCAAGGGAAGAATAGATCCAGAGAATCCACTATCCAAACCTTTCGTGTATCTTTCTTTTTCCCCATTATTCCAGTCCCATTGCAGCCGCCCCAAATTCATGACAACTGGGAGAGGGTTGGCAGGAGGGGGAGACACTGGGCCTTCAACCCTAGGCCATTATTTGGCCGACCAGAACCACCCTTGCACACCTATAACCGGTTTACTTGCCTGAACGGTCTAGAGGGGGTGGATTGACAAACAGATAATGTCCCCCAGGGTCACATGGATAAGGGCGTTTTGGTAAAGGTGGTGGAGGAGCAAAACTCTCAGGCTCAGCAAACTCTACCGAGTGGTGTGGGGATTTCCATGTTTGCTGAACCTAACGCTACAGCCATAGAAGGTATAGGAGGGGGACATGGGCTGGCTACGCAAGGGTCATTACAGGAGATACCATCAAGGCCCCAGGGGGGTTCAAGACGGAGGGGAGAGGGAGTGAGATTCATCTCCTGGAATGTAGCAGGCATAGCGGGCAAATTTAATAACAAGGAATGGGTTGATTTTATTAGAAAATTTCAAGTTATATGTGTACAGGAGACATGGGCCTTGGTGAATAATTACCATCTACAGGGGTACAAGTGTTTTTTTGTCGCCGCCCGAAAATCCAGATCAGGGAGAGCAATGGGCGGTTTGTCCATCTACGTAGATTTAGACCTCCCAGGCTCCTGGTCCTCCCCAGATTGGAACTCACATGGGATTCAGGTAGTTCGGTTCCTCGGAAAGGGGTTAAGATTTTCTGTTCTTAACATCTATAACACTGAGATAGTAAACAACCATATCCCGCTACTAGCTGAACTAGACCATAGGCTGGGACAAGAAACAACATTCCAAAATAAGGGGCCGCCGCACGGGCTGCTTTTAGTGGGAGACTTTAATTGCCACCTCTGTCCGGCACTGGTCAAGGTAAACACAGACTGGTCACAATGTCCAATGGAGAAGGGTCCGCATTTTTCTCATACGCCTACTGGGTTGGCTCTTAGGTTGCTTCGGCTTAAGTACGACCTAGAGCATACCATTAATATGATAGACCCACAGTCGGATGGTTCACTCCCACCAACTTTCAAGGGCAGGGGTTGCTCATCTATTATAGATTATATTTTGGCCTCGAGATCTCTGATAAACAAAATAATCAGTGTAGGGATAGATTGGAGCAGTTTTAGTGACCACAATCCCCTTGTTTTGATGCTCTCGTATAGGGTGGGTGCTGGAACTAGAGTCCACCGCTCAATTGAGGAGAGGGTCACAGATCAAGGTAGGAGACTGAAATGGTCCAAAATAGATGGGGTAAAGTTTTATAAAACTTTGGGCGACAAGGGCCGACTAGCCATTAACGACTGTCTAGACCTAGAAGTCCAGGGACCAAGGGTACTGGAAGCATTTGACCAGATTGCTAACCTGGTCGATGGCCTACTTAGGACCAGTGCGCCCACATGTAATCTGGTAAATCCCCGGTGGTTTGATAAAGACTGCTCTAAGGCACTGAGGGAGTTGAAATGCTCCCTTAAGCTAAAACCAAGGGACCCTCAAAAAATCAAGGGGTGCAGAGAAAAATATAAAAAAGAGACCAAAAGGAGGAAACTTGCCCTGCAGGCAGAAGCTTGGGCAGACTTAAGAGAGGCAGGCGAAAGAAGGGATCTAGCGGGATTTTGGAGAATCATTAATAAACCGACCTTTCAAGAAAATGATTCCCCAGAGATAGGGATTAACATCCTCCCGGAGCAGTGGGTCACACACTTTAGGGGTCTATATAACCATGAGCCCGGTATCCATGTAGAGTCACCCGTAACCACAAGTCAGGTTCCCTCAGTAGTATTCACTCTTAAGGAGATTACTGCAGGGATGGAGGGTCTGACTAAAAATAAAGCCCCGGGGCCGGATGGATTTCCCCCTGACCTGTTTCTTAGTAATATAGAACTATGGGCCCCGCTGATGACCAGGGTCATAAATACTGCGACCATTTGCGGCCTGCCACCATCCTGGTCTAAAGCGATCATCGTGCCAATCTTCAAAAAGGGCAATAGGGATGACCCCAAGTGCTACAGGCCCATTTCCCTGATTGACGTATCGGCTAAACTTTTGGGTAGGGCAATCCTCAACAGACTGTCCGAGTGGTCCGAAGAGAATAACATCTTCTCGGACACTCAATACGGGTTTAGGACAGGGAGGTCCACCAGTGACCAATGCCTGAACCTTTACATGCTGACTGCCAAATATACTCTGGCCAGTGATGAACCCATTTATATGGGATTCATGGATCTGGCAGCAGCATTCGATCACGTCAATAGAGGAAAGCTGTGGGATATGATGATAAGCATGGGGATTGAGAGTGGTTTAATTACCATATTAAGGGAATTACACAGCGACACCACGGCCAAGGTTCGATTTAATAGGGAGGGAGGATTGTCTGACTCTTTTCCCTGTAAGAGTGGAGTCAGACAAGGTTGCATTTTTGCCCCCTTTTTGTTCTCCCTTTATATTAATAACCTGGAGCAGTTTCTCTTGGGGTTAAAGGCAGATTCCCCAAGGGTCGGGGCGCGGCATATTCCTGTTCTGCTTTACGCAGATGACGCGGTTCTGCTTGCACGCACACCTCGAAGCTTACAAATCCTGATAGACGGGTTTGTTAGGTTCATGAGTACACTGCATCTATCTGTCAACCTGGGCAAATCATATGTACTCCTGGCCGGCAAAAAACCTTCCTCTAAATTTACTTATACAATAGGCACCCATACTTTAGAGGAGGTCAAAACGTTCTCTTATCTTGGAGTAACCTTTGATGGTGCTTTGCAGTTTAACTCTTTAGTGGTGGAACGTTGTAGCAAAATGATTGCCTCTAATGGGGCTATAGCTGGATATGGCAGGAGGCTAGGTAGATGGAGCCCGGAACAGGTGATGAACTTGTATGGCTCCGTATCATGCTCCAAAGTAATCTATGGGGCAGAAGTATGGGGCTTTGTGAACACCACTAGAATTCAACAGGAAGAAAACAAATATCTGAAATCTATCCTGAGGGCACCACCAAGTACCGCTGGAATCATAGCTCATAGGGAGCTAGGGAGACCATACTTGGATGACCTGTTAAAACTTAGGCCAATTGTGGCCTGGCTAAAAATATGGGTTAATCCAGATGCGCATCTAAGCAGAGAAATTTTATTGGACTGCTTAGATAGGACCCATTGTATGCGCATCCCCTGGCTTAAATATGTAAGAAACACCCTTGAAGATTTAGGCTTTGGAAACCTCTTCACGAACCCCACATCAATTTCAGCCCAGCACAAGAAACGAGTAGGGGAAATTTTCCTAGAGCGGAAAACCCAATGTAGAGCTGAGGCTGAAGGTGTTAAAAAGACTGTGAGGGCTCATAATCTGGTAAAGAGTGTGGAGGGTATGGAGCCTAATCTGTATCTTGTGCATAATGCACAGGATAGATTTCTCATGTGCCGTTTTAGACTGAATTTACTTCCTTTTATGTTGGCCTCACCAGCAGGTTTCACCACGTCAATTGAGCAGAAGGGACCCTGCGGCTGCGACAACAGGTCTCCGCAGGATTCCCTTCATTTTGTTTTGCTCTGTCCCTATTTCTCTATGCCCAGGCGCAGATTTCTTGTAAATATTTTTTAAAAAGCCCAACAGGAACGTGCCAGGGACGCATTAGTCTTTTTGCAAAAAGCCTCTGATCCACTAACATTGTGCTGTATTATGAATTTTATTAAGGTTGCGGTCCGATTAAAGATGACTAGGGGAGAGGAATGAAAGACTTTGGATTTTCTATTTTTTATGATCCTGTATGTCGGTATCTCTATTTGCACTAACTTTGTATAAGGATCTTGATTAATGTTTAATGACTTTTTATCCATGTACATATATGTGCTTTTATGGTGTTTTTTAATCACCGAATAAAGATTTCAAAAAAAAAAAAAAAAAAATAGGTAAGTTTTACAGACACATCAGAGGAGGTCGCGCAATAGTATATAAGTAAGCCCAGCCATATCCAAACATATTCAGCCATTTGCAAACCTATTCATCATGTATCCTTCCATCTATCATTTCACTCATCCATCCCTTCACCCATCCTTTCACTCATCCATCCACCCACCCTTTCACCCTATCCATCTGTACACTCATCCAGCCACTCTTCTACCCATCCATCCAGCCATTTACCCTTTCACCCATCCAGCCATCCTTTCACTTGCTCATCCATCCACCCAGTCACTCATCCATCCATCCTCCCTTTCTCTTGCCATCGACCCTTTCACTTAGCCATCCTTCCTTCCGTCCATCCACCCACCCATCCATCCACCCATCCATCCACCCATCCATCCACCCATCCATCCACCCATCCATCCACTCATGAATCCATCCATTGACCCTATCACTCATCCATCCTTTCTCTCATCCATCTATCCTTTCCCTCCTTCACTAATCTATTAATCCCTTTATCCACCTACCCTCCCTTTCACTCACTCATCCATCCTTACATCCACCCTTTCACTCATCCGTCCATCCATTCACCCTTGCACTTATCAATTCATCAATCCATCCATCATTTCACTCATCCATCCACCCTCTCACCATCCACCTTTTCACTCATCCATCCTTTCACTCATCCATCCACCCTTTTACCCATCCAGCTACCCTTCCACCCATACATCCAGCTATTTACCTTTTCTCTCATCCATCCTTCCACTCACTCATCAATCCATCCATCCTCTCTCATTCTCCATCTATTCAATCTTTCATTCATCCCTTCACCCTTTCACTAATTCATCCAGTCATCCACCCATCCCTTCACTTACTCACTCACCTTTTCATATTAATTTTGAGCTGAGCCTTTTTGAGAAGAGGCCCATCAAGAACTTCACCCTCGCTGCAGGAGCCATTCCAGGACTGGGACAGAAGCCACCCAGGGCGGAGATGGGACCCACCACAGGGGGTACAGGAGCCATCACAGGCGGGGGGGGGGTGGGTGGGGGGGACAGGAGCCACCACATGGGGGGACAGGAGCCATCACTGGGCGTGGGGGGGCAGGAGCCATCACAGGAGGGGTAACAGGATCCACCAGGGTGGGCACAAGAGTGGGCATGCAGTATTCTAGTATCATCTTGGTCTCTTCCAGGGGTGGGGGGGGGGCGTAGGGCTCCTCACCCCCTCCTGGACAAGACAAGGAGAAGACAGGCTCTCTTTCCTAAATGTTAGTTTTGCCACCCCCCCCCCTCCCCACTGTGATGTACAGTACTTAAAGGAGATACCCCAAGAGAACTGATTTAACTGATTAACAAAGTATGGAGGACAATCATTGTGCCATTTCTTTATTTTATTACATTATAGACTGCATGTTTGAAGAACCGAGGTTTGCTTACAATTTAGTGACAATAATTAAGCTCTGTGAAGAGAACCACGTGCTGCCCCGGTGTAATCAGGGCCGGTTCTAGGATGTTTGGGGCCCTGGGCAGAAAGGGAATGTGTGAGGCCCCTCTAAATTGCAGAGACATGACGCAATCAGGGCTGTTTGCATCTGAATAGATGCCCCTGCAGCTGCAGCCCCTCCCTCTCAGTCACCTTCAAGCCCCTTTTAACAGCTCATCAAGGGCGGAAGGTGTGAGGGTTGCCATCCCGCTGTGCCTCTCCAATGCTGCTGGGGATCTGAGCTTTGCTACTCAGTGGCGGCTGGTGGCATTTGAAAGTGGTAGGGCGTAAAATCTGTGTGGGAGTGCACCGCAGCGAGCGAGTCTGAACAACCTAAGGGGGGTTCGGGGTGGTTCTCCCTCCCCCCCCCCCCTCCCCCAGACATTTAAAAAAAAAATAGTGAGCAAACTGGAACATCTTAAGGATTTAGGGGACCCTGGGCCAAACATATTTAGGGGGCCTCCAACCCGGTTAGGAACAGCTTTGAGTGTATGGTCGGGAAGTAGTTTGAACATAAAAACGCATATGATCAGTTTCCTGTGGGACCTGTCCCATTTAAAGTGCTTCAGCCCGCATGGCTTGAGTGCGCTTGGGAGAATGATGCTATGTTGCCCATGGCTCAGAGTTGCTTGACAGGCTTGTGACATTACTTTTTTCCCAAAGGCAAGCTCACAAAGCGCTGCTCTCTTTTTGAAGAAAACTAGTTTTCTCCCAGCACCTGGGAAACTTTTTCCAACCCCCTTTGCCTCCCCTCGCCCCAGCTGGCATAAACATGGCGGGCACGGCATCCAATGACCTGCTTTTAAATAGGGAATAAGAATATGTATTTCTGAGTTTGCGTCGATAAATATGTTTTCCCTCGTGAAATGGTTTGGAACATACCGGCACATGCAGATTTTTAATAAGCAAAACACTAACATGTGTCCTAATTTCACTGGTAAAAACTCATAATATGTGCTATGTATCACACTTTATACATTCGGAACCCGGGGTCACTTTTTGCAGCCTGTAAAAGTGAAGGAGTCGAGTAATTTGGCGTCCTTAAACTGCTCACCGCAGCTCTCTTAAAAAGAGTACTGTGCTGCACATTAGGAGCGCGGGAGACCTCAGACACGCGAGGGTCCACCCTTCAGAACGCTCGAAGCTCATCTTCTAAAAAAAATGAAACCAAGAGGTCGAAGGCGAGCACTCCAGAAACATTGAGGTGTCAGTTAGTCCAGTTGTTTGTTACCCCCTCTCTAAATGCTGGGAGCAGGGGTTTGAAAAATTGGGATAGGAGTGGGCCCTCTGCGTGCCTGAGCAGGTCCCTACCCTCCCCGTCGTCACAGAACCGGACTCCCTCAGCAGCCGATACTATTGTAAAAACGCACACATTCAAGTCCTGCGCAATACTTACTGTCTGGACTTCTTCTGCTGACTGAGCTCGAAGGGGTTGTATTCTGCTGGTTCCGAAGGATGCTTTCGCTCACGCGCTCGTCTTTCTGAGGAGGGTCTGTGTTTCCACCTTTTCCTGAGAGAAAGGTGCTTTACCGTCGGCCTGTCCGGGCCTGCTCTTTCCTGCCTCCTCAGCAGCGAGCCTTCATGTCTGTGTGCGCCCCTAGCTTGAATCTGAGTCCCGACACTCACCCCTCCTCCTTATTGTGTCTCACTGGAAGGACATTCAAGAAGTGTTTGTTTCTTCACAGCACACGTGTAAAATTCATCTCAGTTTAACGCTTTTATAGCGCTGCTGTGCCATGAGGCGCTGGAGAACCACGCGGGTAACACAATAAACATATGATACAGTGATACAGACATTCCATTGTGGAATAAATGAATAGCGTGGTGAATTCACAGCAGCAGTTAACTACATAGTCCAGGCGTGAGTAGCTCATCTTGGTAATGGTGCTTTGCATTCTGGGACTTGAAGTCCAAATTAAACATTGGTACAAACAGGACTGCGCGCCCCAGAAAGCCAAAACGAAAAAATCTGCACCGGATGTACTACTCTGCGTTGCGTGTGAAAGAATGGCAGGTAGGTCCTCCGACACAAATCGAGCAATAAGTAAGTGAACCAGAACCAATGTGCGCGAGTGCATTCAAAGATGGTGAAAAAACAAGATTCGATATTCTAAGGGAAGGCGGCCCCTTTATTCAACCGCGTATTTCCCAGTGTGCGGGGGCCGGTTTTAAAGGCCCAGCGCCGCACCTGGGGCCTCTGTTCATCCAGCCCCCGAACATACACTGAAGCAGACACTGATTGGAAGGCTTCAAGAGAGGATAGAAATAACGCCTTCAGAGTGGGAGAAAAAAGGAGTAAACGCGAAGGGAGTGTGGCTGGTTTTGTTCGTCAGGGCAGCTTTTCGTTCCCCAGTCTGGCCCTCGGCCTCCGGGCCCCTACCCGAAAACTGCACTATTTCGTGGACGAAGTGTAGGAAAACTAATTTCAAACGAGTCCGGATTTCTCCTATCTTTTTTTTAGATAACTCTAGTTTGGTGCCTTCTGTTTATTTTTCCGCGTTTCCCAACCTGTATTTCTCCACACCTTTGGAGGAGCTGTTTTTGAGGATGTCTGTGCGTCTCTGCTCAGGAATTTACCTTTGATTTTTAGTAGCACCACAGTGCAGACTCCCATTTATAATAAACAAGTGAAAAGATGATAATTGTATTTATATAGTGCTTACTAACCAGTAAGAAGCCATCTTTTACGTGCTAGACAGCGGCGGCCGACATGCTCGACGGAGGCGGGTCGCGGCCCGTAGGTGGGCAATAAAACACAATTAATTAAAAATAAAAGAAAACGTACCTGAGTGCCGCCGGGATACCGCACTGCCTCCGCTCGGCCTCTACTGGTGGGTCCGCGTGTTCCTGCTGCAGGAAGCAGCCAGCAGGCAGCTTCCCTCCACTACGCAGCAAGGGAAGCCAATCAGAACGCTGGTAGGCGCAGCAGACTAGCGCCCCAGCCGGAACATTTTCTCTGCATAGAGAAAGACTGAGAGTGGGCGGTCCTGCTCGAGGGCCGGGGGGAGTGGCTTACCCACTGTTGTGGGTACTGACTGTTTGGTCAGCTCAGGGCCGACCAAAGAGTCAGTACCCACAACAGTGGGTAAGCCACTCCCCCCGGCCCTCGAGCAGGACCGCCTACCCCCTCCGCCCCCAACCAGGCACAGAGGCACTTCTGCTTTCTCGCAATGCGAGAAGGCAGAAACATAAATGGTAGTTTATACCGTTTATGTTTCTGCCTTCTCGCACCGCGAGAAAGCAGTGGGGCAACGCCCCCACGCCCCACTGGGGAAGCCGCCACTGGTACTGCATCGGAGTCTGTTACACCCGACCTCAGCAGCATCGGAGTCCAGCAGGGAGGTGGGTGGAAGCTGCGCCGGCTTTAGGGTGGTGCGACCGGTGCCCGGTTAAAATTACGGACAAATGGCGTCCGTTAAGGAATCCTTCTCGGACAACGGACAGACGGCCGAAATTACCGACTGTCCGTGAAATTTACGGACGGTTCGTCACCCTAAATAACGCCTGGGCCTGGAGTTCGGCGGGCCTTTAACACGAGTTAATCCATTCCAATGAGTTGAATGCATTGTTCATCACCGGCTCTAAACCCGGGGTAATTATGAGCTCCCACTGCCGGGTTGGTGCAGGGAGGGTTCGGTTGTGGGGGGGGGAGAAGGATTGTCAGGCTGGGCTGCTTCTCCCCATCCCCTCTCCTACCTATGGTGTTACCAGGTGTGGCTCTGAGCCAGCGCACCTGTATCCAGTATTTTTGGGCACGGAACTGAAGTCCAGAAACCTCAAGCCGCTTGTAGTTGTTCAGATGATGTCCCGGGACACGTTCTCTCCAGAGATTTGTAACGGCGGCCTCAGGAAATGTGAAAATGGGCACAGCATCCCAGCATAAGAAACGAGCGATCAAAGGTCGGGCAACTAAAGCGAAATCACAACAACTTGTTTGAATCGTGTGGGAGTCTCCAAAGGACATGTTATTTCTCTGCCAATACTACGGGCGCCTTTGCTTTCTTTGGAGTTTCTCTTCATCGGCCGTGCTCGGGGAGGCTAGGCCGCTCGTCGCCCTGTACTCTGCGGGCCGACAGGCAGTGCTTCCAGCCGAGTGCGGCCCGTCCAGGCCTGGCGTCACGGAACTCGAGGGGGCCTCCCTGCAAGGCACCTGGTGGGGCCCCCTCTGGGCTCAATCAGGAGCTCTGCTGCCAGAGTGCTGTGCTGAGGGCCCCCTCCGCACCGCGAGGGCCTGTTTTACACCCCTGCTGTCCGAGCCTGGCGTCACGGAACTCTAGGGGCCTCCCTGCAAGGCACCTGGAGGGGCCCCTCTGGGCTCAATAAGGAGCTCTGCCGCCAGAGTGCTGTGCTGAGGGCCCCCCCAGCGGGGGCTGTTAGGGCCTGTGTTACACCCCTGTTGTCCGAGCCTGGCGTCATATAACTCGAGGGGCCTCCCTGCAAAGCACCTGGAGGGGCCCCCCTCTGGGCTCAATCAGGAGCTCTGCCACCAGAGTGCTGTGCTGAGGGGGCCCCCTGAAGCTTGGGCCCGGGGACCTGTGCTACACCCCTGCTGTCCGAGCCTAGCGGCAGCGCGGTTCTGATGGCGAGCTCTTCTGCTTGGAAGCTGGACCTTATTTCCAAGTCCATTTAAGGGGGATGAGCCTCCCTTTTTATCGGTCGCCGACCGCTGGGATGTGGCAGGCCCGGAGTTGGATGTGGGTGATTTGGAGTTGTTTTTAGAAACGTGTTATTTCCTTGCCATAGTTGCACAACCTGAGTTGTGACCGGCATGAATTGGCTATGCAATCGCTGAGAGAATTGGAAGTACAACACAGAGAGAGTATGCTGTTAATGCGCTGCTGAGAAATACAGAGATATCAAAAGAAAGGCATTTCCAGCAGACTATACCCACACAAAGAGCTCGGTCCAGCCGACACACAGGTCTGCAATGCAATAGGTCTCGCATGTACGCTAGCTTGAGCTATTGGCTTTGTAAATGACAATGCCTTTATTTATGTTTTGCTTTTTAAAACCTAAATAAAAGGCGTTGTCATTACAATGCCATTAGCTTAAACCTTTGCAAATGCGAGACCTATTCCTTTCCAAATGTGTGAAGGCATCGCTGAGTTTCCCCCTTCTGGCTCCCATTGCCCCTGAAGAGCTCCCCATTTGCTACGAGTTAAACAACCCGGTGGTCACAACTGCGCACGAGCGACCCTCTTGCAGTAAGAGAAACTCATTGAAGAAAATAATGCATACAGGCTAAAGAAGACGTACTGCGTAACAACCGAAGTAAAAGGGCCAGCCCTCATGGGAGGTCACAAATCAAGACAAGGCGGTACTAAGGAGGGATTAACGGGCCTAATAACTAATCAGAAGCCAGCATTTACGAAGGACAATGGCACAAGCCAATGACAAATATGGGCAGATAGTGGGTGGGGCTTCAAGTCCATACTCCCAATACAGCATGGCTCACAGAGCAGTGCATACACTGCCCAGGCTCGACCTAAAAAATAATGATGCATTAGTGATGCACAGCCAGGTGTCGCTGGAATCTAGCACGGAGGAGCTGCCAAGCGGACACGGACTGGAATTTATGGCACCCGATTAGCCAGAACAGCCTATGACTCCA
This sequence comes from Triturus cristatus, assembly GCF_964204655.1. Lineage (NCBI taxonomy): Eukaryota > Metazoa > Chordata > Amphibia > Caudata > Salamandridae > Triturus > Triturus cristatus. Next base: position 1,085,558,077 of record NC_140588.1, on the reverse strand, counting down.
GCGCGGAAGCAGGAGACGTGTGTGTGTGTCTCCGTCTGTGTGCGCTTTCTCAAGAACGAATTCCGCACCTTTACATGTCATATCAAAACGAAACCCCTCACTTTATAATAGCACGATGATGATGAGAGGTACATTAAAGCGAGAATGGAGCCTGACCAGTTTTAAGGCAAATGAGTCCTCTGAAGTTGAGGCGTAGGCGTGGCTTCTCTGCTAGCATTGGAGCAGTGACGTATTGAAAACTAAGGTACAGTCCGAGTGGCTGAAGTACGTTTCATGCCCCAAACACTGCTTACTGGAGCCACCTTGAACGCACCTGCTGTGGAACATAGAATAAATCCGGTTCCATTACAGGTGAGCGTGCACATTTTAGGGAGCCAGCCGAGTTGTAGAGCTGAATCGTCCGGCATGCTGACCCCTCGTTAGGAACAACAAGAGCCCTGCCCTGTGAACAGACACCTTGAAAGCCCCAGTGTGAGAAAGTGGGTTTCTGTTGCAGTAAACCTCCCCCCTTTTCTTTTTTTATGTTGCCAGACTATTGATGCTCTTTGACTTGATATTGCCAAGCATGACCCCACGGCCTATGTTCCTTCCCTAAAACTGCATGAAGCCTAAACCCAATTGGCATCTCTGGCCACATGTCCGCCCGTCCCCCCTCTCTCCCCCCCCCCCCCCCCCCCCCACCCGCCCTGGCATACCTCAGTCACCCCTCTAGCTGGGTGCCCTATGCCAGTGGTGTGGGTACCGGTGCATGAGCCCTGTACCCCTACAGTGCCCAGGTCTATTCTTGGACACTGTAAGAGTAGTGTGGACATTAAGAGCATATGGTGCTGGGAGATCGTCAAGCAGCCTTGCAGCCTTTGTTCGTCTTGTAGCTTCTCCATTGAAATCCATTGAGCGTCCGACTGCTCAAAAGCACCCTGCACCCAGCCACCCGAGTGCCCCTGGGAGCGCAACATCTATCCTAATCTACTTCCCCACTTGCCCTGAGTAAGTGACCAGGAGCCTAGCTCCCACAGCCGTGAGGCCTGCCCGCTAGCAGCCACCAACCAAAGGCCCCCTGCCTGCCATAGGCTAACATTGGGCCTAACACTCTCTGCACACCGCTGCCCCTGTGCCGCTGAGGGTGTAACAAACTGTACCTGCATGACCCTGTGAGACCCCTGAGTCTATGCCCAGAACTTTAACTCTGCCAGTCGAGTACTTACTTAAAAAACGATAACTCACTTTTCCTCCATAGGGTAACATTGACTGATTTCACTTGGAAATTCTTCTAAGTGTCGAGTTTTGAAACTTTAAAATATTCTCTAAAAATCAGATGATCAACAAAAACAAAATTAAAGATGCCCCCTGAACCTAACCAGCGACCTGACTGAGAGGCTGCCTAGGCTGCAACCCAGCAGACATGTTGCTGGACCCCTGGGTAGAGAGCCATCCTCCCTCTTGGGTCGGCAACAATGCACGTCCTGGGCGAGGTGCTAGGTCTCCTCCCCCAGGATGAGCAGGGGAAGCTTCAAAGGCATGCCGCCTTTGTGAGCTTCTCCAGGCCACTTGCTGTACTCAGCAAGTGGCCCCTACCGGTTCTGACCCCCACTCTGGTGGGAAAACCTAAGTGAGGAAAGGGGAAGTGCCAGCCTCTGCCAACCCCACCCCTCAGGTGGGGGAGATGAGGTGAAGCACAACCCCGAGCTCTCGCCATCTTGAGGATGGGGAGCCCTACCCAACCAGGACTAGGCCCCTGACCCCCTCACACTGGAGAGTGGCAGGATAGGGACTCATTGGTCCCTGACCTCTACCTACCTGTAACGCCCCTAAATTTAGTATTTAGAGGCACCCTGAACCTTCCTTCCTCAGATCCCGAATCCGAAACAAGCAAGAAGAAGAAAGAAGACCTGCTAACAAGATGACGACACCAACTGACTTGGCCCCAGCCCTACAGGCCTGTGGACCCTCATACCTGCTCCTGCTAAAACCCGGCGTCTCCAGTGGTCAGCAACCTTGAATAACAGAGGACCCGACTGCCTCGTGACTCTAAAAGACTGGGACTCCCACGAGCAGTGGTTCTGCGCAAAGCAAGTAACAAACCCCTGGTGCCAACCAGGAACCACGACTCCTGCACACTCTGCACCCTCCAAGCCCGGCCTGTGCCTGAGTGGATAAAGACCCCGAGGACGTCCCCTCGGCGACTGTGACCAAGAATCCAGCACCCAAGGACCCACCTCGACGCTCCTGACGACGCCTGCAGCCTCAGAACCAGGGACCCCTCCAACCGCGACCAGCAGAAGGTAAGATTTCCCGAAGTGAAAAGAAACCCCTGTGCCCAGCTCCTGGGTGCCTACCTACCCTACACCTTCCCAACTTACCTCTCAAAGTGGTGGTCGCACCTGAAGTATCTTCGTCCCCGAGCTTGCAGCCTTTGTTCGTCTTGTAGCTTCTCCATTGAAATCCATTGAGCGCCCGACGGCTCAAAAGCACCCTGCACCCAGCCGCCCGAGTGCCCCTGGGAGCGCAACATCTATCCTAATCTCCTTCACCACTTGCCCTGAGTAAGTGACCAGGAGCCCAGCTCCCACAGCCGCGTGGCCTGCTTGCCAGCACCCACCAACCACAGGCCCCCTGCCCGCCATAGGATAACATTGGGCCTAACTCTCTCTGCACCCTGCTGGCCCTGTGCCGCTGAGGGTGTAACAAACTGTACCTGCCTGATCCTGGGAGACCCCTGAGTCTATGCCCAGAACTTTAACTCTGCCAGTCGAGTACTTACCTAAAAAACGATAACTCACTTTTCCTCCATAGGGTAACATTGACTGATTTCACTTGGAAATTCTTCTAAGTGTCGAGTTTTGAAACTTTAAAATATTCACTAAAAATCAGATGATCAACAAAAACAAAATTACTCACCTGTTATCAGGAACGATCCCAGTTCTGGATCTTGGTGCCCAGCACTGACCCTGAAAAGTAATTACAACCGTACTTACTGATAACTTGATTTTCCTCCATAGGATAACATTCCCTGGTGTCGATTTTTGAAACAAACAAATATTCCTTAAAAATCGCCTGGGTAACAAAAACGATTTCTTTCAACTGTTTACAAGAAATGCACCAGGGCTGAATCCAGGATCCAACCCGAGTAAGAAAATCATACGCAAAGTATCTAATATTGCATTACTTAAAAAGTCCCATTGAACTAAGTGTTATAATTGTTTGAATTGTTGCCTACTGCAAGAACTGTAACTATTGCATTCAAAAGTCTATTGCCTATTGAAAGTATTTCACTAAAGCATCTTATTCTGAGAAAGTATATCTTGATACCTACTTGTGGTTCTAAAATAAAAACAACTATATATATTTCTATATACAAACCATTGGCCTCGAGTTCAGTTCTTGAGTGTGAGACCATTTGCTGACTGTACAACAAATGCTGTACACTGTCCTCTGATACTGCTTACTGCTCGACCAGGCTACCACTTTAGAGAGTAAGGTTCTATCTAACTTTAACCTCTGCCAAACCTCTGGGGACTGTGGACTCTGTGCACACTGAGCCTTACTTTGGTGCAGTATATGCAGAGCGAATTTCTTATACCTAGCCTTCGCCTCCTGACCCTCCCATAAGCGCACATAATTGTAAAAAGCCTTGTTGAAGGAACCCGCTGTGGAAGCTATAAAAAACGATCCTATCCGCGCACAATAGCTCGTAAAGCATGAAATGCAAGAGTGTGTTCTACCTTCAACAGCAGCAAGGAGAAACTCATTTAAGAAAATTGTGTTGCAGCGCATCTTGGGATGGACCCTATGCAGCACTGCATTTAGGAATGGACCCTCTGCTGCAGTGCATCTAGGAATGGACCCTCTGCTGCAGTGCATCTTGGGATGGACCCTATGCAGCACTGCATTTAGGAATAGACCCTCTGCTGCAGTGCATCTAGGAATGGACCCTCTGCTGCAGTGCATCTTGGGATGGACCCTATGCAGCACTGCATTTAGGAATGGACCCTCTGCTGCAGTGCATCTAGGAATGGACCCTCTGCTGCAGTGCATCTTGGGGTGGACCCTATGCAGCACTGCATTTAGGAATGGACCCTCTGCTGCAGTGCATCTAGGAATGGACCCTCTGCTGCAGTGCATCTTGGGATGGACCCTATGCAGCACTGCATTTAGGAATGGACCTTCTGCTGCAGTGCATCTTGGGGTGGACCCTCTGCAGCAGTGCGTCTTGGGATGGACCCTATGCAGCACTGCATTTGGGAATGGACCCTCTGCTGCAGTGCATCTAGGAATGGACCCTCTGCTGCAGTGCATCTTGGGATGGACCCTATGCAGCACTGCATTTAGGAATGGACCCTCTGCTGCAGTGCATCTAGGAATGGACCCTCTGCTGCAGTGCATCTTGGGATGGACCCTATGCAGCACTGCATTTAGGAATGGACCTTCTGCTGCAGTGCGTCTTGGGGTGGACCCTCTGCGCAGTGCGTCTTGGGGTGGACCCTCTGCGCAGTGCGTCTTGGGGTGGACCCTCTGCAGCAGTGCGTCTTGGGGTGGACCCTCTGCAGCAGTGCGTCTTGGGGTGGACCCTCTGCAGCAGTGCGTCTTGGGGTGGACCCTCTGCAGCAGTGCGTCTTGGGGTGGACCCTCTGCAGCAGTGCGTCTTGGGGTGGACCCTCTGCAGCAGTGCGTCTTGGGGTGGACCCTCTGCAGCAGTGCGTCTTGGGGTGGACCCTCTGCAGCAGTGCGTCTTGGGGTGGACCCTCTGCTGCTGTGCATCTTTGGGTGGACCCTCTGCGGCTGTGCATTTTGTTGTGGACCCTCTGCAGCAGTGCGTCTTGGGGTGGACCCTCTGCAGCAGTGCGTCTTGGGGTGGACCCTCTGCAGCAGTGCGTCTTGGGGTGGACCCTCTGCAGCAGTGCGTCTTGGGGTGGACCCTCTGCAGCAGTGCGTCTTGGGGTGGACCCTCTGCTGCTGTGCGTCTTGGGGTGGACCCTCTGCTGCTGTGCGTCTTGGGGTGGACCCTCTGCTGCTGTGCGTCTTGGGGTGGACCCTCTGCTGCTGTGCATCTTGGGGTGTACCCTCTGCAGCAGTGCATCTTGGGATGGACCCTATGCAGCACTGCATTTAGGAATGGACCTTCTGCTGCAGTGCATCTTGGGATGGACCCTCTGCAGCAGTGCATCTTGGGATGGACCCTATGCAGCACTGCATTTAGGAATGGACCTTCTGCTGCAGTGCATCTTGGGATGGACCCTCTGCAGCAGTGCATCTTGGGATGGACCCTATGCAGCACTGCATTTAGGAATGGACCTTCTGCTGCAGTGCATCTTGGGATGGACCCTCTGCAGCAGCGCATCTTGGGATGAACCTCTGCAGCAGTGCGTCTTGGGATTGACCCTCTGCAGCAGTGCGTCTTGGGGTGGACCCTCTGCAGCAGTGCGTCTTGGGGTGGACCCTCTGCAGCAGTGCGTCTTGGGGTGGACCCTCTGCAGCAGTGCGTCTTGGGGTGGACCCTCTGCAGCAGTGCGTCTTGGGGTGGACCCTCTGCAGCAGTGCGTCTTGGGGTGGACCCTCTGCAGCAGTGCGTCTTGGGGTGGACCCTCTGCAGCAGTGCGTCTTGGGGTGGACCCTCTGCTGCTGTGCGTCTTGGGGTGGACCCTCTGCGGCTGTGCATTTTGTTGTGGACCCTCTGCAGCAGTGCATCTTGGGGTGGACCCTCTGCAGCAGTGCATCTTGGGGTGTACCCTCTGCAGCAGTGCATCTTGGGGTGTACCCTCTGCAGCAGTGCATCTTGGGGAGGACCCTCTGCTGCAGTGCATCTTGGGGAGGACCCTCTGCTGCTGTGCGTCTTGGGGTGGACCCTCTGCTGCTGTGCGTCTTGGGGTGGACCCTCTGCTGCTGTGCATCTTGGGGTGGACCCTCTGCAGCAGTGCATCTTGGGATGGACCCTATGCAGCACTGCATTTAGGAATGGACCTTCTGCTGCAGTGCATCTTGGGATGGACCCTCTGCAGCAGTGCATCTTGGGATGGACCCTATGCAGCACTGCATCTTGGGATGGACCCTATGCAGCACTGCATTTAGGAATGGACCTTCTGCTGCAGTGCATCTTGGGATGGACCCTCTGCAGCAGTGCATCTTGGGATGGACCCTATGCAGCACTGCATTTAGGAATGGACCTTCTGCTGCAGTGCATCTTGGGATGCACCCTCTGCAGCAGCGCATCTTGGGATGAACCTCTGCAGCAGTGCATCTTGGGATGGACCTCTGCAGCAGTGCATCTTGGGATTGACCCTCTGCAGCAGTGCGTCTTGGGGTGGACCCTCTGCAGCAGTGCGTCTTGGGGTGGACCCTCTGCAGCAGTGCGTCTTGGGGTGGACCCTCTGCAGCAGTGCGTCTTGGGGTGGACCCTCTGCAGCAGTGCGTCTTGGGGTGGACCCTCTGCAGCAGTGCGTCTTGGGGTGGACCCTCTGCAGCAGTGCGTCTTGGGGTGGACCCTCTGCAGCAGTGCGTCTTGGGGTGGACCCTCTGCAGCAGTGCGTCTTGGGGTGGACCCTCTGCAGCAGTGCGTCTTGGGGTGGACCCTCTGCAGCAGTGCGTCTTGGGGTGGACCCTCTGCTGCTGTGCGTCTTGGGGTGGACCCTCTGCTGCTGTGCATCTTTGGGTGGACCCTCTGCGGCTGTGCATTTTGTTGTGGACCCTCTGCAGCAGTGCATCTTGGGGTGTACCCTCTGCAGCAGTGCATCTTGGGGTGTACCCTCTGCAGCAGTGCATCTTGGGGTGTACCCTCTGCAGCAGTGCATCTTGGGGTGTACCCTCTGCAGCAGTGCATCTTGGGGAGGACCCTCTGCAGCAGTGCATCTTGGGGAGGACCCTCTGCTGCAGTGCATCTTGGGGAGGACCCTCTGCTGCAGTGCATCTTGGGGAGGACCCTCTGCTGCAGTGCATCTTGGGGAGGACCCTCTGCTGCAGTGCATCTTGGGGAGGACCCTCTGCTGCAGTGCATCTTGGGGAGGAGCCTCTGCAGTAGTGCATCTTAGGGTGTATCCTCTGCAGCAGTGCATCTTGGGGTGTACACTCTGCAGCAGTGCATCTTGGGGTGGACCCTCTGCAGCAGTGCATCTTGGGGTGGACCCTCTGCAGCAGTGCATCTTGGGGTGGACCCTCTGCAGCAGTGCATCTTGGGGTGGACCCTCTGCAGCAGTGCATCTTGGGGTGGACCCTCTGCAGCAGTGCATCTTGGGATGGACCCTCTGCAGCAGTGCATCTTGGGATGGACCCTCTACTGCAGTGCATCTTGGGATGGACCCTCTTCTGCAGTGCATCTAGGGATGGACCCTCTTCTGCAGTGCATCTTGATATGGAACCTCTGCAGCAGACTCGTACTAGAAGGCCAGTCGGGTTTAACCAGTAGAGGGGCTCAGGCCTCATGATGCTCTGGGACGTAGAGACACCTTTGGTCCTCTTGTCCACTGCCCTGGGGCGACGGCTGCAGAGTTGTCTTTAGGCATCCGGTTTTTCTTACCAGGAGCCGTCTAGGAGGCCTCCATGCAGAGTCTGCACTGGGTGCAAAACCATGGTGGACTCTGTCCCTGGAGGGCTGAGGGACCATAGTGACACAATTGGCCCACTTCAACTCATGTTTGGAGCAACGGGTGCTGTGGTGTCATTTGGCATATGGATTCTGCAGTCACAAAGTTCTCACAGGAGACTGCGGATGCCTGCAGGGAAGCAGGTTCGCTACTTCTCTGAATGTCTTGGTTCCTGGGTGAATGGCTAGCAGGTGTCCTGTGCTTGGTGGTCTCAGCAGCTGCAGGACAAGTCCACTTTTGCACAATTGTCGAAGTCAGCAGGCAGGCCGGCAGGGTTGATGCCAGGTCAGTTGCTGGGTCTTCAGTTCTTGCAGGATGTGACACTTCACACCCTTTTTTATCTCTCAGGTTGGCAGGATCTGATTTCCTGGTGCCAGGGGCTCCCCTAAACACTGAATTTACGGGTGTTGGAGTGTAGCATAGTAACCAGTGGGGTACGTTCCCTTGGGGTCACTACACCCCCCTATATGACCATTTCCTGTGAGATGTGGGCATAACCCTTTCCCAGAGTTCCTACATATGCTACTACAAAGATGGCCACTTCTGGAAAAAGTCGTACCCTCATCAGGTTAGACTAACAAAGGGCTCTGGACAAAGGGGATTTCACCTACTGTCCTGTGAAGGGAGCCAGATTTGCATTTCAAAGGCGGGAGCTTCTTTGAAGCTCACCGGCTTAGGAGTGTAATCAATTTGTCATCCTGACGGAGGGGGTGTAAACACCCTCTTCCCGTGCAGGCTTTGTTTCTGATCTCTTGAGAGCAAAGGTCCTCAACCTTGGAGGTCAGAAATCTGTCTCGTGTCGCAGGCTGGCAGAGACCCGTTAGCCGACACACCAGAGGCTGGTAGGTTTTTAGGGTGAACCTCTAGGGTGCCCTCTGTGTGCATGTAGTTACAAATCCACCACAATAATCCGTGTGGGATTGAAAATAAGAGGTGTGTGATTCCAAACCTCCCTATTTTCAATAAAGCCTTCATGGGGAGAGGATGTAGCCTAGTTGGTCGACTTAGACGCTCGGCAACCTTGTTCGAATCTCGGCAACGACGCTCACCATCCTGTGATTCTGGGCAAATCACTTGATCTCCCCGTGCCTAACAAAAATGAATGTGTCCTTCTGTAACGAGACTGGTGCTCATGTGAAGCGCTCTGATACCTGATGTCTCGGGTCTAGTTTGCGCTATATAACACTCTCTAAAAAAGAAAAGTCGCTGGGGAACTCTTTTTCACCAGTGTCCAGGACATGTTCTAAAACTGCTTCCCTGTTCACTTGCACTATCAGTAATGGAACTGACCAGCACAGGGGCATATCTCTTCATGCAGGTATGCCCTCACATGTAATACCAAGCATCCTGCCTTAGGGCGGTAAGGCCTGCTGTAGGGGTGACTTACATGCAGTATTAGGGGGCCTGGCACACAGGGTTGTATGTCAGGTCGTGTTTTCAATTTGGTCTGCACCACAATAACACAGAGGCTGCAATAGCAGCCCTGCGTGAGTTTTTTTTATTTTTTTTTAGCTCTTTGGGGACCCTCTTTAGTACCCCATGCACTAGGTACCAGGGGGTCCACTTACAAGGGACTTGTAGAGGGTGTTGAAGGGAATGCCAGTTGCAGCAAACAATGGTATAGTGTTGGGAAAGAGACCTGGCACTGGGAACCTGGTTAGTGGGAACCCAGTGCACTTCCAGTCGAAATCACATCATGTATCAGGCAAAAAGTGGGGGTGACTATGTCAAAGAGTACTTTCCTATTGTGCCATTCTTTTAGACAATGTGCCTCCATGATGCGTCTGAATAGCCTTCATTAAGACCAGTAATCAATGGGATTATCCCCTGGTGGGCCAGTGTGGTGAAGCTGTGTATGGGTGACCTTGTGCCTTTGATTTTTCCTACCCAGACTCATGTTTTCAAGTGTTTCATGCTGCAGTTGATGGCGTTTTTTTAATTTGTCCATTTTCCTCTGTACCCTAGGTACATATGGCCCTTGGAATGAACATGCACAGACATAAAATAACCTGTTCTTCACCGGTCTTGTCTGAGCACCTTCCTTCTGTACACTATGACCATGAGAAAGCGTTTATTTAGTTTGGGCAGTTATTTTACTCTATGCCGAGTGGGTGCAGGTGTGCGCTAATAGATGACCGCAAACGGAAATCTTTATGAAGGGACAGATATGGGATGGCTGTTCCAAGACTGGTGAATCTGTGGCATGGGCTCTTTCGTAGGTAATGATTCATTAGTTGAGGGTTCTTTGAGTAGTCAGATGGAGGTCTAAGCACCACAGGAAGGGGTTTGCTGGCCACTTGTATGGGAAGCTTATTTCTCCATGGAGTTGCATCTGATCAGGAAAAGCTGTATATAATCAAAAGAGGGACAAAGAGCTATATTTAATGAAGTCCTACAGCCATGCTCCTCCTAGAATGAAGTGCTTAGACATTTCAACTGGAGTAGTTCCTCTCTAGCAAAGAATTAAACCCTAAATCTGGTGGAATCTCAGGGCAAACTGAATGTGTCACAAGGATTTGAATGGTCAGATTTTAACGCCCTCACACACCTGATAGGGTGTCATGCTTTATCATAGGGCACTCTTCGTCAAGCCGGCGCTGCAGTGCCCGACGGCCCTGGGGGCTCTTTGTCAGAGATCTTTTGATCTGTAGATGCTGGAAGATGAATGCATGTAAGGGTCTGTTTGAACAGATAGGGTGGTGGCTCAGGTGAAAGGAAATTAGTCTAAGGGAACCCAGTACATTTTTAATCGAGTGGTGGTCCCTTGACTGGTTACATTTTTGTTTGTTTTGTGCTATCCTCGGGTTATAATGTACCCTGATAGCTACAAATGTGAGGAATAAGGTGGGGTTGACATGTTTCATGCCTTAGTTGCCTGGAGGGTCAATCGGCATTTCATCAGGACCAGTGTGAAATAAACCTACCTTATACAGGTTAGTAGGTCACCCTCAGAATCATGGAGGCCCACTACAACGTGAAACACTGCACCTGAATCGATGCAGTGGGGTGAATGGCACCCAAAAGTCAGAAGAAAATTACCCCTTAAGTAAGGCAGAGAATCCCGGCATAGCTAGGGGGAAAGCTTGTATTCATGCGACGATCTCCCAGGATCTACCCTCCTCTGCCTTGCCTGTAGGTGTAGCCATAAAGGATGAAAGGGTCTTTGCCCGCTTGCCTGCTGGAGGCACTATGCATAGGATTTTCCAAATTCAGTGGGTTCACACCCAGACCCTCATGTCTTTCAAGGGTGAAGTGGCACCATGCGGATGATCAAGGGGGGGTTTCTGACTCTTCGACCATGTAGAATAGATACATTGGTGGATCTCTACGAACACCAGCTTTGATGAACGTATTCGTACTATTCCCTTGATCTTTTTATGTTATTGATCAGGCATCAAGGGGATTGTAGGGGTGGTCACAGCAGTCGCAGTAGCCAATGTTTAGAATTTGGCTACCTCTGACTGGACCCACCAGGTGAATAATAAGGTTGTCTGTGCAACTTAGTTTGCTGCCATACAACAAAACTACAGAGGGACCCACTCTGCTGACCCTTTATTAGTCTGAGGATTCAGACCCCTGCAGGGACCCGACAGGCAGGCTTCCCTCCACATGTGCTGTGCCAAGACTCTCCTGGGCCCTCCAATTCATCTTCATCCCATTAGGATCTTGTGTCATAAGTGGCTGTAGGGCCTGGATGGCCTGTAAGACCTGTGGGTCGTATAATCACAAAATCACTGAAATAAGAAAGTAGCACTCTTTGGCCCCCAGACCTCTAATTGAGAATGAGGCCAGACGCTGGCTGGGATGGGCACACAACTTGGTGCCCTTGGTGTTAGAGCGGAGCAGTTTGGACCATGTACCTTGCTGATCGCTTGTCGAGGCGGAGTCGGTTGCAGTGAGATAGCACAGGCTTGCTCTAACTAGTGCAGGCAGTCACTGTGGGTGGTCAAGGCTCTTTGCTGTTTTGTAGAATGTAATTCTTCTGAATTAGTAACTCACTGATATTGTGTTTTAGGCTGTTTTACAATTTACAAGAACACAGTGTGATGATGTTTGTACCTCTTGGGTTTCCATTTGAAAGCCAGAAGAGTCCTTATTACCCCAAGAAACATCCTTCTGTTGTCGTTGACACTGGTGGTCTGGATATGCTGTTCATCAGGTTCTCTTTTCCCAGCCAGGAGGTACAAGTGTCATCATAGTTGCGTCCTTTAGTAGCAAGCATTCCTGTTCGTATCCCGTGCTGGACAACCCAGTTGGAAATGTTTTTCCTGGCTTCATTCTGCCTCCGTGAAGTCTTAGACGTTGGCCCAGTAGAGGGTCTCACTGGATGATATTTGTATACTTTGTTCAGTTTTGATTCTGAGGATCTATATTGCAGCCTTCACCAGAGCTGCTTGACTCAGACACCTTTGCTATAGAGTATGCCGATCCCCTGGAGACCCGCTACCAATGACAAACTCTCCTTTATTTCGCTTGAGTATGAGTGGGCTCACACCTCTGGGGGCTCTTGGCATTAGTTCATACTGGAGCATTCTATAGCATGATGAAGAGCTCTCCCTGCCACCCTTGTATCTGTGTATATTGGGGTGGAATGCTCGCATGCACTGCCAGCGTTCAGTGGGGTGGGACTCGCATTGCCAACTTCCTGTAGCTCTATGAAAGGAGCTCACATGGTCAACATTCTAGAGCGCCATGAAAAGAACTAACTTTACCACGGTTTTGTAAGCACTACGTCAGGAGCCTCTCTACTGATGTTTTATAGTGCTCTGAAAGGATCTCTCGCTGCTAGCGTTCTGTAAGCACTGTCTCAGGAACTCATTTTGCTAGCATACTTTAGAGCAACGGGTGTAACATGGGCCTCGGTACCAGCATTCTCCAGCACCCCGGGGAGTATCTCACACTGCCAGAATTGTATAGCGCTTGGAAGGATGTCACATTGCCAGTGTTCCAAAACTCAGTGGAAGGAGATTATGCTGCCAGCTTTGTATAGCAGTACGACACTGCGAATAAGCTCACACAGTCGACAATCTAACACGCGAAGGATCTCTCAATGGCAGCATTACATAGTGTACTACTAAGTGCTCACGACAGCCTTCCTTTCAGTAGCACTGACATTGTGTGAATGAGTGCTCATGGCAGCTTTCTGTAGTAGCACTATGGGAGAAGCTCACACTACCAGCGTTCGATAACACTATGGGAAGAGATGACATTGCAACGTTCTGTAGCGCTATGTTAGGAGTTCACTCTGAAGTTGTTTGTCGCATGAAGCACTATCGGAGAATATGGAAATGTGGTATTCTATCAATATATGCCACTAATTTATAGCACTATGAAGGAGCTCTCAATGGCAGTATTTTATAGCGCTTTCAATGCCCGGGTTTTAAGGCACTGTGAAGGAACTCACTGCCAGTGTTTTATAGCACTGTGAGGGATCTTATACTGCCAGTATCTTACAGCAGTGTGAGAAAGCTCTGACTGTATTTTGTATTGCATTGTGAAGGAGCTCACACTGTCAGTATTTTACAGCACTATGAGGAAACTCGCACTGCAGTTAATTTTATAGCACTGTGAAGAAGCTGACAGTGCCAGTATCTTAAATCACTTCCGAAGGATCTCAGACTACCAGTATCTTACATCACTGCGAAGGAGCTCACATTGAGATGGCTCCCACTGCATGTATTTTAAAGCACTGTGAAGGATCTCACAACAGTATTTGAAGGCACTGTGAAGGGGCACCCAATGCCAGTATTGTGGATCTCTGTGAAGGATCTCAGGCTGCCAGTATCTTACATCACTGTGAAGGAGCTCACATTGAGATGGCTCCCACTGCATGTATTTTAAAGCACTGTGAAGGATTTCACAACAGTATTTTAAGGCACTGTGAAGGGGCACCCAATGTCAGTATTGTGAAGCTCTGTGAAGGATCTCAGACTGCCAGTATCTTACATCACTGCGAAGGAGCTCACATTGAGATGGCTCCCACTGCATGTATTTTAAAGCACTGTGAAGGATCTCAAAACAGTATTTTAAGGCACTGTGAAGGGGCACCCAATGTCAGTATTGTGAAGCTCTGTGAAGGATCTCAGGCTGCCAGTATCTTACATCACTGTGAAGGAGCTCACATTGAGATGGCTCCCACTGCGTGTATTTTAAAGCACTGTGAAGGATCTCACAACAGTATTTGAAGGCACGGTGAAGGGGCACACAGTCAGTATTGTAGAGCTCTGTGAAGCATCTCAGACTGCCAGTATCTTACATCACTGCGAAGGAGCTCACATTGAGATGGCTCCCACTGCGTGTATTTTAAAGCACTGTGAAGGATCTCACAACAGTATTTGAAGGCACGGTGAAGGGGCACACAGTCAGTATTGTAGAGCTCTGTGAAGCATCTCAGACTGCCAGTATCTTACATCACTGCGAAGGAGCTCACATTGAGATGGCTCCCACTGCGTGTATTTTAAGGCACTGTGAAGGGGCACCCATTTCAGTATTGTGGAGCTCTGTGAAGGATCTCGGGGCTGACACTCCGAGTGTTATTTCGTAGCACTGGAGAGGAGCTTACAATGCCAGTGTTTTATAGCACTGTCAAGGGGCTCACACTGGCAGTATCTTACAGCACTGTTAAGGAGCTCACGCTCCCATTATTGATAGGCACTGTGAAGGAGCTGATACTGCCAGTGCTTTGCCACACTTTGATAGAGCTCACATTGCCAGTATTTTATATTATAGCACTGTGAAGAAACTCGCACTACCAGACAGCACCATAGCGAAGCTCGCACTGCAAGTACTTACAGCACTACTGAGAAAGTCACACTTTCAGCATCTTACAACACTGTGAATGAGCTCACACAAGCAGTGTCATAAAGCACTGTGAAGGAGCTTACAATACCAGTGTCTTATGGCACTGTGAAAGAGGTCACACCACCTGTGTTTTAGAGCACTGCGAAGGAGTTCACACTGCCGCTATCTTACAGCACAGTGAATGAGCTCACACTGGCAGTGTCTTACAGCACTGTGAAGGAGCTTGCAATGCCAGTATCTTACAGCACTGTGAAAGAGCTCACACCAACTGTGTTTATTAGCACTGTGAAGGAGTTCACAATGCCACTATTTTACAGCACTGTGAATGAGCTCACACTGGCAGTATCTTACAGCACTGTGAAGGAGCTCACACCACCTGTGTTTATTAGCACTGTGAAAGAGGTCACAATGCCACTATCTTACAGCACTGTGAATGAGCTCACACTGGCAGTATCTTACAGCACTGTGAAGGATCGTGCAATGCCAGTGTCTTACAGCACTGTGAAGGAGCTTGCAATGCCAGTGTCTTACAGCACTGTAGAGGAGCTTGCAATGCCAGTGTCGTATAGCACTGTGAAAGAGATCACATCACCTGTTTTAGGGCACTGTGAAGGAGTTCACACTGCCGCGATCTTACAGCACTGTAAAGGAGCTCACACTGACAGTGTCTTACAGCACTGTAGAGGAGCTTGCAATGCCAGCGTCTTATAGCACTGTGAAAGAGCTCACACCACCTGTGTTTATTAGCACTGTGAAGGAGTTCACACTGCCGCGATCTTACAGCACTGTAAATGAGCTCACACTGTCAGTATCTTACAGCACTGTGAATGAGCTCACACTAGCAGTGTCTTACAGCACCTTGAAGGAGCTTGCAATGCTAGTGTCTTATAGCACTGTGAAAGAGCTCACATCACCTGTGTTTATTAGCACTGTGAAGGAGTTCACACTGCCACTATCTTACAGCACTGTGAGTAGGGTCACACTGCAAGCATTTTCAGGCAGTCTGGAGGAGCTGACTCTGCCAGTATCCAGAGCATTATGAAGGAGCTCACACTGGCAATCTCTCACATTACAGTGAGGACGCTCATGTTGATAGTATTTTATAGCACTGTGAAGGAGCTTTGAATGCAAGTGTTTTATTGCTGTGTGAAGGAACTCGTATTGCCATTCTTATGCAGTGAAGGACCTCACACTGGAAGTATAATACATCAGTATGAAGAGCTCACAATGCCAGTATTTTATAACACTATTGAGGAGCTCACACTGCCAGTATCTCCTAGCGCTGTGATAGACCTCACGCGGCCAATATCGTACTTCTCTGTGCGGATGCACACAGTGCAAGGTTTTATTGCAGTGTGAAGGAACCAACGGGCCAGTATCTCACAGCAGTGTGAAGGCGCTCACAATGGCAGTATTATATAGCAGCGTGAAGGAGCTTGCAGTGCCAGTACTTTACTGCATCAAGGAAGCCTTGCACTATCACTATCTTACAGCACTGTCCAGGAGCAAACACTGCCAGTATTGTGCATCTCTATGGAGAAGCTTAAACTGTCAGTATCTCATACCACTGTGAAGGAACTCAGCCTTCAAACTTTCTTCCTAAAAAAAGTCCAATTGCAGTAGACATAGCGTGTTCCAAAGCTGGTGCTCCATCGCTTCATGGGGAGAGCTAGCACTGCAGTAGTGTTCGCAGTGCCAATAAGAAGCTCTCATTGCGCTGTGGTCGTGACTGCATGTCTTTGTCCTTTTCAGCATGGGCAGGGAATGCTGGCACAGCCTATCCGTCAGATGACCCCCACACATTCATATGGAGCCATGCCCTCTCAGGTGAGTGGTATGTTCGTTGTGTTCCAGGTTTGTAGAAGGGATAGAGGGCAGTAAAATTTCCCTTCCACCCACTCTGTTTGTAGAACACGTCTGTATGTGTTAGTGTGGCAAGTAGTTCTGTTCTGTACTCCTCTAGTCTGAGAGTAAACAACATATGTATTGTAGCAGAGAATAGCAATCTTCAACTGTGCATGGTCCTGACAATGCCCTGGGTCAGCCTTTGCACCTGCTGACGTCCCCGCAGGTCAGTCTCTTCTATATCCATGTCAACTAGACAGACACTGTGCATGCTTGCAGGTTCCACTAACATAGTTTTTGTTTCCTGGTACCTCAGTTCCCTTTTTTAATCTAGAGATTTTCTACAGAGTCACTTTCCCCCCCATGTTTCTTTGTTCAACAGGAAAAAAACTAATTTAGCAACCTGGACAAATGTGCAACTCAGTTCATGTCCAGCGCCTTCCCTAACAATGCCGGCTATGTTAGCTTTTCATGAGAAAGCAGGAGTGAGAGGACAAGAGGGAAGACGTGAGACAGGCTGGGTCACAAGTGCAGGAGGGAAGAGACTAGTAAGCATGGGAGTGTTAGAGCAAATATCAGAGGGTGTCCGAGTGCGTGAGAGAGAGAATGGCATTTAGTGGCCCAGAAACAGTTGGATTGATTGGACTGGATCAGGAAGAAAGCTCCTGTAGGGGGTGAGGCAGGCTGATTAAGTCCAATTGCAGTAGAAGCAGTGTGTTCCCAAGGTTGGTGCTCCATCAGTTCCTGAAGAGAGCTTCTTATCTGGGTCTCCAGAAGAGAGTATGGCGGACATGGGAAATATTAAAGTTCAGTTTTCTGTGGCAAAATCATATAGTAAGCCCCTCCCATACCTTTTTCAGGCCAGTAATTTCATAGCCTCTTAAAAGCAAGGAAATGGCACCTTGTACATCTGAGCATGAGTGACATATCAGCTCCCAGAAACTCCTTTTCTTTTTAGGTCGAATCTGGGCAGCGCATGCACTCCTCTCCAGCATGCTCTATTAGAGTATGCACTTGAAGCCCTGCCCACTCGTCGCCCATATTTTTCATTGGCTTATGTCATTGCCCTGAGTAAATGCTGGCTTCTGATTCGTACATAGGCATATTAGTCCCTCCTTAGTACCACCTTGTCTTCATTTGCAACCTCCCATGAGCTTTGGCCCTTTTACTTTAGTTGTTACACGGTGTGCTTTGAGTTGGTGAGCACTATTTTCGTTAGTGATCTTCCCCTATTGCACCCAAGACATCGCAGGACCCACCCGCTTTTATTATAATAATAATGTATTTATAATCAACTTACAACGTGGTCCTCTTTATAGCGGTGTAGGAAAGTGGCTCTGTATATACTGTTCCCAAATAGGTACAGTGTGCACAGTCTCCACAGTCCCCAGAGGTTTAGCAGAGGCTAAAGTTAGATATAACCTTACTCTTTAAAGTGGTAGCTTGGCGAGCAGTAAGGCAGTATCAGAGGACAGTGTAAAGCATTTGTTGTACACACTCAGTCAGCAAATGGTCTCACACGCTCAAGAACTGAACTCTAGGCCAATGGTTTGTATATAAAAATATATGGTTGTTTTATTTTAGAACCAACAGTAGGTATCAAAATATACTTTCTCAGAATGAGATGCTTTAGTTAAATACTTTGCAATGGCAAATTACTTTTAAATGCAATAGTTACAGTTTTTTGCAATAGGCAACACAATTCCAAACACAATAATACATTGAGCTCAATGGGAATTTCAAGTTAAATGCAATTGATTACTTTTAGGATTACTTTTCTAACTCCAGGACTGGATCCTAGATTCAGTCCTGGGACAGTTCCTCGAAACAGGTGAGTAAATACTATTTAGTTACTGTAGTGATTTTTAAGCATTATTTTGGTATTTTAAAAGTTGACAAACTTTTTCTAATGAAATCACCAATGTTATCCTATGGAAGGAAATTCACTTAGCAGGTAAGTAGGGTTATTGTTACTTTTTCTAGCTCAGTGTTGGATCCTGGATCCAGCACTAGTGTACCACCTGTAAGCAGTTGAGAGAATGCGTTTAGGTTATACAGGCTATTTTTAATAAATATTTGTAAGTTTGCAAAATCGACACTTCGAAAAATTTTCAGCAAAAACCAGGCAATGTTATCCTATGGAGGGAAATTCAAGTTGCAGGTAAAGTATGTTCTCGTTACTTTTGTAATCCAGTGCTGGGCTCCTAGGCTCAGTACTGGGACATCTATCTAAAACAGGTAAGTAATTACTTTTTCACAGTTGGCACGATTTTTAAAGAATATTTGTAGTTTGCAAAAATCGACACTTGGAAGAAATTTCACAGGAAAAGTCAATGGTTTCCTATGGGAGAAAATTGAGTTAGCGGTAAGTACGGTTGTAATTACTTTTCAGGGTCAGTGCTGGGCACCAAGATGCAGCACTGGGATCTCTCCTAATAGCAGGTGAGTATTTTCGATTTCGTTACTCAGTTGGTTTTAGGTGAATATTTTAAAGTTTAGAAACTCCACACTTAAAAGAATTTCCAAGTGAAACCAGTCAATGTTGCCCTATGGAAGAAAAGTGAGTTATCGGCATTTGGGTAAGTACTCGACTGGCTGAGTTAAGGTTCTGGGCATAGACTCAGGGGTCTCCCAGGGTCAGGTCAGTACAGGTGTTACACCCTCAGCAGCACAGGGGCAGTCTGGTGCAGAGTGAGTTAGGCCCAATGTTATCCTATGGGAGGCAGGGGGCCCCTGGTTGGTGGCTGCTGGCTAGCAGGCCACGCGGCTGTGGGAGCTGGGTTCCTGGTCACTTGCTCAGGGCAAATGGGGAAGTGCAGTAGAGATTGCACTGCCAGGGTAACTTGGGCGGCTGGGTGCAGGGTGCTTTTGAGCCGTTGGGCGCTCAATGGATTGCAATAGAGAAGCTCAAAAACGAAAAAAAAGTCTGCAAGCTCGGGGACGAAGATTCTTCAGGTGTGACCACCACGGGTGCAGGGGTGCCTTTTAGTGGCGGGAAATCTTACCCTCTGTTGATCGCGGTTGGGGGGGGGGTCCCTGGTTCTGAGGCTGCAGGCGTTGTCAAGAGCGTCGAGGTGGGTCCTTGGGTGCCGGATTCAAGGTCACAGTCACCGGGGGGACGTCCTCGGGGTCTTTGTCCACCCCAGCACAGGCCAGGCTCTGCAGTGGTGGAACCCACAATATGTATCCAAAGGGCTGCCCTTCATCGAGCCTGTTCCACAGACAGGGCTAACAGCAGACGCATCGTCCACTGGTTGGGGTGCTCACTTACTCAATCACAAAATCCAAGGGTTGTGGTGCCTAAAGCTCAAAAGTCTCCATATAAATTACCTAGAGCTACTAGCAGTGTTTCTAGTGCTCAGAGCCTCTCAAACTCACCTCATAGGCAAAGCTGTCCTAGTCTGCATGGACAACATGACAGCTATGTACTACATAAAAAAACAGGGGGAGGGGCACACTCTCTCCAACTGTCACCCATAGCACAAGTCATTTGAAAATGGGCTATACACCACAAAATGCATCTCCTGGCAGAGCATCTTCCAGGAATAAACAATCAGACTGCAGACCACCTCAGCAGACAGAAGCAGCAAATACATGAGTGGGAACTTCATCCTAATGTTCTCCTCCCATACTTTCAAGAATGGGGATTTCCTCACATAGACATGTTCGCCACAAAGCAGAATGCACTGTGCTCAAGCTTTGCCTCCAGGTTCTCACACTCGCTCTCCAAAGGCAATGACCCACGGAGGAACTGGTCAGCAGGGGTGTGGAGTTTAATAAAATATCTGCTTGTCCATGGGGCAAGTTGCTTCATAAATCTACTTGTCTTGTAACAAAATCCACTTGTCCCGTTTTGTGGCATGTAATGCAGCAGAAAATTATGGTAGCAATCTCATTATATGAGAGCTCTGATCTAGCCTCTCTGATTATGCCTGGGCTCATACCAGAGTTTGAACACTAGCAATTCCCTTTCGTTGCCACGTTCCCGCAGATATACCTACTGGGGCTGAAGATAGTGATAAGCAATAGCTCCATGGTTGGAATGCCCTTTTGAGTCAGTGTAAACCTACTACATTACATGTTTTAAGGGTTTTCACCAACTCTTCTCTAATCTTTTGCCATACTGAGAAAGGTTGGAAATGTATGCCTAACAATGGCAGACCTAAAACCTCTTCCAGGGCTGGGGAACAAAGGGGTTAGTGAAAGTGAACTTGCAAACACTCAGATTTTTGCATGAGAAAATCTACACATGCACATTTGCTCATGCTAAAATGAGGTTCATGAATATTTTTTAGGAGTACTGTGTTCGAGGCATGTGGGCTGCTGAATTCATATCTGTGCATAGATCGCCGCCTAGTGTTGGGTCCGGATGTTTGCACGTTGTTGTCCTGGAAGAGTCTTCGAAGTATCCTTGGATAGGTGACTCCTCCCCTGGACTACAGTGCGCATGGGCATCCTCTCCATCCTCAGATTGTTTTTTTCCGCCATTGGGTTCGGATGTGCTTATCTTGACTCAAGTTAGGAAAAACTCTTTTCAGGCCAAAAGGCCTCTAGTTCGCGTCGGTACTGTTCCCGATCGGTATCGATAGTATCTTTGTTAGTTTACTAACGTCCAAAACCAACTTTTTCGCATCTTACACGACCATCGACCCGACATCGACGATGGAATCGAGGACACCATTCAAGCGGTGTCCGGTATGCAATGCGAAATATCCCCACATCGACGTCCATCCGGTGTGCAACAAATGCCTTTCACCGGATCATGACGAATCTACATGCATGGCCTGTGCCCGATTTCGATCCAAGAAGACTCTACGGAATCGACGAGCGGCGAGACTCGAGGCGCAGCAAGCGGCACCGGCCCCAGCCGACATCTTCAACGCCGAGACCGAAGATATCGAAGAAGTGGAGAACCTACCCTCCAGTCCCGCTTCCGAACATAACTCCGGATCGGAAGACGTCGACGAAACACTCTTTCGTAAAGATGAAGACGACACCGAGGTAGGAGACTACAATGAGGCCTTAGGGGCCGAAGAGAGTAGCTCCGGTGACGAGCAAGGCCTACCCGTTCAGACTGAGGAAAGCCCAGTGCAACAGTCTATGGCTCTGGTCGAGGGATCGCCTTCGGGCCTTACCCAAAACCTATCCCGCAGTTCTTCGGCCCCGCCCTCGGGCCCGGCCTCGGACATTCAGCGGCAGCCATTACCGCCCAAAACGGCTGGTTTCCCTTCTTCGAAACCGAAACCAAAAGCTGTATTGATTCAATTGAAACCGAAACCGAAAGTGGCGCTGGTCGGATCGAGGCCCTCCACACCTTCGACGCCAGCAAAACACGTCGGCACCGAGCGCACCAAACGAGACTTCGGTGCCGCACTTGAAGCGGCCGACGTCGGAGTCGGCGTACGGAAAAAGGCCTTCGGTGCCACCAAACCTGCTCAGCTCCCGGCACCGACGCAATCGACTCCGACCCCAAAGGTCAAACTGCCTGCTGCGCCTCGCACCGCTTCGACGGCAACACCAAAGCCACACTCATCGAAGACGTCGACGGCCATTCCCACCCCTCGACTCGATGACCCACCGGCGCCGAAAAAGTCCACGGCCTCCTCTACAGAACCGGTCGGCGCAAAAGAATCGAGGGCGCTCCAGATGCGGCCCGTTGCTGAGCAAAGCACCAAAAAGAAGACGGTCCTCCAGGACATGTCGGGCTCCGAGCCAATAAAAGCTCCAGCAGCCTCTTCGGCACCAGCCAACATTACCTTTGGCCTGCCACCATCCACGGCCCCAAAACTGTTCCAAATCAGGACACGGGTCACCCATACCACGATCACGCCAGCCGAACGCTCTGCGGAGACGTCTCCATCCCATATCATCGACGCCGACACCGGCAGGATGATTATCCACAAAAGGAAAATAACTTCTGAGCCAGCTTTAGAATCCTTCCGGATCCCACTAAAAAGAAAGCTGCCTGTGGCTTCGGAACCAGTTCTTTACGAACCTTTCCACTCACCCTACCAGGATCCACAATCCTTCTCTCCAGCACACTCCGACACGGATGCGTTAGAGGACTACATGGGTGACCAAGTCCCCTACCCCGGAGACATGGACCCTGACGGCCAACAGGACCCGGATCAAGCTTGGGATGACCCTGTGGACCCAAGTGCACCTATGGATGCACAGGACCCGCAACTCTATGGAGCAAAAACATCTCCCACAGAGGATACTGCAGCGTTCAACGCTCTCATTGAACGTGCTGCGGCCAATCATGGAGTGCAACTTCACTCTGACACCGTCGAGGACGACTTTCTTATGGACACTTTCGCAACCTCAAAGAAATATAAAGACTCTGCCCATGTTAAAGGGGGTCCTCAAACCAGCGAAGGACATCTTCAAGGAACCCACCAGGGCAAGAGTGATAAACCCCAGGATCGACAAAAAATACAGATCAGCGCCTGGGGACCCTACTTACATTAGAGGCCAATTACCTCTGGATTCCATTGTCGTTGCGAATGCTCGCAAGAGGGCACACTCGCAAACAACAGGTGACGCTCCTCCCCCGGACAAAGAGTCCAAGGTGTTAGAGACCTCTGGCAAACGGGTTGCCGCACAGGCAGCTAACATATGGCGCATTGCCAATACTCAAGCGCTCCTCGCTCGCTACGATAGAGCGCACTACGACACATTAGAGCAGCTAATCCAACATCTCCCTGACCAATTCAGAGAAGGTGCAGAGATCCTCATCAGGGAGGGACAGCTCCTCACAAACGCATCCATCAAGTGTGCGCTGGATGCCGCAGACACAGCTGCCAGGGCCATAAACACTAGCGTCATGTTGCGACGACATGCCTGGTTGCGAATCTCCGGATTCAAACCTGAGGTGCAAAATAACATACTCAACCAGCCTGTCAACCCCGACTATCTATTCGGGCCGGAGGTTGACGCCACCCTAGAGAAAATAAAAAAGGACACGGACACTGCAAAGTCCATGGGGGCTCTCCAGACTCAGTCCTTTCGGAGCGGCTCCTTTCGTCGCCCCGGAAATAGAGGAGCAGGTAGAGGACAGGGGTCACAGCAAACATACAACAAGGGCAATACACAAACCACCTACGATAAAAACACCCGGGGTGGATATCGTGGCTCCAGTACAAAGGGCAGAGGACGCGGCTACGGCAACACCAGGTCCTCCCCCAAGAACAAGCAGTGACGCCCTCTCCCTTCCTCCCGACCACATAACACCTGTCGGGGGAAGGCTACAAAGGTTCCTGTCCACGTGGAACTCCATCACCACAGACAGGTGGGTCAAAGATATTGTCAAATACGGTTACTGTCTAGAACTAACCTCCACTCCACCCACAATACCTCCAAAAAACCGTCCTATGTCCTCAGAGCACTTAACGCTCTTACAGCAGGAGGTGCAAAGTATGCTTCTAAAAGGCGCAATAGAGGTCGTACCCGTCCACGAGCAGGGTACGGGGGTGTACTCCCTGTACTTTTTAATACCGATAAAGGACGGGTCACTCAGACCTATATTAGACCTGAGACCCCTAAACCGATACATTCTTTCCGAGCATTTTCACATGCTCACTCTACAGCAAGTCCTCCCGCTGCTCAAGCAGGGAGACTTTCTGGCCACACTGGACCTCAAGGATGCGTATTTCCACATACCCATTCACCCCTCACACAAAAAATACCTCAGGTTCACTGTTCAAGGGCAGCACTACCAATTCAAAGTCCTTCCCTTCGGCGTGACAACAGCACCCAGGGTGTTTACAAAGTGCCTAGCTACTGTGGCGGCACATCTACGGAGGCAGCACATACACGTCTACCCTTACCTGGACGACTGGCTCGTTCAAGCGAAGTCAGCCCAGCAATGTGCCAGCCACATGTCCCGCACCATTCACCTCCTTCACAGTCTGGGGTTCTCACTAAATTACCCAAAATCCCATCTCCAGCCCGCACACGTACAACAGTACCTAGGTGCGACTATAGACACTCTGGCGGCCACAGCTCAGCCAACTTTAGTGAGAATCAACAGCATGCAAATGCTGATTTCCAAGTTCAAACCACAACACTCCCTGCCCGCGCGAGTGTTCATGCAGTTGATAGGCATGATGGCCTCCTGCATCTTCATAGTCCCACACGCGAGACTACATATGCGCCCGCTTCAGGAGTGCCTAGCACGTCAGTGGAATCAGGCTCAAGGACAGTTGAAAGACCTAGTGTTGGTGAGCGGTCGGGCATACAACTCTCTGCATTGGTGGAATCCACAAAACCTTTGCAAGGGCCGACCGTTCCAAGAGCCTGTCCCACAGATAATACTGACGGCGGACGCGTCTCTCCAGGGATGGGGAGCTCATGTACTCCATTACACAGTGCAGGGACTATGGACGCAACAACAAAAGAAGATGCACATCAACCTTCTAGAGCTGATGGCAATCTTCCTCGCTATGAAAGCATTCAAAGTACACTTGTGCAACAAAGTCGTGTTGATCCGGACGGACAACATGACTGCCATGTACTACATACAGAAGCAGGGAGGAACACACTCTCCACAGTTGTCTCATCTGGCTCAGAGCATGTGGAAGTGGGCCATTCAGAGGAACATGTTCCTCATGGCAGAACACCTCCCCGGCAAGGACAACCAGATGGCGGATCTGCTCAGCAGACACAGCCACCAGATGCACGAGTGGGAGTTACACCCATCAGTACTCCAACCGTACTTCCAGCAGTGGGGTCATCCAGAGATAGACCTATTCGCGACAAGCGAAAACGTAAAATGCCAAAGCTTTGCCGCCAGGTTCCCACATCCGCAGTCGCAGGGCAATGCGATATGGATGAACTGGTCCGGCAGATTTGCGTACGCTTTTCCCCCAGCGCCACTGATACCGCTGGTGGCACGCAAACTCAGACAACACTCACTGACACTCGTCCTGGTTGCTCCAACGTGGGCACGCCAGCCGTGGTACACCACCTTTCTCAAACGTTCCGTGGTGCCGCATCAAAGGCTGCGGGTCAAACCTGAGCATTTGACGCAGAACCATGGAGAGATTCAGCACCCAGATCCGCAACAGCTGAACCTGGCAATCTGGCTCCTGAAGTCCTAGAGTTTGGCTACCTAAACCTGCCACCTGACTGTATGGACATCATTAAGGAGGCCAGGAGACCCACTACCAGAGCTTGCTATGCAGCCAAATGGAAGAGGTTCGTCATTTATTGCAATAATAATGACATTAACCCGCTAGACGCATCCATCCAAAACATTATTTGTTACCTATTACACCTATACCGATGCAATCTGGCGTACACCTCTATACGTGTCCATTTGACCGCAATATCAGCCTATCTACAAACCAGGCAGCACCTCTCTCTATTCAGAGTGCCTGCCATCAAAGCATTCTTGGAAGGACTCAAACGAGTCATTCCACCTAGCCACCCACCAGCCCCAATGTGGAACCTCAACTTGGTCCTCACACGCCTGATGGGTCCACCCTTTGAACCTCTACACTCATGCGAGATTCAATTCCTTACCTGGAAAGTAGCTTTCCTAGTAGCGATAACTTCTTGACGAAGAGTTAGTGAACTCCAGGCACTAACCGTCCAAGAGCCATTCATACAGGTTCACGCCAACAGGGTCGTACTACGTACCAACCCCAAATTCATGCCCAAGGTGGTATCGCAGTTCCACATGAATCAAACTATTGAACTGCCTGTTTTCTTTCAAAACCCACAAACTGTCGCAGAAAGGGCACTCCATACACTAGATGTAAAAAGGGCCCTCATGTATTATATCGACAGGACCAAACCCTTTAGGAAAACAAATCAACTTTTCGTTGCCTTTGCCCCACACCACAAAGGTAACGCTATCTCCAAAGCAGGTATAGCCAGATGGATCGTTAAGTGTATTCAAATTTGCTATCAAAAGGCTAAACGCACTTTAACGATTCCCCCACGAGCCCACTCAACACGTAAGTTAGGGGCCTCCATGGCTTTCCTAGAAAACATTCCTTTGCATGACATGTAGAGCAGCCACCTGGTCCACTACACATACATTTACCAAACACTATTGTGTAGATGTGCAATCAAAACAGCAGGCAGCTGTAGGACAGGCTGTTCTCAAAACTCTTTTTCAGACCGCTGCAGCTGGCACTGGTAGCCGCCGCTAATAAGAGGGCACTGCTGTATATTCTATGCACAGATATGAATTCAGCAGCCCACATGCCTCGAACTGAATATGCTACTTACCAGTATGCATCTGTTCTTGGCATGTAGGGCTGCTGACATTCATATCGCCCTCCCTCCTCCCCGGCGCCTGTAGCAGCTGCAGCTCTCAGAATTACTGTAAGCATGGTCATCACTTTCTGTATCTACTCCATCACTGCCACAATGGCGAAAAACAATCTGAGGATGGAGAGGATGCCCATGCGCACTGTAGTCCAGGGGAGGAGTCACCTATCCAAGGATACTTCGAAGACTCTTCCAGGACAACAACGTGCAAACATCCGGACCCAACACTAGGCGGCGATCTATGCACAGATATGAATGTCAGCAGCCCTACATGCCAAGAACAGATGCATACTGGTAAGTAGCATATTCATTCTTGGCCTACTTCTTTAAATTCTTGTAATTTCCTGAAAGCAGTAAATCTGCACTTAATGCTAGGACATAGACTGTGGGTGCACTTTTGAGACTTTCTTTAATAATTAGGTGTGGCGTTAACAATGACCGTTTATCTTGATTAATCTTCTGTCTCTGGGCTGGCTTCACTGTGAGTGACAGCATTCTGCTCTTTCACAAGGAGCATATCATCAAACAACGTAATTCTGCTCAGTGCCATGAACTACTGTGGCAATGTGTGCTTTTTGTTTCCAAAAACAATCTTTGCTTTTGCCAATGTTGGTTATAATGATGAAGGCCAGGTAGGTCCCACACCAAAAAGGTATTACAAAACCCATGCCAAAACAAGTCACGCATTGATCAAATCAAAATGCTGACCACTAATGTCAGACCTCCTGGCTTTGCCAATGATTGTTTATTTTTGTTTCCCATAATCTTATTGAAACTGGTTACACTGATTTTCAAGTAGGAATATTTTTGGAAAATAGTAGCATACATCAACACATTTTACGAAATGATGCTGCAAAGAAATGGTACCTAAAATTTTACAGTAGCTTAGCGAAATGTTTTTTTTCCTACTTGAATCTTTTTGTGAACATTTTATTTTGCAAGCAAAGAATCAATAATCTTGCTATCAAGCTTCTGCCAATATTTGCATCTAATCAGAGAGCATTCTGGGAACATTATACTTAGCCTAATATTGCTAAACTTTGAAAATTTGTGTACACATATTTATAGTGGAACCACTGTCAGTAGTGCAGTCAGAGCTTACATAATTTACTTACAGCGCTCACCTTAATAATAAAGGCTTTGCATTAATGAACCATGAATGCAAGTTTGAACAGCATTACCACATGGACACAAATATTATCTCAACTACAGGCAATGTCCTTCCCTGATCTGTAATATAGTATTGTAAACTGGCAGGCAAAGAGTTTGTGCTGTAGGGGTTTGGGCCTACTTGTCCCAAGAACAAAATACACATGTAAACTTGTTGCCCTTGAACCCAAACATAATGTCCTGGACGTCGGGCTATAGGAATTCCACATCCCTGGGTCAGGGATGTTTGCTTACGCTTTTGCGCCTCTCCCACTCATTCCGCTGGTAGTTCGGAAGCTCAGGCAAACATCCTTCACACTGATTCTCATAGCTCCCACATGGGCACGTCAACACTGGTTCACCACCCTGCTCAAGCTGTCAGTAGTTCCACACCAAAAGCTGTATCTCACCTCCAATCTCCTCATTCAGAGCCATGGAGAAATCAGGCATCCAAATTCCAAAGAACTCAACTTGGCGATCTGATTCCTGAGGTCATAGTTTGGTTATTTACAATTACCACCAGACTGTATGAATATCCTAAAAGAGGCTAGAAAACCTACTACTAGGGCATGTTATGCAGCAAAATGGAAACGGTTTATCTATTGTAACAATAACGTATCAATCCTCTCGATGCTTCCATACAGATCATCATCTGTTACCTGTTACATTTACAGCAATCTGGACTAGCCTACACATCCATTCGCTTATATCTAGCAGCAGTAGCTGTATACTTACAAAACAGACAACACTTATCTCTATTCACGGTACCAGTGATTAAAGCCTTTATGGAAGGATTAAAAAGAATGATACCACCAAGAGTCCCACCTGCACCATTGTGGAACTTAAACATAGTCCTTACAATGCTGATGGGTCCACCATTTGAACCAATAGACAAAGGTTAGTTACATTTCCTCTCATGGAAAGTTGCTTTCCTCATAGCAATAACTTCACTAAGGAGAGTTAATGAACTCCAGGCATTAACTTTACAAGAGCCCTTCTTTCAGATTCATAAAGACAGAGTGGTTCTTCGAACAAATTCTAAATTTCTTCCTAAATTAGTTTCTGCCTTTCATATCAATCAGTCAGTTGATTTACCTGTGTTTTTCCTCAACCTGATTCTGTAGCAGAACGAGCTCTACATACACTTGATGTTAGAAGAGCTCTACTATATTCCATGGAAAGAACAAAGGAGTTTTGTAAAACAAAGCATCTTTTTGTTGATTTTTCTCCGCCACATATTAACAATCCCATATCTAAATCAGGCATTCCAAGTTGGATCGTGAAATGTAAAGCAAAATGGGAAATCAAAAAGAACGTAGCTAATACCTCCTAGAGCGCATTCCACTCGCAAAATAGGGGCTACTATGGCCTTCTTAGGGAATATTCCCCTAGCTGACATCTCTAAGGCAGCAACATGGTCTACACCGCACACATTCACCAAAAGCGATTGTGTAGATTTGTTAGCGAGGCAACAAGCTAATGTAGGCCAGGCAGTACTTAAAAACTGATTTAAACAACTACAACAACTGCAGGCTAGCCACCGCTTTGGGAGTATAATGCTGTATAGTCTATGCAAAGCATGTGATCTACAGCTCACATGCATCAAACGGATGTTACTTACCCAGTAAGCATCTGTTGGCATGTAGAGCTGTAGATTCACATGCGCCACCCGCCTCCCGGTCTCCTGTAGTTGTTGCAGTTCTTAGTTTACATACATATGCATGGACATCTCTATTCTACATTTACTAACTCCCTTCTCACCCTCTGCGGGAAAACAATCTAACAATGGAGTCGATGCCCATGTTCACTATCACTGAAAGGAGGAGTCCCCTTACCTCATGACTGGAAAGACTTCTTCGAACAAAAATAGCTTGCAAACATCCGGATCCAACACTAGATGGCAGGAGTATGCAAAGCATGTGAATCTGCAGCTCTACCTGCCAAGAACAGAAGCTTGCTGGGTAAGTAACATTATCCTTCACATCCACCCTAGCATCTCTCTGCCAGCACAAGGTTGAGAACTAGAGCGACGTGTTGCCAGCAACAGGATACTCCTCAAGCCTGCCTGCCATTTTCGTACATCAGTCCATTTTAAAAGAGAAGGGAGCAGACACGGAGACTGGAAGCTCCTCTCACTCAAGAACATATGAGTGGTGTGTGCAGTTTATATTTCTCTCCTCTGGACCAGCAGATGAAAGGGATCTCTTGAACGTCCTGAAGAAATTAAATAACATTGTCATCTGCCTCTGTTGGACTGATGTGTAACATTTTCTACCAATAAGTAAATGCTTGTGTTTGTGGAACTTTTATTTTCAATGTTCTCCAAGTTTCGGAGATTCTGTGTACATAGTTTGAGAGGCTGCATCATCTGAGAATTTATTGCCGACATTTCTTGTGCACAGTTTCTCTGCTGACCAGTTAGTTACTCAATTTTGTAAATGACGCAGTGGTTGCATTATAAGCGGGATTATTGTAGCCACAGTGATATCATAGAGTCCACCTTGTTACTTGGTGTCAGGATTTGTTGTTGGCTTGGTGTTCTCTTGACAATCTGAATTATTAACTCTATCTCTGGTTAGCTGAAGCATGTATTACCAGCTTAGGCTCTTTCTACATGATGAGGCATTCACAAGTATAATGCATAAGAGTAGATCAAGAGCAAAGTGACCTTCTTCGATAGCTAAACGTTTTTATGTTGCAACTCCATTCCATATTTTTGTTTCCCCCTCTAGGGATACACCACATACGGCTCCCAGCTGAGCCTTCAGCAGCACCCATCCCAGCAAGGCTCAATGGTCCCTCCAGCCTATTCTGGACAACCATATCAGAGCCCTCACCCTTCTGCAACTCCAGGACTGGTGGATCCACTACGGCAGATGCAACAGAGGCCAAGTGGCTATGTACACCAACAGGCTCCCGGCTACACACACCCCATGCAGACGACACAAAGGTAAGGCAACTTGTAAATATTCATCCACTCAGGTGGTACAAGAGTTGACTGGTATGTAGACAGTGCAAAGATACAGGCAGTTCTTGATTATAATCAAGCCAAGCAGACAAGACAAAAGAGACAGCCATCACAGAGTATTTAAAGGTTCTCCCACACGCAGCACGAAGGTGCAGTCTTTGTCGAAAGACACTCCCTGCAGACAAAGCAAAGATACAGGGACCTCTTGAATATTCCAGCACCACTCAGACAACCCAAATGTCCAGGAGTTGGCATTTAGTCAGAGACCCATTTTGCTTTCAGTCATGCTGCAGACAGCCCAGTCCTATCGGTGACGCCGAACTGGCAGACGGCACAGAGGCACCATTTCTCCATCTTCTTTCATCCTGCTACAATGACCAACAAACCTCTTTAGTTTGTCTTCAGCACGTATATGCTTAACCAATGGGGGGAAGAATTCAACCCTTCCTCCCATGTTAGAAATTCATCACGTCCACTAGATGGGTTTCGCAGATTGGTCAAAAGGTCTATGCACTACCCTTTCTTTCCTTCCTGCTCTATATACCTCCCACAGCAGAACACATTTTGGAAGAGCACCTGTCTATCCTGCTGCAGGATGTACACCTGTTGCTCTCCAAGAGGTACCGTAGAGCAGGTACCGGATTCAGAGAAAGGCAGGAGTTATCTCTGACATTCCCTCGTCCCAATAAAAGTATGGGGAGCTCAGGCCTATCTTGGACCTCCAACCACCCAATGACAAATGATGGGAGAACAAATTCAAAATTCTGATATCCTTTCTACCCTGGACCTGGGAGACTAGATGGCGCCCTTGGATACACAGGGTTCTTATTCTCATATACCTGTCCTGAAGTCCTGCATTAGTAGGCCAGGAGCATTTTTAGTTTGTCTATCTGCCCTTCAGCCTCGCCAGTCTACCTTTGGTATTTGTGAAAGTGATGGCAGTGGTTGCGGCTCATCTTTGGAGGATTGGAGTTCCTGTATTCCTATACCTTGAGGACTAGATGTTGAAAGTAGGATTGCTACAGTCAGTTGTGGATCTGCTGCAGACGACCGTGGAACGCTTAACATCTTTGGGCATTCCTATAAATCAGTCAATGTCCCTCCTAATGGATTCATAGATGCTTCTCTTAATTTTTACAATCCTGAGGAACACTGCAAAGATCAAGGGTTTTCCTCTGCCGCAGCGAGTCTGGGACATTTGGGTTATGATCCCAATATTTTCAGGCTTGATCCTGGATGCCGGTGAGGGTTGCTCTTGGGATTCCTGGCTTCTAAGCCTCAAGTATCCACTTTGTCAGCTACTCCAAGTGGAGCTCAGGGGCCTTTGGTCTCCAGTGGAGGGCCATCTCCACATCAGCGTACTGGAGCTAAGGACCATCCATCTGGTCCTGAAGGCTTTCCTGCCCTGCATAAGGGGAGGCTGGTGCAAGTTCTCACTGACATCACTGCAATGGGACACTGCAACAAGCAGGGCAGTGTGGGTTCTTGTGCCAAGAGGTTTTGCTTCTCTGGAGGTGACTGGAGCGCCAGACCATCTTGCTTGTCGCCAACCGCCTAGCAGGGTTGATGAATGCCAGACTAGACAAACTGAGCAGATATTGTCTGTCAGATCACATGTGGCTTTACATTCTGATGTGGTGCAGAGTGTAGTTGACCCATGAGGGGAACCTATGTTAGATTTTATCGGCACTGTTGACAATGCACTTTGGGGCTGCTGCAAGATCCCTTGTATGGAAATGTATTCTGGCAGGAACAGAACAAGGGACCTCAAGAAAATAAAGATTGGGCCCAAGTCTTCCTAGTGGCCCTAGATTGGGTAGGGAAATGTGCTGCCCGGAGCTCCCAAGCATAAACATCTGTCCTTCAATCTGGCTACCACTTCGGGAGGACCTTCTGTCTCAGCAGCAGCACAGGGTCCTACACCCAACTCCACAACTTCCACATCCATGTATGTAGATTGAGCAGCGACAAGTGATTGCATTTGATTTGACATGTGAAGTGGCAGAGGTCATTCTTGCTGCTAGACACCTCTCCAAAAAATCCAAGTCCACCCGTTCCGGGGACAAGTTTGTTATGTGCTGTGATGCCTGGGACACTGACCACTTACAAAGTGGTCAGACATTCGTCTTTGTTTTTAGGTCTCGCGCGCAGCGAGAGTCCTTTTGTACGGGGTCTAGAAACGGAGCCTGGAATCGCACACGCTCGTGCGTGTGCTTTTCCTTTTTTGGCACGTTTTTGGCCTTTGCGTGCGTGTATTTTAAAAACCCGACACGCACTAGGCCAAAGGCGGGCGCATTGCTCCGCCCATGGCCTATTGGTGTCTATTACGCGCACCAAAGGCCATGTGGTTTCAATTATCGTGCCCAGACACGGGCGCGATAATTGAAACCACATGGCTCGCTGTGGCGCTCGCGCGCGCACTACTCGCGGGTTTCAGTGTTTTGCAATAGTGATCGCTTTCGCAATCGCTTTCGCAATCGCTTTCACTGTCGCTTGTTTTCTGATCTGATTAACATCTAGTCCCTTTTCATTCAAATCGTGCAGGGTACTGGGCGGGCATTCCAATGAAATGCAGGTACTGCCCTTTAAATGGATTGCGCTCGCACTGTGAAGTGGCAGCATTTGCACTGCCTTCAAGAAAAAAATGTTGCACCCACGGCTTGATCCAGTACCTCTGCAATTAAAGCTGCACTTTTCAGCTTCACACAGGAGGAAACATCACCGTAATTTCCATCTCTCTGCTTCAGTACTAGCGCCGACGATTTCAAACGCTGTGCATGGTGCCCGTGTGGGTGAAACAGGCGCCACTGTTGCTTTAAAAAGCAACCCTGCAGGCACTCTCGAGCCCCCCGGCTCCCTCCCCTCGCCTCTACACAGGGAGTTTAGTGAAAGTCCTTTTGGCAGCGAATGAAATGCCTCTCTGTCTCTGTCCGCTGCCTGTGCCTTCTTTCCAGATGGGGAGTGCTGTTCGCTCCGCTGTGACTGCAGTTCCCGCTCTCCCTCTCACGAGGAAATTTCAAGGCGCCTTTGAAGCTGCTCTGCTGGACCTGTTCAGGGAGCCGCAGAGCAGTCCTATCTGAAGAGCGGAACGTCACCGAAGCGGCACGGAGGGCTCCCTTCTTTCCCTCTCAGCCAGTGGAGCATCGGGCATCTCTGAGGTATGTGCGAGGTATTCTGACAGAATCCGCCACGCGCTGTCACTGCACGTGTGCTGCTGTTTGAAGTTCAGGTGACCAGGTGAGGGACAGTTTTTCCGTAATCTTGGAGTTGTACACTAATTCAGTTAAATTGTTCAACGAGACCCTCTCCCTGCCCTCTTCCACATTCCCAGACAGTCCGAGGCTCCTCCCCGGGCTCTCTTTCTTCTTCCCACTTTATAGTTTGGATGCGAGGAAGCAACCAGATCTGTTCGTGTTTATACGCCATTGTATTTTGATAGTTAGTCCAATTGCTTCCAGTGAAGT
The DNA here is from genome assembly GCF_964204655.1 of Triturus cristatus. Classification (NCBI taxonomy): domain Eukaryota; kingdom Metazoa; phylum Chordata; class Amphibia; order Caudata; family Salamandridae; genus Triturus; species Triturus cristatus. The sequence continues at coordinate 1,085,523,995 of NC_140588.1, read as the reverse complement.
AAAATAAACCCAAAATGCATTTGGTTAGTTAAAGAAATCCAGTGGTGTAAACAGGCGTCGTTCAGTGCCGCGACGTCAGTGGGCTCCCCCAAGCAACACCTGCAGCTGGACAGTCTCTTTCAGGGGATAGCCTAGAGTGGGGGCAGCATCCTGGTCTTCATCCCCGGCTAGATAGGATGGGCAGTGTGTCCACCTCTGTTTAATGGCTCATGGCTTCCGAAGTCGGTGGGGTGGGGTGAGGCTGAACATGGCCAGCAGGGATGGCCTCTTTTGTGGTCGCTCTCACACCTGATGCCCCCTATCGGATGCCCACAAATCGCATGGTCCATCCCAAAAGAATGTGGAGCGCATAAACTACTAGGAACCTACTGGGGATTGGTGACTTGCAAATACTGCACGTAATGAATGGCCTCTGGGCGCACACACGGAACGAGTGATGCGCGCTCCACACATGGAACGAGCGATGCGCTCTCCATATTATAGGGCTTGTTTTATTAGCCGAGGCAAACGTTTTCGAAGCCGAATTGAAAAGTTCTCCTCAGTTCTCACATTATGAACTTTGGATACAAACTGACACCAAGAGAGCCCAGATATTTACAGATTTAATGTCCTGCGGAAAAGGGTTGCAAAGGCAGTGGGATTTTAGCAAGAACATTTTTATTGTAGCTGTGGCATCTGATAGAATAATAGTATTTGTAAGCTTGTATAGTCTGTCAATTGTTTTAAGGTAATGAAATGAATCGCCTTTGACTTTGTGTCATTTAAGATATTAACTTGATGTGTGTGCTTTAAATTATAATAACATATGTCTAGTTTGCTAAGAAACTGTATTCATACCTTGTTTTATTTGTAATTGTTCAGAAGGATTGTACTTCGTTTATGTTTCAACTAAACAAATCATAAAATGTTTATAATTGTATGTGTGTGTTTTTTAATCAATATAGTCTTCTAAAGCCTTCAATGTTTCACTTTCGCAGACACGTTACAACTGCTTGGGTGTCGCTATACTATTTGTTCGAGGCATGTGGGCTGCTGAATTCATATCTGTGCATAGATCGCCGCCTAGTGTTGGGTCCGGATGTTTGCACGTTGTTGTCCTGGAAGAGTCTTCGAAGTATCCTTGGATAGGTGACTCCTCCCCTGGACTACAGTGCGCATGGGCATCCTCTCCATCCTCAGATTGTTTTTTTCCGCCATTGGGTTCGGATGTGCTATCTTAGCTCAAGTTAGGAAAAAATTTTGTCGAGGCCACAAGGCCTTTAGTTCGCGTCGGTACTGTTTATCGATCGGTTTTCGATACTCTCTGTTAGTTTACTAATTTTCAGCACCGACTTTGTTCGCATTTACCTGTCCATCAACTACTTCGACGATGGAATCGAGGACGCCATTCAAAAGGTGTCCGGTATGCAATGCGAAGTACCCACACATCGACGTCCATCCGGTGTGCAACAAATGCCTTTCGCCGGACCACGACGAGTCGACATGTATGGCCTGTGCCCGGTTCCGTTCAAAGAAGACTCTGCGGAATCGTCGAGCGGCGAGGCTCGAAGCGCAGCACGCGGCACCGGCCCCAGCTGACATCTTCGACGACGCGGACGACGTCGAAGAAGTAGAAGTCTTACCCTCCAGTCCCGTTTCCGACCAAGAACCCGGATCGGACGAGGCCGACGAGTCACTCTTCCACAGAGGTGAAGACGACACCGAGGTAGGAGACGACGAGGAGGCCTTAGGGGCCGAAGAGAGTAGCTCCGATGATGAACAAGGCCTACCTGTTCAAACCGAGAATTCACCAGTGCCACAGACTATGGCTCCGGTCGAGGGATCGCCTTCGGGCCTTACCCGAGACCTATCACGCAGTCCTTCGGCCCCGCCCTCGGGCCCGGCCTCGGACGTTCAGCGGCAGCCATTACCGCTTAAGCCAGCTGGTTTCCCTTCCACGAAACCGAAACCGAAAGCTGCTCAGGTTCCTACGAAACCGAAACTGAAAGTGGCGCTAGTCGGATCGAGGCCTTCAACACCTTCGACGCCGGCGCACCGTGTCGGCACCGACCGCACCAAGGGGGACTTCGGTGCCGAACTCGAGACGGGCGACATGGGAGTCGACAAACGGAAGAAGGCCATCGGCGCCGACAAACCTGCTCGGTTACCGGCGTCGACGCCACCGACACCGAGGGCCGTCCCGCCTGCTACGCCTCGCAGCACTCCCTCGACGACACCGAAACCTCACGTGTCGAAGACGTCGACGGTGATCTCCGCACCTCGGCTCGATGCACCACGGGCGCAGAAGATATCTGCAGCCGCCTCGACGACCCTGGCGGGGGCCACGACCTCTAAGGCGCCCCGAGTACGGCCTGGCGCAATGCCAGGCTGCAAAACCAAGGCTGCCCTCCAGGACCAGTCGGGTTCGATCGATCCAGCGGTTTCGTCGGTGCCGACCAGCATTACCTTCGGCTTGCCTCCATCCACAATCCCGAAGGCGTTTCAACTCAGGACACAGGCCACCAAAACTGCGGTTACGCCTGTCGAGCCGTCTCCGTCACGCGTCATCGACGCCGACACTGGCAGGATGATTCTCCACGACCGAAGGATAACTTCGGAACCGCCATTGGAACCTTTCAGGATCCCGCTAAAGAGGAAGCTGCCTGTGGACACAGAACCTCTCCTGTATGAACCCTTTCATTCACCCTACCAGGATCCACACCGGGCCTCCCCCACACGCTCCGACACGGATGCATTGGAGGACTACATGGGTGAACAAGTCCCCTACCATGTGGACACGGACCCTGATGACCAGCAGGACCCTGACCAAACTTGGGGCGACCCTGCAGACCCCAGTGCACCTCTTGATGCACAGGACCCACAACTATATGGGGCAAAAACGTCACCCACAGAGGATACTGCGGCGTTCAACGCTCTGATTGAACGGGCGGCGAACAACCATGATGTACAGCTTCACTCTGATATCATCGAAGATGACTTTCTAATGGACACCTTTGCATCCTCAGAAAGACATGTAAAGACTCTGCCAATGTTGAAGGGGGTCCTTAAGCCAGCCACTGACATTTTCAGGGAACCCACCAGGGCACGAGTGATAAACCCCAGGATCGATAAGAAATACAGATCAGCACCTGGGGATCCTACTTACATCAGAGGACAATTACCACTCGACTCCATCGTTGTGGCGAATGCCCGCAAGAGGGCACACTCGCAGACAACGGGTGACGCTCCTCCCCCGGACAAGGAGTCCAAGGTGCTGGAGACCTCCGGCAAGCGAGTTGCCGCACAAGCTGCAAGCATATGGCGCATAGCTAACACTCAAGCGCTCCTCGCTCGCTACGATAGAGCGCACTATGACACACTGGAGCAACTTCTTCAGCACCTCCCTGACCCCTACAAAGAAGGTGCAGAAATCCTTATCAGAGAGGGACAGCTACTCACAAATGCTGCCATTAAATGTGCACTAGACGCTGCAGACACGGCTGCCAGGGCCATCAACACTAGCGTCATCCTACGACGTCACGCCTGGCTACGTATCTCAGGATTCAAGCCTGAGGTACAAAACAATATACTTAATCAGCCCGTCAACCCCGACTTTTTGTTCGGACCTGAGGTTGACACCACCCTCGAGAAGATAAAAAAGGACACGGACACTGCAAAGTCCATGGGCGCCCTACAAACTCAGTCCTTTCGGAGCGGCTCCTTTCGTCGCCCCAGAAACAAGGGAGCAGGCAGAGGACAGGGGTCACAACAAACATATAACAAGGGTAATACGCAGACCACCTACGATAAGAACACCCGAGGTGGCTATCGTGGCTCCAGTACCAAGGGCAGAGGACGTGGCTACGGCAACACCAGGTCCTCCCCCAAGAACAAGCAGTGACGCCCTCTCCCTTCCTCCCGACCACATAACACCTGTCGGGGGAAGGCTACAACGGTTCCTGTCCACGTGGAACTCCATCACCACGGACAGGTGGGTCAAAGATATTATAAAATACGGTTACTGTCTGGAGTTAACTTCCACTCCACCCACAATACCACCAAGAAACCGTCCTATGTCCTCAGAGCACTTGACGCTCTTACAGCAAGAGGTAGAAAGTATGCTTCTAAAAGGCGCTATCGAGGTCGTACCCGTCCACGAGCGGGGCACGGGGGTTTACTCCCTCTACTTCTTAATTCCAAAAAAGGACGGGTCGCTCAGGCCTATATTAGACCTGAGACCCCTGAACCAGTACATTCTTTCGGAGCACTTTCACATGCTCACTCTACAGCAAGTCCTTCCGCTTCTCCAGCAGGGAGACTTCCTAGCATCACTGGACCTCAAGGATGCGTATTTTCACATACCCATCCACCCCTCACACAAAAAATACCTCAGGTTCACTGTTCAGGGGCAGCACTATCAGTTCAAAGTCCTTCCCTTCGGCGTGACAACAGCGCCCAGGGTTTTCACAAAGTGCCTAGCTACGGTGGCGGCACATTTACGGAGACAGCACATACACGTCTACCCCTACCTAGACGACTGGCTCGTTCAAGCGAGATCAGCCCAGCAATGTGCAAGCCACGTGTCCCGTACCATTCACCTTCTTCACAGTCTGGGATTCTCACTAAATTACCCAAAGTCTCATCTCCAGCCCGCACACGTACAACAGTACCTAGGTGCGACTATAGACACTCTGGCGGCCACAGCTCAGCCGAATTTAGTGAGGATCACCGGCATACAAGCGCTGATCTCCAAGTTCAGACCCAACCACTCGCTTCCAGCGCGAGTGTTTATGCAGTTGATAGGCATGATGGCCTCCTGCATCTTCATAGTCCCGCACGCGAGATTACATATGCGCCCACTTCAGGAGTGCCTAGCACGTCAGTGGAATCAGGCTCAAGGACAGTTGAAAGACCTAGTGTTGGTGAGCGGTCGGGCATACAACTCTCTGCATTGGTGGAATCCACAAAACCTTTGCAAGGGCCGACCGTTCCAAGAGCCTGTTCCACAAATAGTACTGACAGCGGACGCGTCTCTCCAGGGATGGGGAGCTCATGTACTCCACTACACAGTGCAGGGACTATGGACGACACAACAGAAGAAGATGCACATCAACCTTCTGGAACTGATGGCAATCTTCCTGGCCATGAAGGCTTTCAAAGTACATCTGTGCAACAAGGTCGTGTTGATCCGGACGGACAACATGACCGCAATGTACTACATACAGAAGCAGGGGGGGACACACTCTCCACAGTTGTCTCATCTGGCTCAGAGCATGTGGAAGTGGGCCATTCAGAGGAACATGTTCCTCATGGCGGAACACCTCCCCGGCAAGGACAACCAGATGGCGGATCTGCTCAGCAGACACAGCCACCAGATGCACGAGTGGGAGTTACACCCATCGGTACTCCAACCGTACTTCCAGCAGTGGGGTCACCCAGAAATAGACCTATTCGCGACAAGCGAAAACGCAAAATGCCAAAGCTTCGCCGCCAGATTCCCACATCCGCAGTCGCAGGGCAATGCGATATGGATGAACTGGTCCGGCAGATTTGCGTACGCTTTTCCCCCAGCACCGTTGATACCGCTGGTGGCTCGCAAACTCCGACAACACTCCCTGACACTCGTCCTAGTTGCTCCCACGTGGGCACGCCAGCCGTGGTACACCACCTTCCTCGAACTTTCCGTGGTACCGCATCAAAGGCTGCGGATCAAACCCGCGCATTTGACGCAGAACCATGGAGAGGTTCAGCACCCAGATCCGCAACAGCTGAACCTGGCGATCTGGCTCCTGAAGTCCTAGAGTTTGGCTATCTCAATCTGCCACCTGACTGTATGGACATCATCAAGGAGGCCAGGAGACCCACTACAAGAGCTTGCTATGCAGCCAAATGGAAACGGTTCGTCATTTATTGCGGTAATAATGACATTAACCCGCTGGACGCATCCATCCACAACATCATATGTTACCTCTTACACCTATACCGATGCAATCTGGCGTACACCTCTATACGTGTCCATTTGACCGCAATATCAGCCTATCTGCAAACCAGGCAGCACCTCTCTCTCTTCAGAGTGCCTGCCATCAAAGCATTCTTGGAAGGACTCAAACGAGTCATTCCACCTAGTCACCCACCGGCTCCAATGTGGAACCTCAACTTGGTCCTCACACGCCTGATGGGTCCACCCTTTGAACCTCTACACTCATGCGAGATTCAATTCCTTACCTGGAAAGTAGCCTTCCTGGTAGCGATCACTTCCCTAAGAAGAGTTAGTGAACTCCAGGCACTAACCGTTCAAGAGCCATTTATTCAGGTTCACGCCAACAGGGTCGTACTACGTACCAACCCCAAATTCATGCCCAAGGTAATATCGCAGTTCCACATGAACCAGACTATTGAACTGCCCGTTTTCTTCCAAAACCCACAAACTGTTGCAGAGAGGGCATTACATACACTAGATGTACGGAGGGCCCTCATGTACTACATCGACAGGACTAAACCCTTCAGGAAGACAAAACAACTGTTCGTTGCCTTTGCCCCACACCACAAAGGTAACGCCATCTCCAAAGCAGGGATAGCCAGATGGATAGTTAAGTGTATTCAAATCTGTTATCAAAAGGCAAAACGCACATTAACTATTCCACCACGAGCCCACTCAACACGCAAGTTGGGGGCTTCCATGGCCTTCCTAGGAAATATTCCCCTGCATGATATATGCAGAGCAGCCACATGGTCCACTACACACACATTTACAAAACACTATTGCGTAGATGTGCAGTCAAAACAGCAGGCAGCTGTAGGACAGGCTGTTCTCAAAACACTTTTTCAGACCGCTGCAGCTGGCACGGGTAGCCGCCGCCAATAGAGGGCACTGCTATGTATTCTATGCACAGATATGAATTCAGCAGCCCACATGCCTCGAACTGAATATGCTACTTACCAGTATGCATCTGTTCTTGGCATGTAGGGCTGCTGACATTCATATCGCCCTCCCTCCTCCCCGGCGCCTGTCGCAGCTGCAGCTCTCAGAATTATTGCAAGCATGGTCATCACTTTCTGTATCTACTCCATCACTGCCACAATGGCGAAAAACAATCTGAGGATGGAGAGGATGCCCATGCGCACTGTAGTCCAGGGGAGGAGTCACCTATCCAAGGATACTTCGAAGACTCTTCCAGGACAACAACGTGCAAACATCCGGACCCAACACTAGGCGGCGATCTATGCACAGATAGGAATGTCAGCAGCCCTACATGCCAAGAACAGATGCATACTGGTAAGTAGCATATTCAATCTTATGACCCTGTACTTTACCTTTGAAAGTTTATTATATTTCCTGTCTGCTATTTGTACGAAACGTCTGTTTCCTGAAGCGTTCTTTCACCCACAGGTCCTGTCGGCGCTTGATAAAACTGCCAATGAATAATTAAATAAATAAATGCATGGCATGTGTATCGCTACTTGCCTTTATGCACACATTTGCTCTCATAGTAGGAACAATATAGAACGGTTCCATCTCTGTTTTGCCTGTAAAATACGCTCGTTCCTGAAGAGTATGATCTGGAGGGTGCATTATTTCCTGTCACGTGACATCCCCCGTGACGTCATTTTGCGTTGGCTATGCCAATCCATTCCCCATTTATGCTGTCAGGTGTGTGCCCTAGTGCATAGTATTTATTTTCTCAGGACCTCATTGGTCCGTATGATAGTTCTGCCCTGCTGTGCGTCAGAGGGTATCTGGGGCAGTCACTTCTCTGCCCCTCCCTCCATTCTTGGCTGTGACGCATGCTTCTTGCTTGGCTGTTATCCACAGCATCTACGCGGGCTGTCAAAGATGTAGTAGCCGTGCACGGACCCCTAATTGGAAAAGTTGCCTTATTATTAATCGCCTGCTCCAAGTGGCCTGTCTTGTTCGCTGTCTTACAGTGTGCTAGGCCATTAATGCCACGCGCTCCTGCTGTGATGGCTAGTCTCGCTGATTCATGGAGTGCTGATACCCGTGTTTGAAGTGTCTCTTGCACTTTGGCTGGCCCTAGTGCAGGAGTTTCTGAGGTATATTTTAAACTTGTTACATCATGATATATGCTATGCTGGAATGATAGGTTGTTGACTTAATACACCCATTACAGATAGGTGTAGATAAGTGGACATATGTTTTTAATAGTCTGAGTGGGTGAGCTTTTTCAGTGCTTGGCAGGCCTTATAAGTGGGATGAAAAAACTAGGGGGGGTGGGGGGGCTCTCTCAAAGGGGCGTGGCCGATGTAATTAAGCGTGTCGCTTAAAAACACCTATGCAAAAAAACTGTGCTCAGCAAATTGTGCCGCCCGACTGCTGTTTTGCTGCTTCCCTCATTGCATTCAGATGTATAATACAACAAGCTGTTCATTTTTGGGAAAATCCTAGTCGCACACTATCCAATCGTTGCCCACGTGTTATATGTACGATATTGTTTGGAGTCCTTTTTAGGTCTCGCGACCTGCGTTGCACTGCGCAGCAGTGCTTGCGCAGGCTAGAGTCCTTTTGTCTGGGTTTTGAAAATCGACCTGGAAAATGCACACGCTCGTGCGTGTGATTTTACCTTTGCGGCCTGCTATTGGCCTTTCCGTGCATGTTCTTTTGTAAAATAGACACCAATAGGCCAGAGGTGGGCGCATAGCTCCGCCCCTGGCCTATTGGTGTCTATTACGCGCATTTCCTGCCATATGGTTTCAATTATCGTGCCCAGACACGGGCGCGATAATTGAAAGCATATGGGCGCGCGCGCACCGCTCGCGGCTTTGTTTTTTACAAAGGCGATCGCTTTCGCGATCACCTTTCTTTTCCCTCCCCTTTGCCCCCTTGTTTTAAGTTGACTGGCCAGGGCTCAGCCCTACACTCCCTGCACCAAGCGGGTTACTGCAGTTCACGGTGTCTGAGGTTACTGCCGGGCACCGACTTTCCCACCATCTGCAGCAGCACGGGGCGTCTAAAGCGAACAATGCTAATCACCTCCCCTCTCACGAAGGCTGTGTCCCCCACTGCCCCTTTACAGAGCTTTCCATCTGTCCCATGTAATATCTCTCTCATTGTGCTATATATAGGCATCTCCCTGGCCTGCTCTAGAGCATCAACTCACTCCCATCTCCCTCACCTCCGTGACCCCACGTTACACACTTTCTCTCACTGCCTATTCACAAAGCTCCCCGAAGCCCCATCTATAAAGGGAGTATGTATACATGCTTGCGGAGTCATCCCAACATTTGTTGTATAACACGCGCTCAGAGACGATCGCAGAATAGGAGAAGGCACATGGGGGGATTTAGGGTGGACAGAATCACTCTGACACGTGTGTGCAGGCACACCTATTTATGTGTAATCACAGTAGCTCGTGCCAACCAGAAGTACTTGTGCATTTGCAGGTGCTTGCGTTCATATACTTTGTAAGGCGCGCCGCTACTTATAGGGACGTGTTTCTCAGCACTTAGACTAGATGGAGACTGACACAGGAACACTCGCAAGACACAAAGAGGCGTCGAGTGCTCACACACTTGTGCCCCGCTGGCACAAACCGCATATGCTGAACACCGTTTACTGGCAGACACATCTTTTGGGGCGGTAATTCCACATGAGGAGACACGGGAGTCAGGCTGCGGGCTCAGGCCACCCCATTCGGCTTCTTCGTCTCCGGACAGGATGGTTTCTTGGCTGGGGCGTTCTACTCTCCGTAACCACGACAGATTCCTTGTGATCACTTCTTGCCCCTGCTTGGCAGTGACCATAGTACCATTTACGTATGAGACTGTCCAAGTGCCTGGTTGGAAGGGCGTCTGAAATTTCCATCCAGGCCGTCGATCTCGTATCAACACAAGATCCTCAGGTAGGAGCTGCCAAGACTTGGCACGCCGTTTCAGGCTGATGCGTTCATTGGTCTGGGTGCACCCTGCCTGGGTAACTGCTGGTTCATACTGCATCAGTGTACACTGGCTGGACACAGGGATGGTGTCACACTGATGTCTGTTTACATTGTGAGGTGCAGTGTGGCGTTCCTCAGTATTCTTCCAGGAATTGGTGCAGGCCCCCTCTGCCACTGTGATCGGTAGTGCTTTGTTCAGTGTACGTATAAAGCGTTCGGCTTCGCCATTGGCCCGGGGCCACTGTGGGGTGCTGTGGTGATGTCTTATGCCGGGGGATGTGAGCAGGTCCCTGAAGCCAGCCCCTTGAAACGGTAGTCTGTTGTCGGTCTTTATCTCTTTGGGGAGTCCCAGTAAAACATAAGACTTCTGCAGCATGAGGGCAACATTCGTGAATGTTGCAATGCAATAGGTCTCACATTACTGAATCTTTGAGCTGCTATTGGTCTTGCATTATTATTAGCAATGCCAACAGCTCAAACTTTAATAATGCGAGACCTGTTGCATTGAAAATGCTTGTTAGTATCATGTCCGGGCCTTTACAGACTCTTAAATCAAGAAATGACCGTTATTATTTTATTGGAAATGTGACCGCCCCACTCCCACCCCTCTCTCAAGCATGATTCCCTCCTGTTTTGAGGCCCAGACTATTCCGTTTTCCTCTCTGCGACCACGGAGCAACGACTGGCCACCCAAAGCGGCAGGGCTGAATGGCAATCTGTCTCAGGCCACACGTTGGTAGACGGCTCTCGGGCGTGGCTGCAGAACTTGTGGCCTCAAAGACATGCTGTGCTCCATTAAACTATTCTTGTGGCTGTACAGTAAGTATCCCCCTTTGTGTTTGAAGCCGTGCGTGCTACTCAAGTTACTGGGCGGGGATGGAAGGTAATGTGCACACGGACGCATAGGGTTCAGGCCTTTCAGCGATCAGTATTTCCTCGTTCTGACGTTTGTTCTTGTGTTTTTTAGAGTTTGAGATCGAAACAGTTCTGCCAGTGTATGGGGTACCTTATTATTTATAGGCGGTACCCTGTGTAGAGTATTCGGCCTGTTGCATTCTAAGTAACGAGAGGGACTGTACCACCCGGGGCACACTTCAGGAGACTATAACCCGCTGCTCCTCACTGTGTCCCCAGAACCCCTCCTTCCCCACTAACAAATGATGCGTTGCATCACTGTGGCGCACTGTACAGAATATTAGGGGCACAGTAGCCCTCTCTGCAATAGAACTGTACAAAAATGGAGCATAGGCACACAACACGACAGTAGGCAATCTCCCTAAAGCACAAGAATGTGGCGTAATGACCGGAGCTGCCGAGCGGGAAGCTAAGGAACCAGGTTCGAGTCACGGCGTTGGCTCACCATCCTGTGGTTCTGGGCAAGTTAGTTAATCTCCCTGCACCTTCCAATAGGCAATGTATTCTTGTGTAATGTAACTGGTTGTCCTGTAAATTTCTCCAATACTTTTGGGTGGACTTCGAGCTATATATAACTGCAAAACAAAAACAAACAAAAATCAACCAGCCAGCATACCCCATCGAGCAAGACCTCACTACACCGGCTGATTTAGCACACATATAGCTATGAGGGCTCTGTACACCCCAGTACTGTCCATGGGGTGGAATGTTTCCACTACACACACACCGGTTGCAGTGGGCAGTATCCAGACACACACCGAGTTAGTGTACGGTCCTTAAACCCGTATACAGCCCTGGGTGTCAGGAACAGTACATTGTACTCTCACAGCACTTCAAGGTCAAAAAGGCAGACAAACTGTTAGTTTTCATATTATTAATATTGGAAACATTAGCCAGAACTGTTGAGTGAGTTAACGTGAAACGACAGGCTAATAATGCAACACCAATAGTTCAAACTTTAACAATGCGAGACCAATTGCATTGCAAATGCTTGTTGTATTTAGCCATCAAGGCCTTGCAGTGGCACTGCAAACGGTTGTGTGTCAGTCTTTTCAGCCTTTCCGTGTTTGCTTGATCTACAGTCCTTGTTTAATTCACCTGTTGTAAATATTAAAAGTTTGACACCCAAGTTCCCTCCTAAATTGTATGTGATGCCACAGTAGGGCCTTAACTTGGTTTTAACATGCCTAATGTGTACACTTCTCAAGTGTTTGCATAGTTGCTTAGTGCATCTCCTGAACTTGGAGACTGTCCTCCTCATGGTGAGTTTGTCAGCTCATCACATGAATGAACTGTAGGCACTTTCAATGCTGCTGTGCTACACCACCTTCTTTCCAGAGCATTTGGTGCTGAGGACTTGGGCTGCCTTGTTTCCGAAAGTTGATCACTTTACTATTGTTCTGTGCTCCCTCTCACCCCTTGAAAGAGGGGGAGAGGCTTCATCATTTGCACCCCAATAGGGGTTTAAGTTTTTACATAGATTGTACCGAGGATCATAGAGTGGTCAATCAAGTGGTTTTTTTTGTTTTGGTTTTTTGAGCAGTGAAAGGAACAGTTGTGCAGAAGAGAAACATGTTAAAGTGACAAGTCCTGTGCTTTAAGATCTGCAATGCACTGGCGAAAAAGCAGCCCCAGAAAGTCCATGCCTATTCCACCTGGGCCATGGCCACTATCACTGCATTGACGCGAGGGACGCCTGTCCTTTATATCTTTCGGATAGTGACATGGGCGTCGATGTATTCCTGCTTTGATAGCCAGATCCAACAGGAGGAACACTTCGCCTGCCCCGTTTTGAGTTTAGTGTGAGCCCACTCCACACACCTTTGGGGGGCACTGCTTTGGTATCTATTTTAGGCTGAGGGACCTGCAGTTAGTAATATGCAAAAGAAAAGCAACTTACTTACCTTTGGTAATGCTTTTTCTGGTGAATACGCCATCTACCTGCAGATTGCTCACTGCCTTCTTTCCTCCCCATTCTGTGGAGTGTCTTCTTTTACCATCTGAAAAGGTCCCAACTTAGTCATCAACACATTTTTTCCACCAATTGTTCATGCTCATTGTCTGAGGGCGCAGAAAGAATGAAAAGAAACTGACGTCAACATGCATGGGGGTTGCTTAAATATGGTTTAGCACTTTCAGTGATTTGGCAATTTGGAAGCAGCGGAGGATGTGAAAAAGTGCCATCTTTCTTGCATGGTAGGCCCCCACTTTTTGCTGAATTGCTGATGTACTTTGACTGAGTGTGCCCTGGACTCCTGCCAATCAGGTGCCCAAGGCCTGTGTTCCTTCCCTAAAACTGCATGAAGCCTAAACCCAATTGGCAACTCTGACCACATGTCAGCCCCTGGTTAATGGTACCCTAGGTACCCAGGGCCCTGTGGCCAGAGAAGACCCCTAAGGGCTGCAACACTTATTGTGCCACCCTCAGAGGCCCTGTACCCTGACACACACACACTGCCTTTGCAGGCTGAGTGTTTTGGTACAAAACAGAGTCGACATGGCACACATCCCTGTGTGCCATGCCCACAACACACACTGCTCTGACATACCTAAGTCACCCCTCTAGCTGGGTGCCCTATGCCATTGGTGTGGGTTCAGGTGCATGAGCCCTGTGCCCCTACAGTACCCAGGTCCATTCCTGGGCACTGTAAGTGCAGTGCTGCCATTAAGAGTATATGGTGCTGGGAGGTCGTCATCACGAACTTAACAGCACCACGATGGCTGCCCTGAAGACTGAAGTTTGATATCAAACTTCTCAGCACAATAAACCCACATAGATGCCAGTGTGGGATTTAATGTAAAATGCACGACAGAGGGCATCTTAGAGATGCCCCCTGAACCTAACAAACAGCCAGCGTCCTGACTGAGAGGCTGCCTAGGCTGCCACACAGCAGACATGTTGCTGGACCCCTGGGTAGAGAGCCATCCGCTCTCGTGGGTCTGCAACAATGCACGTCCTGGGCGAGGTGCTAGGTCTCCTCCCCCAGGATGGGCAGGGGAAGCTTCAAAGGCATGTCGCCTTTGTGAGCTTCTCCAGGCCACTTGCTGTACTCAGCAACTGGCCCCTACCGGTTCTGACCCCCACTCTGGCGGAAAGATCGTCGGGAAAACCTAAATGAGGAAAGGGGGAGTGCCAGCCTCTGCCAACCCCACCCCTCAGGTGAGGGAGGTGAAGCACAACTCTGGACTCTCGCCATCTTGAGGCTGGGGAGCCCTACCCAAGCAGGACTAGGCTCCTGCCTACCTCCCACTGGAGAGTGGCAGGATAGGGGGTGTACCCACCCCAGGGAAGGGACCCATTGGTCCCTGACCTCTACCTACCTGTAACGCCCCTAAATTTAGTATTTAGGGGCTGTGAGAAAGTGGCTCTGTATATACTGTTCCTTAATAGGTACAGGGTGCACAGAGTCCACAGACCCCAAGGGTTTTAACAGAGGTTAAAGTCAGATATAACCTTACTCTCCAAAGTGGTAGCCTGGTCGAGCAGTAAGGCAGTATCAGAGGACAGTGTAAAGCATTTGTTGTACACATTCAGTCAGCAAATGGTTCCACACACTCAATAACTGAACTCTAGGCTACTGCCCCCCTCCTGTGGGAGGGGGGCATTAGCCTAATCCTGATAGGGTAGGGCCTCCCATCTTCAAGATGGCGAGAGCCCGGAGATGTGCTTCACCTCGCCTCCCCCACCTGAGGGGTGGGGTGGGCAGGCTGGCACATCCCCTGTCCTTGTATGGGGTTTCCGGCCAAGCTTCCCGCCAGAGTGGGGGGTTGCAGTGGCCTGGGGAAACTCCTAGAGGCGGCAGGCCTTTGAAGCTTCCCTTTGCTCATCCTGGGGGAGGAGATTTATCACCTCACCCAGGATGTGCATTGTTGCAGGCCCGGGAGAGCAGGGGCTCTCCCACCCAGGGGTCCAGCAACGTGTCTGCTGTGTGGCAGCCTGGGCAGCCTCAGAGCAGACGTGGATTGTAGGTTAGGGTTAAGGGGGCATCTCTAAGATGCCCTCTGGGGTGCTTGGTACATTAAATCCCACACTGGCATCAGTGTGGGTTTAATGTGCTGAGAAGTTTGATGCCAAACTTCCCAGTCTTCAGTGTTGCCATTATGGTGCTGTGGAGCTCGTGTTTGACGAGCTCTCAGCACCATGTATTCTTAAATGGCAGCACTGCACTTACAGTGCCCGGGAATGGACCTGGGTACTGTAGGGGCACAGGGCTCCTGCTCCTGTGCCCACACCATGGGCATAAGGCACCCAGCCAGAGGGGTGGCTGACATATGCCTTGGCAGTGTAGGTAATGGGCATGGCACACAGAGATGTGTGCCATGTCGACTCTTCATTTTTGTCCTGCACCCAGACACTCAGCCTGCAAAGGCAGTGTGTGTGTGTAAGGGTACAGGGCCTCTAAGGGTGGCACAATGAGTGCTGCAGCCCTTGGGGGCCTTCCCTGGTCACAAGGCCCTGGGTACCTAGGGTACCATTTACCAGGGGCTGACATATGGCCAGGGTTTGCCAATTTGGAGTTTGTGTGTTTTAAGGAAGGAACATAGGCCCTGGGCACCTGATTGGCAGGAGTCCAGGGTACACTCAGTCAGTCAGTCAAAGAACTTTATTCGGTTACTAAAAACCATAAAAGCAATACAAAATACATAAGATAACATTAAAAATTCAGTAAAACGGATTTAAGAAGTGATTGCAAATCCTAAAATAAAAGGAACATATCAATAAAAATGAGGAGTGCCAAATTTACAAATGTCAGGTTTGGTGATTGATCTTTGTGGCCAGACTGATTTTCTTTTGTCTAGCGGCTGCTACCAAAAAACACGCTACACCATATGTAACCTGTACCGAGTTCAACATCTGTAAATATAATAGAGCCGGCCGTACCTGCGCAAAATTTAAGTCTTTCAGAATAGGAAAAAGAAATTTTTTGCGGGCCACCAAATAATGATCACAAAGCATCACTAGGTGCAGGATATCCTGTGTAGAGAAAAAATCGCAGGAGCAGGGTGGGGATTCTTCTGGGATACCCCACTTTGTATACGAGCCAAGCACAAGGTGTATCAGATTGAACCTGAACCTTATAAGTAGAAAACGATGATATGGTTTAGTAACATATTTTAAATAAGGTTCCATGGCCAAAGACGACGAAAGTTGGTAGAGTGATCTTACCATTGGTTTACAAAGCTCAACCGTTTCCCTCTCAGCTTCCAACATATTTCGAAAGTGCTGCTTGACCCACTTTACATCTTCTTTTTTAAGGTTCTGTGGAGAAGAGTACATATCCGGGCGACCTAGCCTAGCGCATGCCGCTCTAACATACGCTAGCCAAGGTATACTATCTGCTTTGTCCAAAGACATGCAATCTTTAAGAATGCAGTGGTTCAATGTGATCTCCTCGTTTGTCCAGGTTTTAATCCAACATAACAGTGGGGACATTTTTAGGAGATCGGTGACATAACCCAAACCTATTTCGTTATGTATTGAATATGTGGGGGATGATTTCGGGAGTGATAACAAGGCTCGTATAAAATTGTTTTCTACGATTTGAATGCCTGGGGCTGAAACGTAGCCCCATATGTCTGCCCCATAGGATGCAATTGCCACACATTTGGCTCTATAAATACAAGTCATGGCTTCCATGGGTCTCGAACCCAATCTTTTAGCAAAATGCATAAGAGCTGTGGTAGATCTACTTACACCATTCTCCTTTAACTTTAGTTGGGCACCCCAAGTTCCTTTCTCATCAAAAGTGACTCCTAAGTAACAAAAAAAGGGTACCCTCGAAATTGGGGAATTGTTACAGCTAAAGGCCCTAATCTTCATGTTTTTCCTCCGTGAGCCTGTAACCATAACATGGGATTTAGTGGTGTTGATCTTTAGGTCCAAGGCTTCCATGAAACCACCAAAATGATCTAATAATCTTTGCAGGCCCGTACCAGTCCGAGCTACAAGGACGGCATCGTCCGCATACAGCAGTACCGGAATGGGTAGCCCCCCCATATGCGGTATGTCCAAGGTAGCTGAATCCAGGGATTTCCCCAAGGAATTAATATATAGTGTAAAAAGGAGAGGGGCCAGAATGCAGCCTTGTCTGACCCCTCTTCCTGACCTAAACTTCGCAGTGCATCTCCCTTCCCTTGTGACCCTAACCGAGGCCGACAGATTTTGGTGAAGGTCGTGCAAAAAATTAACCAAGGTGCTATCCAAACCCATGTCTCGCAAAATAATCCAAAGTTTTGAGCGATTTACCAAATCGAAAGCAGAAGATAAGTCCATAAATCCCAAATAAAGAAGCCCACCCTTCGCCACAGTGTATTTACTAATGATAAGGTGAAGGTTTAAACATTGGTCCATGGTCCCTCTATGTGCTCTGAAACCGTACTGTAAGTCCGATAGGGTCCCGCTCTCCCCTAGCCAGTCCCCCATTCTTTGCAAAATAACTCTGCCCAGAATCTTAACGGCAGAGTCCAACAGGGAGATTGGTCTATAGCAGGCAGGGTCCCCCCTATTCCCTTTCTTAAAAATAGGCACGATAATGGAGGTAGACCAGGAGGAAGGAAAACCAGCTGCAGGTATCGCATTAAACACATTGGTTAGTATTTTTGACCAAAATTGCGGATACTGGATGTAAAGATCTGCAGGGACCCCATCCGGGCCCGGGGCCTTATGTTTACTTGTATCTTTAATCGCCCTCTCAACCTCAGTGATGTTAAACTTCAGGTGAGGTGTAGCATGGGTACTGACTGATGGCGTTAATGCTGTGGATTCATAAATCTGTTTAAAGTGGCCAAGCCATCTTCCATCTTCGATCACACAGTCCATATCAGTTTTCCCATCCTCGGAAAAGAAAGGCTGGTTCACCAAGGCCCAAAACTTTTTGCTATCTCTCAATACATCAGTGGATAGTAAACTATCCCAAGCTTCCTCCTTAATTTGGTTTTTGCGATTAGTGACTGCAATTTTGTATTCTTTCCTTAGTTTGGTCACTAAGGGCCTATCTCTGGGTTTATGTTTTAATGCTTTCAACAGGGCACTGTGTTTTAGCGAGCAATCCTTGTTAAACCATTTAAAGATCTTCTTGTTCCTTAGAGCGCCTGGCCTTAACTCCAAGTTCTTAGAGATCCTTGTACATATTTCCTCATACGCTACCATAACATCAGAACCAGGGGCAGTTGGATCTAGGCACACTGCCAAATTAGCCTCCGCCTCTTGGGCTAATATTTGAAAGAATTGCTCAGGGACAATCATCCCCCACTTAAGGCGCCTTCCCTGATCCTTAGTTATCAGAACATTTGGAGCTGCCACACTTGTTGATCTGCTAATCCGGAAACAATCTAGGTCCAGCACTAAGAGGACAGGGTGATGATCACTGAAACTAGCAGTAACAACCCTATACTCACGTGCCTTAGACATGACCCCGGATGATACAAAAATATAGTCTATGACAGTATTGGCGTCTCTCCCAATAAATGTTGGAGGTCTGGGTTCACTTTTGCCCTGCTCAATTTCAAATAGATTTAAGTTTGCAAGAAAAGTCTCCAGGCACTCACCCTCGTTTGTGTGTTCAAAATGGGGAATGCCCTCGGTCGGTAAGCCCCCATATCTATCATTAAAACAATCTCCCTCACAGGGATGAATGTTAAAATCACCCAGGATTACCATCTCTGGGACGGAATTGCAATCTTGTCTATAGACTGACAGGAATTCTAACAAGGAGGTCAAATGCTCATTCGCATGAGAAACCTCCTTGGAGTTATAAAAATTAATGATCAAAAAAACTTTAGTATCAGATAAAATCCACTCCACAACTAACGTGTTCATGGGTGCGGAATCTAATTTTTTAAAGACCCCCGTTAAGTTCAGAGAACATAGTGTAAGTAAGCCACCCTTTGCTCTGCCTCTCGCTCCTGGCACTGCTGGGGTTGAAAAACTACAAAAACCATCCAATGAGAAGCTTCTAGTGGTATCCCATGTTTCTTGGATTGCCAAGACGTCATATTGTTTTACAAACCCTTGCCATATGGGGTCTTGAGCCTTTACATTTAAACCTGCCACGTTCCAGGTTAGAAATTTGCAGTATGATGACTCTGCGTTAGGGGGGGTAAGCGCACCCCGACAACCACCCTCCGCTGGGTCTTTATCAGGAGTATAAGAAGTGTTTAGTTTAATCAAATCCTCCATAGCAACAGCCTTAATTGGTTGAGTAGGAATAATCTGGGAACTCCGATCAGGTTCCAAGCTCTGTGTTTGTCAGTCAACCCAATCTGTGGTTGACAGACATTCAAAACGATTAGCTATTGGGAAGTGCGAGGGATTTTCCAGACCATTTGTAAACTGTTGGTAATGATAGGGTTGGCTGTAATGTGAACCAACAAGAGGGCCGCCTTGACGTAGTCTACCTCTTCTACTCCTTACCTGATTCCATCCCGCATTCCACCCCTCCTCCCACCCATGGGGTTGTATCTCCCAGGGGGGATTAGATCGTTGTCTAAATTTACTGTCATGTGGTCCTTTTAACCAACTCCATCGGTTATCAACTTGATTTTGTGGGAGGTAAAAATAAGACAAAGGTCTAGCAACCACCGTGCTCGTCTGGAATCTAGGGGATCCACTACTACAAATAAACTCTACCACCTCAGTATTCTCAAAGGTGACCACTACACAGTCCCCTTGTAGGTTTTTTCTATTGCCTCCTACCCACGGAGCTCTCTCAATCATTAAAATATTGCACAGTATGTTTGGCGGGAGAGGATAATTTTTAGATAGCCAATAACATACTTTATTTTTTAGGGCCTGATACGATTCAACTTCTGGCGAAGAGATTTCAGTAACGCCAGTGAGAATAATTACGTAAGGGCAGGCATCAGGGGGAAGATGGATGTTTCTACGGGCCATGCCCTTGGCTCTATCGGGTGCATCAAAATTTAGAGGCTGTGATAAGTGATCACTTAATGTAGCCTGAGCGGAATTGCTCTTGGTTGTTATCAGGGATTGATCTATTTTCTGAGTTTGATCGGTTCTGGGGGCTTTTATAATAATGCCATCCTGATTTATAGCGTTACTGGAATTCTTGGGGGTCATTTTTGCGGTCTCCAGCGGTTTGTTAACAGCCACCGAAGGCTTATTGCCCTTTTTAGCTGGAATAATAACCTGGGCAGTTCTATTATTCAAGGTGAAGCTAGGGGCACTTATGTCCTTATGTATGTTTTTTAGGACAGTTTCCAAACAGCGTAGTCTAGCCTCTAAGGGTTCCAGCAGTATTTTTAACATATTAAAAATAGTGGTATTACTCATGCTTGAACCATGGCCCTCCTGTAGTGGAGATTTTGCTGAGTTGCCCGCTTCCCCGGTCAACTCCAGGATTTCCTCCAGGCTATGATCGATAATAGTATCATCAGGAAGGCTCAGGGGTAAGCCACTCTTAATCACATGCGATCCCTCTGTGGAATTGGGTAAAGCTACTGGCAATTTATCCATGTTAGGGGGGTTAGGGGGAATTCGAACCTTCTTTCCTTTATGAATAGATGATTTGTTGGTTTTTCGAATTTGCTTAGGGATAGCCCCTTCTGTCCGACCCCTTTCTTTTGTGACGGATATATTGTTAGAGGTATTTGACTCGCTTTGTTGCACTCCGCATTCTGATGGGAAATGGAGGTTAGGAGAAGCCTCCAGATCCTGCGAGGTGTTTAAAGCGTCAAGATCCCCAGTCTCTCCAGTACTATGTACTAGGACCTGTATATCTGTCCGAGAATCAGTGTTGGGTGTCTGTGCCTGTGCTATAAGGCCCAAGGAGGATCGTTTGGCCATGGCCAGGTCTTGGGACACTCTCCTATCCATTAAAGTTATACCCTCATCAATTAGTGCATGAGTGCGAGTAATAAAATCATCCAAGGTTCCTCTAAGTTTTTTAGCTCCTACAGCGGCCATGCTTCTGGTTTCACGACAATTCATGGCCTATAATCCTACCAGTAAGGGCACAAGGGAGCGAAGTACAACCGACTAAGGGTTATGGCCCAGCCCAGCCTCCTCTGGCCTCTGAGGGCCACAGAGGGCCCGCCCTTTGCCCGGGCTTCGTTCCGGGCTTCGTTCCGGGCCTCGTACCGCTAGCGCGCTTGGGCGTAGACCGAGATAAGCCCGGGGGAGGAGTAGGGGGCGTGAACGGGAAGAGGAACCAGGTGAGCAGAGTTAGTGGAGCGCAATGCTCCGTGGTCCTCGCAGTCCCGTGGGTTAGTCAATCAGCATCCAGCCCCCAACAAACAGCATAGCGTCCGATACGTTGAAGAACAGCAGAGAGTCCCACCGTTGAGAAGCCCCAGCCAAGGTTTTATACGCTTTGAGGCCAACGAGCGGCTCCCGCGCAGCGGGGGCCGCGAGGCGTGGCAGTGGAGGGAGGAACCAGGCGGGAAGAGGAACCAGGTGAGCAGAGTTAGTGGAGCGCAATGCTCCGTGGTCCTCGCAGTCCCGTGGGTTAGTCAATCAGCATCCAGCCCCCAACAAACAGCATAGCGTCCGATACGTTGAAGAACAGCAGAGAGTCCCACCGTTGAGAAGCCCCAGCCAAGGTTTTATACGCTTTGAGGCCAACGAGCGGCTCCCGCGCAGCGGGGGCCGCGCGGCGTGGCAGTGGAGGGAGGAACCAGGCGGGAAGAGGAACCAGGTGAAAGTACATTCAGCAATTTAGCAAAAAGTGGGGGCATACCATGCAAGAAAGATGGCACTTTCTCACACAACCCCCTCCCAAACGAAAGGTGATGAGACTAACCTTGTCCTATGGAGTCTTCATTGTCTAAGTGGAAGAACCTGGAAAGTCCATCTGCATTGGCATGGGCAGTCCCTTTGGGAAGCTGGCCTGTCTTATTAGTTTCAGGACCTAACTCCCAAGGCTCCTCTCCTTGTCTTTTAGTGTCATTGTCCCATTTTTCTATTTTGGGTTTTGAGGTGCATACCTCTGCAAATTCTAACTTAGCCAGGGGTAGGCCCAGCTTACCCACAGAGGTTACCTACAACTTGAGCAACCCCACCATGACCTATAAGGTCAGGTGGCCTGACTTGCTATTTGGCAGGGGGTTAGGCCACCATGCCAAGGATAGGGCTGCCATGAAGGCTAACACCCAGCAGAGGCTGCTGACAGCTGTCAGTGCCCAGAACCACACCTTTAGCTCCTGACTGGCAAGTGAGGGGGCTATCTTATAGGTCTCTTTGGGTCCTGGCTGTTGGTCTGTTTGAGGGTGGGGGTTCACTACTCTTTGTAGGGAGCACCCTTTCTCCACCCTTTGTTCTGCCATCTGAGGAGCCACTAACTCAGACTGGACAGTTGCCTGACTAGTCAGGTCTTGTTGTTGGTTAGGGGGGGCTGTACCAGTGCCATTGTTTGGGTCTTCCCTCACTGGGATAGAATCTCCCTGGCCCTCTGGAACTGTGGCTAACAGTTGCCCACCTCTCCTAAACTGTTTCTTCTCACTCTTTTGGGGCTCAGCTGCACTGACTGCAGGTTGAGCACCCACCGGTTCTTTGGGTGAGGCCTGGCATTGGGCCAGCACCTCTCTTTGGCTCAGTTCCACCTCTAAGTGATCATTCCGCAAGATACAATCAAGGGGGAGGTTTTTACTGACTATCACTTTTCTCCATCTAAGGGATCCAGCTGTGGCTAGGGGCACTATAGCCACAGGCCTAACAGTGACTCCCCCTGGGACAGTTCTCACCCTTCTTGTTTCCCCTGGGACATATTGGTGTGGGAATACCAACCTGTCATGCAGCACAGTGTGACTGGCTCAGGTATCTCTCAGGGCAGTGGCTGGGATTCCATTCACCAGTAGGTGGTGGAAGTGTCTACTCCCCTCTGGGATCTCAAGCTTGCTTCTTGGGCCCATTCCCCAGTTGAAAGCTAGGAGGACTTCCTCATCTGAGGACCCTCCCTCCCAAGCTACACTGGCAACCCCTGGGGCGACACTAGTCACCCCTGGAGCTGTACTAGGGATTTTGTTTTTAGGACAGCTAGAGTCCTTGGTGTGGTGTCCAGACTTCTGACAGTTGTAACACCATATTCTGTTGGGATCCCAATTCCTACCTTGGTACCCTGGTTTAGTTTGTGAGGTGTCTTGGGGCCCACCCTCCTGGACAGGTTTTTGGGGGGCTACCTGGGACTCCTTACTTTTATCCGCAATGGGTTCACTCTCTTTCTTTTGGGGAGGCTTTGGGACCCCTTTGTTTTGGTCACCCCCAGTGGACGTCCTAGTTACCCTAGTCTTGACCCAGTGGTCTGCCTTCTTTCCCAATTCTTGGGGAGAAATTAGACCTAGGTCTACCAAATGCTGATGCAACTTTTCATTTGTGCAGTTACTTAAAATATGTTCCTTCATGAATAAATTGTACAAACCAGTAAAATCCTGCACACCATGTCCAGCTAACCAACCATCCAGTGTCTTCACTGAGAAATCTACAAAATCAATCCAGGACTGGGTCTCGGTTTTGTGAGCCCCCTGAATCTAATTCTATACTCCTCAGTGGTGAATCCAAATCCCTCAATCAGAGCTTTCTTCATGAGGTCATAGGATCCTGCCTCTGGCCCAGAAAGGGTCAGAAGCCTGTCCCTGCAGTTACCAGAGAACAGTTCCCACAGGAGTGCCCCCCAGAGAGTTTTCTTTACTTTTCTGATATCACAAGCCCTCTCAAAGGCTGTGAACCATTTGGTGATATAATCACCTTCCTCAACATTTAGGGACAATCCCTTTGGGGATTTTAAGATCAGAAGTTTCCTCCCTATCCTTGTTTTTATTATTGCTGCCACCATTGATGGGTGCTAACCCCATCTCTCTCCTTTCTTTTTCTAGAGCCAGGAACCTGGACTCTAGCTCTACTCTTTTGGTCAGCCTTGCTAAAAGGCTGTCCTCTTCACTGGTGGGACCCCAGTGTTCTCTCTGGGACCAGAGCCACCTGTGTGGTCTCTAGGTGCCCAGATGCTAATTCTTGGGTTGGAGGGTATGGGTGCCCTCGCCTCCCTAGGGAACAGCATGGGGGGGTTATTATCCACCTCCTCTGCTTCCCTTGCCTCATCTGACTGGCCATCACCATGTTCAGATGGGTGGTCCTTAGCATACTCAGCCAAGAGCTCCTGGAGCCCTAATTTGGTTGGATGCAGGCCCATTTGTAAATTTGTAAGTTTGCCTAAGGACCTCAATTCCTTGAAAGACAAGTGTAAGTAAGGTGTGAGGTTGAGCTCCTCCACCAGGTCCATGTTATTATTATCACTAATAGCTGGGTTTGTTTGAGACATTCTAACCTGACAGTTCTAACCCTCTACCCTGACTATAGTGACTTTTATTTTTCTAAAATTCGAATGGGACTTAAGCAAGGCCCTAGCAAGACTTTTAGTAATTTTGGAAAAGACCAATCAGAATTCTAAAGACAATTTTTAAGAGTTCTGTCGTGTGATCAGATGGTAACCAAGTAGTCCAACAAATGCAAGTTTGTATCCCACCGCTGATCCACCAATGTGAGAAAGTGGCTCTGTATATACTGTTCCTTAATAGGTACAGGGTGTACAGAGTCCACAGACCCCAAGGGTTTAACAGAGGTTAAAGTTAGATATAACCTTACTCTCCAAAGTGGTAGCCTGGTCGAGCAGTAAGGCAGTATCAGAGGACAGTGTAAAGCATTTGTTGTACACATTCAGTCAGCAAATGGTTCCACACACTCAATAACTGAACTCTAGGCCAATGGTTTGTATATAAAAAAATATATGCTTGTTTTATTTTAGAACCAACACTTGGAATTAAAATATACTTTCTCGACAGGAGAGGTTTCATAGAAATACTTTTGTATATGCAATAGACTTTTTAGTAAACAGTTACAAGTAGTTGCAGTAGGCAACTCTATTCCTAAACACAATACATTGAGCTCAATGATAAATTCAAATGATATGCAACAGATTACTTTTTAGATTACTTTTGTAATTCCAGGCCTGGATCCTAGATCCAGTCCTGGGTCAGTTCTCAGAATCAGCTGTTGAAAGTCGACTTTGGTACTGTAATGATTTTTAACTAATATTTAGCTATTTCAAAAGTTAGCACTTAGAAAATATTTCAGAGCAAACAATCAATGATTCCCTATGGAAGGAAATGTAGGTTACAGGTACAGTAGGTTATTGTTACTTTTGTAATCCAGTACTGGGTGTCTAGACTCAGTACTGGGACCTTTATCCAAAACAGGTAAGTAATTACGTTTTCAGATGTTATACGATTTTTGATGAATATTTAGAAATTGCAGAAATCAAGACTTAGAAGAAATTTCACAGAAAAGCAGTCAATGGTTTCCTATGGAAGAAAAATGAGTTAAAGGTAAGTATAGTTGTGGGTACTTTTCAGAGTCAGTGCTGGGCACCAAGATCCAGCACTGGGAGCTCACCTAAGAGCAGGTGAGTAAATTCGTTTTTGTCACTCGGCTGATTTTTGGTGAATATTTGAAGATTTGAAAAGTCCACACTTAGAAGAAATTTCAAGAAAAAGCCAGTCAATGTTACCCCATGAGGAAAATGAAGTTAGCGGTTTAAGGGTAAGTACTCGACTGGCAGAGTTGAAGTTCTGGGCATAGACTCGGGGGTCCCACAGCGGTTTCAGGACGGCCGGGTGCTGAGAGAGTTAGGCCCAATGTTATCCTATGAGGGATAGGGGGGCCTTGGTTGGTGGCTGCTGTCTGGCAAGCCACGCGGCTGTGACGCTCAATGGAAGTTTTAGACCTGAGGATGACCGTGTAATTCTACAGTGGTCGAAACGCCGTCGACGCTTATGTGGCCAAAAATTTATGAAGGACACATTCATTTTGTATATTTTGTACCCTCATTGTAACGTGTAATTTTTCAGTTGCCACCTGTCTGGTTTGTGATTTGTATTGTTTGTTTACCTGCTAAAACCCGGCATCTCCAGTGGTCAGCAACCTCAAAAACCCCGGAGGACCTGACTGCCTTGCTCATCTACAAAGACTGGGACTCCCACGAGCAGTGGTTCTGCTCAAAGCAAGTACCAAACCCCTAGTGCCAAACAGGAACCGCGACTCCTTCACACTCTGCACCCGCCAAGCCCGGCCTGTGCCTGAGTGGAGAAAGACCCAGAGGACGTCCCCCCGGCGAATGTGACCAAGAATTCAGCACCCAAGGACCCACCTCGATGCTCCTGACGACGCCTGCAGCCTCAGAACCAGGGACCCCTCCAACCGCGACCAGCAGAGGGTAAGATTTCTCGACGCGAAAAGACACCCCTGCACCCGGCGGCCTCCTGTGCCAAGATCCTGGGTGCCTACCTAACCTACAGCTTCCCAACTTACCTCTCGAAGTGGTGGTCGCACCTGAAGAATCTTAGTCCCCGAGCTTGCAGCCTTTGTTCGTCTGGTAGCTTCTCCATTGAAATCCATTGAGCGCCCGACGGCTCAAAAGCACCTTGCACCCAGCCGCCCGAGTGCCCTTGGGAGTGCAACATCTATCCTAATCTACTTCAACAACTTGCCCTGAGTAAGTGACCAGGAGCCCAGCACCAACAGCCGCGTGGCCTGCTTGCTAGCACCCACCAACCAAAGGCCCCCTGCCTGCCATAGGCTAACATTGGACTTAACTCTCTGCACCCGGTTGCCCCTGTGCCGCTGAGGGTGTAACAACTGTACCTACCTAACCCTGGGAGACCCCTGAGTCTATGCCCAGAACTTTAACTCTGCCAGTCGAGTACTTACCTAAAAGCCGATAACTCACTTTTCCTCCATAGGTAACATTGACTGGTTTCACTTGGAAATTCTTCTGTCGAGTTTCTAAACTTTAAATTATCCACTAAAAATCAGCCGATCAACGAAAACGAAATTACACACCTGTTATCAGGAGAGATCCCAGTGCTGTATCTTGGTGTCCAGCACTCACCCTGAAAAGTATTTACAACCGTACTTACTGATAACTTGATTTTCCTCCATAGGATAACATTGCCTGGTTTTTACCAGAAATTCTTCTAAGTGTTGATTTTTGAAACAAACAAATATTCCTTAAAAATCGCCTGTGTAACAAAAACGATTTCTTTCAACTGTTTACAGGAAATGCACCAGGGCTGAATCCAGGATCCAGCCCTGAGTAAGAAAATCACACGCAAAATAACTAATATTGCATTTACTTAAAAAGTTCCATTGAGCTCAATGTTATAATTGTGTTTGAATTGTGTTGCCTACTGCAACATCTGTAACTATTGCATTCAAAAGTCTATTGCCTATTAAAAGTATTTAACTAAAGCATCTCATTCTGAGAAAGTATATTTTGATACCTATTGTTGGTTCTAAACATAAAACAACCATATATTTTTATATACAAACAATTGGCCTAGAGCTCAGTTCTTGAGTGTGTGAGACCATTTGCTGACTGAGTGTGTAGAACAAATTGTTTACACTGTCCTCTGATACTGCCTTACTAGTCGACCAAGCTAACACTTTAGAGAGTAAGGTTCTATCTAACTTTAGCCTGTGCCAAACCTCTGGGGACTGTGGACTCTGTGCTCACTGAACCTTACTTTGGTGCAGTATATACAGAGCCACTTTCTTACAGAGTACTGCTATATTCTCTGGCTTGACCTTGACACAGAGTCTGGCACCTGGGAGATATTCTGATTGGAGGAATCTGCTGTTAGTTTGAATGTCCCCCAGAAAGAGCATTACTGAAGGTAAGTAACTTGTTCATCGAGTTCACTGCGTGGGATTTCGCTACGCTCTACCGTAGCCCCACTTTTGCTTCATTCCACTGCAAGACTACACCATGACGAGATCTACTGCTATGTTTGCTAATATCACACAAATATACATCCGATTTGATAATAAGTTGGAGGGACGTAATAAGATGACCAATTTTCTGGACCATAAATAATAGCGGGTCAGAGGCAGCTTCCTATGTCTGAATGGAGCTAAACAAAATCCATAATCTTGGATGGTCAAGATGCTGCCTGCCATACAGTGGCCTCCCAGTCTATGATGTGCTTCCTTCCCAGAATGCAACACAATGGGGCTATATTTTGACTTGAATCTCATTCATCTTGCAAATTAAAGCTATGGTCATGGAGATCAACCATACATATTCTGAAAAATAATTCCTACCATGCAAACCTCACACTAAATTGAACTTAAAAAATGTCTCGTTTTGGGATGGATAGACTATTTTAATTTGGTCTACACAGGCCTGTGATAGCAAAAATTAAGCTGCTATGGTTTGCTTGAACTTAAGTAAATGTGCCTGTGGCAAACTGCCTTCAAAAACACTTTATTGGCACCTAGTGGATGAGAGGATTGAATTGAAAACAATTATCCTGAAGACCAGTTGGCACAAAGGCCCATCACATTTACAAAATCTGCAACCACACCACATCTCTACGACATGACTGATCTGCATCAACAGACCTGATCCCACCTCACTCATTTAATGATCAAAAACGCATTGAGCAAACCCATAGAGAGTGATGAGGTGTATTGCTTCGCCCTCCACCAGGAAAGGGATTTCCCTCATAAAATGAGGCACATCAAAAGACCGTTTTCAAAATAAAGTATGCGGTTTTATTTGTGCAACCCTCTCTTACAAAAAGGATTTCCCATATATCAAATGAAAACCGCATATAAATGTACATAGAGGTGTGTGTGTGTTTATATATAGGTGTGTGTGTATGTGTAAGCAAGCAATAATAACCCACTTATAAGTATGTAAATGCAACTGTTAAAGGCATGCAATAAAATACATGCAGATAATAATACTGGATGGTCACTGCAAGAAATCAAAGATATATGTATACTTAATACATCAGTTGATTATAACCACGGCAGACTTGAATGTGCACACACACACTCACACATCACAATGCCAATAATCAAAAGAAAACTCCTCAGATGTTTATAACCACTGGAGACCTGACACATTCGCATCACAATGTCAATAAAAGAACGACATCACCGATCAAGTATCTCATATTCTTGCCAACTCAGCTGGAGGAGCCCATGACAGCCAGGTAGAAGTCCTGATCTGGACCCTAAAAACTTTCCCTGCGGCAACACATCTTTTCCACAGCGAGCTTCCTTCTGAGCGCCAAGTGTCCCTTCCTTTAATACCTTTTATTCAACCTGAGGAGAAGGTTCTAGAAACCTTGCCCCTTTTCTTCTGTTACGAAAAACCGAGCTGACAGTACTGCTCTGTGTCAAGGTCAAGGCAGAAGCTGGCCAGGTCACTGTATTTTGACTCTGAGACAGAGCTGTACATTCCACACATTTCTCTGGCAACAACAATCTCTGCATTGAGAAAGGTACCAAGCACACATCCCACCCCACATATTACCTCAGTGAAGCTTACAAAAGTCTCAAAGTGTAGGAAAAAACCTTGAACGTAAATAGCCTAAACAACTTGAGTAATCTAGGGGCCTGCCTGTGTGCGCAAAGCTCAAGCTAGACAGAGTCCGAATTCAAGATGGCACGAGGGCATGTCAAAGCCAATTGTAAGAACTTCATAATACTTCCCAGTGTTCAGCACAATGCACATTTCTTCACCACTGCCTATAGCATCCCACACTTCAATTCCCAATTTAAAACATAATGCACATTTGAGCAACACTGCATTTAACACTACATTCGGAGACCGAGAAGTACATTTCACACCTCTCTCTCTCATGCTTTCAAATGCACATCCCACATGTTTTGTTCCTGGAAAGGCCGTAAGAAGCGAACACTCTTCCTCTGAAACTACAAGGAGACAAAAGAAATCTTGAAGGAATAGGCACAGGCAGGAACAATGATGTTGTACATTCAAGAAAACACCTGAAGTCAATTAAAACAATGGTAGTCAAAGGTCATCACATGGTCCCAATATATGGAAGGGCCTCTGGTACTACACAAGGTCACAGGCCTGGCATACACTAAACCCAATATCAGAGCTAATCCCGTCTACCTCGAATTCAGAAAACTGCTAAAAATGGAGCTAGCAAGCAAACCTTTTTCCAGTATTGTTGCATTAAACCGCAGAGGAGAGGGTTGGAAAGTTTAAGCCACCCCATCTGACCTTTTGTTTATTTTATGTAAGACCTGAATAGAAGATGTGATGGCTATTCGCTTCAGACTGATCTTCTTACCAAGGGAAGTGGTGAAAGTGCTAATATGAGAGTCCCAGACATGGTGAATGCTTAAGATCACATCTAAGGGGAATAGATGACCCATTACTGTGCAGAGCCAGTAGGCAATCTCCTTACAGGGATACCATTAAAAAGGCCCTTGCACTGGACTATTTCTGCTGCCATGTTAATCGCATCTTAGACTGTGTTAAGTGGGCAGTGGCTACTCTAACTTAGAATGGGGGTACACTTTGAGAACCCCCATGATTGTTCAGCACCCTGGAGGAAAAACGTGATGCTTATTAAAATGCTGTGATCTCTAGTTGGTATGTAGAATACCAGAATGCCAAAGGCGCCTGAATTCCTGCAGGCACATAGACTCATTTCTTGTTCTGCCACAGCATGAATCTCATATGAAGAACACAGACTCCCAGGCCTCTCCTCTTGTGTTCTTAAGAAGGGGAGGGATATGAAAATGATTTGAGGGCCCACTCATGAGGTAGCTAGGGCCTTCGAGAATCAAAGGGTGTGAGATATGCAGAATCTAGCTGCTACAACTCTGGGACGCATTTGCATTCCATGTAGAAAGGTGTTCGATTTTCAGTTGCACCGCCTGGTAACCTATGTTGAAGACTTATGGAAGAACGAAACTTCTCTTACAAAGTGTCCACTTTCACTAAGTTCTGACTCCCTCCTTACCTTGTTAGATTTTAGAATTCACAATCGAGAAGTAAGATATACAGGCCTTATACTTTGATTTGATTACAATAGTACATTGTACTATCTCGGCACTATGCAACATGGGCAGTGTAAATGATTATTAATGGAATCCAGCCTATAAGTTTGAGTTACAGTAGGTTAGTAAGCATGATTGTTTCTCTGACTTCTTCCTCTCGCTCATTTCTGTCTCCCTTACTTCACAGATTTGCACATCAGCAGATGCAGCAGGCCCCCGTGATGAGTGCAATGAGCCACATGTCCAATCCAGGGGTCCAGGCGGGGGTCCGACCTGTTCAGATGTTACCTGAGCAGCAGCATGCATACCTCAGGCAGCAGATACTGAGGGTAAGTGTATTCATATCATGTATGGGTCTATCAGCAATCAGATACCTATGTGCTAGCAGCCATCTAGATCTTTTCACCGCTTACCCCCTATACGCATGCTCAGCGCCAAGATGCTCCTTCCGGAGCGAATGTTGCGCTTTATAAATACCCAAATAACAATAACAATGTAAGCCTAGGGGGCTGTTAGTGTGGATACAGAACTTAAATATGATTTAGTAATATGGGGGTACCTTGTGCAATAAAAGATTTTCCGTGTTGCGTGGCTTAGACTGTAAGTGGAGGTCATTTTGTCTCGATCACTCAAGCATCCCCAGCGCAAGTGTCGCACTTGGACCCAAGCATTGCAATCTAGTGGCTTAGTTTCCTTTGTATCATTGTAGGCATCTAGTCATTGGATGTGTTTTGTTTTGGAATAGTGTGGTTTTCAATTCCAGGTATCCGGTTTGGATCTCATATACATTTATGTAATGAATCTCAAGTTTTAACTTTGAAGGTAGATTGCTTTGTTCTGGGCAGGACCATACTTCCCTGTTTTTAATATCATGACACGAACGGGGGTTTTGCTTCCTATTGTGCATCATGCACCTGCCCTCGCTCTGCAGTCTTATTGTCACATCACTAGGGTGCTGCTTATAAGATGCTCTAGTGTCCTTCCTCTCTGATCCCTCCTCTTAATACATCTAATCATAGAAATCTGAAAGGTGTCAGTGACTGTGCATTACTTCATGTGCTGATTCTCAAACCCTCTCCTTACTAATTTAGTTTATATCTGCTCTTCCTCTACATTTTCCCTTTCTTGTGATCTTCTAAATAAATATGATTAAAAGAGCCAGTTGCTCAGACTTTGTTGAGGTAAATTCTATGCATTTTGCTCTTATGCGGCTTTGTATTGAGAGGAATTAGCATTAGCATTCTGGAATGTAGGTAAGAACCACTTGTACTCTGGGAAATTGATCCACAGTTGAAAAACCCGCAAGAAGCAGTTTAATTTAATTTTAATATTTGTAAGGCGCAACAAATCATCCCCTAGGGGATCTCTCGGCGCCTGGGAGGCAGATTACCGGAAGGGTGGTCCTCTAACAAAACAGCCACATTTTAAGAAGCTTCTTGAATTGTAACAGGTTAGGACATGCTCGCAGCTCCTCTGGTAGGCTATTCCAGTGGGTGGAGACTAGATAAGAGAATTCCCTGCCTCCCATCTTGGTTTTTCTGATTCTGCAGGTACGGAGCAGCCTTTGACTGCTAGATCTCAGGAGGCGCCCTGGGGAGTACCATTGCAGCTTCTCAGTTAAATATGTCGGTCCGTGTCCTTGCAGGGCTTTGAATACCAGGCACAGGAGTTTAAAAATTGATCTTTTCCTAATAGGAAGCCAATGAAGGTTCCGTAATAGAGGTAGTGAATGGGTTTGTGGTGACTTGTTTAGGGCCAGGCGTTCTGCCATGTTTTGTACAACCTGCAGCCGTGATAACAGATCTTCTCTGATCCCTACCAGTAGAGAGTTCCCATAGTCTAGTCTACTGACTAGAAGCGCCTGAATGAGAACTTTCCTGGTGTGAAGGGGGATCCAGGGAAAGACTTTTCTTAGCATGCGCATTATGCCGAAGCACTTGCCCGCGGTGATTTTTACGTGCTCCTCCATCGAGAGTTTGTCGTCAATCGCCACACCCAGGTCCTTAGCACATTTGTTTGGGAATGGGGGCTTCCCCTAATTCTTCGTGGACCATAACTCCTCAGCTTTGCCGAATAGCAAGATCCCAGTTTTACTAGAGTTCAGTTGTAAAAAGTTCTTGCTCGTCCAGGTAGCGGTTTTCAGCATGCAGCTCTTGAATTTTCTCTGGTCGAGGCAGGGTCTTTCCCAATGGGGACTATCACCTGTGTATCGTCTGCACAGGAGATCGTATGGAACCCGCATGATCTAATAATTGGGGCCAGCGTGGAGACATAAATATTGAACAGGGTGGGACTTAGGATGGAACCCTGTGGTACCCCCTTGTCCACCACTGTCATTTGAGATACAAACGTATCCATTTGTACACATTATGTTCTTTCTGTCACAAAGCTATGTATCCAATTTAAGGCCGGGTCTCTGACACCAATCCCTCGCAGTTTATCCAGAAGGACACTGTGGGAGATGGTGTCAAAGGCTGCTGACAGATCCAGGAGAACTAGTATAGCGGGGGTTCCTTCATCCAATAGCATCCTTATTGAGTCTGTGACCTCTGTTAAAGCCGATTCCGTGCTGTGACCAGCACGGAAGCCCGACAGCGACGGGTCAAGCAGATGATATTGTTCTAAATAGGAAGATAGTTGTCAATCAGAGATTCCATGATTTCAGAACAAAATTGAAGAAGAGAGATAGGCCTATAGTTTTGTAGATCTGTAGGTTTTTTGCGTAATGGCTTTATATATGCCTTTTTCCATTTTGCCGGGAACGTGGCTGTGTCCAGAGATAGGTTACATACATCTGTGATTGAGGAGGATAAGGCACACAGTGATTGAGTGAATTTTGCCTCTTTTGGAGAATTAAATGGGGGTGGTAGGCGGTGCTATGAAGCACCAGTACCATCCAATGTTTTCAATAAATTGAAGTCTTGTTGACATTCTGACTAGATTTTCGGAATTATTGCATAATAATAACATAGCTTAATTGTAACTGGTGTCTTGGAAGACAGTCTGTCTTATTTCAACTAATTCATCCAGTGAGTGGTGAATTACATTTAGAAGAGTGTTTAAGAATCAGTTGTCCAGTGGCGAACAGACAGTTATGACTCCATTCATGCTGTAGGTAGCCAAGGATATGGGGGCCCACTTCACTATGGAACACCACTAGTTACATCAGCCATAACTACAACATGTTGCAAACTCAACTGGGAATGGATCTGAGAGAAAGGCTGGCTCCTAAAACCCTGTTGTGGGTGGTTACTGGGCTAGAATCTGGATCTTCACTCTAGGTGATGTGTGGGATGCTGATAGAATGACACTTTCTTCACTCTCACAGACTGAATGCGGTGGCTATAAGTTGAATATAAATGGAATGAAATGCATGTTTTTAGATACCTACAACTCAAACATGCATTGGTGACTCATGGGGCCACTTTGAAACAATGAAAGATTCAACCTTAGAAAACTAGTTAAAACTCCCCAGGCAGTGTTTCAGGCATACCTGCTATTATGATAGATAAGCAGAGCGATTTGATCATCTTAAAAAGTAAATGGGAAAACGCCTGGGTACGATTGAGAATTGGAGACAACCTTTAGGAAAACAAAAACTTTAAGGGCACCAGTTGGGTTACTGGGGGTCTTGGATGCAACAGACATGATCAAATATCAGATGCTTCTTACTACTTTTGGTGGTTGAATATTTGAATCACACATATGGACAGTGGAGAGGATGACTCACTGTGAATGTATAAGAGCATGTGGTAGACAGTAGAGTGAATCAGTCATAAGGTATCTGTGCCTCTTTCCAGGTCCACCTGGACTAACAATTAGTTAGTTGTTGTGAGAAAGTGCCATCTTTCTTGCATAGTATTCCCCCACTTTTTACTGAATTACGGATGTACTTTGAGTGTGCCGTGGGCTCCTGCCAATCAGGTACCCAGGGCCTATATTCCTTCCCTAAAACAGTGTTGAAACCTAAACCCAATTGGCATCTCTGGCCACATGTCAGCCCATGGTAAATTGTACCCTAGGTACCCAGGGCCTTGTGACCAGAGGAGACCCCTAAGGGCTGCAGCACTTGTTGTGCCACCCTTCGAGGCCCTGTACCCTGACACACACATACACTGCCCTTGCAGGCTGAGTGTCTGGGTGCAGAACAAAACAAAGTCGACATGGCACACATCCCTGTGTGCACTGCCCACAACACACACTGCCCTGGCATACATCAGCCACCCCTCTAGCTGGGTGCCCAATGCCAGTGGTGTGGGTACAGGTGCATGAGCCCTGTGCCCCTACAGTACCCAGGTCCATTCCTGGGCACTGTAAGTGCAGTGCTGTCATCCAAGAGTATATGGTGCTGGGAGATCGTCAACACCAACTCCACAGCACCATGAGGGCAACACTGAAGACTGAGAAGTTTGGTATCAAACTTCTCAGCACATTAAACCCGCACTGATGCCAGTGCGGGATTTAATGTACAATGCACGACAGGGGGCATCTTAGAGATGCCCCCTGAACCTAACCTACAATCCACGTCTTGTCCGAGGGGCTGCGTAGGCTGCCATACAGCAGACATGTTGTTGGACCCCTGGGTAGAGAGCCGTCCGCTCTCCTGGGCCTGCAACAATGCACATCCTGGGCGAGGTGCTAGGTCTCCTCCCCCAGGATGGGCAGGGGAAGCTTCAAAGGCATTCCGCCTTTGTGAGCTTCTCCAGGCCACTTGCTTTACTCAGCAGCTGGCCCCTACCGGTTCTGACACCCACTCTGGCGGGAAGACTGGCCGGAAACCTCAAATAAGGACAGGGGATGTGCCAGCCTCTGCCAACCCCACCCCTCAGGTGGGGGAGGCGAGGTGAAGCACATCTCTGGGCTCTCGTCATCTTGAAGATGGGAGGCCCTGCCCAATCAGGACTAGGCTACTGCTCCCCTCCCACAGGAGAGTGGCAGAATAGGGGGTGTACCCACCCCAGGACAGGGACCCATTGGTCCCTGCCCTTTACCTAGCTGTAACGCCCCTAAATCTACTATTTAGGGGCCCCCTGAACCTTCCTTACTTAGATTCCAGATTCCGAAAAACAAAGAAGAGCAAGAAGAAAGAAGACCTGCGTGCAGCTGCTAAGAAGAGGAAGACACCAACTGCTTTGGCCCCAGCCCTACCAGCCTGTCGACCCTCGAACCTGCTCCTGCTACAGCCCGGCACCTCTTGTGGCCAGCAGCCTCACAAACCCCGGAGGACCAGGCTACATTTTGGCTCTAACCAGCTTCTAACCCCTGGCATCAGCCCAGAACCGCGAACCCTGCACACTCTGCACCTGCCAAGCCTGGCCTATGCCGGAGTGAACAAAGACCCAGAGGAAATCCCCCCGGCGACTGTGACCCCGAATCCGGCACCCAAGGAATCCCTTTGACGCTTCTGACGACGCCTGCAGCCTCAGAACCATGTACCCCACCAACCGCCATCAACAGAGGGTAAGATTTCCCGACACCAAAAGGCACCCCGGCGCCCTGCGGCCCCCTGTGCCCAACTCCTGGGTACCTACCTATCCTCCAACTACCCAACTTACCTCTCAAAGTGGTGGTGGCACCTGAAGAATCTTCGTCCCAAGCTTGCAGCCTTTGTTCAACCAGGAGCTTTCCCATTGAAATCTCAAGGCTCAAAAGCACCCTGCACCCAGCTGCCCGAGTGGCCCTGGCAGTGTAACCTCTACACCTATCTACTTCCCCATTTGCCCTGAGCAAGTGACCAGGAGCCCAGCTCCCACAGCTGTGTGGCCTGCTAGTCAGCAGCCACCAACCAAGGCACCCCTGCCTCCCATAGGATAACATTGGGCCTAACTCACTCTGCACCTGGCTGCCCCTGTGCCGCTGAGGGTGTAACAACTGTACTTACCTGACCCTGAGAGACCCCCGAGTCTGTGCCCAGAACCTTAACTCTGCCAGTCGAGTACTTACCCAAAAGCCGATAACCCAATTTTCCTCCATAGGGTAACATTGACTGGTTTCTTCTGAAATTTCTTCTAAGTGTGGAGTTTCTAAAACTTAAAATATTCACCAAAATCAACCGAGTAATGAAAACGAACCTGCTATTAGGATAGATCCCAGTGCTGGATCTTCGTGCCCAGCACTGACCCTGAAAAGTACTCACAACCGTACTTAACCCAATATTCTACCACAGGAAATCATTTTCTATGAAATTTCTTCTAAGTGTCGATTTTTGCAAACTACAAATATTCTATAAAAATAGTACCAACTCTGAAAACGTAATTGCTTACCTGTTTTAGATTGAGGTCCCAGTACTGAGCCTAGGAGCCCAGTACTGGATTACAAAAGTAAGAAGAACATACCATACCTGTAACTTGAATTTTCTCCCATAGGGAATCATTGACTGTTTTTCTATAAAATTTCTTCTAAGTGTCAACTTTTAAAATACAAAAATATTGCTTAAAAATCACAACTGTAACCAAAACGTTTTTACTCAACTGTTTACAGGAGATATCCCAGGACTGAATCTAGGATCCAGTCCTGTGGTAAGAAAAGTAATCCAAAAAGTAATCAAGTGCATTTAACTATAGAAATTCCCATTGAGCTCGATGTATTATTGTGTTTGAAATGTTGTTGCCTATTGCAACAACTGTATCTATTGCATTCAAAAGCCTATTGCATCTTGAAAGTATTTATCTAAAGTATCTCTTTCGGAGAAAGTATATTTTAATACCTCTTGTTGGTTCTAAAATAAAACAACTATATATTTTGATACAAAACCATTGGCTTAGAGTTCAGTTCTTGAGTGTGTGAGACCATTTGCTGACTGAGTGTGTACAATAAATGCTTTACACTGTCCTCTGATACTGCCTTACTGCTCGACCAAGCTACCACTTTAGAGAGTAAGGTTATATCTAACTTTAGCCTCTGCCAAACCTCTGGGGACTGTGGACTCTGTGCACACTGTTCCTATTTGAGAACAGTATATACAGAGCCACTTTCTTACAGCTGTCTGATGTCAAACTTGTAGAGTGGGCTCACTATCAAACTCATCCTCTAGTTACATTGAATGCCAATTATGATAAATTGTTGCCACTGATTAGGCTTTACAGCGTTGATGGATAAGAAGAAACAATAAAAGAAAAATTCTGTCAGTTGAATTTGACCCTATATTGTGCATCTTTATTCCTAGTTTAGCACTTTGGCTTGCAGCTCTGGAGAAGGCCTGTGTATTTCCACTGTTGGGGATTAGGTGACAGCATCATCTGTAAGGGACTATCTTTTTTTAGGTTATTGTGGTCTTTTGGCATGTCTGCCAGTTCCATACTTGTGGTTGATTTGCTTAGTTGGCTTATTGCCTCTCTACAATTTTTAGTCTTCTTTGCAGTAGTGTAACAGGGAGTGATAGGCTTTCTCATATAGTTGCATTTAGTGTGGAACAGTCATTCTTGTTCAAGTGTGTTGAAAATTTTAATTTCAAACCGCACATGCAGCATCTAGCTTTGTTTCCACCATCTAACTTATCTGGTCCAGAGATTGGCTGCACAGTTTAGAACCAGAGAGGGCTCTTGGCAACTTCAATTCTTGATCAGATGGAAATCTCCCACCAGGCCATAGTGTTGTCTGTTGGTTCTTTTAAATCAATTAGAAAACAACTCCAAATGCATCATCACTTCTATTAAGAATTACCGTGAGAAAGGTATAAAGACTCAACCTAAAGGAATTATTATTTACACGAGGGGTGGATCTTATGCTACTCCTTTGTAAGAGATCGTTCTGTTCAGAAGATCTGGGTCGGTGCACAGTTGGTATTCCCTGCATGAATCTGCAGACTACAGTTGCCTATATTTCGAGGTTGGACCTGAGGCCTCATTTGGATGCTCATTTGTCAGTGCAGCTTTACTTAGTATTCCTCCATTATGTTATCCAAGGTAGTTAGATCTATATTCCTTAGATAAAGTCGATAGATTTCATGCTGGGAAAATATTAGAAGATGTAGTGATGTACATTTCCCAAAGGTTCCTTGCTGTATTATGTCGTTGCATAGTAGACTGAAATGTCTGGTAACTGAGAGATGCAGGTATGCCATCATGTCGAGTTGA
This sequence comes from Triturus cristatus, assembly GCF_964204655.1. Lineage (NCBI taxonomy): Eukaryota > Metazoa > Chordata > Amphibia > Caudata > Salamandridae > Triturus > Triturus cristatus. The sequence continues at coordinate 1,085,485,302 of NC_140588.1, read as the reverse complement.
ACTTGCACAGCAAGCGTGCAGCAAAATGTATTTACATGGTGCTCATAGATACTATTAGTGTGAAAAGATATTCCAGTTTCTCACCCCGGTTACTGGACAATGTAAAAGAAACCATATCCTTCAGAAAGAACATACCGAAGGTACAGAACATTTCAGTCTTCTTAAAACCCTACTGACAGATGAAGGACAGTGATTCCGCTACCTTTGTCAAGGTGATTTGTAAACATTGCTTTAGATTATTCAGATACTAGTTACATGCGGTTATGTTGAGAGCTCTAGACCTTTACTAGTAACAGAAGCGTACAGTTTGTTATTTTTAAGCCTTTGTGTGTGATGCGGAGTGCTGCTTGTGCTTCTGCAGGCACCTCGGCCAAACACTGCCTTTATAATTGCCCTCGATGGCGTTAGGTGCCTTCTTTACTCTTTTCTTACACAGGAAGTTTGGGAAAGGGCTTTGTGGTCCTTGTAGCCCTTCTTGTTTGTGGACGGAGTTGAACAGCCCTATCACGGGTTCTCCTGCACAATATTTAAGCCTGGTTTCTGTTTGTTACCTTGAGACAGAGACTTCCCCAGAGCAGTGCAAGATACTGTGTGTTCGAGGTATGAGTGGTAGAATCATATGCTTGTGCATAGATCGCCATCTAGTGTTGGGTCCGGATGTTTGCACTTTGTTTTTCTTCGGAGAAGTCTTTCCAGTCACAAGGTAGGCGACTCCTCCCTGTGGTTGTAGTGCGCATGGGCATCGACTCCATTGTTAGATTATTTTACGCCATCGGGTTCGGATGTGATTTGTTGCGCTCCGGTTCGGCACCGTTCATCTGAAAGAAACATGTTAGTTAGATTCCTCACCTTAGAATATCCCCAGGCGTCGGGCTGGATCCGGAAAGATTTTTGTAGCAATACCCCTTGCGCGTCGCTAGGCGTCGTCTGCGGCTCCGCGTCAGTCGTTGGCGTTGTGCGCCGGAATGACGTCGTCGGAGTACTTAGACGCCGTCCTCACGCGCTGACGTCAGTTCTTCTTTTTTCCGCGCCAGACAGCGCCGATCCGGAAAGAGCTTACCCCTTAGTCAATTTTTGACTAAACGTTTTAAACTCTTTTTGGTCTTGACTCGACTCTGGTGCCGGTAGGATGCCTGGGTTTAAAGCCTGTGACTCCTGTCATCGACTGATGTCGGTGACGGACCACCATCGCCGGTGCCTTTACTGCCTGGGGGCCGACCACGATGCGGAGTCGTGCCCCGATTGTCAGGCCTTGACCTCGAAGGCTAGGCGGGAGCGGTCCCGTAAGCTTCTTGAGCTTCGGCGCTCGGCTCCGCGCCGCTCACGGTCCAGGAGGAGGTCCAAGGACCGGTCGCGGAGCCGCAGTCACCATCCTCGCTCGTCGGGCTCGAAGTCTTCGGGTAAGTCGAAGCGATCTAAGAAGTCCAAGAGGCGACACCGCTCTTCGGACTCCCCTCGCCAGTCGCGCGACTCGGCCGAGGGTCAGGGTGGTCCCACCCCCGCGGCTCCGTTGAAGCCGCAGGAGCCGCGTCCGTCCCCATACCCGCCGGTCCCTGGGACTGACGCGACTCCGGCGGAGGTCAGTGCCTTCCTCTCGGCCATGAGGGGCCTAGCTCCGCCGTCGACGCCTGCCGGCGTGCCTTCGGGCCCCGCGGGCTCGACTGGGTGACCTCGCGTGCCGGCGGCTCCGGCCCCGGCGCCGTTGTCGACTTCGGTCCCGACGCCGCAGGTCCCCGAGGGATCCAGGCCTGGATCTCTGCCGGCGCCGGTCGACCTCACGACGCCTCCTCCGCCGACACCAGTTCCGCCTCCGGCGCCGTCGTTCCCCGGTTTAGTCCCTGGCCGGCGCGGCGCCACTTGACGCCGCACCCGACGCCGATGGATGAGCGTTTCATCTACCGCCCGGCTCCGATCATTCCTCCTGTTTATCAGGATTCGGATGACTGGGGCGACTGGGAGGGGTCTGAGGACCCTATGGCCATACAGGGCCAACTTTCACAGGACTGGGCAGACGAACTGGGGGATGCCAGTGGTCTGGACACTTCCCCGGACGCTGGTTTCATCTCTCCTCCGACTGTGGCCTCGCAGGAAGGTTCAGCTTTTTCAGTGGTGCTGCGCAAGGCGGCCGAAGCCCTGGGGCTCGAGTTGCCTGCTGTGGCCGTGAGGTGCTTCAACCGACAGCAAGTTCCACAGAGCCTCTGCTGCAGTTCAATGAGGCCCTCATAGACGTTCTGCAGGGCACTTGGTCCAAGCCCTCCACAGTTCCTCCTGTGGATCGGAACGTGGCCCGGCGCCACCGCCCTGCTCTGGGCGACCCCAGTTTTCTGTCCCAACACCCCACCCCCGAGAGTCTGGTTATCCAAGCCTCCACTTCCCAATCCTCCTTCCCGTCCGCCCCTCCGGATCGAGAATCCAAGAGGCTGAAACAGTTCGGAAAGAAGCTGTTCTCTTCCCTGAGTTTGGGCCTGCGGTCTTTGAATACCGCTTGCCTCTTGGACCGTTTCTCCCACTCTCTGTGGGATACGGTGGAGGACGTGCTGCCCCTGTGTCCGGAGGAGGCCCGGACTCGTCTCTCCCAGGCGTTTCTGTCGGGCGAGATGCAGCACGACATGCCATACGGTGTGGACTAGACACCACGGACTCGCTGGGTAGGGCGATTTCCACCACGGTGGTGCTCCGGCGCCACGCCTGGCTGCGGTCCACGTCATTTTCGGGGGATGTCCAGAGTACCCTCATGGATATGCCCTTTGATGGCACTCGCCTTTTTGGTGAGAAGGCGGATAGTGCGCTGGCTCGTTTTAAGGACTCCCGGGTCTCTCGGCCCCACGGCCGCAAACTTCCACCTTTCGCCCCTTTAGTGGCCAAGGAAGGGGCGCCTTCTCACGTCCGCCTAGCCTCCGGCCGCAGAACCAACCTGCACGCGGTCGCGGACGTGGATTCCGCCGTGGCGGTACTGGAGGACAACGTGCAGGTCAGTCCACATCCACCCCGGCAGCATCCGCCTCAAAGCCCTCCTAGTCCGAGCTTTCAGGCCCATTCCACGCCAGTGGGCGGCAGAGTTCGCCATTACCTGCTCCACTGGCGATCCATCACTTCGGACAGGTGGGTGCTGCAAATCGTCCGAAGGGGCTACTCCCTCCCCTTCGAGACAACCCCTCCAGCCATGCCACCGCAGTGCCACCGTATATCGGAGGATCACTTGAATCTTCTGCGGGAGGAAGTTACGGCCCTCTTTGCCAAAGAGGCCGTCGAGCGCGTTCCTGGTCCAGAAGTAGGCCGTGGTTGCTATTCCCACTACTTTCTGGTTCCCAAGAAGGGCAAAGGGGGCCTACGCCCTATCTTGGACCTCAGGAGCGTCAACGCCTTCCTCCGGAAGGAACGGTTCAAGATGGTAACTTTAGCTCAGGTTCTGGCTGCCCTCGACCCTGGAGACTGGAAGGTAGCGTTGGACTTGCAGGACGCCTATTTTCACATCCCCGTCCTGCCGGCCCACCGGCGTTACCTGCGGTTTACAGTGGGTCAGAAGCACTTTCAGTTCACCGTGCTCCCCTTCGGCCTCACCAGTGCCCCTCGGGTGTTCACGAAAGTGATGGTGGTCGCAGCTCATCTGCGCAGATCGGGGGTTCCAGTCTTCCCCTATCTCGACGACTGGCTGTTGAAGGCGGGCTCGCCCCAGCAAGTCGTCTCCCACCTCCAGACTACGGCTGACCTCCTGCATTTGCTGGGGTTCTCCATCAACGTGCCGAAGTCACGCCTGAGACCCTCCCAGAAGCTCCTCTTCATCGGAGCGGTTCTCGATTCGGCACAGTTCCGGGCTTGTCCTCCGGAACAGAGGGTTCGGGATATTCAGGCTCTGATTCCCATCTTTCGGCCTCTATCCTGGGTTTCGGTCAGGTTGGTGCTGCGGCTTCTGGGGCTGATGGCCTCCTGCATCCTGTTGGTGCATTACGCCAGGTGGCGAATGCGGGCTCTGCAGTAGGACCTGAAGTTTCAGTGGGCCCAGCATTGAGGCAACCTGTCCGACCATGTCTTGCTCTCGGAGGGCACTGCGAAACAGTTGCAGTGGTGGCTCACGATCCGCGATTGGGTCAGGGGCAGATGCCTCTCCCTACCCCAACCGGAGCACGTAGTAGTGACGGACGCGTCCCTCCTGGGATGGGGGGGCCATATGGGAGAGGCGGAGATCAGAGGCCTCTGGTCTCCGACGGAGTCTCAACTCCATATCAACTTGTTGGAGCTGAGAGCGATCCAGCTTGCACTGAAAGCCTTCCTTCCCTCTGTCCTGGGAAGTGTTGTGCAGGTGTTCACGGACAACACCACCGCCATGTGGTATTGCAACAAACAGGGCGGGGTGGGGTCGTGGTCCCTTTGTCTCTGGACCTGGCTGGAACACCAGGGCATCATCCTGGTGGTTCAACATCTGGCGGGATCTCTGAACGCCAGAGCAGACGAACTCAGCTGCCGGTGCATGATGGATCACGAATGGTGTCTGAACTCGGACGTGGCGCAAGGTCTTTTTCTGCAGTGGGGAGAGCCTTGGTTAGATCTATTCGCCACCGAAGAGAACGTGCAATGTCAGCAGTTCTGCGGGTGGGAATTTCCAAGGCGGCACTCGCTCGGAGATGCTTTTTGACGCGAGTGGAGTTGCGGTCTGTTGTACGCCTTTCCGCCTATACCACTTCTGCCCAGAGTGCTGAAGAAGATCAGGCGCGACCGAGCCCTAGTCATCTTAGTGGTTCCGGATTGGGCACGAAGGTACTGGTATCCCGAACTACTCAGTATGTCAATCGATCCTCCGATACGACTGCCTCTTCAGGAGGACCTTCTGTCGCAGCAGCAGGGGACGGTCCTCCACCCGAACCTGTCCAGTCTCCACCTCCATGCGTGGAGATTGAGCGGCGACAGTTGATGCCATTTGACTTGCCTCCTGAAGTCTGTGATGTGATTCTGGCAGCCAGGCGTCCCTCCACAAAATCGGTATACGCCTGCAGGTGGAACAAATTTGTGGCATGGTGCACAGCAAAGGCTGTGGATCCCCTTTCCGCCCCTCTTTCTGAGGTTCTACTCCTTCTTTCTTTGGCCCGGCAGGGCTCTGCTCTGGGCTCCTGGAAAGGTTATCTTTCTGCAATCTCTGCTTTCTTACGGCTTCCTAATCAGCCTTCTCTTTTCAAGTCCCCTGTTTCGCGTTTTCTTAAAGGCATTACTCACATGTTTCCTCCTGTCCCCTTCGTAATGCCTCAGTGGGATTTGAATCTTGTCTTGACCTTTCTGATGTGCGCTCCCTTTGAGCTCCTTCACAATTGTCCACTTCGTCTTCTGACTCTTAAGACTGCTTTCCTGGTAGCTATCACCTCGGCTAGACGGGTGAGTGAGCTCCAGGCTCTGTCATCTAAGCCTCCCTTTCTTCCTGTTCATCCGGACAAGGTTGTCCTCCGGACTCGTCCTTCTTTTCTTCCGAAAGTGGTGACCCCCTTTCACATTGGGCAATCGGTCACTTTGCCCATCTTCTTTCCGCCTCCGCATCCTTCGAAAGAGGAAGAGAGGGTCCACCGTCTGGACCCCAAACGTGCGCTGTCCTTTTATTTGGACCGCACTAGACAGTTCCGGGTGGACGACCAACTTTTTGTTGGATACGTAGGTGCTAAGAAGGGGAGAGCCGTACACAAACGGACCATCTCACGGTGGGTAGTCTTGTGTATAAAATTTTGTTACTCCTTGGCGAAAAAGGACCCTCCTGTTGGGCTGAGAGCCCATTACACCCGGGCCACGGCGGCGACTACTGCCCTGGGACGGGGAGTTCCCTTGCAGGACATCTGTCATGCGGCGACGTGGGCCTCACTGCACACGTTCGCCAAGCACTATTGCCTGGACAGCCAAGTCCGGAGAGATGGCTTCTTTGGCCGTTCTGTTCTCCAGGACTTTCTGGTGTGATCTTGGTTCGCAGACCCTCCACCGGGGTTGGTATTGCTGGGGTATCTATTCTACGGTGAGGAATCTAACTAACGTGTTTCTTTCAGATGAACAAGTTACTTACCTTCGGTAACGATGTATCTGTAAGAAACATTAGTTAGTTAGATTCCTCACCGGCCCACCCATCCTCCCCGCTCTGCGAACCGACATCTAGGGTTAAGGTCATCCTGTTCAGGGCCCTAGACTTTTTGGCACTAGTGTCGGTCTCTTGCATGGCTCTGCGTTCCTGGCGTGGAAAGCTATGCACAAGAACTGATGTCGGCGCGCGAGGGCGGCGTCTAAGTTCTCCGACGTCATTCCGGCGCACGACGCCAATGACGGATGCGGAGCCGCAAGACGACGCCTAGCGACGCGCAAGGGGTATTGCTACAAAAATCTTTCCGGATCCATCCTGACGCCTGGGGATATTCTAAGGTGAGGAATCTAACTAACTAATGTTTCTTACAGATACATCGTTACCGAAGGTAAGTAACTTGTTCTTCGGGCACCTTCGACATGCAATCCACTACCCTCGACGGTATTGTTAATTGACCGCGTTGCCCCTTGTCCTCGTATCGTTTACTCTCGGAAACCTACGGCCGGAACATTCGTGGAAGACTGTTGGACATACCTGCGCCGGGATCGGAAGCAGCTGATGTAACGGACTCCATTCAAGTTATGTCCAAGGTGTTGCACTAAGTTCCCGTGCACCGACTTGCACGAGGTGTGCAATCTTTGCCTATCCCCGGAACACGACAAGAAAGACTGCAACGTGTGCCAGTTGTTCCGTTCGAAGAAAGCCCTCTGTGATAGTCGGGCTCGACGTCACAAAATGTACCAGCAAAGCGGCCCTGCGCCGGACCTCCTCACAGAAGAGTCCAACCAAGAAGAATCGCAAGAAGCCAAGATGGACGAGGGGCACGTCTCCATATCAGACGATGACTCTGATGCCGAAGACTTGACCCCGGCACAACGGACCGTGAGTAAAGAGCGTTAGTTCCCCTATCCTCTCCTTTACAAGAAAAAGGCTCTGGTCCTTCCTCTGCCTCCGGGCCAAGGTCGGCACCGAGAAAGTTTTGAGCACCCCGCCTGTGGGCTCGGTGCCGTAGCACAAACAGCCTTCTAGTTCGGGCTCGACCTGTTCCCCCGCCGGTGCCGACCCGAAGCCTTTGGTGTCGAAACCGAAACACCTTGTGGTCTCCGTTCCGCCGTTGTGGAAAGCGAAACCTTCGAGCCGAAAACTTTGGAGCCGAAACTCCGGATGCTGGGATCTACTTCTAAAGAAGGCTCAGCGACTAAAGAGTCTCGGACCAAAATCCCACCGGATCCCTAATAAAAAGAAATCTCAATCCACCCGGAAACTGGACACATTCATGCCAAACCTCCGGAGAATAGGAAAATGGGCTTATCAGAGGACTACCACAGTCCTTAGAAAAATAAAACTGTGGCTCTTTACGTTTCTGAAGACCCTCTTCTTACACCTACACATTCCCCTACACCACCATCTCCTGACCCACACGATACAGCAGATGATGATGATAATGATGACTTAGATGACTACGCACCATAACATGTCTCGCAGGATCCTGATCCTTGGGATCATTATAATGTCCCTCAACCTGATAATGACCCTGATTTGTATCCATCTAGACCTTCCCCTCCAGATGATATCGGGTACATTGAGCTCATTAATAGAGCTTCCGAATACCTGATAATGACCCTGATTTGTATCCATCTAGACCTTCCCCTCCAGATGATAACATCGGGTACACTGAGCTCATTAATAGAGCTGCTGAATACCTGATAATGACCCTGATTTTTATCCATCTAGACCTTCCCCTCCAGATGATAACATCGGGTACACTGAGCTCATTAATAGAGCTGCTGAATACCTGATAATGACCCTGATTTGTATCCATCTAGACCTTCCCCTCTAGATGATAACATCGGGTACATTGAGCTCATTAATAGAGCTGCTGAATATCTGATAATAACCCTGATTTGTATCCATCTAGACCTTCCCCTCCAGATGATATCGGGTACTTTGAGCTCATTAATAGAGCTGCTGAATACCTGATAATGACCCTGATTTGTATCCATCTGGACCTTCCCCTCCAGATGGACAACATCGGGTACACTGAGCTCATTAATAGAGCTGCTGAATACCTGATAATGACCCTGATTTGTATCCATCTAGACCTTCCCCTCCAGATGATAACATCGGGTACATTGAGCTCATTAATAGAGCTGCTGAATACCTGATAATGACCCGGATTTGTATCCATCTAGACCTTCCCCTCCAGATGATAACATCGGGTACATTGAGCTCATTAATAGAGCTGCTGAATACCTGATGTCCCTTATTTTATCCATCTAGACCTTCCCCTCCAGATGATAACATCGGGTACATTGAGCTCATTAATAGAGCTGCTGAATACCTGATAATGACCCTGATTTGTATCCGTCTAGACCTTCCCCTCCAGATGATAACATCGGGTACACGGAGCTCATTAATAGAGCTGCTGAATACCTGATAATGACCCTGATTTGTATCCATCTAGAGCTTCCCCTCCAGATGATAACATCGGGTACACTGAGCTCATTAATAGAGCTGCTGAATACCTGATAATGACCCTGATTTGTATCCATCTAGACCTTCCCCTCCAGATAATAACATCGGGTACACTGAGCTCATTAATAGAGCTGCTGAATACCTGATAATGACCCTGATTTTTATCCATCTAGACCTTCCCCTCCAGATGATAACATTGGGTACATTGAACTCATTAACAGAGCTGCTGAATACCTGATAATGACCCTGATTTGTATCCATCTAGACCTTCCCCTCCAGATGATAACATCGGGTACATTGAGCTCATTAACAGAGCTGCTGAATACCTGATAATGACCCTGATTTGTATCCATCTAGACCTTCCCCTCCAGATGATAACATCGGGTACACTGAGCTCATTAATAGAGCTGCTGAATACCTGATAATGACCCTGATTTGTATCCATCTAGACCTTCCCCTCTAGATGGTAACATCGGGTACATTGAGCTCATTAATAGATCTGGCGAATACCTGATAATGACCCTGATTTGTATCCATCTAGACCTTCCCCTCCAGATGATAACATCGGGTACATTGAGCTCATTAATAGAGCTGCTGAATACTTGATAATGACCCTGATTTGTATCCATCTAGAGCTTCCCCTCCAGATGATATCGGGTACATTGAGCTCATCTGCAGAGCTGCCGAATCCCTGATAATGACCCTGAATCTTATCCATCTAGACCTTCCCCTCCAGATGATAACATCGGGTACATTGAGCTCATTAATAGAGCTGCTGAATACCTGATAATGACCCTGATTTGTATCCATCTAGACCTTCCCCTCCAGATGATATCGGGTACATTGAGCTCATCCGCAGAGCTGCCGAACACCTGATAATGACCCTGATTTGTATCCATCTAGACCTTCCCCTCCAAATGATAACATCGGGTACATTGACCTCCTTAATAGAGCTGCTGAATACCCGATAATGACCCTGATTTGTATCCATCTAGACCTTCCCCTCCAGATGATAACATCGGGTGCATTGAGCTCATTAACAGAGCTGCCGAATACTGTGGGGTAGAGCTCCATAAGGAGAGTCTAGAAGAGGATTTTATATTAGAGACCCTTGGTTCATCTCAAAGGGCTACACAAACCCTACCGATGCTAAAGGCCCTCCTTAAACATACTGACTACATCTTTCAAGACCATGTTTAAGCCAAGATCATCAATCCCAGGGAAGAAAAAAGATACCGGGCTGCACCTAATGACCCAGTGTACATTAAGGGACAGTTACCTTTAGACTCTTTGGTCGTGTCTAATGCTCGTAAGAGGGCTAACTCCCGCACCACAGGGGATGCCCCGCCTCTGGATAAAGAGTGCAAATTATTGGATGCTTCCGGTAAACGGATAGCATCACAAATGGCTAATAATTGGTGCATTGCCAATGCCCAGGCATTACTGGCAGGAAGGAACTGGCAAGTTACTTTCTGATGAGCATAAAGCCAAAGCCAGCCACCTTTTTAAAGAGGGTAAATTAATAACCAATACCTCTATCAGATGTGCCTTAAATTAGGCAGATAATGCGTCTCGGGCCATAAACACTAGCGTACTGCTTAGCAGACATGCTTGGTTGAGGATTTCTGGGTTTAAACCTGAGGTACAAGCCTCTATCCGTAATCAACTGTTTGATGCGCAACATCTCTTTGGCCCAGCTGTTGATACATCTTTAGAAAAGATGAAAAAAAGACATAGGGGATGCTAAGTCCATGGGGGGCCTTGCAAGCACCTTCTTGCAGAGGTTCCTTTCGTCGCACATTCTACAGGTGCGGCTCCAAAAACACCTCTGCAGAACATGCCTTCTCCACTTACAAGGGCAACAATCAGTCGGCCTCTTCAAGAGGTTATTTCAGAGGAGGATATAGAGGAAATAACGGCAGCGGAAGAGGCAGAGGTAATTCTACACGCACCTCCTCCGCCAAGAACAATAAACAATGACTTCTTTCCCATACCCCCGATCATTCCACTCCTGTCGGGGGACGTCTCTCACAATTTCTACCTATTTGGAATACGATTACATCCGACAAATGGGTTCTAAAAATTATCCATTCTGGTTATTGCCTGGAACTTACAAGCACTCCACCCAATATTCCTCCAAGGTCACACCTCATGTCACAAGAACATCTTGCGCTTCTAAAGCAAGAAGTTCTTTCATTGCTGCAAAAAGATGCAATATAACTAGTCCCTTTACAATATCAAGGAACAGGAGTGTACTCCCTATACTTCCTAATTCCCAAAAAAGGACGTCTCTTTCAGACCCATATTGGACCTCAGAGAATTCAATCTATACATTCAGTCGGACCATTTTCACAAGGTAACACTCCAGCAAGTGCTTCCTCTCCTTCAACAAGGCGACATTCTATCCACTCTGGATCTAAAGGAAGCTTATTTCCATTTACCAATACACCCTGTCCACCGCAAATACCTCTGGTTTGTGGTAGCAGGCCATCATTATCAATTCAAGGTCCTACCCTTTGAAGTTACAACTCCTCCCGGGGTTTTCACAAAATGCTTGACAGTAGTGGCAGCCCACCTGAGAAGACAACAGGTTCACGTCTTCCCTTACTTGGACGATTGGCTTATAAAGGCCAGTTCACACAAAAGTTGCCTGCGACACACAGAGAAAACTGTGCCACTCCTTCACCAACTACGGTTCACAATAAACCAGGCCAAATCCCATCTCCAACCCTCAGTGTCTCAAGACTATCTAGGAGCTACCATAGACACACACAAAGCTGTAGCATATCCAACTCCAGCCAGACTCGGGATGTTTCAGAATTTACTATCTCCGTTCCAGCCTCAACACTCCCTGCCAGCTCGAGTGTTCATGCAACTACTAGAAATTATGGCGTGTTGCATTCTCATAGTTCCCTAAACAACACTTCAGATGCGTCCCCTCCAGGAATGCTTAGCATGTCAGTGGAACCAGACTCGGGGGCAGTTATCAGATCTAGTGTTGGTAGACGGCCGCACCCATCGCATTCTGCAGTGGTGGACACACAGAACCTGTTAAAGGGGTGGCCCTGCAGCGACCCGGTCCCACAGAGAGTGTTGACAACAGATGCATCACTAACAGGTCGGGGGTCACATCTCCAAAACCACACAATTCAAGGCATGTGGAGTCCCCAACAGAAACAGCTTCACATCAATCACCTAGAGCTCCTAGCGATTTTTCTGGCTCTCAAAGCATTTCGAGTTCAGTTAGTACGCAAAACCATACTAATTCGTATAGACAACATGACAGCCATGTACTACGTTCAAAAACAGGGGGGACTCACTCCCTCCAACTGTCCCAGCTAGCACAGGAAATCTATCTCTTGGCAGAACACCTCCCAGGAGTGGACAATCAGATGGCAGATCTGTTAAGTTGACAGACACAACAAATCCACGAATGGGAACTACATCCTCATGTACTCCTCCCATTCGTCCAAATGTGGGGCTTCCCCAACATAGACCTGTTCGCCACGCATCTAAACGCAAAATGCCCAAACTTCGCGTCCAGGTATCCACACCCATTGTCCAAAGGCAATGCACTATGGATGAATTGGTCAGGGATATTTTCTTACGCTTTTCCGCCTCTTCCACTCATTCCATTAGTGGTTCAGAAACTCAAGCAAACGTTCCTGACGCTAATCCTAGTTGCTCCCACCTGGACACGTTGTAGGAAAGTGGTTTTCTGTTGCAATAACCCCCCACACTTTTTGCCAGACTACTGATGCACTTTTACTTGGTGTGCTCTGGGTCCCTGCCAATCAGGTTCCCAGGGCCTGTGTCCTTTACCCAAAACTAAACCCAATTGGCATGTCTAGCCACAGGTCAGCCCCTGGTAAATGGTACTACAGATACCCAGGGCACTGTGACCAGAGAAGGCCTCTAAGGGCTGCAGCACTTATTGTGCCACCCTTACAGGCCCTGTACGCTGACACTCACACACTGCCTTTGCAGGCTTTGTCTTTTGGTGCAGAACAAAGTGAAGAGTCGAGATTGCACACATCCCTGTGTGCCATGTCTACAAACCACTGCCCTGGCATACATCAGTCACCCCTCTAGTTGGATGTACTATACCAGTGGTAAAGGTACAGGTGCATGAGCCCTGTACCCCTACAGTGTCTAAGTAATTCTTAGACATTGTAAGTGCAGTGCTGCCATTAAGAGTATAGGGTGCTGGGAGTTAGTCATTACGAACTCCACAGCACCATAATGTCTACACTGAAAACTGAGAAGTTTGGTATCAAACTTCTCAGCACATTAAACCCACACTGATGCCAGTGTGGGATTTAATTAAAAATACACACTGAGGGCATCTCAGAGATGCCCCCTGAAAACTAACCCACCACTAGTGTCCAGGCTGAGTGGCTGCTTTCAGCTGCTCTCTGGGGCCTGAAACATTGCACATCCTGGGACGAGGTGCCAAAGCTCCTTCCCCATGATGGGTAGGGTTCACTCAGGGGAAGCTTCAAAGGCATGCCGCCTTTGTGAGCCTCCCCAGACCATTTGCTGCTTTCAGCAACTGGTCCCCACTGGTTCTACCCCCACTTTTGGCAGGAGAACCGGCGGGAAAAATCAGTGAGAGGTGTGCCCACCTCTGCCAACTCCACCTCTCAGGTGGGGAAGGTGAGGTGAAGCACAACTCAGAGTCCCCGCCATCTTGAGGACCTAACCAACTAGGGACAGGCTCCTGCCCCCCCTCCCACTGGAGGGTGGCACGATAGGGGGTGTACCCACCCCAGGGAAGAGACCCATTGGTCCCTGCCCTTTACCTACCTATAACGCCCCTAAATCTAGTATTTAGGGGGTACCATGAACCTTGCTTCCACGGATCCAGAAACGACAAGAAGAAAAGGACTGAACAACCGTGCAGCCACCTAACAAGAGGAAGACGCCCACTGACTTGGCCCCAGCCCTACTGGCATGTCTCCCCTCGAACCTACTCCTGCAAAATCCCGGTGTGTCCTGCAGCCAGCAAGCTCAAAAACCCAGGAGGACCTGCCAGCCTTCACTTCCAAAGACTGCTTCTCCTGTGAACACCGGATTTGTTCAACTGCAACCTCTGGCAGCAGCCGGAGACCGCAAAGCCAGCCCACTCTGCACCCGCCGAACCCGGCCCAAGCTCGAGTGGAAAAACACCACGAGGTGGTCACCCTGGCAATCCTGACCCGAGATCCGGAGACCCCTGACCTGCCTCTAGCCGACGCCTGCAGCCTAAATCCAGAAGGCCCCCCTGACCGCGTCCCGGTGCTGGTAAGAAGATCCGACGCCCCATGACTTTGTGTGCCAAAACCAACGGTGCCTAACCAATGCTTAACTTCCCAACTTACCTCTCGAGGTGGTGGTCGCACCCAGAAGTCTTTCGTCTTCCTGCCTGCAGTGCTTTTGCAAACCGGAGGTTCTCCATTGAAAACAGGGCACCCGACCTCGAAACAACACCTAGCACCCGGCCGCCCCAGTGCCGCTGAGAGTGCACCTTTTGTGCTGCTTTGTTTCCCCATTTGCCCTGACCTAAACCCTATGAGCTTTGCTCCCACAACCCAGTGGTCTGCTTGCCAGCAGCCACCAACCGGAGGCCCCCAACCCCCGATCGATAACATTGGGCCTCAACACTCTGCACCCAGCCGCCCGAGTGCCGCTGAGGGTACAACAAGAGTGCATCACTGACCCTGGGGGACCCCTGAGTCTAACCCCAGAACCTTAACTCCCACAGTTGATTACTTACCTGTGAACCGATAACCTGTTTCTCCTCCATAGGATAACATTGACAATTTTCTTCCAAAAAGTTTCTAAGTGTGTTGTTTTGAAATCTAAAAATATTCTCTAAAAATCGCACAAGTAACCAAAACGTGTATATACTTACCTGTTTGCAGGAAATGTCCCAGTACTGAATATAGGTATCCAGCACTGAGTTAGAAAAGTAATGTAAAAAGTAACTTACCTGTAATTTACTGAAAAAGCCTATTCATTTCAATGTACTGTATTTGCTAAGTATTGCAACCTACTGCATCCCCTGTAAATCAAACAAAGTACAATTCCTATTGCATTTTCAAACTATTCTTCAATCAGCAACTAATTACTGTAAAGTATTTAATGCTTATCTGTGCCAGGCTTGTTTGGTTCTAAAAATAAAACAGTATAGTTTTTATACAAAAACAATTGGCCTAGAGTTCGGTTCTTGAGTGTGTGAATTCATATGCTGATTGAGTTTGTACATCAAATGCTTAACACTGTTCTCTGATACTGCCTTACTGCTCGACCGCTCTACCACAAATGGAGAGTAAGGTTCTATCTAACTTTAACATCTGCCTATCTCTGGGGTCACCTGGACTCTATACACACTATACCTCATTTTGGTGTAGTATTTATAGAGCCAGTTTTCTAAACACGTCAACCATGGTTCACAACCCTATTGGAACTCTCAGTAGTGCCTCATAAAAATCGACGTCTTTCACCTAGTCTCCTCACCCAGAGCCATGGCGAGATAAGACACCCAAATCCCAGCCAGCTCAATTTAGGGAGCTAGCTACTGAAGTCCTAGAGTTTGGCTATCTAAATCTACCGCCAGACTGTATCACCATCATCAAGTAAGCCAGGCATCTTACCACAAGAGCCTGCTATGCAGCCAAGTGGAAACAGTTTGTGATTTACTATAACAACAATCAAATCAACCCAATTGATGCTTCGGTACAAAACATTATATGCTATTTGTTACATCTACAATGTTCCAACTTAGCATGCACATCTATCCGCTTACATCTTGCTGCAACATTTGCATGCCTCCAAAATAGGCAGCATCTGTCTTTTTCGAGCACCTGTCATTAAGGCATTTATGGAGGGACTCAAGAGTTATTCCACCGAGACGTCCATCTGCCCCAGTGTGGAATCTCAATATTGTTCTCACCAGACTAATGGGTCCACCTTTTGAACCATTGCACAAATGTGAACTACAATTTCTTACATGGAAAGTGGCTTTTCTAGTTGATATCACATCACTCAGAAGAGTCAGTGAGATCCAGGCATTAACCATACAAGAACCCTTTTTGCAAATGCACCAAAACAAAGCGGTTCTTCGAACCAACCCTAAATTCCTTCCTAAAGTCATTTCTGCTTTTCACATTAACCAATCGATTGAGTTCCCTGTTTTCTTCCCTCAACCAGATTCAGTGGCCGAACGTGCTCTACACACACTAGATGTCAACCGAGAACTGCTGTATTACATTGAAAGGATAAAAACCTTTCCGTAACACCAATCAACTTTTTGTAGCCTTTGCTTCACCACACAAGGGCAATGCCATATCAAAATCGGGTATTGCAAGGTGGATTATTAAGTGTATTCAAATATGCTAGGCAAAGGCTAAAAGAACATTAATAGTTCCCCTAGAGCGCACACTACACGTAAACTGGTGGCTTCTATGGCATGCCTAGGGAATATACCCATAGATGACATATGCAAAGCTGCAACATGGTCTACTCTTCTCACATTCACAAAAACATTACTCAGTGGATGTCTTAGCAACACAAGCTAGAGTGGGCCAGGCAGTTTTACGGACACTATTTCAGACTACTGCAACAGCTACAGGTTAACCACCGCTTTGGGAGATAACTGCTGTATAGTCTATGCAAAAGCATATGATCTACAGCTCATATGCCTCAAACGGAAAATGCTACTTACCAGTATGCATCTGTTCTTGGAATGTAGAGCTGTAGAATCGTATGCGCCTATCCGCCTTCCCGGGTACCTATACCTGTTGCAGTTATATCTTAATTAGATACATACATTCATAGACATCTCCTTCTAACTACTCTTACTGCCTCCATTATCACCCTCTGTGGGAAAACAATCTAACAATGGAGTCGATGCCCATGCACACCATCACCTAAGGGAGGAGTCACCTACCTCGTGACTGGAAAGACTTCTCCGAAGAAAAACAAAGTGCAAACTTTCGGACCCAACACTAGATGGCTATCTATGCAAAAGCATATGATTCTACAGCTCTACATGCCGAGAACAGATGCATACTGGTAAGTAGCATTTTCCTTACTCAAACCCCAGTGACCCTCAAATGTTGGTGGGAGTAGGACTTATCTTTTTCATAAGTGTGTCCCTACTTGGTTAGTCATGGACTTTGACCAAAGCGCCTACTTGCTCCTTCTTTTATTAAGTTAATTCCCTAACACGTCTTGCCAAAGTGTCAGTAGAGAAAAAAGGGGTGCCATATAATCCTTAGAGCTGTTCGCCAAATTGACAGCAACTGTCCCAAAATGCAGAGTTTGGTCTCTTGTTCGGCCTGGAACATTCATTTTTCCTCTGCATAGCCTTTGTTACTGATTGAGAAAAGAGTTAAATTTAATTTACGTGCTGTTATTGTACACAAACCCATCTTTTAATCTGACCCTAAGCTCTTCTGATCCAGTATCTTTTCCCTTCCCCAGTCAAAGAAGAGTGACTAGGGAGGGCGTGTCTTGGCGCCTACGATGATGGCCGCCTGACAAACAAGCTCCCCCGAAGCCGAGCCCTAAAACCCCATTAAATCCGTCTATGATCCTGCAGGAGGGGACCCAGAACATTCCCAGTGTCCGTGAAGTAGGTTGGGACCGGATCGCTGCAGAATCAGGCCCTAAAATACGATCCTGAGACCGCCCTGCAACTTAGAGACGCCACTGCGGAAGCCCACGGTAATCGGAGGCGGCCTAGGGGAGACTCCCTCGGCCGCTGGTGTGTGCTGGCTGTTGAAAGACCTTTGCTGCCCCTTGGAAGGCCCCCCCCCCCTACTGTGGCACTCAGCGGGCATCTGCTATCGGCATGGGAGACCCGAGTCAACATCGGCGAAATCGGTGAGGTGTGGAGCTAGCGGACCCCGGGCCTCTAGGAGGCAGCTCCTGCGACTGTGGACGCTGGGCGGAGATAAGCGCCCGTAGCCCCACTGAGCTGCTGCCCATGCGATATCCCGCTGAAAAAGGTGAGTGGTGATCATTCTGGGACCACTCTGGCCTGACGTGCTGTTGCATCTGGAGGCGGAATGCAGCGAGGCGGGCGGCCTCATGGTGGATGCGGCCTACATAGAGCCAGAGTCAGAGATATTACTGGGTGCACCCAAGGGCGAATGTGTGGCCCGTGCCTTGTGTGACCGTGTGTGGAGGGGGTGGCGTACTGGAGACGGGAGATCGCCCTCTTTCCTGTACCGGGGAGAGGTCGGAATGCGCATTAAACGCCAGCTGCACTACATCTTTGTCGGGGCCTGCAGGTGCGGCACTCGCTCTGGCAGCTGGACTCTTTCAAGACTCTTCCAAGACGCCCTGGCCCCTATTGCCTGACTAAAAGCGGGGAAGCCAACAGATGAAGGTGGGGGGGGCAGGGACCAACCCCAGGCAGCTAAGTGGGGGGACTCTTGAGGTCCCGGGGGAAGGACCCACCCCCACCCCCTGCCCCACGAACTCACCAACCTACCTGCCGCATACGGAGGGCTACTGCACAAACGAACTACGGTCTTTCGGAAGGAAGGCGCATTACCACGGGGAGAGGCATAATCCTCTGGCGGTGTGGCCCGCATAAGTGAATTCGTACAATGAAGCCCAAGGGTACCACAACCGTGCAAACCAACAAGCTGGATAAATATGCTGTCCCGAAGTCCGCCTCACCAGACGAGGGAGCCCAAGGTGACCAGTCAGACATCATCGAACCGTCTCTCACATCCATAATGGCGGCTATCCAGGGGCTGAGGACCACTCTTGAAACTAAAATCGACAAAGTATCCATCGAAATGAACCTTATGAGAGCTGATATGAACAAAACGGCGGACAAAGTCAAAACTAACTAAGCTAATGTCCTGGAACTCCAAACCTCCATGAAGAAGCTCGAGTTACGGGTCAAAACTCTGGAGCACCAACACTGTCAAATGGCCCTGAAGCTCGAAGATCAAGATGGGAGGGCCCGTCAAAACAATATCAGTGTGGTGGGAGTCCCGGAAGGCGAGGATGGGCAGAGTGTGGACCTTTTCCTTGAAGACCTAATCCTCAACCACCTTAAACCAAAGCGGCTCTCTTCGCTATTCACCATCGAAAGGGCACACCGGGCGCCGATCCCCAAACCCAAACCGGGGGCAGCCCCTAGGACTATAATCGCAAAAATCCTCAACTACAGGAACCGCGATGCAATATTGCAGGCAGCTCGAGTTCAGGGAGACCTGCAATACAAAAATTCTATGAAACTATTCTTCCCGGATTTTACGCTTAAAGTTCAACAAGATCAACGCTCCTTCGACGGGGTAAAGGCGGCCCTTAGACAAAGAGTGAACAATTTTATGATGTTCTTCCCAGCGAAGCTCAAAGTCATAGCGGAAGGCAAATCGCTCTTCTTCACTACTCCACCGGAGGTGTAGGACTGGCTGGATGGGAAAGCCACGCGGGGAACGTCAGCAGCGACGGGGCAGCTGGAGAGAGACCCACGCACGATCACCGGGATCAACGGATGGAAGATCGGGCACAGATAGACGAAGCCAGCGCTCCTGGAGATCGAGATCCAGCAGCCCGGGTCCATTGGGAAACCAGAGAGACTGATTAATCTGGACTCCTGAACTGGAACTGAAGAGATTACCTCGACAAACTGGAATGTATAATTTTTCTTGCTAATAAAGTGAGTGGGGGATGTCCCATGAGGCGTTGGCTGGTAAGACCATAGAGCCTCAAAGCTTGACATCTCCCGGCACAGATGGGGGTAGACCCACGGCCAAAGACATTAAACGAAATAGACACTTTATACCGGACTATTGCACTGGCCTTATGTCACTAAGGGTAGAAAATGTTCCTCACAGGAAGGGGAGCCGGATACAGATTGTGTGGGTTGGGTCCCAAATCCTCTGAGTCCTGTGAGAAAGTGGCTCTGTATATACTGTTCCCTAATAGGTACAGGGTGTACAGAGTCCACAGTCCCCCAGAGACTGATAGAGGTCAAAGTTAGGTATGACCTTACTCTCAAAAGTGGTAGCTTGGTCGAGCAGTAAGGCAGTACCAGAGGACAGTGTAAAGCATTTATTGTACACACTCAGTCAGCAAATGGTTTCACACACTCAATAACTGAACTCTAGGCCAATGATTTGTATATATAAAATATATGCTTGTTTTATTTTTAGAACCACAAAGGGGGTAAAAATATACTTTCTCAGAATGAGAGGTTGAATACAAATACTTTTGTTTTAAGCAATAAATTTGTGTAAACAGTCACAGTTGGTTGCAATAAACAATCCTATTTCCTAAACATAACAATGCATTGAGCTCAATGGTAAATTCAGGTTATTTGTAATAAATTACTTTTCAGATTACTTTTGGAATTCCAGGTCTGGCTCCTAGAACCAGCCTGGGGTCAGTATGCAGAATCAAGTGATGAAAGTCGACTTAATAACTGTAATGATTTTTAAATAATATTTAGCTATTTCAAAAGTTAGCACTTAGAAAATATTTCACAGAAAACATTCAATGGATCTCTATGGCAAGAAATTCAAATTGCAGGTAGACTACTTTATCGTTACTTTAGTAATCCAGGACTGGGTGCCTAGACCCAGGACTGTGGTCCTTATCAAAAGCAGGTAAGTAATTTCGTTTGCAGAAATGGTACGATTTTAAAAGAATATTTCAAATTTGCAAAAGTAGACACTTAGAAGAAATTTCACAGAAAAGCAGACAATGGTTTCCTATGGGAGAAAAATTAGTTAGAGGTAAGTATAGTTGTGAACACTTTTCAGAGTCAGGGCTGGGCACCAAGATCCAGCACTGGGAGCTCACCTAGGAGCAGGTGAGTAAATTCGTTTTTGTCACTTGGCTGATTTTTGGTGAATTTTTGCAGTTTTGAAAAGTTCACACTTGGAAGATTTTTGAAGAAAAAGCCAGTCAATGTTACCCTATGAGGAAAATGAAGTTAGCGGTTTAAGGGTAAGTACTCGACTGGCAGAGTTGAAATTCCGGGCATGGACTCAGGGGTCCCCCAGTGTCAGGTAGGTACAGTTGGTTCACCCTCAGCGGTTTCAGGACGGCCGGGTGCAGAGAGAGTTGGGCCCAATGTTATCCTATGAGGGATAGGGGGGCCTTGGTTGGTGGCTGGTGTCTGGCAAGCCACGCGGCTGTGGGAGCTGGGCTCCTGGTCACTTACTCAGGGCAAGTGGGGAAGTAGGTTAGTGTAGAGAGGGCACTGCCAGGGCCACTCGGGCGGCTGGGTGCAGGGTGCTTTTGAGCCTTAGGGCGCTCAATGGAAATCAATGGGAATGTTCCGGTTTGGAAAGAGGCTGCAGGCTCGGGGACGAGGATGTTTCAGGTGCCACCACCACTTCGAGAGGTAAGTTGGGTAGTTGTAGGTTAGGTGGGTACCCCGGGATTGGGCACAGGGGGTCGCAGGGCGCCGGGTGCAGGGGTGCCTTTTGACGTCGGGAATCTTACCCTCTGGTTGATCGCGGCTGGGGTGGCACTTGGTTCTGAGGCTGCAGGCTTCTTCCGGGATGTCGAGGGGGGTCCTTGGGTGCCGGACTCTGGGTCACAGTCGCCGTGGGGTCGTCCTCTGGGTCTTTGTCCACTCCGGCACTGGCCAGGCTTGGCGGGTGCAGAGTGTGTTGGGTCCGCGGTCCCGGGCTGGTGCCAGGGATAGCAAATAGGTTTCTTGAGTAGAGCCTCTACTCGTGGGAGTCCCAGGGGCTTAGAGCTAAAAGGTAGCCAGGTCCTCCGGGGTTGGTGAGGTTGCTGGCCACGAGGGATGCCGCGCTGGTGCAGGTTCGAGAGTCGAACAGGCCGGTAGGGCTGGGGCCAAAGCAGTTGGTGTCTTCTTCTCTTTTTAGCAGCTGCAGGGCAGGTCTTTGTTCTTCTTGCTCTTCTTGTCGTTTTCTATCTGGAATCTAAGGAAGGAAGGTTCAGGGTGCCCCTAAATACTAGATTTAGGGGCGTTACAGGTAGGTGAAGGCCAGGGACCAATGGGTCCTTGTCCTGGGGTGGGTACACCCCCTATCCTGCCTCTCTCCTGTGGGAGGGGGGCAGTAGCCTAATCCTGATAGGGTAGGGCCTCCCATCTTCAAGATGGCGAGAGCCCGGAGATGTGCTTCACCTCGCCTCCCCCACCTGAGGGGTGGGGTGGGCAGGCTGGCACATCCCCTGTCCTTGTATGGGGTTTCCGGCCAAGCTTCCCGCCAGAGTGGGGGGTTGCAGTGGCCTGGGGAAACTCCAAATGGCGGCATGCCTTTGAAGCTTCCCTTTGCTCATCCTGGGGGAGGAGATTTCTCACCTCTCCCAGGATGTGCATTGTTGCAGGCCCGGGAGAGCAGGGGCTCTCCCACCCAGGGGTCCAGCAACGTGTCTGCTGTGTGGCAGCCTGGGCAGCCTCAGAGCAGACGTGGATTGTAAGTTAGCTGTAAGGGGGCATCTTCTAAGATGCCCTCTGGGGTGCTTAGTACATTAAATCCTACACTGGCATCAGTGTGGGTTCAATGTGCTGAGAAGTTTGATACCAAACTTCCCAGGCTTCAGTGTTGCCAATATGGTGCTGTGGAGCTCGTGCTTGACAAGCTCTCAGCACCATGTATTCTTAAATGACAGCACTGCACTTACAGTGCCCAGGAATGGACCCGGGTACTGTAGGGGCACAGGGCTCCTGCTCCTGTGCCCACACCATAGGCGTAATGCACCCAGCTAGAGGGGTGGCTGACATATGCCTTGGCAGTGTAGGTGATGGGCATGGTACACAGTGATGTGTGCCATGTCGACTCTTTGTTTTGTCCTGCACCCAGACACTCAGCCTGCAAGGGCAGTGTGTGTGTAAGGGTACAGGGCCTCTGAGGGTGGCACAATGAGTGCTGCAGCCCTTAGAGGCCTTCCCTGGTCACAAGGCCCTGGGTACCTAGGGTACCATTTACTAGGGGCTGACATGTGGCTAGGGTTTGCCAATTTGGAGTTTGTGTGGTTTAAGGAAGGAACATAGGCCCTGGGCACCTGATTGGCAGGAACCCAGGGTACACTCAATCGAAGTACATTCAGCAATTTAGCAAAAAGTGGGGGCATACCATGCAAGAAAGATGGCACTTTCTCACAAGTCCCAAACCTGACAAGCCTCACAAAGTATGGGGGTGGGCCTTTGGCAGCCGGAGTTGGTACTTGCTCACTTCCTCACGTCACTGTTGACTTGTTTCTAGGGCGATAGGCACTCTGCTAGTTGGGGATGTGGGTAGTTCCAAACCTACGTGGCAGGGTAGCGGGGAGGGTGTTGGGGAGGTTCGAGGGTCGACTGTGTTCTACACTCATTGTTGGTATTTGGGGGAGGGAACAGGGAGGCGCATTGGTCATGCAAGAAACAAAATATGGTGCTCGGGTGGTGTTGCAACACTCGCAGGCTGTACAGAACTGTATTTTGCCACAATTAGTACGAAGTGGGATAAAAGCTT
The DNA here is from genome assembly GCF_964204655.1 of Triturus cristatus. Taxonomy (NCBI): domain Eukaryota; kingdom Metazoa; phylum Chordata; class Amphibia; order Caudata; family Salamandridae; genus Triturus; species Triturus cristatus. The sequence goes on along the minus strand of NC_140588.1, from coordinate 1,085,462,337 downwards.
AAAACTCTTGAGTTGGAAAGTCAACGGGTTGGGAGACAAGATAAAAAGAAGTATTGTACTCCCACATATAAAGCGTTACCTTCCTGATATCGCTCTACTCCAGGAGACGCACTTAAGCGGAAACAACTGCAAGGCACTAAACAGATGGGGATACACAATGGCGGTGCACGCCGGCTTCACATCTCGGTCCCGTGGGGTGGGCATCCTACTCAGGCTTACACTCCCGCTAAGCATTAAACACACCTGGACTGACCTGCTGGGATGCTTCACAGCGGTCTCGGGGCAATGGGAAGGGCTTACACTCACACTGTTAACGGTTTACATACCACCAGGCCTCCAGACACAATCATACAAAGATCTTGGGACGCTCCTACTCTCCCTTCTGGAGGGGCAACTCATAATTGGGGGGGACTTCAACTCAGTTGTATCGGGCCAGCTAGACCGCCACCCGCCACGAGACATCAGTGCTGGGCAAAACTGGCTCTCTAATTTCATCGAGAGGGAACGGGGGGATGCGCATTGGTCATGCAAGAAACGAAATATGGTGCTCGGGTGGTGTTTCAACACTCGCAGGCTGTACAGAACTGTATATTGCCACAATTAGTACGAAGTGGAATAAAAGCTTAAAACTCAGTGCTGGGCAAAACTGGCTCTCTAATTTCATCAAAGCATTTGGCCTAACAGACCTCTGAAAGAGGCGCTACCCAAACCTCCAGCAGTATACATTTTTCTGGGGATCACACCACACTCTCTCCCGGATAGACTACATTCTCATGCCTCTTCATTTAAACACGATTACTCAGGACATCAAACACCTTGCACGGGGTATTTCCGATCACTCCCCACTGTGGGTCCACCTCACGATTGGGAAACGAGGGTAGGCTGCATAACACCTATAAATCTCTGGCATCTACACAACCCGGAGGCCATCACACGGGCCATTGACCACTATTTCCAAGAAAACAAAGGCACTGTAGATTCCCCTACTACCCTGTGGGAAGCGTTTAAAACAGTAATTAGGGGACACACTCTTTCGGCAATAGCAGGGCTGCATAAGGAAAGAGAAAAACAGCTGGTCACTATTGAAGGTGACCTCCTTTGTCTCGAGGAGGAAGTAAAGGATGGCGAAGATCAAGCCGCTCTTCACCAAATGCAAATAAAAGCGGCCGTATACAAAGCAATAGCAACCGATGCTGCTAAAACCCTCGCAAGAGACAGGGACGGACGCTTATACGACCAAGGGGACAAAGCGGGCAAACTGATAGCCTGGCTAGACAAACGAGAGAAGGCACAGAGACTAGTATCGGAGCTCAAAAGCACTTCCGGCACTGCTCTTACGGAACCTCATGACATAGTCCACAAGTTTGCTGAGCATTTCGAACAAGTGTATCGAAGGGGCTCTGAGCTCCCGGAGGAAGACTCCTCCAACTTACTTGCAGACATCCGACTACCCACCATTTCTGACCCCGATCGAGAGGCACTGGAGAGCACACTCACCAACGACGAGCTGGCTACGGCAATCAGGGTCCTCTGGCCATGCAAAGCCTTGGGCCCAAATGGTCTGCCTATCGAGCTGTACAAGCTCAAACCCGACAGACTGTCACCTTAGTTGAAACGGATGTTTGAAGATAGCAGAGAGGTAGGAGTGCTGCCACGAGACCAGCGTATCGCTACGCTGGTTGCCATTCCTAAGGCGGGGAAACCTAAAGACGAATGTGCCTCATATAGACTGATTTCTTTACTGAACGCAGAGCCCAAAATACTCGCAAAACTATTAGCAAATAGACTCAGGCCAGTAATAGATAAATTAGTCCACCCAGACCAATCTGGATTCATGCCGCACCACAACACTGCTCTTAACCTGCGTCGACTTCACGGAGTGTTGGGGCGCTGCTCCACTATCCAAGAAGATGCAATAGTAGTTTCTTTAGACGCAACAATGGCGTTCGATACACTGGAATGGGCATACCTGATAGCGGTCCTTTAAAAGCTGGGCTTCGGCCCTAACTTCATTGGATGGGTACGACTCCTCTATACGGAACCATTGGCCCAAGTAGTCGTTAACAATGAATCCTCTAAAGTGTTCACGCTCAGTAGGGGGCTCTTGCCACTGCTCTTTGCACTATCCCTTGAGCCGCTCGCGGCCTGGATACGAAGGGATTCTTCAATCCGGGGACTTAAATGGGCCGAAGGGTGGGAAGACCGGATTTCCCTATACGCAGATGACATCCTCCTCTTTCTTGCCTCCCCCAAAAGTCATTACGGGTAGTTCTAGACTTATTCACTAGCTTCGGGAGAAACTCTGGTTACAAAATTAACTGGAGCAAATCACTGTTATACGTCCTACATGGGAATCCCCCTTCCATGCCAAAGGACTGCCCGATTCAGACTGTGGCGGAAGGATTCAAATACCTCGCCATTTTCATTACCACTGATACCAGGACCTGCTACGAACGGATCCTCCTTCCACCCCTGCAGAGGTTCAAGCGAGACACCACCACCTGGAAAACACTTCCTTTTTCTCTCCTGGGACGGGCAGCGCTCTTTAAAATGATGACGCTGCATCGTTTCCTATATGCTCTCCAAAATTACCCAGACCTAGTCCCACCAAAGTTTTTTAAAGATATCGAAGCCACACAGAGACCTACTATGGGATGGGAAACCACGCATATCGCTCCATAAACTAACACTTGGTTGGTATGATGGGGGAATCGCCCTCCCTGACATTAAAAAATACTACTGGGCGGCACACCTCTCCGCCATCAACCAATGCACATACAACAGTGGTGACAACCCTGCCTATTGTATGGACAGGTGGATTCTCCCGGCCGGTGATTTCACGAGGGCGCTGTACTCAAAGCCGAACAAATATCCCCTTACAAGACACTCGGTCCAACATTGGCACGCGGTAAACCGCAGCTTGGGGTGGGCCAATAAACTCAAGCTTGCGACTCCACTCTGGGATTTTGACTGCCTGGGTACATTGGGTCGTACTAAGGGGTTCGATAAGTCGGATCTTATAGGGCTCTTCTGCATAGGAGACATCTGGGGACCACATGGAGTGGTGACATTTGCCTCATTACAGCAAACACGAGACGGCTGATTCAGAGTACTTTCGATATTCACAAGTTCAGCACTCCCTTCAGGCAAATATCCCAGCAGGTTCAGTACTTCGGTACTCCTCTCCCCTCGAAGATAGACTGTTAGATGGATACCTACCAGAGAAATCCATATCCCTCACATATAAAAAGCTCATACATCACACTCCTGATCCCCTAATAGCACTGAGGGAGAAATGGGGGAGGCATGGTCTAGAAATAGACGACGAGGAATGGCAGGAAGCACTCTCTTCCCCTAAGGAAGTTGCCATTTCAGCGAAGCTTAGGCTGATCCAATTAAAGATTCTGCATCGGGTGTACCTCTCTGGACACAGATTGGTGTTGATGGACAGGAGCGCAGATGGGGTGTGTACGAGGCAATGTGGTCTGGAGGGGACATTTCTACACATACTCTGGGAGTATCCATTAATCCAACATTACTGGAAAGAAGTCCACGGATGTATGAGCATGGTATGGGGGGTAGAAATTCGACCTGAGATCAAAAGATGTTTCCTGAACATTTGGGAGCCCACGGACTTGAATGCAAAGGGCAAAACCTGGGCAACGCTAGGGCAGATGGTAGTTAAGCGAAATATCACCCGCCTCTGGAGGGGCGGCAACCCCACCGACACTCAACGCATGGAAAGACGACATGGAGTGGTGTAAGGTACGGGAGAAAACAGTGTATGTAGCTCGAGGCTGTCCCCGAAAATGGATAGCGCTCTGGACTAAATGGAATGATTATCGTGGGAATGTGTGCGAGCCCCCACTTGTCCCCTCCCTTGACGAACCATTAACGCCCTAATGTAAGTAGAAGGTGACCATCTTAGTATTGTCCGCTCTTATAATATATGACACTTCTGCCTAACGACAATGTAACACAGATATTCGTAATGATCTCTTGTATGTAATGACCATTTTTTTGATAGTCAATAAAAAGAATTATAAAAAAAGAAGAGTGACTAAATGTGTGTAGTTTTTCGCAATAAGCTACTTTCATAAACCAACAGCAACATTACAGCAACTAAAGATAGCTATTGATGAGATTTTTGGTGCCACACTGGATCCCTCTGTAGTTCCTCCGAACACCATTGATATGATTGATCCGTAGTCTGCACCGCCCTCTGCTCCACCCAAGATTCCACCCTCGGCACCACTCCCAACACCACTTTCGAGATCATGACCACTCCACCGTCTTGAGTCAGACATCACCTACCCCGACCACAGCACCAACAGTTCTATTGGACTTAAAAACCCATGCTCCACAATATGACCCTGGGGATAGTGACTAACGATGATAACCAGTATGAAGATGACAAACTCTGGGATGCCAGTGATCTGGACACTTCATCAGACATTGGTCTGTGTTCAGCTAGCCCTGTGGCTACTGAGGAGTCCTCCGCCATTGCAACTGTGATTCAGAGAGTGGCTGAGGAGCTAGACCGTACTGTGCTCACTCAAAAGGTCAAAAACAATATGCTTACAGAGTTCCTCAGCCTAGCACAACCCAGCCTAGTGCCTCTACTCCCTTTGATAAAGCCCGGACTAATATTCTGGTGGGAATGTGGGCCAAGCCAGGATCTTAGCCAACAGTCAATAGACAAGTGGCGAGGTAGAACAGAACTGTTTGGATATCGAACCTTTCTTCTGCAGCACCCTACTGCGGAGAGTTTGGGGGAGGCAGGCATCCACCAGCATCCTGAACCCCAGTTCTTTCCCAACTACCCCACATGACAGGGAATCCAAAGCATGGAGACATTTGCAAACAAATGTTATCCTCCACCAGCGGCGCCTTACACTTTAACACATCGTGCCTTATGGGACAGACTAGCGGACATCCTGCCTGCTGTCCCATCCATCTAACCTTGCAGAGGCTTATTTTGGATGGACGTTACTCAGTTAGATCTGGTCTGGACAGTGCAGACTGCCTGGGTAGAGAGTTTGGCACTGGTGGGGTGCCTAAGCACCATGCCTGTATTCGCTCCACAGGCTCCTCATCTAATGTCCGGTAGTTCCTTATGGACCTGTCCTTCAGCGACAGGCTTTTTCTGATGGATGCATCTGCCTGTGGATACCTCTCCTTATAAATCACCCCCATGCACAGCATTCCACGGAGACTTTTCTTCGTAGCTCTCCAACGAACGATGAGGACACACCATGGAACGGCTCCGCACATGACTCCGCGTGACGTCATTAGAGATGTAAGAAGACCTCATTTGCATGCTGATGTCTGTTTCCTTTTTTCCACGCCGTCGACGCATAAAGTTTTTTTCCAGATCTCTTTGTTTCTGGGAGTTTCTTTGTTGTATGTCTTCGGGTCTTTGCAGCAGCCAGTATGGCTACTCAGAGGCAATCCGGATTTAAGCCATGCAGGAAATGTGATAGCACTGACCCCCATGAAGACTGTTTATGGTGTCTCTTGTCAGACCACAACGTCAGGGAGTGTTGGTCATGCAGGCATATGAACCCCAAGGCACTGAAGGAGAGGGAGGCCAAATTGTTCATGGCAAAAGCCAAGAAACAAAAAAGGGGTAGAAGAAGGTCGAGGTCCCAATCCAAGTCACCGACTCTGCATACTTCGAGGTCGTCGAAGAAGCAGTGTCTTGGGTCTCTGCGTCGATCGTCGAAGGATGTGACACCAAAGTCGGTGTCCCCGGTTCCCCGGCATCATCGGAATGATGAAGTTTATCCATCTCCTTCTCCTGAGATGACTCCGGCCCCGTCTCCGAGAGTGGTGACTCCACAGGTTCCAAGAGAAGCAACGCCTCCATTGTTGCCAAAGCCAACTACTCCACCTCTGGCTCCAGGGTCTCCGGCGCCGCAGCCGGAGACAAATGTGTTGCCTCTCGAGCGGCTTCAGAGCCTGCAGTACTGGATCCAGTGGCAAATCCTACTGGTGAGCCTGTTGGCCCCATGGGTCCGCTGGCATACTCCGTGGGAGGTTTGCCACCTCATTTCCCTCAGGCACCTCTTATGCCTTTGATGCTGATGGCTCCAGTGAGTTGACCTCTCCTGACACCGAGGTTTTTGATGCCGATACAATCTCTGGAGGGGCGAGTGCCACTAGATGGATCTTTCCTGGCGCCGTCTGGTTCTGAACTGGCGCCGACTGGTTCTGAACTGGCGCCGACTTGACCCCGACCGCTGTCGACTACTCTTCCGGTAGACCTCCCTTCGACGCCGATCTCGAAGTCATCAGCGACGCGCCCTGGCACCTCTGACGCCTGTTCAAAGGATGAAGTGTAGAAAAGAAGCACAGAGGTTAATGGAAAAGGAGGGGTACCAAGAAAAGCATGAGGAGGCTGAGGAAGGAGAGCTTGTGGACCCTGATCAGGATTTCAGAGGTTTGTGGGAGGCTAGTGGCCTGGATACTTCTGAATGGGAACTCTCATCTCCGAAAGGTCTTTCAACGCAGGCGGTGACATCATGCTGTGGTCAGGAAGGCAGCGGATCTGCTGTAATTGCCTCTTTCCACAGCAGAATTGAAATCTAATATCTTGACAGAGGTGCACCATTCCCCTTCTATCTCGGAGCCTTAACTCCCTTTCAACGAGGCTTTGACTGAGCCCATCCTTGATGTGTGGCAGATGCAGATGACTGCTCCAGCGGTGTCCAGGTCTGTGGCAAAAAGGGATAAGGTGGCTCAGAGGGATCCTGCTTTCCTGTCCACTCATCCATCACCAGAAAGGTTGGTTGTCCAGGCTTTGTGCTCCTCAAAGCAGTCTGCAGGGTCATTCCCATCTACATCTGCAGATAGGATATTCAAATGAATGGAGCAATCTGCGAAAAAGGTATTCTCTACAGGCAGTAGGGCTCTCAAATCGTCAAATGCTACATCCCTTTTGGGTCTCTACATCCATGCACTTATGGACTCGGCCAGGGAAGTGCTCCCAAAACTACCGGAGGACGTTCAGGATCAATTTTCAGAGGTTCTAACGGATGCTCAAGCTGCGGCTCGTCAGGTCATACAGTCTGGTCTGAAAACTGCAGATTTGGTTGCCAGGGTGATGGGATCATCTGGGGCGACCAGTAGGCATACTTGGTTACGGGATGCAGGGTTCACCCCTGATGTCCAAGCCACCCTGTTCGATCTGCCTTTCGACGAATTTCGCCTGTTTGGGGCCAAAGTGTACTTGGCGCTGCAGCCCTTTAAAGACAATAGAGCCATTGGATTTCTAGTCTCAGTCCAGGGGCTTTGAATATTGCAAGTTTCATGGTTATGGCAGGACCGGCAGCCTCCTCAACAGCAGGCAAATCCCCTGTACAGATCTTACAGGGAAAAACCGCAGAGGTGGTCTGCGGGTGCAGCACAGTAGAAAGTCTCCTCCTCTTCTGACCCTCCAACTGGTGCGTCAGAGAAGTAGCTCTAGCTTCGCCATCCTAGAGCATGCTTTTCAAGTGGGAGAACAGTTGTCCCACTTTCTACAACTTTGGAGGTCTGTTACTACAGATCTCTGGGTGTTGAACATCGTAGAGAATGGGTATGCCCTACCGTCCCAGGAGTTCCCCCTCCTTACCTTCCCCGTCAGGGTTTGTGCTTGGAAGAGCACCTTCTGCTCCTCCAGCAGTGAGTTCTGTTATTACTGCAAAAAGGTGCAATCAAGGTAGTTCCGGAGCAGGAAAGGGGTCAGGTATACTACTCCAGGTACTTCTTGATTCCTAAAAAGGTCACTTGAGGCTGAGCCTAGACCTCAGGGTCTTGAATATTTACCTCACACAGGAAAAATTCAAGATGTTAACCTTGCTCAGGTTCTTCTTGCACTGCAGATGGAAGACTCGATGGTGTCGATCGATTTGCAGAACGCGTATTTTCACATCCCCATCCTAAATTCGCATCAGAAGTATCTTTGTTTTACGGTAGGGTCTCAACACCACCAGTTTGCAGTCCTTCTGTTCTGCCTTACACCTCGAGTCTTTGACTCTTTGACTCCTGGTGTATAGGGATGCCCGGTTTCAAGTCTTGCGAGGTTTGTCCCCGCATGATGTCGGTGATGGACCCGCACCGCGAGTGTCTTTACTGCTTGGGACGCGACAACGACCCCACGTCGTGCCCCGACTGCCGGGCCATGGCTCCGAAAACTTTGCGGGAGCAGTCTCGAAAGTTGCTTGAGGCCCGGAAGTCTGCTCCACGCCGTTCAAGGTCCCGATCCTGTGAGAGGTAAAGGGACCAGTCGCGGAGCCGCCACCATCGTTCGAAGTCTTCGCACTCTGGGTCAGGTAAGACAAAGCTCAAGAAGTCGAAAAAGGGACGTCGCTCTTTGCCTTCCCCTAGCCTGTCGCGTGACATGCCTCAGGGTGCGGGTGGTGCCGCCTACGCAGTCGCCGACGGCCTACCGGCCCTTTCCGGGTCCGTCGACGACTCCGGCTAAGCTGCAGGAATTTGTCAGCCATGACCCGCCTCTTTGTCCCTTCGGGCCCCACGGGTCTGACTGGGGGTCCTTGCTCTTTGTCTGTGGCTCCGGCCCCGACGTAGTCAACGGCTCCTGCCTCGGCACCGCGAGACCCCCATGGATTCATGCATGTATCCCAGCCGATGTCTGTTGACCTCGTACGACCTTCACCAACATCAACGTCTACTGCACCGCCTCAGATGTCGCCCCCGGCTTCCACCCCGACATGGAGACGGTGCCGAACCGCTGTTGGTCGATGCCGATTCCGATAGGGAATTTTTATCCCTTTCTCCATACTCCTCCCTCTTTCCCACCTGCCCAGCAGGTTACGGAGGATGGGGAGGACTGGGAGGGGTCTGAAGACCTTCTAGCAGCCCAATACGAGTTAGACTCGGACTGGGCAGAGGATTTGGAGGACACCGGTGATCTGGATTACTCGCCAGAACCTGGCGCACGGTCTCCTTCTACCGTGGCTACGGAGGAGGGTGGTACTTATTCAGTGGTGTTGCATAGCACTGCAGAGGCTCTCCACCCGAGCTCCCTACAGTGGCTGTCAGGATTAACCTCCTGACAGAAGTGCTTTGGCCGGCGGCTTCCTCTGCGGAGCCGCTGCTGCCCTTTAATGATGCACTTTCGGATGTTCTTTTGGGCACCTGATCCAGGCCCAACACAGGGGCTCCTGTGGATAGGAACGTGGCACGACGCCATCGCCTGGCCCCGGGTGACTCAATTTTCCTCTTCCAAAACCCTACCCCTGAGAGCTTGGTTGTCCAAGCCTCTGCGTCCCCGAGCACATTCCCTTCCACACCTCAGGACAGGGAATCCAAGAAACTGGAGCAGTTTGGGAAGAAGATTTTCTCTTCCGCCAGTTCTGGGTTGTAGTCTGTGAACACCGCATGCCTCTTGGGCCATTATTCCCACTCTGTGGGGATACAGTGGCGCAGGTGCTGCCTCAGTGTCTGGAAGAGGCCCGGACGGTGCTCTCCCAAGCTATTGCTGTGGGGAGAGATGCAGCCAAGTTCACGATTCGTTGTGGTCTTCACATCGCCGACTCGCTGGGCAGAGTGATTTCCACGACAGTGGCGCTACTCCCTCACGCTTGGCTGAGAACTGGCTTTTCAGGGGATGTCCAGAACACTCTGATGGATATGCCTTTTGATGGCACTCGCCTTTTTGGCGACAAGGCGGATAGTGCTTTGGAGCGCTTTAAGGACTCGTGGGCTCGACCAAGTTCTTGGGCCATTCGGCCACGTGCATTCCTTCGGTGTCTGCTTTTCGCTACTTTTTTGGCCAAGGAAGGGGCACCCAAACACGTTTATTTCAAAGCCACCGGCCTGCGTAGCAACAGTTTGAGCGCAGCTGCGGACGTGTGACCCGCCGAGGTGGGTAACAGGGCCAGTGGGCGGGTCAGTCCACCACCTCCCCTGCCACCACTGCCTCCAAACCTCCTAGTCGGGTGATCAGATCCATCATACACCAGTGGGCGGCAGGCTTCGCCATCACCTCCCCCACTGGCGCACCATCACTTCAGACAGGTGGGTTTTGCAGATAGTCCGAAGGGGCTACTCCCTCGCCTTCAAGAGTACCCCTCCAGCCATGCCACCTCAGTACCACTGCATGTCGGGGGATCACTTGACACTTCTCCAGCAGGAAGTTGCGGCCCTCTTGGCCATGGGGGCCATCGAGCATGTTCCGACGCCAGAAGTAGGTCATGGCTGTTAATCCCACTACTTCCTGGTTCCACAGAAGTACAAGGGCCTGTGTCCTATCTTAGACCTACGGAACGTCAATTGCTTCCTCCGGAAGGAGAAGTTCAAGATGATCACACTTGCTCAGCTCTTGTCTGCCCTAGACCCGCAAGACTGAATTGTAGCGTTGGACTTGCAGGACCCTTACTTCCATATCCCCGTCCTGCCGGCCCACTGGCGTTACCTGCGGTTCACGGTAGGCCACGAGCACTTTCAGTTCACCTTGCTCCCTTTCGGCCTTACCAGCGCCCCTCGGGTGTTCACAAAAGTGATGGCCGTGGTCGCAGCTCATCTGCGCAGATCGGGGGTTTCAGTCTTCCCCTATCTCGACGACTGGTTGTTGAAGGCGGGCTCGCCCCAGGCAGTCATCTCCCACCTCCAGACTACGGCCGACCTTCTGCATTTGCTGGGGTTCTTCATCAATGTGCCGAAGTCACACCTGATCCCCTCTCAGAAGCTCCTCTTCTTCGGAGCGGTTCTGGACACGGCACAGTTTCGGGTCTATCCCCCCGAGCAGCGAGTCTGGGACATTCTGGCTATGATTCCGATCTTTCAGCCCTTATCCTGGGTTTCGGTCAGGATGACCTTGAGGCTGCTGGGCCTCATGGCCTCCTGCATCCTGCTGATCAATCATGCCAGATGGCATATGCGGGCTCTGCAGTTGGACTTGAAGCTCCAGTGGGCGCAGCATCAGGTGAATCTGTCCGACTACGTCCAGATCTCTGAGGGCACTGCATGACAATTGCAGTGGTCGCTCACGAACCAGCATTGGGTCAGCGGCAGATCCCTCTCCCTTCCCTAACCAGAGCACACAGTGGTGACGGATGGGTCCCTCCTGGGATGGAGGAGCCACATGGGAGAGGCGGAGATCGGAGGCCTCTGGTCTCCGGCGGAGTCCAGGCTCCTTATCAACCTTCTGGAGCTCTGGGCGATCCTACTTGCACTGAAGGCATTCCTTCCCTGCCTCAAGGGGAAAGTAGTGCAGGTGTTCAGAGACCCCACCACCACCATGTGGTACTGCAACAAGTAAGGCAGGGTGGGGTCGTGGACCCTATGTCAGGAGGCTCTGCGTCTCTGGACATGACAGGAACATCAAGGCATTTCCTTGGTGGTTCAACACTTGGCGGGTTCTTTGAACGCCAGGGTGGACGAACTCACCCGCAGGTGCATGATGGCTCACGAATGGCGTCTTCCCTCGGAGGTGGCGCAAGGTCTCTTTCAACAGTGGGGAGAGCCTTGGTTCGATCTATTCGCCACCGAAGAGAACGCGCAATGTCAGCAGTTCTGCGCGTTGGAATTTCCAAGGTGGCACTCGCTCTGCGACGCTTTTCGTCATGAGTGGAGTTGCAGTCTATTGTACTCCTTTCCACCTATACCACTTCTACAAAGCGTGCTGAAGAAGATCAAGCGCGACCAGGCCCAAGTCATTATTGTGGCTCCGGACTGGGCTCGAAGAGTTTGGTATACCGAGCTACTCAGTATGAGCGTGGATCCCCCCGATCAAACTGCCTCTTCGGGAGGATCTTCTGTCGCAGCAGCAGGGGACGGTCCTCCACCCGAACCTGTCCAGCCTCCACCTCCTTGCGTGGAGATTGAGCGGCAACAATTGATTCCAATTTGACTTGCCTCTTGAAGTCTGTGATGTCATTCTGGCACCCAGGTGTCCATCCACTAAATCGGTATACGCCTGCAGGTGGAACAAATTTGTGGCATGGTGCACAGCGAGGACGGTGGATCCCCTTTCTGCCCTTCTTTCAGAAGTCCTTTTGTTCCTTCTTTCTTTAGCCCGGCAGGGTTCTGCTCTGGGCACTTTTAAGGGCTACCTTTCTGCAATTTCAGCCTTTCTGAGGCTACCTAATCAGCCCTCTCTTTTTAAGTCCCCTGTTGTAAATAGATTTCTCAAAGGCATTACTCACCTTTTCCCTCCTATTCCGTTTGTAATGCCACAGTGGGACTTGAATCTGGTTCTTACTTATTTGATGTGCACTCCCTTTGAGCCGCTTCACAACAGTCCTCTTTGTTTACTGACTTTAAAGACTGCTTTCCTGGTTGCCGTCACCTCCGCTAGGTGCGTGAGTGAGCTCCAGGCTCTTTCCTGTGAACTTCCTTGTCTGTCTGTTCATCCGGACAAGGTTGTGCTCCGCACTCATCCTTCCTTCTTGCCAAAGGTTGTTACTGCATTCCACATTGGGCAAACTATCACCCTGCCCACTTACTTTCCGCCTGCGCACCCTTCCAGAAAGGAAGAGAGGCTCCACCGTCTGGACTCAAAACCTACGCTCTCATTTTATCTCAATAGCACACAACAGTTCTGGGTGTAAGACCAGCTCTTTGTTGGCTACGTAGGCATCAAGAAAGGCCGGGCTGTGCACAAGCGGACTATCTCCCGCTGGGTTGTCTTGTGTATAAAAGCCTGTTTATTCTCTGGCTAAAAAGGAACCTCTGGTGGGGTTGCGCGCCCATTCTACCAGGGCGACAGCTACTACTGCATTGGGACGTGGTGTCCCCCTGCAAGAAATCTGTCAGGCAGCCACGTGGGCCTCACTGCACACTTTTACTAAGAATTATTACCTTGTCAGCCAAGTCCGGAGAGACCGCTTCTTTGGCCGCTCTGTTCTCCGTGACTGTCTGGTGTGATCTTCGTTCGCAGACCCACCACCGGGGTTGGTATTGCTGGGGTATCTATTCTAAGGTAAGGAATCTATCACTAACGTGTCTTTCAGATGTACAAGTTACTTGACTTCGGTAACGATATATCTGTAAGAGACATTAGTTAGTGATAGATTCCTTACCGCCCCACCCATCCTCCCAGTTCTGCGAACTGACTTCTAGGGTTAAGGTCATCCCTTTCTGGGCCCTAGTTTCAATGCACCAGTGGTCAGTATCTTGCATGTCTGTGCGTTCCTGGCGTGGAAAGTCGTGTACAGAACTGACGTCAGCCCGCTAAGGCTGCGTCAAATTAGCTGCTGCGACGTCATCCCGGCGATCACGACGCCTACAACGGACGCGGAGCCATTCGACGCCACCTTCCGAGCGCAGGGGTACTGCTGACGAAAACTTTACGCATCCAGTCTGACGGCTGGGGGTAATTCTAAGGTAAGGAACCTATCGCTAACTAATGTCTCATACAGATATATCGTTACCGAAGGTAAGTAACTTTTGCATTTGGCTGATCACGAGTTCCTTCTTCATCCTGAGGTAGTCCTTCACATTTTCAGGATGTGGGGGTTTCCTCAGTTGGAGCGGTTTGCCACTCACGAGAAATCACACTGCCCGTCGTTCTGCAGTCTCCAATGTCCAATGCGGGGAGCGTTGGGGGGACGCGTTTCAGTTAGATTGGGGCTCACAGCTTTTTTGCACATTTCCTGCCATAAAATTGATTCCTTGAGTTCTGAGAAAGATTCGCCAAGGCCAGTCCCAAATCATATTGATCGTCACGGATTTGCTGCGAAGGCTGTGGTACACAGACCTCGTTTACCTTTCATCGCACCCTCCGCTTCGTCTCCCTTTCAGAGCAGACCTCCTCTCGCAGTCACAGTGGCAAGTTCTACGCCCCCACCTCCTGAGCCTGCACCTTCATGCCTGGAGATTGAATGGGCCATCCTGAGTTCTTTCTCTCTCCCACCGAATGTGGTGCATGTTATTTTATCGTCCAGGAGACCCTCCACCAAATCTGTCTATTTTGGTAGGTGGGCCAAGTTTGTTAAATGGTGTTGTGCAGTAGCTATTGTTAAGGGCTACTTGTCTGTCTTGTTAGCTTTTCTCTGTTTACCATATCAACTCTTGTTGTTTTAATCTACCGTATTTATACCTTTCATTAAAGGTCTCACAAGTAGGATTCTTCCTACTCCCTTTATCATGCCTCAGTAGGATTTAAATTTGGTTCTCATTTTCTTAATGGGTTCTCCCTGTGAACCTTATTGCATAATGAGGGACCCCTCTAGAGAATTCTACTTTCAAGCCAGGGAGAAGAGGGGAAAAAAAAGACAAAAAGTACTAGATGCAGTCCCTCATGGCCTATCTAATGATTCCACTAAGGATTTAATCACCAATGGGCTCAATGACACATTAAATCATATCCTTGACACTCAACAGTTACATTTCAATTCTCATTTATTTTATTATTTCATTTCTTTATATACTTCATAACATTTATATTTTTTCCCCTCTTTTTTTTCAATTAAAAAAAAAAATACTTTTCCAAAAACAGATACATGACAGAAAGAAACATCAATCCTGTTAGTACATCAAATATATATAATACACATTTTCATGTGTAAAAATACTTAACAAAACAAAAGCCCTGGAAAACACGCAAGTACATAAATTTCACACAAACCAATCAAACACATTCAGACCCACACAGACTCCATACAAATTGCATCTGAATAAGGGGGAGATTGCAGATGGGGAAAGGATCTCCACGACTAGATTGGATCTTATGCTCAAAAAAGGGGGGAAGGCTAATCTGAACAAACGGTCGACACGCGTTTCGGTGGTGTAAGAAGAAGAATTAAACCACCTTCATCAGGACCTTTCCAGATACCCACATGACTCTCATAACACCCAGGGAACCTGAAACGACATATAAAGTGTCACTGTAATGAGCTCATAACATAGCTTACATTTATTGATTGGACCAAAAAAACTATTTTTAATAAAAGAAAGAAAACGTATTTCACTGAGAGTATATAACCAAACTGACAAAAAGTAAGACCCACACTACCAGATTCTCTCAACCCCAATACTTACCAGTCGGGGTCTCAAGATCATATCTTCCAACAATAAATAAGTGATATAAGTCAGGTGAAAAAAGAAAAACATTGAGAAAAAGAAAATGTTTTTTTTAACATGAGACAGCAACCACCACTGTGCAATCTAATACAGCCCATCAGCATTTTAAAAGACTCACTAAGACCCAAGAAAAAGTGTAACAGACCCTACTATCCTAGTTATCCAAATGTTACCTGTAGAATTAACCAACATATTCATAATAATATGCATATAGATACTTACAACACACAAAAAGGAAAAAGTGTATAAGGCCAGTGACCGTAAATCAGTCGTTGCGCTTACAAGTTTGAATACTTGTCTATTTCTTTTCCCTGTATAAATGGTAAACTTACTGCCCACAATAACCAATACTTCCAAACAAAGACATTTGAAAGAATACGAACCAAGAAGATGTATCAAAAATTGATCTATGAGGAGGCCTTGATTTAACTCCTCTTCATCAATCTGTCGTCCAAATTTTGGTATAGAGAAACCGAAAGAGAACAAATTCCTAAAGTACTCAAACAGGGGCGTGTCCGCCGTATACTTATAATTCTTAAGTACCCGATACATCTAACAAAGTCGTAAATATGTTTAAAAAGCCACTATTACACACCCACCTAAAGCCAATACGTTTCCGTTTTCTTCCGTGTGACTTTTACTGATTGACCTGCTTTACTCGAGACTTTTTCTATAATACATTTTGCATCTTTCTCTGAATGTTTTTTATCCATGAAATGCTGTACTAGAGGTGCCGAGCACTTCCCAGTTCTTATCTCCCTGTGAACCTTTACATAGTTGCCCCTTAAGGTTCCTAGCGTTTATGACAATATTTCTGGTTGCAATCACTTCCGCTAGGAGGGTGAGCGAGTTGCAAGCTCTTGGCTCCAAGCCTCCATTTACATCATTCCATGTGGATAACATGGTTCTTAGTACAAGAGCTGCTTCCTTCCTAAGGTGGTCACTCCTTTCCACCTAGGGCAATCCATCACTTTACCCACTTTCTACCCTCCCCCTTCTAAGGCGGAGTAGAGACTTCACCACCTTGATCCTAAGAGGGCGATTGGCTTCTACCGGGACAGGACCAAGGATTTCAGGTTGGACGGCCAACCGTTCATCAGAAATGTGAGCAAGATGAAGGGCAACGCTGTCCACAAGAGAACACTCTCCAGGTGGACAAGATCTACTACACCTTGGCCAAGAAGGAGCCTCCTGAAGGGATTTAAGCTAATTCAAACAGAGCCGTCTTCTTCAACTTTGGCTTGAGATGTCCCTGTGGTGGACATCTTCAAGGCAGCAACTTAGGCCTCCCTCCACACTTTTGCGAAGCACTATTGCTTAGATCCAGAGGTGAGGAGAGACGGCCATTTTGCACGTTCTGCGCTGCATGATTTTTTGGTATTGGTAGGCAGGCACTCTCCACCTCTGTTCCTCTCCACAGGTTCCCACCTCGGGGGAGGTCGGGTCTACGCTGGACAGACAACGCTCCTTCGGGGTTCATCGACGTTCAGTTGACGCCACCTCGACGCGGATCAACACTGGTGCCATCCCCAGCCGTTCATCGGTTTGTGGAGGATGTGGAGGCCAAATATGAGGAGGCCCTTGTGTGTTCGCCACCTCCAGGGTTGTTTTGCTGTCCTTCTGGGCGGGACCCCTTGCACTGGCTGGGCCTTGGATGTCCTCAGGCTCTAGAGCCCCAACGTTTTGGTGGCATAATTAGCCTCATGCCGTCCCCTACGGATGACCTGCTGTCGCCACCTCGAATGGCCACAGTGGCTAGTGCGGCTTTTGCGAGGGCGGTTCGCAGGGCTACGGACATTTTACAAATGCAGCCACCCTCCGTCTCACTGCCCTCTGATCCCTTGCTGGATTTACTCCACCAGGGCACAGTGGAAGTGGAGCCCTTGTTGCCTTTTGGCGAGTCGTTGTACGATGCTCTTCTTGGGACTTGGGCGAGGACCTCTTCGGGGGACCCTGTGAATCGTGCTATTGCACACCGACATCGCTCGGCTCCAGGAGATCCTGTCTGTTTGTCCCTCCACCCTAGGGCTCAGGGGCAGGTGATTCAGGCGGCTTCAGTCTCGCTGCCTTCTGCCCTTCCTCTGTTACTCCCTCCCACTTGGGAATCACGATGGTTGGAGTTGTGTGGCCGCCATGTTTTTTTGTCCACCAGTGCAGGCCTTAGGTCCTTGAACATGCCTTGCGTGTTTGCATGGGCTACTTCTTCCCTTTGGGACTTGGCTGAGCACCTCCTTCCCTCTCTTCCGCAGGGTCCTTCATGGACCTGGAAAGGATGATTGTGATGGCCGGGAAATGGTGCAATTTTCCTTTGTCAGCCATCGACACCACTGATTATGTGAGTCGAGCTATGGCCCAGTCAGTTACTCTGCGCCACCAAGCCGGGATATGCGATGGCAACATCCAGGAGCGTCTTAGGGATTTGCATTTTGATCGAGTCACCCTGTTCGACAGATTTGCTGACAAGGCCGTTCAGCGTCTCATGTCTGGGTTTCCATGAGTTCCATGGTTAGTAGTCCTTGTTGTGGACTTTGGCTTTTAGTTGCAGTATTGTCACTGCCTTTTCTGGTGCTCTGTCTCTGGGTTCAAGACATTATTGCCCAAACGGACTGTGTGGCTTTTTGAAGGTTTGTCTTTCTTTTGTTGCAGCTGGCCAGCTATTTCTACAATTCTTTTTCGGCCTCTATCTAAGAGCTCGGCTCAAAGAGGTGTCCCTTGCTTTTATGGGGATGTGCCATACCCTGTGTGAGGTTCTTGTTGGCTATTGTGTAGAGGCTCTTCCTGGCATGGGAAGTTTTAACGGCTCCTGCAGAGTCTTCTTCGGCTAATTCTCTTTTGTCAGTGCTCTTCCTGCTTTTGTAGGACATCCCCACTAGTAAGACCTGACGGGGTTGGTGCGGTTTTCTCTTGGGCGTTTCGTGTTGAGGTCTACGGTTGGTCCGTAGCTCTTTCCTGTCTCTGTGGAGACATACTATGTGTGTAAACACAGGATATGTTTGCTGTCGCAGGGCGCTGGCGGTGTACCTTTTGCCCCGTCTTGACTGCGTTCTTCTTTCAATTCTTGGTGTGTGGAAGTGCTTGCGTCTTCTCTCCAAGCTCAGGCCCTGTGAGGCTTTTGCCTATGGGCAGTGGAGTTTGCACCAGCTATGTTTCTGCTGCGTGTTACCTTGTAACCTATTTCCTACTGCACTTCCCTACCAGGGACTTCGGCCCCTTTGCTTGTTATGCGGAGGGGTTCAGGTCCTTTCGCTCCTGGCCTGGCCTCTGCGGATGTTTTCTGATTCACTGTGGCCTAGTGGCTCAGGGCTGTCACTCTTATTCCACGGTTCTGTGTTCTGCTCCAGGTGTTTCACTGGTTGTGCATTACCACTCATGACGAACAGCACTGTTGCTTTCTTTGGTGTATGTTACGGTGCAAGTATTCTTCTTCAGGATACTCATTGTCATTATGCAGTGTCTGTATAAGACTGTATCTGACCCCTTTTTCTGACAGACCTCTGTCTATTTCTCACTCCTCCCTCATGAGGGCAGTGGTCAGTGTCCCCGCCTGTCTCACGGGGGGCCACGGTTCCGTCCCAGTCAGTGGGGATGTTGTTGCTTTTCGGTGTTTTTGATGCTGTTGTGTCCTGCTATGCTTCACACCGGTGCCATTGGTACCTATTGTGCGACTTCCCTTTGCTTAGGGCGTGCCCTTTGAGTTCCTCCTTGTTTTTCATATTTCATTTATTTGTTAGTTTTTCCTGCCATAGTATCAGGTGTTTTAGCCCCGAACTTCTCTCTCCTTCTCTCTCTCTCCTTCTCTCTCTCTCATTCTCTCCCTCTCCTTCTCTCCCTCTCCTTCTCTCTCTCTTTCTCTCTTTTATGGAAAAGAGCACTCTGTGTGTCCCCGTGTTTGCTGGTCTACCTTCGCCGTTTGTACCTCTGGTTACGGTTGGCTGGTTGACTACCTGGTGATGGACCCGCGTCTCTTTTCCGTCGTATGCGTGCTGTTGGTAATCCCATTCTTTGGGATTTTGTTTAGCTGTGATGTGGTTCTCACAGAGCACTCTGTCTTCTTGTGTGTATTCTATCATCCACATACCTGTCTCTCCTGGTAGTCATGACTGTATATCTCTGCATGGTGACATCTGTCCCCTCACATTTCACTTTTTGGGGTCTCCTTATCTATGCTGCAGTCGGTGGGTTGAGATTCTATTTGACAATGCTCCAGTTCATAGGCCACTGTGTGGGGTGTGGTGAACACTTACTGTGGTTGTTCACCACTGATCACTTGTCATGAGTCATGTTGTTCCAGTCTTGTGGTCCTTTACAGTTCCATCCTGTGGGTGGTCCTTTACAGTTCCATCCTGTGGTTACAGGCTGTTTTTCATACAGTTCCATCCTGTGGTTGCAAACTGTCCTTCGTTTGTCATGCAATTAGTTTCCACTCCCGTTGCCTCTTAGGTGGTTGGAGGGGGCATGGCTCTTCGCTTTGATGGGACTTTTGCTGGGGCGGATACTCTGTTCGCTCCCTTCAGTCCCTTCAAGTGTTGAGTATTCTCTCAACATGGTGTTGTTTCCTATTTTATGATTTCTTATTGTTGTTTCAAAGGTTTTTGCTCTTTTTTGACACACTGTGCCTATACTCTTGCAGTTTTTATCGTGGCTATGCATTGCGGTGCGGAAAAGGTTTTGTTGTAGAAAACTGACGTCAGCACGCCGGGGGAGGGGGTCTTATATGGCTCCATTGATATCACTTCTGTGGACGACGTCAGGATGGAGCCGGGCGACGCCGCTCCCCGGCGTGCAGAGGTACTGCTGGGGAAAAAGTTTTCCGGATCCAGTCTGACACCTGGGGATATTCTAAGTTAAGGAATCTGCGACTAGACTGTCTCTCTACCACATACATCATTACCGAAGGTAAGTAACTAGTTCTTATGGATTCCTTGCCTTAGAATTACCCCCAGGCGTCAGACTGGATCAGGAAAGTTTTTAGTAAGCAGTACCCCCTGCGCTTCGGAAGGTGGTGTCGGTCGACTCTGCGTTCGTCGTCGGCATCGTGGTCGCCGGGATGATGCCGCTGTAGCTACATAGATGCCCTCGCGTGCTGACGTCAGTTCGCTCTTTTTCAGCAAGAGCAGATCCAGAGAGAGCGGTACCCCCAGTAATTTTTGGACTGAGCTTTTTATTCGACTTTTGTTGACTTTGTTTTTTGAGTCCATATTACTCCTGGTGCACGAGCGATGCCCGGCTTTAAGGCTTTCAGTTCCTGTAACCGACTGATGTCGTTGACGGATCCACACCACGTGTGCTTCTACTGCCTGGAGCGCGACCACGACCCCAAGTCGTGCTCCGACTGCCAGACCATGGCCCCAAAGTCTTTGCGGGAGCCATCCCGAAAGCTACTTGAGGCCCGGCTGTCGGCTCCGCGTCCATGTTCCCGGTCGCGGAGGTGGTTGAGGGACCAGTCGCGAAGCCAACACCATTCTGTCTTTAAGTCTTCGCACTCGGGGTCAAGTAAGTCGTAGCACAAAAAGAAGTCGAAAAAGCATAGTTGCTCTTCGACTTATCCCCGTCCGTCAGCCGACTCGAGGGATGCGGGTGGTGCCCCTCCTGCGGCTCTGCGTTCTCCCCCCCTTCCCAGGACCGACCCCTGCCAAGCTTCTTCAGTTCTACGAAGCGATGCACGCCTTCTTTGGGCAGCCCGACTCTGCCAGTGTGCCTTCGAGCCCCGTGCACTTGGCTGGGGGCCCTGGGCCTTCGGCGTCTGTATCGTCGACCACAGTGCCGCAGGGTCCCCTTGGATCCAGGCCTGGATCCAGATCGGCATCGGTCAACCTTGTTACGCCTCCTCAGTGCCGACTCCATCAGCACCACGTCCGCCACTGGCGTTGGCTGTGTCCCCTGCCGACGTCGACCCCGGCTTCCTCCTCGAGGTAGACACGGAGCTGGGCCAGCGTCGACCGATGCCGGATCCGACGCCGGCTGGTTCTTTTTTGCCTCTGTTCTACCATAGCTCTTTGAGACCAGATTGGCAGCCAGAGGAGGGTGAGGAGGACTGGGAGGGTTCTGGGGGACCCTTTAACCGACCAGTTGGTGTACGAACAGGACTGGCGAGAGGAACTGGGGGAAGCCAGTGGTCTGGATACCTCACCAGACCTTGTCATGTTGTCTTCTTCTACCGTGGCTATGGAGGAGGGAGCATCAAACCCAGTGGTGTTGCGTAGGGCTGCCGAGGCTCTCCACCTCAAGCTACCTACGATGAAAGTCCGGTCTAACCTACTGACAGAGGTCCTTCAACCGTCAGCGAGCTCTTCGGAGCCCCTGCTGCCGTTCAATGAAGCCCTCATGGACATCCTTTTGGGCACGTGGCCCAGGACCAACAAAGGGACTCCTGTGGACAGGATGATTGCCCGACGCCACAGCCTTCCCCGGACAACCCCCTTTTCCTCTCCCAACACCCCACTCCTGAGAGCTTGGTGGTTCAAGCCTCCACTACTAAAGGCGCCTGCACCACCGGATAGGGAATCCAAAAAGCTGGACCACCTTGGGAAGAAAATGTTTTTTTCCTCCAGCTTGGGACTGCAGTTGGTAAACACCACATGTCTGTTGGCCCGTTACTCCTACACTGTGTGGGACACGGTGGCGCAGGTGCTACCTCAGTGCCCGGAGGAGGCCCGGGCCGTACTCTCCCGTGTAGTTGCCAAGGGGAGAGACGCAGTGAAGTTTACCATCTGCTGTGGGCTGGATACCGTCGACGCACTTGGCAGGACGATTTCCACATCAGTAGCCCTTCGACGCTACGCCTGGTTGCGTTCAACTGGTTTTTCCGGTTATACCCAATCCACCCTTATGGACATGCCCTTTGCCTTTTCGTCGACAAGGCAGACAACGTGCTAGAGCACTTTAAGGACTCTCGGGCTATGCCCAGCTACTTGGGCCTCTCCGCCACCCTCCTTGCGCAGTCTGCCTTTCGCCCCTTTCGTGGCTACGGAAGGGATGCCCCGCTACGTCCCGCCCAGAGCCACAGGCCGGCGCAAGCTGTTCAGCCCAGCGTGGCCGGGGACGTGGGAACCATCAGCGTGGTTCTGAGGGCCAGCGGGCGGGCCAGTCCTCAACAGCCCCCTCTGCAGCAGCCTCCAAACCCTCCTAGTCTGACCTTTCAGGGACACCAAATGCCAGTGGGTGGCAGGATCCGCCATCACCTCCCCTTCTGGCGCACCATTAAGTCAGACAGGTGGGTTTTGCAAATAGTCTGAAGGGGCTACTCCCTCCCCTTCGAGACTACACCTCCCTCCATGCCACCTCAGTACCATTGCATGTCAGAGGATCACCTGGCCCTTCTCCAACAGGACGTTCGGCACTCTTGGCCAAGGGTGCCATCGAGTGCGTTCCTGCCCCAGAAGTAGGTCGTGGTTGCTATTCCCGCTACTTTCTGGTACCCAAGAAGGACAAAGGCCTGGGTCCTATCTTGGATCTCAAGATTATCAACCGTTTCCTCCGGAAGGAGAAGTTCAAGATGTTGACGCTCGCTCAGGTCTTGTCTGCCCTCGACCCTGGAGACTGGATGGTAACATTGGACTTGCAGGACGCTTACTTTCACATCCCCGTCCTGCCGGCCCACTAGCGTTACGTACGGTTCATGGTAGGCCACAAGCACTTTCAGTTCACTGTGCTCCCCTTTGGCCTTACCAGTGCCCCTCTTTCTGTGAAAGTGATGGCAGTGGTCGTAGCTCATCTGCGCAGATCAGGGGTTCCAGTCTTCCCCTATCTTGACGACTGGCTGTTGAAGTCGGGCTCTCCCCAGGCTGTTGTCTCCCAACTCCAGACTACGGCCGACCTCCTGCATTCGCTGGGGTTCTCCAACAACATGCCGAAGTCACACCTGACTCCCTCTCAGAAGCTCCTCTTTATCAGAGCAGTTCTGGACACAACGCAGTTTCAGGTTTATTCTCCCGAACAGCGAGTCCGGGATGTTCAGGCTATGATTCCGATCTTTCAGCTCCTATCCCGGGATTCGTTCAGGATGACCCTGAGGCTGCTGGGCCTCATGGCCTCCTGCATCCTGGTGGTCGATCATGTCAGGTGGCATATGCGGGCTCGGCAGTGGGACCTGCAGTTCCAGTGGGCGCAGCATCAAGGGAATCTGGCCGATTGTGTCCAGATCTCGGAGGGCACTGCACGACAATTGCAGTGGTGGCTTATGGACCAGGATTGGGTCAATGACCGATCCCTCTCACTGCCCCAACAAGAACACACAGTGGTTACAGATGCATCCCTTCTGGGATGGGAAGGCCACATGGGAGAGGCGGAGATCAAAGGCCTCTGGTCTCCGGCGGAGTCCGAGCTCTACATCAACCTTCTGGAGCTTCGGGTGATTTGTCTTGCACTCAAAGCATTCCTTCCCTCTGTCCGGGGAAGAGTAGTGCAGGTGTTCACGGACAACCCCACCGCCATGTGGTACTGCAACAAACAGGGCGGGGTGGGGCCGTGAACCCTATGTCAAGAGGCCCTCTGCCTATGGACATGGCTGGAACATCAGGGCATATCCCTGGTGGTTCAACACCTGGCAGGTTCACTGAACGCCCGGGCGGATGAACTCAGCCGTGGGTGCATGATGGATCACAAATGTTGTCTTCACTCGGAGGTGGTGCAAGGTCTCTTTCAGCAGTGGGGAGAGCCTTGGTTAGATCTATGCGCCACCTAAGAGAATGCGCAATGTCAGCAATTCTGCACGTAGGAATTTCCAAGGCGGCACTCGCTAGGCGACGCTTTTCATTGCGAGTGGAGTTGCGGTCTTCTATACACCTTTCCGCCTATACCACTTCTGCCCAGAGTGCTGAAGAAAATCAAGCGCGACCGGGCCCAAGTCATTCTTGTGGCCCCGGATTGGGCACGAAGAGTCTGGTATCCCCAGCTGCTCAACATAGCCATCGATCCTCCAATCCGACTGCCTCTTCGGGAGGATTTTCTGTCGCAGCAGCAGGGGACGGTCCTCCACCCGAACCTGTCCAGCCTCCACCTCCTTGCGTGAAGATTGAGCAATGGCAGTTGACGTCATTTGACCTGCCTCCCGAAGTCTGTGATGTAATCTTGGCAGCTAGGCGTCCCTCCACTAAGACGGTATACGCCTACAGATGGAATAAAGTTGTGGCATGGTGCACAGTAGAGGCTGTGGATCCCTTTTGTGACCCTCTTTCTGAAGTTCTCTTGTTCCTCCTTTCTTTGGCCCAGCAGGGCTTTGCTCTGGACACTCTAAAGTGCTACCTCTCGGCCAATTCAGCCTTCCTCAGGCTCCCTGATCAGCCTTCTCTTTACAAGTCCCCTGTTGTAAATAGATTTCTTAAGGGCATTACTCCTCTTTTTCCTCCTGTTCCCTTCGTAATGCCCCAGTGGGACTTGAACTTGGTTCTGACATATCTTATGTGCGCTCCCTTTGAGCCACTGCATAACTGTCCTCTCAGACTTCTCACTTAGAAAACTGCCTTTCTAGTGGCCATCGCCTCTGCACGCAGGGTGAGTGAGCTGCAAGCTCTGTCTTCCAAGCCTCTCTTTCTGGCTGTCCATCAGGACAAGGTCGTCCTTAGAACTAGACCTTCCTTTCTTCCCAAGGTGGTTACTTCTTTCCACATTGGCCAAACCATCAATTTGCCCACCTTCTTTCTGCCTCCACATCCTTCGAAAGAGGAAGAGAGGCTCCACCTTCTGGACCCAAAACGTGCGCTTTCTTTCTACTTGTATCCCACCAAACAATTCCGAGTGGACGACCAGCTCTTTGTTGGTTACGTGAGCGCTAAGAAAGGTCGGGCCGTGCACAAATGGTCCACCTCCAGGTGGGTCGTTCTGTGCATTAAAGCCTGCTATTCTTTGGCTAAGAAGGAGCCTTCAGTGGGGCTGCGCGCCCATTCCACCAGGGCGACGGCAGCTACTACTGCTTTGGGACGAGGAGTCCCCCTAAATGACATCTGTCAGGCCGCAACGTGGGCATCGCTGCACACATTTACGAAACACTACTGCCTGGACAGCCAAGTCTGGAGAGACTGCTTATTTGGCCATTCTGTTCTCCAGGACTTTCTGGTGTGAACTTGGTTCGCAGGCCCACCTCCAGGGTTGGTATTGCTGGGGTATCTATTCTAAGGTAAGAAATCTATAACTAACTCTTTCAGATTAACAAGTTACTTACCTTCGGTAGCGATATATCTGTGAGAAACATAGGTTAGTTATAGATTCCTTAACGCCCCACCCATCCTCCCCGTTCTGCGAACTGACTTCTAGGGTTAAGGATATCCTTTCAGGGCCCTTGTTTTGTGCACCAGTGGTCAGTGTCTTACATGGCTCTGCGCTTCTGCCGTGGAAAGTCGTGTATAGAACTGATGTCAGCGCGCGAGGGCGGTGTCTATGTACCTACTGCGATGTCATCCCGGCGACCACGATGACGAACGCGGAGTCGACAGACACCACATTCCGATGCGTATGGGTACTGCTTAAGAAAAACTTTCCAGATCCATGTCTGACGCCTGGGGGTAATTCTGAGGTAAGTAATCTATAACTAACCTATGTTTCTTACAGATATATCGTTACCGAAGGTAAGTAACTTGTTTGTTACTCACCTTTTGTAATGCTTTTTCTGGTGGATACAGTAGCTGCCTGTGGATTCCTCACTGCCCCTCCCCGTTGCCTGCCTGCTTATCCTGAAAAATAATTAATGTATATTTATGTGATTTATTGTTTAAATCATGTGATGCTTGACTCTAGGAAAGTCAATGATAAGAATTTCTGGTT
The DNA here is from genome assembly GCF_964204655.1 of Triturus cristatus. Lineage (NCBI taxonomy): Eukaryota > Metazoa > Chordata > Amphibia > Caudata > Salamandridae > Triturus > Triturus cristatus. The sequence goes on along the minus strand of NC_140588.1, from coordinate 1,085,436,549 downwards.
TTGGCTATGTTTGTATACTGTGTATACTTGTGTAGTGTAGGTTCACCCATTCGCCTCGAAGGCACAGATAAAATGGGTGGAACTGACGTCAGCATGCCAACGAGGTCTTCTTTTGGCTCTGATGATGTCACGCAGAGTAGCGTGCAAAGCCGTTCCATTGTGACATCCTCGTCAAGGCGGGAGAGCTAAGAAAAAAAGTATCTGTGAAATGCTGCATACGGGGGTATTTCAAAAGGTGAGGAATCCACAGGCAGATACTGTTTCCACCAGAAAAAGTGTTACCGAAGGTAAGTAACTTGTTCTTTGGGCACAGGTGCATTTGGCCTTTGAAAAATTAAAGGACAGCAAGGCCACTGCCCTCTCTCTCTCTGCTTAGCTCCACCAGTTTGGCAGTTCCCCCTACAGCAGAGCCCCTTTTGATGCTTCAGTAGGGGCTACCAGCAGGCCTGGTCCAACCTCTAGAACCGGCCTGCACCATTGACCTAATTAAATTTCATAAATTACTGAAAAGGCCGCTGTTACCTCTTTAGAAGAGGTTCCTGTGATGGTGCGATGGCTTTTCACTGATTGCGTCCATCTTCTCTTGTCGGAACTTTGTGTAGCATAGGGATATTCCTTCGACAATGGGTGTGCGCTCTATAAATGTTGATGATAATAATCAGCTGGACCACAAAAGATTCTTAAGATTTTACATCTTTAGCTCCAAAGACCATCAGGTGGACGGTCAGATTTTGTCTGGTTCAAAGAATGGTAACGTGTGCAGAAAAGGACATTAAGAAGCAGCCTGCTGAAGTCTTGAGGGCTCATTCCGTCAAAGCCAAGACTGCTACCCCTGTTCTTGACATCTGTCAGGCCTTAACATGGACACCAGTGAAAATGTTCATGAAGCACTACTGCATTGACAGCAAGGGCATTTCACCTGTTTGGTTCTACTTGACTTCTTGGTCTGAGCCCACTCCACAGACCCTGCTTTAGTATGTAGTCTGAAGGTGAGGAATCTGCAATTTGAAGTATCCATCAGAAGAGTAAGTTACCTACCTTCGGCAACACTCTTACTGGTTGATACTTTAACTGTACATTCCTTACTGCCCTCTCACCTCCCGGTTCTGTGGCAGGGTCTCTTTTTATGATGTCAAATTCCCAAATTAAAGACCTGCACACTCCACTTGTTTTGTGCTCTGATTCCAGAGCCCAATAAGAGTCGAGCAAGAACCTGACGGCACACAGGGATGGTGCTTATATGCAGCTCTGTTACCACTTCCAAAACGTAACATAGTCAGTGCAGAGTTGCTCAGTATAACCTTGCGGCATGTGGGATCACTGCTATTAAAACTTCTAAAACATACTAATGCTTCACTAGAATATTTTAAGGTGAGGAATCTGTGGTTAAAGTATCCACCAAAAAGAGCATCACAGAGGTTAAGTAAATTATTCATTAGTACTGCCTTAATTGTTTTACTTTGAATAATAGTCTTTTAATTTCTCCAATAGACTTGGACGGCATATTGTGGCCCAAAACCAGTACAAACAATATTAAAGACCTTAATTGCCTGCAGGATTTTGCAGTCCATATGTTAAAGCTGTGCTCTGCGGGTGTATTCATGCTCATGTAGTTGAGATATGGACAGCATGCATCGTTTTTGTTTAGTCATTTGTATTGGTTTTTTTATTGGAAAATTACATGCTGTGTTTGAGATGCTTTTAGGGACTGAGTTATGTGCCCGATTCCACTTGACCTCCACATATCTTCCTTGTCCACTATAATGTTAAAACATGCTAACCCTCCTTTTTATTTTACTATGCTTGCTTTTGTCACATCCCTGTCCGAGGCTATTCTTGCTTGATATTCCTCCCAGGCACTGTGAAAGTAGAACTACATGTATCTAGTATTAGTAAGACTAAGTTGCTTACTGTAGTCAATCAGTCAAGCAATCAGGGGTTTATATGGATGTGTGGGGGTTGGGGGCGCAGCTGATCCGTCTGGGCGCTGGGGTTCACTCGAAGAGCTAGGTCTTGAGATCCTTCCTGAATTGGGTCAGCGAGTGGAGAGGCGGGGTGTTTCAGGTCTTGTCTGCGAGGTGGGAGAAGGATCTTCCTCTGGTTTTGGTCTTTTGGATCTGTGGAACCGTGGCCAGGGCCAGTTAGTCTTGTATGAGGAGCTTCAAGTTGATTTTTATTGTTGACTGGGAGCCAGTGAAGTTCTCAAAGGTGTTCGGTGATGTGGAAGACCTGTCTGACTTCAGTCTTTTAAACGTTCTGTAGTTTCCTGAGGAGTTTCTGGGTGATGTCAGCGTAGAGTATGTTGCCGTAGTCTAGTCTGCTGGTATTGAGTCCATGGGTCACTGTTTTTCTGGATTCTGTGGGGATCCATCTGAATGTCTTTTGAAGCAGGCAGAGCATGTGGAAGCAAGATGAGGATACGGCATTGAGCTGGTGGTTCATTGTTAGCGAGGTGTCAAGCATGATCCTGAGGTTACTTGCGAGGTCTGTGGTGGTTGGGGGTGGTCCCAGTTTGGCGGCCCACCAGGAGTTGTCCCACGCTGAAATGGTGGGTCCCAGGATGAGTACTTCAGTCTTGTCCGAGTTGAGCTTGAGGGAGCTATATTTCATCCAGGTGGCAACGGCCTTCATCCCTCTGTGGAACTTAATTCTGACAGTTGTGGGTTTGTTGGTGAGGGAAAGGATCAGCTGGGTGGTGTCAGCATTGGAAACGATATTGAGTCCTTGGTTTCTGACGATGGTAGCGAGGGGGGCTATGTAGACGTTGAAGACGGTGAGGCTCAGGGAGGTGCCCTGGGGCACTCCGCAGCTGATCTCTGTAGGTTCTGAGAGGAACGGAGGTAGTCTGGCTCACTGTGTTTGGCTGGAGTGGATCCAGTCCAGCGACTTGTCGCGGATGCCGGCATCATGGAGTCTCATGATTAGGGTGCGGTGGGAGACGGTATTGAAGGTGGCCGAGAGGTCCAGTAGGATGAGGGCTGTGGTTTAGCCTGGGTCGAGGATGTCATCGGTGGCGGCGAGGAGTGTGGTCTCGGTGCTTTGGTTGCTGCGGAAGCTGGATTGATAGATCTAAAGGATGTTTCCCTTCGATGAACTCTGAGAGTTGGGCTTTGATGGCCTTCTTCTTGAGGACTGCCGGGTCGGCAGGTGGCTCCTTTAGAAGGGGATTGATCTTGGTGTGTTTCCAGTCGGGGAAGGTGGCGGTCTCGATGGAGCAGTTGATGGTGCATCGAAGCTCTGGGGCGATGGAGGTGGCTGTTCTGTGAAAGATGTGATATGGTTGTTCAATAAAGCAATACCTAGCCGCATTAAGAAAAGATCCCGTACTATTCTTCAGTGTTCCTCTGTCGAGTGGCATACATCCAAACCTTTGACTAAGTCTCCTCATCATATAGACCAGTTAACCAATCATACTTTCCCAGGTGAATGCCTTTTTTCTGCTGGATCCGTCTTCGATGTGCCTTGACTGCGCTAATGTTTCTTGGTCATGGCATGATCATCCATGTGGCTTTCCTGATGAAGGCACTAAGCTTGCCGAAACGCGCGTAGATATATTGATATATTGAAGAACCATCATTGAATGAATTAACAAGCCACCAGAGTAATTTTTGTGTTTCTTTGCTTAAATTTTATGGTTTTTTTTTTTCATTTCATTTTGTTAATATGATTTGGAATGTTAGTTATGTTTTTCCATGTGATGGTCCTGACCTGTACAGTTAACATAACATGTATTTGTAAAGCGCACGTTCAGCCATAGGCATCTTGGCGCTGAATAACAGATGTTTGTTGTTACCCAACCCCAGTCACAGATCTGGGTTGAATCCATCATCATTCTTTAGCTCACTTTACCACCTCAGTTTAGACCCAGCTGTGACTGGGGGTGGGTGTCCGAAAAGTTTCAGCGCTCCGTCCATCATGTCTTTGGGTTTGCTTTGTTCGCCCTAAGTTGGCAGGGAATGCCCAGACGTGGTTTCTTGCTCACTTTGCCACTGGATTCAAGCTAGCCTGGCTGAAGAGGGGTGTTACCCCGAAACCAAACCCAGGATGCTTGTTTCCGGTTCAGGAAAGACCTGGCTTTGCAGTTCGAGCTGGACTGTTCCCATGAGGCATAGGGTCAAGACTAATTTGCATATAGCTGGGTCCAAACTGAGGTGGCGAAATGAGCGAAAGAACGATTATGTATTCAACCCAGATCTGTAACTGGGGGTGAGTTTCCGAAAAGTTTCTGCGCTCCGTCCATCATCTCCTTGTGTTTGCATTGTATTAATATGCCCATGGTCTGGACTTCACTGTTTGTCATTTTTGTTTTCATTGTATATCATTTGTGTATTTATATAGTATTTAGGCTTGTGATAGTTTTTTTTAAAAAACTTGTGGTACATTGAGTCGATATTTATCTCCTTTGAGCTATGGTCTTATCTTTCTTTGAGCCCAAGTAGTTGCCCAGGTATTGCTTTATTGAACTATTGTATTTTACCTGTCCTAGGAACAAATATTAGTAGCAGGGGGTCCCTTTTTTTGCATTGTGGAAGATGTGATATGGGCAAGGATCTGAGGGGGCTCCAGAGGGGATGCTCCTTATGGTCTTGAGTGTGTTGACTTTGGTGAGCAGAGTCTAGTTGAGCAGGATCTTTTTGGGTGCAGCGTGCTTGCGTGCAGTGGTGTCGGGCATGGTGGGAGGGTCTTGGGTGTCGAAGCTGTCGTGTATCTGACCTTGTGGTGGAAGACGGTGCTGAGTTTGTTGCTCGCCAGGGGCCTTCTTGAGGGGTGCCAGAAGATCGGTGCAGTTGGGAATCCATTGGTGGAGCTATTAGCGTCATTAGTTCTGCACTGTGTTCAGTAAGGCACCCTTCCTCCCAGTATCATGGATGCCATCCTAGGCAGCAATGACAATAACGTACATGACGTCTGCATATAGTGAGAGGCCTTGGACGCAGGCCCTCTAGCATCAATCTCTCGCTCACTGGCATTCTCTCCATTAATATGGCTCTGGAGTAACAATGTTATTTGCATGGAAAGAAATGGGGTTTGTGTTTTTAGATGACTTATTACTTTGGAGATAACTTATTTCCTCATTTAATTTTATTAGCAGCAGCAGCAGCAACAACAACAACAACAAGCGCAGCAGCAACAACAAGCGCAGCAGCAACAACAAGCGCAGCAGCAACAACAAGCGCAGCAGCAGCAGCAGCAACAACAACAGGCGCAGCAGCAACAAGCACAGCAGGTGACAACAGTGCCTCAAGCTCAGGGTCAGCCTTCTGGGCTGGGGATGCAGACCCTTCCCCCTCAGCAGCCCATGGTAAGTGTGTAGCCAGACTCACCAGGCTCTGGACATCCTCCTCAGTCGGTCATATTCCCCCACTCATGCTTCCTCCTTCAGAGGAGGGAGGTGTTTTATAGTTGAGAGAGTTTCTCTTCTTCCCTTTTAATGGAAGACTTTGTTGTTTCTTGGTGAATAGCTCGAAAGAGGGCATTAAATGTCAAATGAGACATTGCCCACTGGGCAGATCTGATCTGCAAGTTTTAGAAACACTTTTCAAGCCCTTGTTTCTTCATGGAAACATGTTTCTATATGCATCGATTGTTTTGTGGCCTGCTGTGGTAGAGCCCTGTCTGGTTACCCTGCCTGGCCAAAAGGGAAGATTGTAATCTTTGACTGGTGCCTAAGAATGAAAGTGTCAGTCTGCCTCCGTGCCATTTTCTGTTACCTCTATTTGAAGACTGTTTCAGACTCTGGACCTCAATACCACCACCCCCCTGAGACTGTAAAGTCAGTCTGAAGAGATATGGGGAGTGCCCAATTAGCAGACATGCTGCCTCTTGTATCGGATATGTCTCAAATATTTATACTCCTACATCCTCAGCTCCAGGCCCTTGATTTCTACAGTGCATGTCTTGCTCTGCTCTTGGGCGGAATGAGAATGAAACTGGAATGGTATGCCAGCTTGTCACATACCCATGTTGCATGCCTGAATAACCCGCCTGTGTCTGGTCTACAGCCAGGACGATTGGAGTGTGGCCGGAGGCTCTATACTAGCTTGAGTATTTCTCGCTGTTCTACATAAGATTTGTTTTTCTGTGCAGCAGGACTTTAAGGACTGTATTTTTTTCAAGGCACGTGTATTATTCCTTTTCCAAAGTATTTCGAAGGCTAGACTTCTTTTTGCAGGACACTTTTGGGTCCAATGCCTCTTGAAATTTCAGGGTGTTTTCACAAGAACATATTAGGCCCAGGAAGTATTCTCCGAGTCATTGATCTGCTTTAATAAGAGTTTATAGGGGGACATGCCAATAACCCCGTAAAATGCTCAAAGCTTTAAATTCACATGTTGCACATTGTTCCCTAAAGTGTTTAGTGGCCTACTTTTACAAACATAACCTAACCAAAGTGATGCTGTGTCGTCCCCTCAAGTCTAGGTTGTATCTCAATCGCTGTCTCGAGATATGTGGAGCATTTGGTACTTCATTAGTAAACTGCATCCATGATGTCAAAAACGCGTGGCACAAAAGTGTTGAAAAACAGATGCACATAGTGAGTGCAAACAAATTGCCTCAGTGGGGACAACTGAGGACCTGCACGCTTTTTTGTATTGTCGATAGAAAGTCCTAGACCTGACATTCACTGCCACAGAAGGACTGCTTTTGAGGTGCCCACCTTTTTAAGTACAGCTCCAAACCCTCATCAAGTGTCCCCAGGGCCTTGTCTTTCCTGGAAAGATACCCTGGCACCTGTTAGGAGCCCAACTGCCCCTGGTTCTTCTGGCGGTGGGAACTCCCACACCATCAGTTTGAAGATTCAATGGCCATGTTCATGAGTCTTAACCCCAGAGGCACTTGGGGGATAGGGCTTCTGATAGATGCATTTTCCCACACTTTTGTAACCTTGTGGATACGCCTTCCAAGCTTCAGATTGGTCTGGAAAGCTTTTTCTGATCAAGTGACTCCTCAGCACTTGAGAATGGTGCCTTGCTGCTCCATTTGTGATACCCCCTCTGGATTTGGTGTCACCAGGCTGTATTAGATGCTAACCAGTACTTTGGCATCTGTTCCTATTTTTAACACCTCATTGAGACAATCTGGAGAGCTTCATTTGTGTCTCCCTGACAAATTCCTTAACTATTCAACATCAACTAGGTCAAATATCTCCTCAAAAGAGTTCAGGTTGCCAGCCTTGCAGGCTGGATAGCACAATGATGTCCCTTTCAAACTCCCACGATGACTATATGTAGTATCTGGGATCCGGACCTGACCCCAGTATGTTCGTTCTCACCATACAGCCACCTCTTCCATGCACACCGAACCTGTGCTCACACAGAGGTTCAGCCGTGCCAGCGAGAGTCCCTTTGGCTTCACGATGAGGTTGCAGACATCATCTTGGTTAGCAGGTAGTCTGCTACTAAATCAATACAGGCCTCTGCTCCGTGTTCATATATTGATGTCAGTTTGATGGTGTAAGAAAGTGGCTCTATATTTACTGCACCAAAGTAAAGTTCAGGGTGCACAGAGTCCACAGTCCCCAGAGGTTTGGCAGAGGATAGCGTTAGATATAACCTCACTCTCTAAAGTGGTAACGTGGTCGAGCAGTAAGGCAGTATCAGAGGACAGTGTAAAGCATTTGTTGTACACACTCAAGTGGGCAAATGGTCTCACACACTCAAGAAGTGAACTCTAGGCCAATGGTTTATATATAAAAATATATAGTTTTATTTTAGAACCACAAGTAGGTATAAAAATATACTTTCTCCGAATGAGATGCTTTAGTTAAATACTTTCAATAGGCAATAGACTTTTGAATCCATTAGTTACAGTTGTTGCATTGAGCTCAATGGGACTTTTTAAGTAAATGCAATTTCAGTTACTTTACGTGTGATTTTCTTACTCACGGTTGGATCCTGGATTAAACCCTGGTGCATTTCCTGTAAACAGTTGTAAGAAATAGTTTTTGTTACACAGGCGATATTTAAGGAATATTTGTAAACTTGAAAAATCGACACTCAGAATAATTTCTGGCAGAAACCAGGCAATGTTATCCTATGGAGGAAAATCAAGTTATCGGTAAGTACGGTTGTAATTACTTTTCAGGTTCAGTGCTGGGCACCAAGATCCAGCACTGGGCTCTCTCCTGATAATAGGTGAGTAATTTTGTTTTCGTTTATCGGCTGATTTTTAGTGAATATTTTAAAGATTCAAAACTCGACACTTGGAAGAATTTCCAAGTGAAACCAGTTAATGTTACCCTATGGAGGAAAAGTGAGTTATCGGCATTTAGGTAAGTACTCGACTTGCAGAGTTAAGGCTCTGGGCATAGACTCAGGGGTCTCCCAGGGTCTGGTAGGTACAGTTGTTACACCCTCAGCGGCACAGGGGCAGCCGGGTGCAGAGAGAATTAGGCCCAATGTTAGCCTATGATGGGCAGGGGGCCTTTGGTTGGTGGCTGCTAGCAGGCAGGCCACGCGGCTGTAGGAGCTGGGCTCCTGGTCACTTACTCAGGGCAAGTGGGGAAGTAGATTAGGATAGATGTTGCACTCGGGCGGCTGGGTGCAGGGTGCTTTTGAGCCGTCGGGCGCTCAATGGATTTCAATGGAGAAGCTACAAGACGAACAAAGGCTGCAAGCTCTGGGACGAAGATTCTTCAGGTGCGATCACCACTTCGAGAGGTAAGTTGGGAAGCTGCAGGTTAGGTAGGCACCCAGGAGCTGGGCACAGGGGACCGCAGGGCGCCGGGTGCAGGCGTGTCTTTTCGCGTCGGAACATCTTAAGCTCTGCTGGTCGTGGTTGGAGGGGTCCCTGGTTCTGAGACTGCAGGTGTCATCAGGAGCGTCGAGGTGGGTCCTTGGGTGCTGGATTCTTGGTCACAGTCGCCGGGGGGACGTCCTTGGGGTCTTTCTCCACTCAGGCACAGGCCGGGCTTGGCGGGTGCAGTGTGCAGGAGTCGTGTTTCCTGGTTGGCACCAGGGGTTTGTTACTTGCTTTGAGCAGAACCACTGCTCGTGGGAGTCCCAGTCTTTGTAGATGAGCAAGGCAGTCCGATCCTCCGGGGTTTTTGAGGTTGCTGACCACTGGATACGCCGGGTTTTAGCAGGAGCAGGTTCGAGGATCGACAGGCCTGTAGGGCTGGGGCCAAGTCAGTTGGTGTCGTCCTCTTGTTAGCAGCTGCAAGGCAGGTCTTCTTTCTTTTTGTTCTTCTTTCTTGTTTCGGATTCGGGATCTGAAGAAGGAAGGTTCAGGGTGCCCCTAAATACTAAATTTAGGGGCATTACAGGTAGGTAGAAGTCAGGGACCAATGGGTCCCTTCCCTGGGGTGGGTACACCCCCTATCCTGCCACTCTCCAGTGGGAGGGGGGCAGGAGCCTAGTCCTGATTGGGTTGGGCTCCCCATCCTCAAGATGGCGAGAGCCCGGAGTTGTGCTTCACCTCGCCTCCCCCACCTGAGGGGTGGGGTTGGCAGAGGCTGGCACTCCCCCTTTCCTCACTTAGGTTTTTCTCGCCGATCTTCCCGCCAGAGTGGGGGTCAGAACCGGTAGGGGCCAGTTGCTGAGTACAGCAAGTGGCCTGGAGAAGCTCACAAAGGCGGCATGCCTTTGATGCTTCCCCTGCCCATCCTGGGGAGGAGACCTAGCACCTCGCCCAGGAGGTGCATTGTTGCAGACCCACGAGAGTGGATAGCTCTCTACCCAGGGGTCTAGCAACATGTCTGCTGTGTGGCAGCCTAGGCAGCCTCTCAGTCAGGACGCTGGTTGTTGGTCAGGTTCAGGGGGCATCTCTAAGATGCCCTCTGTCGTGCACTTTACATTAAATCCCACACTGGCATCAGTGTGAGTATATTGGGCTGAGAAGTTTGATATCAAACTTCTCAGTCTTCAGTGCAGCCATCACGGTACTGTGGAGTTCGTGATGACGACCTCTCAGCACCATTTACTCTTAATGGCGGCACTGCACTTACAGTGCCCAGGAATTGACCTGGGTACTGTAGGGGTACAGGGCTCATGCACCTGTACCCACACCACTGGCATAGGGCACCCATCTAGAGGGGTGACTGAGGTATGCCAGGGCAGTGTGTGTTGTGGGCATGGCACACAGGGATTTGTGCCATGTCGACTCTCTGTTTTGTTCTGCACCAAGACACTGAGCCTGCAAAGGCAGTGTGTGTGTGTCAGGGTACAGGGCCTCTAAGGGTGGCACAATAAGTGCTGCAGCCCTTAGGGGTCTTCTCTGGTCACAGGGCCCTGGGTACCTAGGGTACCATTTACCAGGGGCTGACATGTGGCCAGAGATGCCAATTGGGTTTAGGCTTCATGCAGTTTTAGGGAAGGAACACAGGCCCTGGGCACCTGATTGGCAGGAGCCCAGGGCACACTCAAAGTACATCAGCAATTCAGCAAAAAGTGGGGGCATACCATGCAAGAAAGATGGCACTTTCGCACAGATGGCATCAATCCTTTTAAACAGCAGCTTTCCAATGACTTCAAGTTTGCATTGTCCCACTCTCAGGTGGGCTTGGTGGTGGCTAAAGTTAAGGGCTTTCGGGCAACCGGTCTGCTTTCATGTGTTTGCATGGCAAACCCACCCTATATAGATCACCAGTGATGTTCTCAAGAGGGTGGGTTTATCACTTTGTTTATTGTTCATCAGTAAGATTTGAACCTTGTCATATCTTTTTTGATGGCATCTCTTCTCTCTTCTTTAACTGACGAACAGTTATCTGGTTCAACTCCTTACTGTTAAAAAGATTTTGGGGCTAATTATTACTTCTGCTCGCAGAGTCTGAGAGATTGAGGACCTATCAGTTCTTCCACCCTTCAGAATTATTACCAGGATAGACTGGTTCTGTTGGACACTTCTAACTGGCGATTTCTCATCTGTAGTACCGAGAACTTTTCACAGCAGTGCTCCTGCACTGTGGTAGGTGGCAAAGTGTGGTTCCACCTTGGTCTTGTTTTGACCTGGAAGTGACGGGACGGAGCTGCCTATAAACCCCACCCCTGCACACCAATGTCAGTTCCCTTCTTTACATGCCTTTGAACATCGATAGGAAGCTCCACTCACCTTTTTTTGTTGGTGACAAGTTTTAGACAATTTCTAATGTTCAAGGGAAGCATGTCCTCAGCCACAACTACAGGGTTAAATCCATGCTGCCGCTGCCCTAAACACATGTTGGGGACAGACTGCACAAGATGGTTCAACTCAACACAAACCAGACAGAAGCGCTGATCTTCGAGAACACCTCCCTGTAGAACGACTCCTGATGGCCTCCCCCCCACCCACCCGCCGAACTAGGACCCTCACCCACTCCGACTGACCATGCCCTCAACCATAGCATCCTTCTGGACAGTAAGCTCATTATGAAAAGACAGATCAACGCAGTTTCATCCGCTTACTTCATCACCTTTTGCATGCTCTTTAAGATCTTCAAGTGGCTCCCCTTTGACATCAGACAGATTGTGACCCAAACCCTTCAAACCAGCTGAATAGACTAGGGCAACGCACTCTACATTGGAACCTCCTCGCACCTCCTCAAGAGACTGCAGACCATACAGAATTTAGCAGCCAGGCTCATCCTTGACCTCCCCAAGCGGACCGACATCACTCCCCACCTCAAGAAGCTCCACTGGCTCCCCATTCAGAAGAGATATCCGTTTGAGATGGTGATCAACCAAGGAACAGCATAACTCAACTACAGCCTGAAGTTCCACCTTCTTTCCAGACACCTACTGTTTGCCTCCCCCCTCCTCGCTCACACCCCATGCAGCAACAGTGTATGCTGCTCCTTCTACCTAGACGCGAAGTCCTGGAACAGGCTCCCATTTTATCTCCGGACCTCATCCTCTCTGCCGGGATTCAGTAAGGAACTCAAGATCTAGCTGTTTAATTGAACCCTCCCTGCAGCAGTGCTCTTAGTGCCTGGATACCCTCACAGGTGATTTGCCAGTCTATACAAATCCAGATTGATTGATTCATGTTTGGCCCTGGGGCACAAATCAGTCATGACAGGAATGTGCCCTCATGCACCCACAATGGGTTTCAGGAACATGATGCGAAGCTGTACATTACAGAACATTGAAAGAAGCCATATAAGCCCCTCTCTAAGTAGAGCATGCACATGTTACCGCTGTAGAGGCTGATGCTGCGACAGAGTCCTCTTCGTGGTTGAGCTAAGTCAAAGTCCAAATCGAAACGGGAACTCAAGAAGGTGAAGCAGGACACAACCGCATCCCCCCACTCTCTAGCTAATGAGAAGTCACAGGGGTGTCCGGTGCCACTGATCTTGCTCTCAATCCTATGCTGATCTCCATGTCCGACCCTGTGCCGAATCCACATCGACCCCAACCGAGCTCACACTGACTCCAATCCAGCACAACCGGTTCCTGTACAATCTGATTCAGACAGAACCCATCCTTTACCACTGAGACTTCCTCAGCTGCTCCACTAGCTTTTCGGTTCAGACTCTGACCATAGTTTGTCACCACTTGGAGATGATGAGGATGGTTTATCTCCACATTATGATGATTACCCCTTGTATATGGATTTAAAAAAGGCCAGTGGGCTCCATACTTATTCTGATATAGAGTGGCTTTCCCCTCCTTGTGCTATCCACATAAGAGAGTACTTCCTTTGTGGTAGTCATCAGTCGTGCTGCTGGATTTACAACTTCCTCCCCCGATCCCGCGCCGATGACTCCATGCCATCCCTATCTTCCTCCCCGAGATGGACCCAGAGCTAGACCGACATTGGATCAGACGCCGGAGGGTACTTTTTTTCCCTTGTTCATCCCAGGTTTTCTCTCCCGCCCTGAAGGTGGTGATGAGGACTATGGAAGGGTCGCTGGACCCTTTGGCAGACCAGCTGGAAGAACAGGACTGAAGAGAGGACTTGGGTGACGCCAGTGGTCTGGACACTTCTCCAGACCTTGGCACGCTTTCTCCCCCTACCGTGGCTACGGAGGAGGGAGCGTCCTATGCTGTGGTGATGCGTAGGGCAGCCGAGGCCTCGGGCCTGGAGCTCCATTCAGTGGCAGTCGGGACTAATCTCCTGACAGAGGTGCTTCAACCTGCAACAACTTCCTCAGACCCCTCTTGCCCTTCAATGAAGCCTTACGAACATCCCTCTGGGAACTTAGTCCAAGCCGAACACAGGGGCTCCTGTGGAACGGACGATTGCCTGCCGCCACCGCCCAGCTCAGAGCAATCCCATTTTCCTCACCCAACACCCTTCACCCGAGAGCATGGTGGTCCAAGCTTCTTCTTCCAAGGATGCATTCCCTTTTGCTCCCCCAGACAGGGAATCCAAGAAGCTGGATCATCTTTGGAAGCGCATGTTCTCTTCCTCCAGTTTGGCACAGAGGTCCATGTATACTGCGTGCCTCTTGGGCAGATACTCCCATACAATCTGGGATACGGTGGCGCAAGTGCTGCCTCAGTGCCCGTAGGAGGGCCTGGCTGTTCTCTTCCAAGCCGTGGCAGATGGGAGACATGCAGCAAAATTCACGATTCGCTGTGGGCTGGATACCACCGACTTACTGAGTAGAAAGATTACCACGTCGGTAGCCCTTCGGCCCTACGCCTGGGTGAGGACATCTGCAAAAGAAAGATTTATGGACGGAATGCTAGACAATGCAAACATTCACCCCCAATCACAAGGATCTGGGTTTAATCCATCATTCTTTTGCTCACCACACCACCCCAGTTTGGACCCAGCCATATGCAAATCAGTCTTGACCCTGCTCCTTGTGGGAACAGTCCAGCCCGAACTGCCATGCCAGGTTCTCCCTGGACTGGAAACCAGCATCCTGGGACCGGTTTCAGGGCATCACCCTTCATCCGCCAGACTAGCTTGAATCCAGTGGCGTAGTGAGCACAGGACCACTGTCTGGGCATACCCTGCCAACTTAGGGCGATATATGCAAAAGAGACAATTGATGGATGGAATGCTGGACAATGCAAACATTCAGGGAGGGCCTGGCCTGGCAGTTCGGGCAGGACTGTTCCCATTGGGTGCAGGGTCAAGCCTGATTTGCATAAGGCTGTGTTCAAACTGGAATGGCATGGTGAGCAAAAAACTATTGATTCAGGCCCAGATCGCTGTACTGGGGTGAATGTATGACATTGTTCTGCATTCTGTCCATCAACTGCTATTTTTGCATTTGTCACCCCGAGTGAGACAGGTATGCCCAGACGTGGGTCCCCTGCTCTCCATGCCACTGTAATCAAGCTATCCTGGCTGATGAGGGGTGTACCCCGAAACCGGTCATAGGATACTTGTTTCCAATCCAGGGAGGACCTGGCTTGGCAGTTCGGGCTGGTCTGTTCCCGTTGGGCGCAGGGTAAAGACTGATTTGCATAAGGCTGGGTTCAAACTGGAATGGCATGGTGACCAAAAAAATGATGGATTTAGGCCCAGATCCCTCTACTGGGGTGAATGTATGACATTGTTCTGCATTCAGTCCATCAACTGTTGTTTTGCATGGGTGAATACATCTGGCTTTTCGGATAATGTTCAAGCAACTCTGCTGGACATGCCTTTTGATGGCCGTCGCCTTTTTGGCAACAAGGCAGACTCAGTGCTCAAGCACTTTAAGGATTCTCAAGCTATTGCCAGATCCTTAGGCCTCGCAGCAACTTCTCGTCCACCACAGTCTGCCTTTTGTGGCTACGGAAGGGGAACCCCACCACATCCGGCCCATTCTAGCCACCGGTCCAGGCAAGCTGCCCAGTCTGTGCGTGGCCGCGGGCGAGGGACCCAGCGACACGGGTCTGGGAGCCAGTGGTGGGCCTATGCACCCTCCCAATCCCCCCCCCCATCCAAAACCCTCCCACCCTCACCAACAGCCTCAAAACCCTCCTAGTCTGACCTTTCAGGTCCATCAGCGGCCAGTGGATGGCAGAATTCGCCATCACCTCCCCCTCTGGCAAACCATCACATCAGACAGGTGGGTTTTGCAGATAGTCCGAAGGGGCTACTCTTTCCCCTTTGAGACAACCCCTCCCTTCATGCCACCGTCTTGATCGCGTGTCAAAGGATCATTTGGCACTTCTCCACCAGGAAGTTTCAACTATCGTGGCCAACGGAGCTATCGAAAGGGTCCCTAGGCCAGAAGTAGGTCTTGGTTGCTATTCCTGCTACTTTCTGGTGCCCAAGAAGTACAAGGGCCTGCGTCCTATCCTAGACTTCAGGACCCTGGAGACTGGATGGTGGCGCTGGACTTGCAAGATGCCTATTTTAATATCCACGTCCTGCCAGCCCACAGACGCTACCTATGTTTCACGGTAGGCCACGCGCATTTTCAGTTCACCGTGCTCCCTCGGGTGTTCAAGAAAGTGATGGCGGTGTTCGCAGCTCATCTGCCCCCATCAGGGGTTCCAGTCTTCCCCTATCTCGACGACTGGCTGTTGAAGGCGGGCTCGCCCCAGGCTGTCGTCTCCCACCTCCAGGCTACGGCAGTCCTCCTGCATTCACTGGGGTTCACTATCAACATCCAAAGTCACACCTTACTCCCTCTCAGTTGCTCCTTTTAATCGGAGCTGTTCTGGACACAGTGTTGTTTCGGGCTTATCCTGCTGAACAGCGAGTCTGGGCTATGATACCAATGTTTTGGCTTCTATCCCAGATTCCGGTGAGAATGACCCCGAGGCTGCTGGGCCTCATGGCCTCCTGCATCCTGTTGGTGGATCATGCCAGATGGCATGTGTGGACTCTGCAGTGGGACCTGAAGTTCCAGTGGGCGCAGCTTCAGGGGAATCACTTTGACTACGTCCAGATCTCTGAGGGAACTGCAGTGGTGGTTAACGAACCAGGATTGGGTCAGAGGCAGATCACTCTCCTTTCACCAACCAGACCTCACGATGCAACACTCCTGGGATGGGGCAGCCATCTGGGAGAGGTGGAGATCAGAGGCCTCTGGTCTCCGGCAGAGTCTGGGCTCCACATCAACCATCTGGAGCTCTGGGCGATTCATCTGGCACTGAAGGCATTCCTCCCATCCCTCAAGGGGAAGACAGTGCAGGTGTTCACAGACCACACCACTCATGTGGTACTGCAACAAACAGGGCGAGTGGGGTCTAGGACCCTTTGTCAAGAGGCTCTTCGCCTTTGGACATGGCTGGAACATCAGGGCATGCATGACCCTGGTGGTTCAAAACATGGCGGGTTCTCTGAACACCACACCGGACAAACTGTGCCTCGTGAATCAGAAATGACGTCTTCACTCAGAGGTGGTGCAAGGTCTCTTTTTAGCAGTGGGGCGAGCCTTGGTTAGATCTGTTTGCCACCGAAGAGAACGCGCAATGTCAGCAGTTTTGCGAGTTGGAGTTTCCAAGGCGGCTCTCGCTCGGCGATGCTTTTTGTCACGAGTGGAGCTGCGGCTTCCTGTAGGCCTTTCCACTTGCACCACTTCTGCCTCAAGTGCTGAATAAGATCATGCACAACCGGGCCCAAGTCATTGTTGTGGCCCCAGACTGGGCACGAAGAGTCTAGTATACTGAGCTCTTGAGCTTGGCTATAGATCCTCCAATCAGACTGCCCCTTTAGGTGGATCTTCTGTCGCAACAGCAGGCGAGGGTCCTCCACCTGAACCTGTCCCGCCTCCACCTCCTTGCGTGGAGTTTGAGCGGCGACAGTTGACAGCTTTTGATCTTATCAGCCAGGCGTCCCTCCACTAAGACGGTATACACCTGTCGATGGAACAAGTTTGTGGCATGGTGCACAGTAAAGGCTGTGGATCCGCTCTCTGCCCCTCTTTCTGAGGTTCTTTTGTTCCTTCTTTCTTTGGCCCAGCAGGGCTCTGCTCTGGGCACTCTTAAAGGCTATTTGGCAGACATTTCTACTTTCTTTCGGCTACCAGATCAGCCCTCTTTGTTCATGTCCCCTACTGTTAACAGGTTCTTTAAGGTCGTTATTCACCTTATTCCTCCATCTCCTTTCATAATGCGTCAGTGGGACTTGAACCTTGTCATGATTTACCTTGTGTGCTGTCCCTTTGAGCCTCTTCACAACTGTCCTCTCAGGCTTCTTATCTGAAGACTACCTTTCTTGTTGCCATCACCTCTGTAGGAGAGTAGGATCTGCTTCTTATAGTCACCCCCACTTTTTGCTGGTGTTTCACTGTTTTTTTACTTTACTCTGGCTGGGACCCTGCTATTCAGGGCCCCGGCCGAACTGCTTCCTCTCTAAATTGATTGCATGTACTTTAGGTACACTCCAGATTGGAGTTTGGGGTACCCTTATGAGTCCCTAGTATATAGGGCATAGGTACACCAGAGGCCTACCAGGGGCTGAAGCATGTATTGCGCCACCCCTGGGGAAGCCCTTCAAAATGACACCACAGGTCTGCTACTGCAGCTTGGGTAAGGTGGTGCATGCACCCCTTAATGAGGTATAGGTTCACTATACCTCACCTATCACTGCACATAGTAACCTATCTATCACCCCTATGGCAGGCCTTATCAATCCTGAAGGCAAGGTGCTTGGTTATATGTGAGTGGGTACCCAGGCATGAGCTGAGCCCCTCTGCAGCCTTTGGAATCTCTTCTCCTTGGTTGTCAGTGGTGCAGCCTAACCATATACTCTTAAGTGCATTATATCTAAAACGGTTAATGCTAACTTTGGACTGGCTGCACGGAAATATGTCGTGCTTGGTGTCAAACACTTTGGAATCATACCTCCACATCAATTCTTGATGTGAGAATATGATCCCACCCTTCTAGAGGGAGAGACATGACCGCACCGGTATACCCGGTACCAACTTAACTGAGCCCTGGCATCACAAAATGGATGCTGCAGCCACAGACACGGGTTTGGCCTCCTGCTGCTGACTGAAACTCCAGCAGGGGAGGCCTGGACAATAGGTTTCCTGTCACAGGGAGGTGTAACCACCTCCCAGACAGGCTTATGTGTATTGGGGCTGGGTGGGAGGACTCTGAGTGCTTTGAAGTCTTGCACTGGGGGCACATTTGGTGTGTGTCCCTGTGCATAGTCCAGCTCAAACCGGTTCAGGAACTTCTAGCCCCTGCTCTGGCACGAAACTGGACAAAGGAAAAGGGTGTAGCCACCCCTCTTTCCAAACCCTCCCATAGGTGGGTCCCCAGAGTTAGTCCAACCCCTTCCTTAGGTATAAGTAAGGAACCTCTGTAACCAGAACTTTAGATATACCTGGACGAATCTCTGAAGCTGAATCCTGGAACTTCGACGCTCTACTAAAGACCAGAGGACTGAAGAAATCTCCCTTGGGGTCAAGGAGTGACTCCCCTGCTTGGCAGGCACCAACGAAGCATTTTGGCGGTCTGCATCTACGAAGCTCCCGCCGGACTCCGAAGTAATTGCAGCCCAGGAAGAGGATTTCTAGACATCTCAGAGGCCGACCAGAGTCCCCAGCAAAGCTGAGACCCACAGCCCTCGTGAGTAGCGTGGAACCGGAGCTCCTTGTCACCGTGCACTTTTGCAAGTGCATTGACTTCTCGACTTCTCTGTGACCCAGACTCTGTCCCCTCCGCTTTCAGGTTCTTCTCGACTTCGATCCAGGCTTGGATCTTCGGACACTTCACATCTTACCGGCAGCAGCACTTCTTTGCCAGCTCCCATTGAAATCGACGACGCGACCCAACACCATTTGACACATATGCACCCGGCTTCCCTGGGTGAGGTAACTCGAGTACTCCGGTGCTCCCATGGGTGTTGATTCTAGAACTTGCTAAGTCCCAAAGGGTTTGGTCCTGAATCATTTCGAAGTGTCCCTAATCTTTAAAAATCTAACCGCGACTTTCCCCATAGAAGCTAACAGGAGCTCGCGGCTGTGTTCTCACACTGCACACGGCCCCCGTGGATCCCCTGTGTCACTACCTTGGGTGGTTCCTTGGGTTCCCAGCGATTCTACAGGCTCTAGGCCTTGTGTCTAGCTAAGTCGTGATTCTTATACCACTATTTTAGTATATGGTTTGGCTCGCCCCAGGGCCTGATGTGTATTTGTGCTTATTACTGGTGATATTTGAAGTGTAACTTACGCGTTTTGACCTCTAGCTTCATAAAGATACTAGGAGAGTGTGTTTAGAAATAAATACATATATTTTATATATATACTTGGTGTGGTTGTCTTTCATTTAGCCATTCAAGAAATTATAGACTAGTAAAACAAGCTACTTTACATTCCTACAAGACTTAGCCTGAAGGGTGCTCTCCATAGCTACCACTAGGATAGCTTTCAATAAAGGTTGTCTTTAACCAATTCACCATAAGGGGTTGTTTGGACTGGTACAGGGTGCCCACTATAACTAGTGGACAGCATATACCAGGCCAACTTCTCACAACCTCTGCTCCCAGGCTCTTTCTTCTAAGCCCCCTTTCTTCTCTGTGCATCCGGACAAAGTGGTGCTTCGAACAATACCCTTGTTCCATCCAAAAGGAGTTATACCTTTTCACATGGGACAAACCATTAATTTGCCCACCTTCTTCCCACCTCCGTACTCTTCCAAGGAGGAGGAGACACTCCACCGTCTGGACCCTAAACGTGCGCTGTCCTTCTACCTTGACCGCACTAAAGATTTCCGTGTGGATGATCAACTTTTCATTGGCTATGTGGGTGCCAAGAAAGGGCAGGCTGTCCAAAAGTGCACCATCTCAAAATGTGCTGTCCGTTGTATAAAGATTGCTATGCTTTATCTAAAAAGAAACCTCCAGCGGGGCTGCGGGCTCATTCCACTGAGCTACTGCAGCAACTACTGCTTTGTCACCTGGAGTCCCTCTTATTGACATCTGCCAGGTAGCCATGTGGGCATCTGTGCACTCATTCACCAGACATTACTGCCTGGATAGCCAAGTCCTGAGGGACGGCTACTTTGCCCGTTTTGTCCTCCAGGACGTTTTGGTGTGAACTTGGTTCGCAGACCCTCCTCCGGGGATGGTATTGCTGGGGTATCTATTCTAAGGTAAGGAATATATAACTCTCTTTCAGATGAGCAAGTTACTTACCTTAGGTAACAATGTATCTGTAAAAGACATAGGTTAGTTATATATTCCTTACCGCCCCACCCATCCTTCCCGCTCTACAAACTGACTTCTAGGGATAGGGACTCCCTTACAGGGCCCCAGTTGTGGTGCACCAGTGATCAGTGTCTTGCATGGCTCTGCGCTTCTGGCGTGGAAAGTCGTGTCTGAACTGACGTCAGGACGCAGGGCCGGCGTCTAAGTAGACAACGTGACGTCATCCCGGTGACCACAACGCCAGCGAACACAGAGTAGACTGACGCGCAGGGGTACTTCTAAGAGAAAAAAAATCCCTGAATCTAGTTTGACGCCTAGGGGTAATTCTAAGGTAAGGAATTTATAACCAACCTATGTCTCATACAGATACATCGTTACCGAAAGTAAGTAACTTGTTCTACAGCATTAAGACCCAACTGCCTCATTATTTCAGCTGAGGGATGATGTCCTTTGTTTACAAGGGACATGTTTGTGGAGAGGCACCAGCTGGGCATGCACAAATTCCTGGATTATGCCTACATACAGGTAAAAATACAGTCCTAATGGTCCTCCAGCACATCTGAGCCCCGGAGCTAGTACGGTGGGTAGAGTTTCCTTACTAGACTTGGTGTTCTCTGTGGGTAATATTAGTCTGCCGGAGTTGGAATGCTTTGTTTAGTTTCTTGTCTCTCAATTTTGTAATGTATCTTGTTTTGATCTATTATTTAAGACATAAGTTGGAAAACATCTGTAGAGCCTTCTGTCTTTCACTCAAGATGCCTTTCCAGGATGAGAAACATGATCCTTGGTCTCAGAATTGACCCATTCTCTTAGCATTCAGGGCCTCAATAAAGTGCATAAACTCCTAGAGTTTAGAGCCATTGGATTGATGCTGCTAGTGTTCCTGTGGGAGCAGCGATCAAGGCTGGTGCAGATGAACAGTATGAGTTTCATTGTTTACGTCCTCAAGCAGTAGGAAAGTAGATCAGTCAATGTGATAGATCAATCTAGCCGCAGATTGCTCATCTTTTTAAATCTTTCCAGGTGTCAGACTGGATCCGTAGATATTTCAGCAGTCCCTCTGTGCACCGGAGACGTCGCCTTACAATTCTGTGATGATGTTGACTCCGGTTGTAACATATGTGGAATCCTAGAAGTCCCCTCCGACGCACGGACGTCAGTTTCTTCTTTTACGCGCTGCCTTCCTCAGGCCTTTTCTGGCCTACTTCAAAAGTCAGTTGGGAATGGTGTGTCTTTTTCACATGTCGTCAGGTTTTAAGCCTTGTGGGTCTTGTACTCTGTAAATGTTGGCTACAGACCCGCATTCCATTTGTATGTGGTGTTTGGAGGAACACCACGACTACGAGAATTGCATCTTCTGCCATAGGCTGAAGTTGAAGACACTCAAGGAATGTTGCATGAAGTTACTGGCGGCTCATCTGTTCCGGTCCTGGGAGTCTTCACTGCCTTGTTCTTCCAAAACAGAGGTCCATTCACAGGGCTGTTCCAAGAGCTGAAGCTGATCTCCGGGGCGTCGCTCTCCAAAGACGTCCAAAGGTAAGTGCAGGCGTTAGAAGTTGCAACACCCCTGACTTCACTGCATGGAAACACCGTCTTCCACGGCTGCTCCTGCTTGCTGGTTGAGGAGGCCGTACCTGACTCGACCCCACATCTCCCTGTCTTTCCAGGAGCCGGGGCATCGATAACCCAGATGAGGGAGTACTATAACTCTCTACATCTCATCTTTTAGCCCCTGCCTTCCTCTGGAGAGCCCTCGGGTCCCAGGGAGGTGAGTGGAGCTATGCCGGTGGGTTCGCCCACATTGGTGCCATCTGAGTCGTTGGGTCGGCACCTGCCGACTCCGCTTCGGCGCTGGTGCACAGCCCTTGGGGGACTCCAACTTTGGCATCTGTTCTTGTTCAGCCGGCTTCTGCTTTGACGTCAGCAGCGCTGATCGAAGACACTCCTCTTCTTATCACCATTGAAGCGTCGTTTCCTCGGCATCTATCAACCTCTGGTGCAGAGCCGATAGAGCAAAGCGAGGGAAGTGTGGCATTTTCACTTCCTTCTCATGGTAAGAGTCACCTTGTGGAAGGTGAAACAAGGGAGTCTGGGCCATTTCTTGTCACTTCTGTTATGAGATTATTCCACCTCAAGTGGAGGAGAGTTGGATATCTTCACTTGGTGAGGCTGACGGCTGGAGTCTTCCCCAGCCTCGGGCTACTTTCCCCTCCTAGTCTCACTACTGAGGCAAGTTCCTCCTTTGCTGATAAGTTGAGGAGAGTGGCCGCAGTTTTGGAGTTGTCACTGCCTACAGTGGAGAATTCCACCAACCCTCTCATTGATGTCCTTTATCAAGGTCAGATTGGGGAAGAACCTGTTCTTCCATACAGTGAGGCTCTGTTCGGCATATTGTTGGGAATCTGGGCCAATCCTGATTGAGGGGTCTCGTGGATCGTGCTATATCTCAAAGGCACCTGCCTTCTCCTGAAGACAGTTTGTCTCCTCAGGCACCCTACCACTCATAGTCTGGTAGTTCAGGCTGCCTCAGCGTCACAGGATATGGATTTCCGCCTAACACTCCTGAGGGAGTCAAGATGCATCTGGCAAGCACATCTTTTCTTCAACTTGTTCAATCAATCCATTTGTAAAGCGCGCTACTCACCCGTGAAAGTCTCAAGGCACGGGGGGGGCTGCTGCTACTGCTCAAACATCCAGGTCTTAAGTAGCCTCCTGAAGGTAAGGAGGTCTTCAGTCTTTCGTAGGAGGATGGGGAGGTGTGAGAAAGTGGCTCTGTATATACTGTGCCCAAATAGGTACAGTGTGTGCAGAGTCCACAGTCCCCAGAGGTTTGACAGAGGCTAAAGTTAGATATAACCTTACTCTCTAAAGTGGTAGCTTGGTCGAGCAGTAAGTCAGTATCAGAGGACAGTGTAAAGCATTTGTTGTACACACTCAGTCAGCAAATGGTTTCACACACTCAATAACTGAACTCTAGGCCAATGGTTTATATATAAAAAATATATGCTTATTTTATTTTAGAACCAACAATAGGTATTAAAATATACTTTCTCAGAATGAGATGCTTTATATAAATACTTTTGCAATATGCAATTGACTTTTGTAGATAGTTACAGATTGTTGCAATAGGCAATACAATTTCAAACACAATAATACATTGAGCTCAATGGAAGTTTTAAGTTATTTGAAATAGATTACTTTCTGGAGTACTTTTCTAACTCCAGGACTGGATTCTAGATTCAGTCCTGGGACAGTTTTTGGAAACAAGTGAGTAAAGT
The DNA here is from genome assembly GCF_964204655.1 of Triturus cristatus. NCBI lineage: Eukaryota > Metazoa > Chordata > Amphibia > Caudata > Salamandridae > Triturus > Triturus cristatus. The sequence continues at coordinate 1,085,413,300 of NC_140588.1, read as the reverse complement.
CGACTTAGTTAATGTTGTGATTTTTAGGCAATATTTTGCTATTTTAAAAGTTGACACTTAGAAAACATTTCATAGAAAAACAGTCAATGATTCCTTATGGGAGAAAATTCAAGTTACAGGTATGGTATGTTCTCGTTACTTTTGTAATCCAGTACTGGGCTCCTAGGCTCAGTACTGAGACCTCAATCTAAAACAGGTAAGCAATTACGTTTTCAGAGTTGGCACGATTTTTAAAGATTATTTGTAGTTTGCAAAAATTGACCAAAGAAATTTCACAGAAAAACAGTCTATGATTTCCTATAGAAGAAAATTGGGTTAATGGTAAGTACGGTTGTGAGTACTTTTCAGGTTCAGTGCTGGGCACCAAAATCCAGCACTGGGATCTCTCCTAATAGCAGGTGAGTATTTTCGGTTTCGTTACTCGTTTGATTTTTGGTGAATATTTTAAGTTTTAGAAACTCCACACTTAGAAGAAATTTCAGAAGAAACCAGTCAATGTTACCCTATGGAGGAAAATTGGGTTATCGGCGTTTGGGTAAGTACTCTCCTGTGGGAGGGGGGCAGTAGCCTAGTCCTGATTGGGCAGCGCCTCCCATCTTCAAGATTGCGAGTGCCCAGAGATGTGCTTCACCTCGCCACCCCCACCTGAGGGGTGTTATTTTTTTTTTTTGTTTTTTTTTTAGCAGAGTTTTATATAGCGCGAACTTGACCCGAATCCAATCGGGTATCAGAGCGCTTTACATGGCACCAGTTACGACACAGATTCATATTTTCTTTTATTGTTCGGCACGGGGAGATTAAGTACTTTGTCCAGAATCACAGGAGGTTTAGCGTCGTTACCGAGACTCGAACCCAGTTCCCCCAGGTCCGAGGTCGAGCGCCCTAACCGTTAGGCCAACTCCTCTCCCCCAAGGCTGGCACATCCCCTGTCCTTATTTGGGGTTTCCGGCCAGTCTTCCCGCCAGAGTGGGGGCAGCAAGTGGCCGGGGAGACCTTGCACCTCGCCCAGGATGTGCATTGTTGCAGGCCCAGGAGAGCGGGGACTCTCCTACCCAGGGGTCCAGCAACATGTCTGCTGTGTGGCAGCCTCCCAGACTAGACATGGATTGTAGGTTAGGTTTCAGGGGGCATCTCTAAGATGCCCTCTGTAGTGCTTTGTACATTAAATCCCACACTGGCATCAGTGTGGGTTTAATGTGCTGAGAAGTTTGATACCAAACTTCTCAGTCTTCAGTGTTGCCATTATGGTGCTGTGGAGTTCGTGTTTGACTAGCTCTCAGCACCATGTACTCTTAAATGGCAGCACTGCACTTACAGTGCCCAGGAATGGACCTGGGTACTGTAGGGGCACAGGGTTCATTTGTTATTTGTTAATTTATTTGTTAATTTAATCTTGTATAGCGCATATATACCGACAGGTCTCATAGCGCTCTGACAGAGGAAGAAACATAATCAGTGGAGCGGACCCGGTCCTCAGGTACTGGAGGGCCTTGCAACCATGTCAAAAGCTTCTCTGAAAAGGAACGTTTTTAGTTTTTTTCGGAAAGGTAGAAGTCTGGGTTCTTTCCGGAGCTCTCCGGGCAACTGATTCCAGAATTGTGGCAGAAGGACCGAGAAAGCTCTCCCTCCTTTGGCCGTGGTGTTAATACATGGACAGATTAGTCTGCCGGCTTCCGCAGAGCGCAGCGCGCGTCCAGGCACGTATTTGAGTACCCGTTCTTTTATGTACTCTGGGGCGTGTATATAAAGACCTTTGTGGGTGATGCACAATCCCTTGAACTTAGCTCTTTGCCTAATGGGTAGCCAGTGTAATTCACTCAGCAGGGGGGTGGCATGAGTTCTTCTGGGCAGTCTAAAAATAAGCCTGGCTGCGTCGTTCAGTACAATCTGAAGTTTGTTAGTGAGTTTCTGGGGTAACCCAACACACAGCGCGTTCCCATAGTCGAGTCTAGAAACAATAGTTGCTGCTACAATCATTTTCATAGTCGAGACCGAAAGAAGAGGAACCAGTTTCCTCAACTGACGCAAAAGACCTATACCGGTTCCGACCACCGCATTAACTTGATTAGTCATTGAAAGCTCCAAATGGATCTTTATGCCCAGACTTTTCACCACTGGTACTGGATTGGGGGGGAATCCTAGCTCCTGGTGCCAGAATTGATCGCTCCAGGGGTTGTCTTTAGTTGAAATTGCTAGGACTTCCGTCTTGTCTGGGTTGATTTTTAAGGAGTTGGCAGTCATCCAGTTGACTGTGAACCTAAGTATGCTCTGAGGAGACTGTTGGGCGTAGGCCGAGTTGTCAATCCTTAGGATGAGTTGAGTATCATCCGCATAATTGAAAACTCGGCAGTCCATTTTGGCTAGCGCAGACACCAAGGGCTGTAGGTATATATTAAAGAGAAGGGGGGACAGTGCGGATCCTTGAGGGACCCCGCAAGAGATGATACCCTTTTCCGATACCTGCTCAGCCACTTGGATCCTCTGCGTTCTTCCTGATAGGAGGGATTCTAGCCATTTGTGGACCTGCCCTTGAATGCCCAGGTCTGCCAATCGGGAGAGTAGTTTTTGGTGGCAGACCGTATCGAACGCTGCTGACAGATCTAGTAAAATCAGAGCGCTCGATTCTTTATTATCGGCCTTTCGCCTGAGTTCGTCCAGGACTGAGAGCATAACCAGCTCCGTACTATGATGGGCTCTGAAGCCTGCCTGATGGGCATGGAGAATCTCGTGTTCCTCCAGAAATGCTGAGAGAGTCCTCAAGACGTGTTTCTCCATGACCTTCGCCAGAAAGGGGAGATGAGAAATAGGCCTGTAGTATTTTAATTCAGTCCTGTCTGCCCCTAGTTTTTTAAAAAGAGAAATAACTCTGGCCTCCTTCATATTAGCGGGGACCTGGCCGGAGAGTGAGAATCTGATTTTCTCATGCTCCTGTGCCCACACCACTGGCATAGGACACCCAGCTAGAGGGGTGGCTGATGTATGCCAGGGCAGTGTAGGTGGTGAGCATGGCACACAGGGATGTGTACCATGTCGACTCTTTGTTTTGTCTTGTACCCAGACACTCAGCCTGCAAGGGCAGTGTGTGTGTGTGTGTGTGTGTGTTAGGGTACAGGGCCTCTAAGGGTGGCACAATGAGTGCTGTAGCCCTTATAGGCCTTCCCTGGTCACAAGGCCCTGGGTACCTAGGGTACCATTTACCAGGGGCTGACATGTGGCCAGGGTTCGCTAATTTTGGATTTGAGATTTTTAGGAAAGGAACATAGGCCCTGGGCACCTAATTGGCAGGAGTCCAGGACACACTCAGTCAAAGTACATTCAACAATTCAGCAAAAAGTGGGGGCATACCATGCAAGAAAGATGGCACTTTCTCACAGGAGGGTGTTTCAGGACTTGGCGGCGAGGTAGGAGAATGATCTGCTGCCGGTGGTCGCTCTCTGGATGCGGGCGACTGTGGCGAGGGCGAGGTCGGCGGAGCGTAGCTGGCGGTTCGGGGTGTAGAATGTGAGTCGTTTGTTGAGGTACGCTGGTCCGGTGTTGTGGAGTGCTTTGTGTGCGTGGGTGAGGAGCTTGAAGGTGATCCTCTTGTTGATGGGAAGCCAGTGCAGGCCTCTCAGGTGGGGTGTGATGTGGCTGTGGCGAGGGATGTCGAGGATCAGGCGTGCAAAGGCGTTCTGTTTTAAGGTCCACAAACATCTGTTGTGTTCTTGGGTGATTTTCCCCAAGCTTTGTGGGATTCTTTGCAGACTATGTCGCCATCACTTCTGGATAAGCCTACATTCTGATGTTGAGCAGCTGATTAGAGACATCCATTGGTCAGCTAAGCTAATAATTAGATGCGGCATGGATACTAGTGATTCAGTAGGTCGGACCATGGCATCTTCGGTGGCGCAATGGTGCCGTGCATTTTTTAAGAACTTCATGTTTTTCAGAGGCTGTCCAGGCGACTTTGGTCGATATGCCCTTTGACGGCGCCCATCTTTTTGGTGTTCAGGCCGACTCAGCATTAAGGCACTTCCGTGATGGTTGAAGTGATACAGATTCTTAATGACTCTTTCTCGGTTTATGTTCTTTAGTTGTCCCTGTACTTGTGTTGTGAGGGTGATACTGGATTTTAATTTTTTCGAGGCACTAGCTTTGTTAGGACATTGACATGTCCGCCTTTTGGTTACACCAAATTGGTGTTCCTGCGAGTAGCAGATGTTATTGTTTCAATACTGTTTTAACAGTTTATGTGGTAAAGGATGCCTTAGTTATGTTTTTGCCTTTTTCTTTTTCCTCTGAAAATGGGCTTCGTGCTCAAGAGGTCATTTGCAGGTGATTTGTCTTCCGGTTAGGGAGTTTACCTTTGAACATGCTTCTTCGAAGCAGTTCAGTATGCTGGTATGCATTGCTGTTGATTTACAGTAATTCTTATAGATCATGTACGTATGCCAATTATGAGACCTTGTATTCAGAGTGTACACTTGTTTTTGGTGTATACTCTGCATTTCCACTTCAGGGTAATTTTGTTCTCTGGATTGTCCAACACATTCCTTTTTATTTCTTTAGCGGAGTGCACTTTTCATCGAATTGAAGTGGTGCACGGATAGCTTTTGCATTGGATAATTTTTGGGTTATGTTTTTTGGCGAGGGGGGTCAGTCCAGGTTTATTATGTGATGTGTTCCAAACCTGCGCATAGGAATTTTCCATGGGAGTGTGCTCCCTTTTTACTGGTGCCATTATGTTTGGCAATTCAAGGTGTCTGTTTTGTATTCTTCTGAATACTTAAATTCTTGGTTTCTTTTGTTTTTGGAGGTGTTACTTATTCTTATGTTAAATTTTGCTACATGGTTGTCCCGTGAGCTCTACTTCTGAGGTTATCTGAGATGTAGTGGCTGAACAATTTACCTTAGTGCTGTTCACTACCATGTCTTACATGGTTGAGAAGATTTCTGTTTTTTTAGAAGAGAAGGTTTGTTTTTTTATGCTTCTTCGCGTTAAGGACCTACTAGATATTTCCATACTCTTTGACTTTGGTACTAATGATAGTCATACATTTCCTGTTAGGATATTGGGTGTTCTCTGTCTTCTTGGGTAGATTTTGGTTTCTCTATTAAGCATTTGTTATTATCTGACGACGCCTTTCATGCTGGTTGTGTCCCCTGCCTCTCCCTCGACTTAAACATGGACCGGTACCGGCCGGTACTTTTGTACCACTGTTCTATCCTGGCATTCGTTTTCGCCCTGAGTGGCAGCCAGAGGAGGGTGAGTAGGACTGGGAGGGGTCTGTGGACCAGTTAGAAGAGCCGGACTGGAGAGAGGAGTTGGGTGATGCCAGTGGTCTGGATACTTCCTCAGACCTTGGTATGCTTTCTCCCTCTATCGTGGCAACGGAGGAGGGAGCCTCCTACGCTGTGGTGTTGCGTTGGGCCTTGAGCTTTCTACGGTGGCAGTCAGGACTAAGATCCTGACTAAGGAGCTTCAGCTGGCAGCGGCCTCTTCGGTGCACCTGCTGCTGTTCAATGAGGCCCTCACCGACATCCATCTGGGCACTTGGTCCAAGCCCAGCAGCTCCTGTGGATAGGATGATTGCCCGACACCACCGCCCGGCCCCGGGCAACCTTATTTTCCTCTCCCAACACCCTACTATCTGAGAGCTTGGTGGTCCAAGCCTCAACCTAGAAAGGGGCCTTCCCTACTGCTCCCTGAGACAGGGAATCCAAGAAACTGGACCATCTTGGGAACAAGATGTTTTCTTCCGCCAGCTTAGGACTGCGATCGGTGAACACTACATGTCTCTTGACCACTACACCAACTCTGTGTGGTACACAGTTGCCTAAGTGCTGCCACAGTGCCCGGAGGAGGCCCGTGTGGTTGTAGAGGGTAGAGACCCAGCAAAGTTCCCCATTCGATGAGGGATGGATACTGCCGACTCGCTGGGTAGAACTATTTCTACGTCCGTAACCTTGAGACGCTACACCTGGCTGATGTCCACTGGCTTTTCTGGGGATCTACAGTTGGCCCTTTTGGACATGCCCTTTGATGGCGGTCGCCTGTTTGGCGACAAAGCGGACAATGCGCTCGAGCGCTTCGAGGACTCTCGGGCTATGGCCAGATCCTTGGGCCTCGCTGCCGCCTCTCACCCCGTTCTGTCTTCCATAGCCACAAAGGTGGCACAAGGCAGAGGTGCCCCACCATGTTCCACCCAGGGCCACAGGCGGGGACGCTGTGCCGTGGGTCTGGGGGCCAGTGGGCAGGCCAGTCCACCAGTGCCCCCTCTGCATCAGCCTCCAAGCCTTTCTAGTCAGACCTTTCTGGGCCACCAGTTGCCAGTGGGTGGCAGGATTCACCATCACCTCCCCCACTGACACAACATCACATCGGACAGGTGGGTTTTACAGATAGTCTGAAGGGGCTACTCCCTCCCCTTCGAGACTACCCTTCCCTCCATGCCACCAGCACTCCATCGCATGTCGGAGGATCACTTGGGCCCTTCTCCGTCAGGAAGTTATGGCTCTCTTGGCCAAGGGAGCCATGAGCAAGTCCCTGTGCCAGAAGTAGGGCGTGGTTGTTATTCCCACTACTTCCTCGTGCCCAAGAAGGACAAAGGCCTGCGTCCTATCTTGGATCTCAGGGACGTCAACTGCTTCCTCTGGAAGGAAAGGTTCAAAATGTTGACATTGGCTCAGGTCTCGTCTGCCCTAGGCCCTGGAGACTGGATGGTAGCATAGGACTTGCAGGACTCCTATTTTAACATCCCCGTCCTGCCGGCCCACAGGTGTTACCTGCGTTTCACGGTAGGCCACAAGCATTTTCAGTTTATCGTGCTCCCCTTTGGCCTTACCAGCGCCCCTCGGGTGTTCACGAAAGTGATGGCGGTGGTCACAGCTCATCTGCTCAGATCAGGGGTTCCAGTCTTCCCTCCTATCTCGACGACTGGCTGTTAAAGGCGAGTTCGCCCCAGGCTGTCGTTTCCCACTTCCAGACAACGGCAGACCTCCTGTACTCGGTGGGGTTCACTTATCAACGTGCCAAAGTCACTCCTGATTCCCTCTCTGAAGCTCCTTTTCATCGGAGCAGTTCGGCATACAGCGCAGTTTCGGGCCTATCCTCTCGAGCAGCGAGCCTGGGATACTTGGGCTACGATACCGATGTTTCAGCCTCTATCCCGTATTTCAGTGAGAATGACCCTGAGGCTGCTGGGCCTCATGGCCTCCCGCATCCTGCTGGACTATGCATTGTGAGATCCTCGGGGTGGTCATTTTGGAGAGATAGATATAGATATAGATATAGATATATATATTTATCTATCTTTGTTTGTTTGCTTGTTTTAGCAATGGACTATGTCGTTCATCCATCTAGACACTTGGTCTGATCTTCCTGGCCTTGTAATAAACGGGTTTAATCATCTTTGTTTTAATGGGAACGAGGGTTATAAGCCCTTCTTTTCTGGAGATATCAGGACTGATTTCCTTCAGATATTTCTTTAATGATGTAGAGAATGCAGGTTGCAGGCATTTGCGTTGCCTTTGGTTCTTCTAGTCCAAGGGCTCACTTATTCTTTGGTGGTTTAATACTATTGTCTCTCTGTTGTCAGATATCTTCTGACAGGGTATTATCCTGTTCCCCTTGAGGCTTTTGATTTTCTGTGCCTGCTGGGTTATTTATTTAAATACATATGTCTGGTCGGTGGTGAATTTCTACCAGCTGTTTCTCTTTGACAGCTTTTGTAGGATTCGTTTGCAGACCCTTCTCCGGTGGGTATAGCTATGGTATTTAATTCAAAAGTTAAGGAATCTGGGGCTGGATATCTCTGTCAGATGAACAGGTTGCTTGCCTTCGGTAACATATTATCTGGTAGAGACAGTCTAGCCGCCAATGTACATCAGCGCTCCCCATCCCATTTATACACATGCTTATCCCCCACAGACCAGCGGCGTCCTTCATACATGCTCCACAGAGGATGAAGGGGAGGGTTTGAACAGATGTTTTCCAGAGGCGGACTGGTTGGCAGTATCCCCACTGGGATATATCCGAAAAAGCCTGCGCTGTGAGTGGAAAACATGCCATCCTCAATGCCAGTCGCCTCATAGCCAGGCATGAGAGGGCAGTATCATCCTCAATGCCAGTCGCCTCATAGCCAGGCATGAGAGGGCAGTATCCACTGAAGCTCGGAGAGGGGTACATTGTGGGTGTAGCCTTGATAGCAGCCCCTAGCTGTGATGTCGAATAGAGACATCCAGCGGCTCACATTGTCATGCTCACTGCAGACAATTGCGCATGGTTGTCCAGAAACATACAAGCAGGGAGGCACTGATTCCCAAAGTCTGCATTCGCACAGTACATATACTGGGGTAAGCATACATCGCAGTTATTTCAGGATGGGCATATGTTTCAGTGGACGAGCCTCCTACATACCCGGGCACTAGAATCAGCAGGGTATCTACCCGTAATGTGGTAGAGGCCATAGTCCGCGATGCAGGAATGGATGCTTTGGTTATACTGACTGAAGAGCAATGCCTGGTAACCTGCATAAAGCAGCCTCTAAAACGTGGAGCATCTTCAGTGGGATGCATGAATTAGTCACAAATGACCAAGTCCACTGATGAAACAAATCAAAGGTCAAGGGAGTGAGAGTAAAACAGGCGCCTTATCTGGTGCAGACACATGTTGAGGGACTTTTTGGGCAATTCTACTCCTACTGAATGGAGAATTCATGTTATGTTGAAGATTTTGCCATACAAAAGTCCAACCCAAAGGATGTTCGAGGCAGGATAGGCCTAAATGCTACCCACAAAGGCCAGAGAAATTCATAATTATGCCTGATGAATAAACACATTTTTCTTTCTTAATTGCTGCACAGTAGTTCTTGTTATTTATATTGCACACCAAGACCTTTTCCAGAAGTATGTTGGATCTCCATTATGTACCCAGAAATTACTTTATTCATTTTCAGCTGGCTCAGTCGGTCAGTACTTCATCTGCGCAAGCAAAGCAGAGATTTCTAAACACTGCATCAGGCTGAGCAAGCAGAAGTTAACATTGACATCCAACAGTGTGAGATGCTTCGGCCGCAGTTTTATATCTTTGATTCCAGAATCTCCTGCTCATTCTGGCAGGAGATTCTGGAATCAAAGATATAAAACTGAGGCTGACTGAGGCCCTGCGATACCCCAATTGTTTCCAAAGGAATAGCCTGGAACACCGACTTGACTAAAGGATCGCTTTTTGTATTTCGACACGAGGTCATATTGGACCTAGGCTACATTGCACCCATTACACCTGTGGAGTGCGATCATTTTCAAAGTCTTCCTTTAATTCCTAAGGAAAGATACTCACCACCTGAGCCCTGACGAAGGTCTCACCATGAGAACGAAACGCGTTGGCTGACCGTATAATCACCTATTCTGTGAGAATTAACTGATTGAAAATAAAGATTAATTTGAAAAACTAAAATACTGGCTTCCTTGACTTAATCACCTGACGCACACCCAACCTCTCCAAGAAACTGAATTTGTTTTAGTACCCATACACGTTAACACAAAAGTGTACACAAAGATTATCTGGATGATTCCCCAATCAACCCAATGAATAGTGATCCGAGCTCCTATCCTTTTGAGATTAGACTGTGGTAATATTCTGTATCTAGGAATAGATAAGGCCTCCATCCGATGACTACAGGTAGTTCAGAATTCCGCTGCTAGACTTCTGTATTGTCTAACGAAACATGATTCGGTCTCAAACCTCCTCCATGAGCTTCTTTGGCACGCAGTTACAAAGCGAATACAATTTAAAGCCCTGTGCTATCTGTACAAAGCCAGAGCCAGAGTAGGACCACAATAGATTCCTTATTTGGTGGTGCCTTAGCAGTCCCACGCTTACGCTGAGATCACTCAATCAGACCTTCTCTATTGTTCCTGGGATTCGTTTGGCCTGTATGGGAGGCAGCTCCATCACATTTCTGGGCCCGAAATTGTTGAACACCCTCCCAGAGCCCTTGAGAAACTGCACTTCACATCTTGCATTTCGTGACTTGAAGACCTGGCTGTTTCAAGCTGACAATCTGGAAATTTCTACCTCTGCTCAGCGCCGGGAAACCCTTTTTGGGTAGCTGCGCGCTTTATAAGAGGATATAATCATAATAACACTTCCTTTGTTGACCAATGCCTACATGTGTGACTCATAGCAAGATCAGTAAATAATACACCTGAGCTATGTCCAGATGTATAGAAGAAAAGGTGAGCGGCTTGTATTCTGTGTTTTTTATGGCTACTTCTAACCACAGAGTCCTCGCCTTTAGAATATCCCCAGGAGCCAGACTGTATCTAGAAGATTTCAACAGGTTTGCTCCCTCGCACCTGTAGGTGGCACAGCGCGGCTCTGCGTTGACTTTGTTCCACCTTGGTAAAGGATGGAGCAATATAAAAGCTCCCCTTTTGCTCATTGACATCAGTTCCATCCTTTCTGCGCCTTTGTATTTGGATCTGGACCTCCATCCCAACCTTTGATCATCCTTGATAAGTTTTATGCTCAAATTCTTTCACACCTCCCCACCCACCCCATGTATACAAGGGAATCATGTTCCCTCTGAAAACAGAGTTTAAGCCTTGTAGGGACTGTCTATACCAGAGGTAAGTGACAAATCAAGGTACGTCCCTGTTTGGGTTCGGGGCACAACTCAAGTCCTGTGACGAGTGAGCCCTCATGAATCCGAAGGCGATTTAGGAATGAGAAGTGAAGCTGTACGTTACCGAACTCCGAAAGAAGTCACAAAAATCCCTCTTGAAGTCGAGGGCACAGACCGATTACCACTTTTGCGGCCGTTCCCACAACAGGCCGCATCACTATTAGTGTTCTGGTAAGTCCGAGTGGAAGCACAAAATAGCTAAGTGGGATTTGTCCCAGTCCCACCACTTTACACCTGGGAAGTCACAGGGTGCCTCTCACTGTCGTCCCTGGTCCCATTCCGAGGAACCAATTCCACAGCTGATTCTGATGCATCTCAAGTTCACTGGGCCATCTGCGATGTCGCAACAGATGAAGACCTTTAAAGAGGCCATGGTTGTTTTTTTTAAACGGAGTTTTATATAGCGGGAACTTGACCCGAAGGTATCGGGTATCAGAGCGCTTTACATAGAACCAGTTGCGTTACATGAGGACACATTCATTTTTGTTAGGCACAGGGAGATAAAGTGATTTGCCCAGAATCACCGGATGCTCAGCGCCATTGCCAAGATTCAAACCCGGTTCCCCAGATTCGGGGTTGACCGCCCTAGCCGTTCGGCCAACTCCTCTCCCCTATTATGCATCTTTGGCTCACTTCATGCTCCGTCTAACGCACTTTTGTGCCTCAAGGATGCACAGAAGCCTTCAGTCGGATTACCATCGGTCAGTCTGCCCTTGTGCCTCCTGAACCCATCTCTGGTTGTGCTCCAGTGCCGGAGCCAACTTTCAGTCTGGCAGCAAAAGCCACGCCAGTCCCTTTGACATAGACGCCAACCCCGGTGTATGCGGAGGGCCCTGCCCCACTTGTCATTTCGGACTCTGAGCTGAATTCACCATGGTCTCATCTCAGTCATACTGACATACCCGGTCCCTCTCCTGTCTAATGTTGAAATAGCAATGCCTTTGCCTCCAATCCACAGCCCAGTGCTCCAACAGCTTTTCAGTACTGACTTTGATCGGAGTCAACCAGCCTTTGGAGATGACAATGGAGTTGAGAGGGATTATTTTCCCCCATACTCTGATGATGACCTGTTTAATTGGACTTGGGTTGGGTGCTTCCCCGCACACTGGGTCGGGTTCTCCCCATGGGCCATCAGTTGAAAAAAGTGCCTTCTTTGCCATGGTAATGAGCCGGGCAGCAGAGTTGTTGGATTTATAGCTGTGGAAGTCAAAACTAACGTACTGACAGACAGTTTGCAACCTGGACAAACTTCATCTGAATCCTTACTTTGATTTAATGGAACACTGACAGACACTCTTATGAGCACCTTGTCTGTGCCTTGTTCCAGTCCACCAGTGAAGAAATGGGAGTGTCAGAATATCCAGACTTCTTGACGCTGCACCTTACACCAAACAGTTAGGTGGTTCAGGCTTCCACCAGTAGGGTCAACCTAAATTCATTTCCTACGACTCACCCTGACAGTCAAAACGAATCAAGGCATTCATGAAGCAAATGTTTTACTCGGCCAGTCTAGCCCTCTGGTCGAGCCCTCAGTCGAAGCCAACTCTTTGCTGGAGAGATATTCCCATACTTTGAGACTTGGTTGGTGAGATCTTACCAGCAGTCCTTGAGCAATTTCAGGCAGCCTTGTTTAAAATGTCCAGGATGATCAGCATACTGCAAAACATATGATCTGTTCTGGGCTGGGCACTACTAACTGCTTGGGCAGAGCAGTTTACTCTAGCTGGTATCTGGCGGCAAGCTTAGATAAGATTCTTGGGCTTCACTGGGGACATGCAAGCCTCTCTGATGTACGTGTTGTCCAATGGATCTTGCTTGTTTGGCGAGAAGGCAGATTCAGCGTCAAAACGCTTTTAAAGAATGCCGGGCTGCAGCACGTTCCTTTGGTCTTTCAACCCCTCTGAGATCTTCATCAGCAACAGTTTTGCCCCTTTCAAAGCTAGTCCACAGGGACCCTAGTCCTTTTGGTTGCGGGAACCAAGCAGACAATGTCCAGGTCACCAGAGGCAGCACACTTCCCAATCCTCCACCTCCAAGCTGCTTTTGTTTGTGGCACACAGCCACCCTATGTGAGCCAGGAGCAGACGTTTTCTAAGGGTGGCAAAAGATAACATCTGACAGGTGGGTCCTTCAGATCATTCAACAAGGCTGTACCCTGCCATTCCTTTCAGATTCACTGCTCCTCCCGCCTCCTCGGAGTGTCTTTCAGAGGAGCCTTTCTCCCATCTTTAACCAAGAAGTGAAGGTTATTTTGACCAAAGGAGGCATATGGAGTATTTCGGCCCCAAAATTAGGGACGGGCTGTTAAACCTGCCATTTCCTCATGCTGAAGGACAATCGGGCCTTCATCCCATTTTAGATCTCTGCCGCTGTACACCTTCTTAAGGAAGGACAAATTCAAGATGCTCATGTTAGCCCTTATTGTGTCTGCCCCGAATCCTGGTGACTGGATGGCAGCTTTGACCCTGCAGGATACCTACCTTTGTGAACTCGTCCTGCAGTTTCACAAATGCTGCTTGAGGCTGAAGGTGTTCCAGGAGTATTTTCAGTTTGCCGTTCCATTCAGGTTTCAGAGAAAACTGGAAAAGTGGCGGCTGTTCAACCAAAATTGGACCCATGACATACCCCTGTCCCTGCCCCACCCAGCTCTGACGGTGAGGATGGATGTATTGCTACTGGGAAGATGAGATTGACTGGGAGAGGTGGAGATCACAGGTCTCTGATCTCCAGTGGAGAACTGTCTCCGCATCAGCTTATTGGAGTTGTGGGATGTTCGCTTGGTGCTGAAGACCTAGTTACCGCCATCAAAGGGAGTCTGGTTCAGGTTCTCACGAGCACCACCGCCATGTGGTACTGCAACAAGAAAGGCTAGGGAGGGGTCCTCGTTCCTTTGCCAGGAGGCACTTAATCTCTGGAGCTGGTTGGAGCACCGAGGCATTTCTATCATTGTGACCTGCTGGTGGGATCTTTGAATGTCTGTATGGACAATCTCAGCCAGAGGCACCTCATCTATCACAAAATGCATGTACACCCAGAGGTGACACAGGGCATCTTCCAGCAAGATTGGAGAATCCTGGCTGGATCGCTTTGCTACCGCCAGGAACATGCAGTGTCAAAACTTATGTGCACTAGAATTTACAAGAAGGCTATCTCTCGGAGACCACTGCAGCTGTAGTGGAGCATGGTACTTCTATACTCCCTTTTGCCTGCCTGTCCTACCCGTTTTCAGAAGTAGGTCAGGAATGGCTGGGTCCAAGTTATTCTAGTAGCTCCGCATTTGGTTAACAGTGTGTGCTACCCTCCAATCAGGTTACCACTTCTGGAGGATCTCCTGTTGCAGCAGCAGGGCCGGGTCCTGCACCCGGGTCTGCGCAGTCTGCCCCTCCATGTATGGAGATGGAGCAGCAGCAGTTTACTGGGTTTCATCTTACTCCTACAGTGGTGTGTGTCAAGTCAAGTCAAGTTATTCTTTATTCGGTTATTAATACCAAAATAACCATAAAAGTACAAAAAAAAAAAAAAAAAATCACATTTATATAAAATTACATAGGGCCACATATAATAAAAACCGAGTAAGTTCAGATCTCAATTGTTTTCCGCAATTTAAAAACATTTTTGAGGAATGAGGAAATAAATACGACAGTTAAAATATTGTCCAATTTCTGTACAGCTAAAAAAGCAGGGCGACAGCGATTAATTTCCATCATTTTTAGCAAAGGTACAACAAACATTTGTCTTGGTCTAGTATAAAATTTACAAAAGAAAAGTATATGCATATCAGATTGTACTGATAAATCATCGCAGGGACATTTACTCATGATTTTTGACCAATTATTCATGTTTGGAAAGCTGAGTGCTCTAAATAATAGATTAAATCTAAAACGTGTCAATAAAAACCTTTCATAATCACTCATTTGTAGCTTTAAATATGGCTGTAAACTATAGCAGGTTATAATTTGCTCGTGAGCTACTACCGTAGTTTTCTTAAATTCAGTTTTTACTCTGGTCTCTTGCAAATAGGTCATACATTTATCTTTTAAACACTTCCTCGAAATATTACAGAGGGAAAGAGGGTCAGTATAGTAATCCCCTAGTCCTAGTAGCGTGAGAAAATTATTAATATAGTGCAACCATTTAATTTTCCCACACTTCTCTAGACCCATTGCATTTCTCATGATCATTCTGTTTAAACCAGATTCATCTACGGTCCATATTCTATGCCATAAAAGAACTGGTGCAGTTTTTATTGTATCTTCTAAATATATTTCCCCTAGTTCATTATGGCAAGAGTATGTTGACACACTCTGTGGGACGGCCAGGAGATATTTCATAAAATTGTTTTCAACAACTTGTAATATGCTGACATTAGCATATCCCCATAGGCCTGCTCCATAGGTGGCAATTGCTACACAAGTTGCTTTGTAAACAGTCAACATTTCTTTAATTGGTTTCTTCCCTATTTTCCGGCTAAAATTTTTTAGAGCCATGATGGATTTACAGTACAACAATTTCCTTGTCTTAATGGTATTGTTCCATAGCCCAGAGCTATCGATTAAGACTCCTAGATAAGGAAATGTTAAGATGTCCTCAACTGGGGTGGTTCCAATATAAATTGCTTTTTTCTTCCTCTGTGCACCCGCCCCGCAGTGCATGGTGAATGTCTTAGAACAATTTATGCTTAAATCTAGCTGGTTCATAAAATCAGAAAAAGAAGTAACTACTCTTTGCATGGCCTGCGGTGTTCTAGCCATTAGTACCGCATCATCTGCATATAACAGAATTGGGATTGATCTATTTTCTACCATTGGTACATCCCTACACTCTGTTATCAGAGTCTTTTCCACGTTATTAATATAAAGTGTAAAGAGAAACGGCGCCAGGACACAGCCCTGTCTTACACCCCTTCTGATTGCAAATGATCTAGTACATTCACCATTTTTCCCATATCTTACTCGGGCCGATGCCCCTGCATAAAGGTCTCTCAGGAAGTCAATGATCTGCTTATCCACACCCAGGTTATCCATTACTAACCAAAGTTTACAATGTGTTACTGAGTCGAATGCGGAGGTAAGATCTACAAAAGTTAAAAACATTCGTCCCTCTTTCACTTTGGTATATTTTTCAATTAAAATATGCAAATTCAGACACTGTTCAATTGTACCAAGACCTTTCCTAAAACCGTACTGCAAGTCACTTAAAATATTTGCTTCATTAGCCCATATATGTAACCTGTCTAAGATTACCCTTCCTAGAATTTTAATGGTGGAATCCAGGAGTGATATTGGGCGGTAACACTTGCAGTTTTCACGGTCGCCCTTTTTAAAAATTGGTACTATCAGGGATTCACACCACGATGGCAGGAGGCCTTCTTTCAGAGTGGCATTAAACATACGTGTGAGGATTGGTGCCCAGAGTTCCTTGTTGTTTTTGAATAAATCAACAGGGACTCCATCTGGGCCTGGTGCTTTCCCTGCCAAACTTGCATCAATACATTTCTGCACTTCTGTTATTGTTATTTTAGGTTCGAGTTGAATACTCCTATGTACTTGATCTCTCAGGTGACTATCATCATGGATACTAACAATATGATCCTGTACAATGGAGTACAAATTTGAAAAATGCTCAGCCCACTCATTCTCTGTGATTGCTACATCTAGTGAATCCGTGTCACTAAAATTTAAAAAGGGGGCATTGACAACTCGCCAAAATGAGGCGGAATCTTTACTTAACGAGGCATCGCATAAAGCATCCCATGCTTCTACTTTTAGTGCGTTTTTCCTGTTTTTAAGGGTCTGCTTATAGACACTCCTGCACTTCCTGATTAGGTCAACATCCTTCTCAGTAGCATGAATAGCATATTTTAAACTTTTATACGCCTTCGTACATTCAGTATCAAACCATCTCTTCTTCCTTGTGTTCGTTCCTTTAGAATCAACCCACAATAACTTTCTTATTTGAGCAGTGATTGATGTAAAATTACTAATAAAATCTATATCTTTGGCATTTACATCTGTACATACATAAAATTCTGGCAACATGCTTATAATTAATTTCTCCTGGAATTCTACGGGGCAAACTTTTGTCCACTTCAGAGCATAGCCATTTTTCCGTACCATAGCAATATCATCCATTATTACTTTAGTTTTGGTCCTACCACGATGGTTCTTACATCCCATGGTTATTTTAAAGTTTAATGGAAAATGATCACTAAGTGGGCAATCCAAAATTCCGTATTTCCAGATCATGTCCCTATGTCTAGTGGTCATTAGGGCATAATCAATAGTTGTGTTTGCCCCTCTGCCATTGAACGTTGGTAAAAAGGGGATTTCCGGACTAATCAGCTTGTTTACAAAGTCCAGATCATTTTCAAATATTATTTCATTTAGACAATCCCCTCGTACAGTATGCTCAAAATGACTAGAGCATTTGTCTCTATCCAGTTGTATCCCACACAACCCGCTCTCGCCACTCCTGCATATTTGGCAGTTAAAATCCCCTGCCCAAATAATACAGTAATCCTCTGACCTCCCCCTAGTTGCCAATGTGATGTTACTACCTAATAGTCTAAAAACATCCCTTGGGTCTTCACCTTGGATGTTATCATAAAAATTAATCAAAATCATGGAAAACCCCTTGTTAACTGTGATCCTTATAATATGATAATATACATTATTGAAAACTAACTCGGTTTTAACTCCTACAAGGAGGTTCGAGACATACGTACACAAACCTCCTTTAGCCCTACCATGAGCAGAACTGACCGCTGGGGAAAAAAATGTTTTAAAACCATTAATATGTATGGGTTCA
Organism: Triturus cristatus; assembly: GCF_964204655.1. Classification (NCBI taxonomy): domain Eukaryota; kingdom Metazoa; phylum Chordata; class Amphibia; order Caudata; family Salamandridae; genus Triturus; species Triturus cristatus. The sequence continues at coordinate 1,085,395,826 of NC_140588.1, read as the reverse complement.
GTTGTCCAAGTTTCCTGGAGGCTAAATACATCAGAGTCGCCTACCATTTTTTCCCAGTTTTCATTACCCACTTTAGACCTCAGTCCTGCAATGTTCCAACTCATAAAAGACCAAACTTCCCCGCTAGGTTGATCATCATCTAAAGTGTTCCTACTATCAAGGGGCATTTCCTCGCCACGGAATGCCTCAATTTGTGAACTCTCACTAATAGGGGCCACCTTAACTATCTCTGTTTCGGTGGAGGTATTCCGAAGCCCTTGGTCCCTTATCTGATATCTTTTGGGGATATTCAAATCAGTAGGTCTATTATCTCCCTTGAGTCAGTCAACATCTTCTAACCCCTGCAGGCTCTGAAATCTATTTGCTAATGGGATTGTAAAATTTGGACTAATATTATCTCTATGTCTGTACCCATAATTCCCAGAATACCAGATATTTTCTCTCCTTAGATCCAATAACGGATAAAAATAGGTTAAATCTAGGGTGTGAATTCTGCCAATGTTATAGTTTGGTTCCCATTGACAAATGTAACTCACAGCTCTTCTGTCCCTCAAGTTTATGATAATACAATCTCCTTGGATATCTTTATGCCTTTGTCCAATCCAGTGTACCCTCCTGACATTTAAAATTTCTACACGGGTTTGTCCAGGCAATGGCCTATTGTGATTCAGCCAGTAAATTACCTTATTCTTGAGTTCCTGATAATTCTCTGTCTTTCCGTCACTTAATTCTGGTACCCCGGTTAACACTACTGTATAGGGTAATGACTGTGGAGGGAGGTCGATATGTATTTTCTTAACCTTGTCATTCTGTTCCTCAATGTTTTGGTTTATCATTCCCTCCTTATCTCCATATCCCTTACCTTTCTCTTTTTCAATTCTTTTTTCACCAGTATCTATTTTATTCAACATATTTTCCCCCCTAGATATAATAAGGGGTGCATCATCCTTCTTACTCCTTTCAGATAGAGTCACTGCTACTGATGTATGCGGTACACTAATAGCAACATCATCTGCACTAGAGGTGCTTACTGCAACTTGAGATTTAGTCAGAGCGCCATGGTTTTCCAGAGATTCTACAATACCTGCCCCTTGCTTTTCTAAGCCCTCAATTTTATCAGAGAGGGATTTTAATCTTCCTACCACTGGCAGTATCAGGGACTTCATTACCTGCTCTATTTTCATCATAAAATCTACCAAATCACTCAGTGTAATGGCTTCTTGTAAAGTGGAGTTTTCTTCAATACTACTTGGTGGCTTTCTTTTAGCTCCATTCTCTTGGCGAGGGGGTAAAACAGATTTCCTATTTTTCCCTTTTAATTTCCCTTTCTTACGCACAATCTGTGCCACTTTAGTCTTCGGTCTACTATCCTGTACCTCCTGCAAGGAGGTTACACCAATTTTCGAACCCATAGAGTTTGTATCTTCATTCTCACAAATAACTATCTCCTCCCTGTGATTAGAGACGTTATCCGTATTAGATTGTCCCTCACTTAGTTCTAATCTAGGAGTTAGAGACAACCTATTGTCTCGATTCATGAACTCATCGGGAGGTGTACTTTGTGAAGTTACAACACAAATCGGGTCCTTGACCGGAAAATCCGCATAAGAGGCCATTAATATAGATTCTTGTGACAATTGCATACTCAACATAGCATTAGAGCGGTCCTCTGTATCCTGTTGATGTTGCGCTAACAAACAAAGACTAGGAGGTAGTGATAGCCGCCTCTCAGTGCTCTCAATAGCATTGGCGACGACTCCAATTGTTTTTTGCAACATCCTGTCTATTGCTGTTAGACTTGGGAGAGGAGTCTTAGCAGGGACTTTAGTTTTAACAGATGAGCGAGTAGCCATCCGTGTAGTTTTCCCCATTGTCCACTCAAAATATACAGTTCAACACTTAGATTTATGCAAGCAGCTAAATACCTGTGGTGGGGGTCAGGGAGGGGGGGCCCTGCCCTGCCTCTTCCTGGCGATGACGGGCAAGGACGGGCCCGCCCTTGGCCCGGGCTTCGCCCGGGCGCTGCCCGCGCGCGTCCCGCGCTGCGTGAAGCCTGGTGGGCTTAAGACGAGCCCGGGCGCTGCCTGATGCCGTCAGCGGCAGGCGCCCGGAGCACAGACTGCTGGGTAATGTGGTCCTTGGGCCGTTCACCTCACGGCGGTGCGGGAGGAGACCCGGTAGTTGGCTGGCAGGTGTAATGCTCCCCACAGGGCCGTTTCCCTCACGGCAGGCTCTCTGGTCTCAGAAGGTAGGTAATGCGCGTCCCGCGCTGCGTGAAGCCTGGTGGGCTTAAGACGAGCCCGGGCGCTGCCTGATGCCGTCAGCGGCAGGCGCCCGGAGCACAGACTGCTGGGTAATGTGGTCCTTGGGCCGTTCACCTCACGGCGGTGCGGGAGGAGACCCGGTAGTTGGCTGGCAGGTGTAATGCTCCCCACAGGGCCGTTTCCCTCACGGCAGGCTCTCTGGTCTCAGAAGGTAGGTAATGCGCGTCCCGCGCTGCGTGAAGCCTGGTGGGCTTAAGACGAGCCCGGGCGCTGCCTGATGCCGTCAGCGGCAGGCGCCCGGAGCACAGACTGCTGGGTAATGTGGTCCTTGGGCCGTTCACCTCACGGCGGTGCGGGAGGAGACCCGGTAGTTGGCTGGCAGGTGTAATGCTCCCCACAGGGCCGTTTCCCTCACGGCAGGCTCTCTGGTCTCAGAAGGTAGGTAATGCGCGTCCCGCGCTGCGTGAAGCCTGGTGGGCTTAAGACGAGCCCGGGCGCTGCCTGATGCCGTCAGCGGCAGGCGCCCGGAGCACAGACTGCTGGGTAATGTGGTCCTTGGGCCGTTCACCTCACGGCGGTGCGGGAGGAGACCCGGTAGTTGGCTGGCAGGTGTAATGCTCCCCACAGGGCCGTTTCCCTCACGGCAGGCTCTCTGGTCTCAGAAGGTAGGTAATGCGCGTCCCGCGCTGCGTGAAGCCTGGTGGGCTTAAGACGAGCCCGGGCGCTGCCTGATGCCGTCAGCGGCAGGCGCCCGGAGCACAGACTGCTGGGTAATGTGGTCCTTGGGCCGTTCACCTCACGGCGGTGCGGGAGGAGACCCGGTAGTTGGCTGGCAGGTGTAATGCTCCCCACAGGGCCGTTTCCCTCACGGCAGGCTCTCTGGTCTCAGAAGGTAGGTAATGCGCGTCCCGCGCTGCGTGAAGCCTGGTGGGCTTAAGACGAGCCCGGGCGCTGCCTGATGCCGTCAGCGGCAGGCGCCCGGAGCACAGACTGCTGGGTAATGTGGTCCTTGGGCCGTTCACCTCACGGCGGTGCGGGAGGAGACCCGGTAGTTGGCTGGCCGGTGTAATGCTCCCCACAGGGCCGTTTCCCTCACGGCAGGCTCTCTGGTCTCAGAAGGTAGGTAATGCGCGTCAGTGGTGTGTGTCATCCTGACTGCCAGGCATCCCTCTACAAAGTCGATCTATGCCAGGCTTGGGGTCAAGTTTGTAGCCTGGTGTGGCACCTTCAATACTGACCTGTTCCAGGCTAAAGTGTTGGAAGACTTGGTGTTTGTTTTGTCACTGGGCCAGCGAAGTTTTGCAGTAGGCAACATTAAAGGTTATTTGTTGGCCTTTGTTTGTTTACTGCACCAGCTATCCTTGTTCAAAGCACGTGTTGTGTTAAGGTATTTAAAAGGTTTGACTCACTTGTTTCCTCCAAACCCTTTGGTATGTTGCAGTGGGATCATAATTTGGTCCTCACTTTCCTCACACACCATTGAAACAAACGCACAGATGCTCCTTTCCTCTCCTGACTCTGAAGACTGTTTCTGATCCCTGTAACTTCGGCTCATCACCACGTTTTTTCCAGACTCAGTGGTGTTGAGGACCCAGGCGGTCTTTTTGCCAAAAGTCAGGACTACTTTTCGTGTGTGGCAATCCATGCATGCCTCTCCCAGCGTTCTTTGCTCTGCCTCAACCCTTGAAAGACGAGGAGAGACTCCATAGAGTAGACCGCAAAAGAGCTTTAAACTTTTACATTGATCGCACCAAGGAGCATTGGGTGGACGAACAGCTCTTTGTGGGCATCTCAGGGGCAATGGGCATGTAGAAAGGGTCTTTGTCAAGGTGGATAGTCCTCTGAGGGTTTGAGGGCAAAGGCTGCCACCAATGTGTTGGCACACAAGAGGGCCTGTCCTTAACATCTGTCAGTCCACAAAATGGGCATAAGTACACATGTTCACAAAGCACTACTGCCTTGGTAGCCTGGTCCAAGAGGAAGGGCATTTCATGCGTTCTGTCCTGCAGGACTTTTTGGTCGGAGCCATTCCACTAACCCACCAACCTGGAAGGTATTGCTTTGGTATCTAGTCTAAGTAAGAAATCTGCGGTTAGAAGTATCCATCAAAAGAACAAGTTACTTACCGTCAGTAACGCTCTTTGTGATGTATACTTTACCTGCAGATTCCTCATTGCCCCTCCCTGTTCTGTGGAACGGTACTCAATGAGTATTTCATAGGGTGCCCAACTCCTCCTTGGAAACTGGCATTGTGCCACCAATCTGGAAGCAGGCTAAAATGCTGCCTCTCCTGAAAAAAACAAATGCGGACCCCAACATTCCCGCGAACGACAGACCCATCTCCATGCTCCCGGCTTTCTCCAAAGTATTGGCGAAACATGTTAACAAAGGACTCATGGAGTATGCGAAGAATCACTCTCTTCTGCACCCCACACAATCCGGCTTCAGGGCCAATTACAGCACCGAGTCGGCCCTGCTGGAAGTCACGGAACAGCTCAGACGAGCTGGACCATGGGGGTAGAGCAATGCTCATCTTACTTGATCTGTCGGCGGCATTTGACACGGTTTCCCCCGGGATGCTCCTAGACAGACTGAGGAACATGAGCATTGAGGGCAGAGCATTAGCCTGGACTACTTCATTTTTTGGGGGGACAGAGAACAGGTCATCTGGACCCATCACCCCCCCTCCCTGTTATCAGCCTCTATGCCTAGCATGCAGGTTGGAGTACCGCAGGGCTCCTCCCTAAGTCCAACTCGGTTTAATCTTTATATGGCACCTTTAGCATCATTGGCAGAGGAACCGGGTGCCAAAATATCTTATGCTGATGATACGCAGCTAATTTTTACATGCAATAAAGGTTCAGACTTCAACGGGGAGGCTATTAGTTCCTGCCTCACTAAGGTTTTTAGATGGCTGAAGGAGAGCCAGCTTAAGTGCAATCCTGACAAAACAAAGATTGTCTTCCTCGGCCAACCCGCTGAGAGCAATTTGAGCCAGTGGTGGCCTACAGATCTCTTCCCTCCCAGGATTGCCCAATCTACCGTAAGAAACCTGGGTATCTGCATCGATAATGGGCTCTCAATGGGTCCCAGGTCCAGGCCCTAGCAGGCACTTGTTTTGGCTTATTGCGAATGCTGAAAAAATTCCTGCTACTCCTACCCCTGGATTCCAGGAAGCTAGTGGTGCAGGCGCTGATCATCTCCAGATTAGACTTTGCCAATGTCCTCTATCTGGGACTACCGGACTCCCTTCTTCAACATCTCCAGGTAGTGCATAATTCAGCAGCAAGTGGGATTCTCAAACTGAAACCCAAGTTGCATATGACCCCCTACCTGAAGTCCTTACACTGGCACCCAGTGAGGGAACATATAAAATTCATGGTCTTGGTTATTTTCTTCAAAGCCTTCCATGGCATGGGCGCTATCTATCTTAGAAAAAAAGCCAGCCGATACACACCGACTAGAGCAATTAGATCGTCCTCTGCCGACCTGGCTTGCATCCCTAAAACACGGCTGGTGCGCAGAGGTGGCAGGTCCTTCGGCGTCTTAGGATCCCAGGCCTGGAACAAACTGCTGGCACCTCTGAAAGCATCAACAGCTCTCTCCTGCTTCAAAAACCAGCTGAAAACATGGCTTTTTAAGAACGAAAGCCTCTTTAAGTACCAGTGATTCATTAATTCGTTCAGTGGTCTCTTTTTCCATCTAAAAAGATCCCACATTAGAGATCTGTACACTGGTGACTTTTGGGGTCTGCACTTGAGGACTGACATTGACACTCAGGTTTGGTGCTCATATCTGGCTCCATCGTCACTTCCTGGGAGGAAAAAAGTCACTCCGAAGCCACATGGCGCCATCTACTGTCATGCATGGAAGCAGTGCTGTTTAAGTCTCCTGGGTCCAGTCTTAAAGGTCAGGAATTTGCGGTTAGAGGATTCAACAGAAAGATTATTACCGAAGGTAAGTAATTTGTTCTTTCGAAGTAGTGAAAACTTTCTACAATAGTATCCTTGTGTTTGTTGGGATAAGTGCATGTCCAGTATGCAGTGTGATAAGAACCTTTGCTCTAATTGATCCACCCGTCCACTGTACCATGACTTTGCATGTGACATTTACTCCAGTACCCCTAGATAAATGTGGTGGGTATGCAAACCAATGATAGAGAGTTTATAACGCTAGCCATGCCGCTCTGTCACCTTGAATTACTTAAACATGTAGCATATGTCCCAGGACCATCTTACTATTTCATTCTGCTCTACTGAAATAATATCAGAGGTGACTCCATACTTAGTGTGAACTGCAAGTCAACATGTTTGGTTGCAGTGTGTCAGAATCTGGTTTGATGCCTCGCGGTGTCTTTAATATGACTATACAAAGTCTGTTTGTTGGGCTACTTTTCAAACTTGCCAGATGTGGTTTGTGGGATTTATTGATGTGGATGTAGCAGCATGTGGATGTGTGACATCTGTTTGTGTTCCAGTTCCAGCGGCAAGGACTGCAGCAGACACAACAGCAGCAGCAAACGGCTGCCCTGGTCCGACAGCTACAGCAGCAGCTGTCTAGTAAGTATTTTACTCACCTTCAGTTCTCTCCAGTGTATTGCGCCATCTGCTGTCGACTCTGAAACCATACTGTCTGTCCAGTGATGTGGCACTTATCAGTGCGGTAGGTGCTCTGACTCCGAGGCCTAAAAGTGTGAGTGGATGAATGCACCCCAATAATACTTTTTGCGACCCAACCAGGTGTTGTGGGGCCATTTTACTTGGGTGCAATAGGTCCCATGACACGTTTGGTGCACCACAGTGGCTTGTGGCTTTCAGCCACCGGTGGCTAACGTGTCATCTTACCGTGCAACAGCTACCACTGCACCTTACTGTGCAGCAGCTACTGTGGCAGCTTACCGTGCAGCAGCTACTGTGGCAGCTTACCGTGCAGCAGCTACTGTGGCAGCTTACCGTGCAGCAGCTACTGTGGCAGCTTACCGTGCAGCAGCTACTGTGGCAGCTTACCGTGCAGCAGCTACTGTGGCAGCTTACCGTGCAGCAGCTACTGTGGCAGCTTACCGTGCAGCAGCTACTGTGGCTGCTTACCGTGCAGCAGCTACTGTGGCACCTTACCGCGCAGCAGCTACTGTGGCACCTTACTGTGCCACAGCTACTGTGGCACCTTACCGTGCCACAGCTACTGTGGCACCTTACCGTGCAACAGCTACCGTGGCACCTTACTGTGCAACAGCTACCGTGGCACCTGAAAATGAAGCAACTAGCACAGTGGCTTCCCTTCTGGTCTCTCCACTTATCTGTGTGGGGAAAAGGCATGGGTTGCGGGTCAGACCTGTTGTTTGATACTGGCAGCAGAAGCGACCGTGGCAGAAGGCAGAGAGGGTTCACTGGGACTAGGAAAATGGAGCATGAGTTGTGGGCCTCAATCTTTCACTTATTGGCATACACTCCATGGTCATCGGAAATGCAAGCAAACTGTTACTCAATCATACAGAAAGTCCTTTCTGACCTCTCAGGGGAAATGGAACTACTCTTTGAGGTTCAGAAGAGAGTTTGTGGTGAGGAGTTTGCATATATTGAAAAGATAAGATCAAGGAAGAATCCTAGTGGGAGACTGCAAGAGACCGTGATGAGCTGCAAGTGGGTGATGGTGTTACTCTGGCTGTAGTGGCTGACATTGTAGAAGAGACTAGGGTGTTAAGTCAAGGTGAGATTTAGATGTGGGCTAGTCCTTTCCATGTTGGTAGAAGAGTGATTGGTGTTTTGAGTGGTCAGGATAGGACCTGTTGGGGGTTGAAGAATTGTGTTAAATGCTACACTGATGCACTTGTTTGTCCCTTGATTTGGGAAACTTGGGGCCTTGATTCTTGATGTAAGAGAAAATGTAGACTGATCTACCCATGTCTGTGAAATCTAGGCTGTTTATTTTCTCATAGCAGTAGGTAATTTAATAGAAGTGGACGTAGTCAAGAGTATAGTGTCTCTGAATTACAAAAGTGGAATCTTATTCTGGAAGATGCTACCCATATGAAATAGTATATGAAACAAGTGACTAAGAAGTAGAGAGTCTTTTATTGCCTATTGAATACAAAGATAAATATATCTACCAGCAATGGCTGATGTTTAAATTTAGCGCTGAAGATACTTTATAAAAGAAGATATCATTTTCTGCAACAAATGTAGAGAACTCACCTCCAAAAAAAAAGAAAATGGTCCAGTCATGATGAAGTAATAGTAGAGCAACTGTGCCCGTATTCATGCCTCCCTGTGAAGCAGTGCCAGTCTCAAGAGAATCCATGAAAGGTGCAGTTGCTGATATATGTCACTGTTCAATGCATGTGAGCTGGAGATCACATGTTTTGCATTCTCCTGCCATCTAATGTTGGGTCCAGAGGTTTGCAAGTTGTTTTTGATGAAAGTGAGGAGGGGGAAGGAAGGTGAGCTTAACCTCAATACTAGTCCTCACGGACTAGGAATGAAAAGGATAATGTTACTTACCCAGTAAGCATCTGTTCTTGGCATGTAGAGCTGTAGATTCACATGCTTTGCATACTCCTGCCATCTAGTGTTGGGTCTGTATGTTTGCAAGCTGTTTTTCTTCGAAGAAGTCTTTCCAGTCACGAGGTAAGGCGACTCCTCCATTCGGTGATAGTGCGAATGTACATCGACTCCATTGTTAGATTGATTTTTTTCAGGAGTGAATTGCTGCGCTCCAGTTCGAAGCTGTTCTTCGGGTTCCCCTTGGGCACAATTCTCTATACCCGTGTTGGTATTGTTCGTACGCGTATCCCACTTCTCCACGTATTGTATTGGTTGAAGGAAAACTTTATTTCGATCAGAAGACTCGTGGAAGGCAGTCGCGCCTAACTGCGTCTCGCCACCTCGCAGTCGATGGATCGGACTCAATTCAAATTCTGCCCTCGGGTGTGGAGCCAATGGGATACTTACAGGAATCCTTGAGGGAAGTTAGACTATCAAGGCGGGAGGAGATGGTGAATTGGGGGTAGATCAGCTTAGGGTCCTACTAGGGTTGTTTGCTGATCCTTGAAGATTGTCGTAACAAAGGATTGTAAACTACAAAGTAAGGGGGATGCACATATATGAGCAAATAATGAATGAAGTAATGTACATTATGACTGTTTGCTTAATAAAAATAATTTTAAAATAAAAAATAAAAATTCTGCCCTCGGTGCCACTCAAAGTATCTGCGCACTGACTTGCACGAAGTGTGCAACTTGTTCTTGTCTGCAGAGCACAAGGAAAAAGATTGCGACACTTGCGGATCATTTCGATCCAAGAAGACACTACGCGATCTTCGGGCTCGATGTCGTGAAAAGCAGAGCCAAAACATCGAATACACGCTGGACATCTACGGTGAAGGATCCAAGCATGAAGAATTCGATGCACAAGGGACCAAAGAGGAACAGGAAGAGCAGCCCTTATTCGTATCCGAATCGGACTCTGAGATGGAAGAGGACATGCCCCAGGGTCAAGGTTTCATCAGTACTGAATACCTCTTGTCCCGAAATCCAATTCCACTTAAGCAAAAGGCTTCGGTCCCACCTCCGCTTCTGGGCCACGGTCGGCACCGAGACAATGTTTGACGCCCCGCCTCTCAGCTCGGCACCGAAACCCATTGTCAAGCCTTCCAGCTCTGGATTGAGCTGGCCAAAGTCTGGCACCGAGCCGAAACCTTCGAGCTCAAAACCAAAGACTGCCTCGGAGCCGAAACCCTCTAAGGCGAAAAGCAAACCAGCTTGGGAGCCGAAACCCTCAAAGCCGAAAACCAATTCAGCTTCGGAGACAAAACCTTCCGCGCCCAAAGGTTACTCCATCCCGGTACCGAAATACTCTGCACCAAACCCGAAAGATGCTCCTCCGAAGTCGTAGGATTCAATTCTTGACTTACCAGCCCCCAAACAAAAGGAACTTTACATTAATCCTGAAACACCTTCTTACCAAACTGCCTCACAAATGCAAACCTGAGTCAGAAGACATACATTATAAGGTTCCTTTAAAGAAGAGAAATGTCGGTACTAACCCTTCTCCCCCTGCTCTTCCACCATGTTCCCCTCCAGCTTCACAACCTTCTCCAGTATTGGAACATTTACTTATCGCACCACACAATTCTTCACCCTCACAGCCTGATGATGATGGAGATGATGGGGATTTTCAGTTACCTGTGGATCCTTGGAAAGACTATGCCATTGATCCACCTACAGATAACGATCCAGACCTTTACACTGCAAAGCCTTCCCCTCCTGACGACAATATAGGTTATTTAGAGTTGCTTTCCAGAGTTGCACAATATCATGGGGTGCAACTACAGACAGAATCCTCAGAAGAGTATTTCTTGTTTGAAACCCTGTCTAATACACATAGATCTAGTCAGACTCTCCCTATGCTCAAAGGCTTGATGAGACATGCCCATGACATCTTAAAACACCCTGTTCGTGCTCGCATTCTGACTCCCAGAATAGATCAAAGGTATCAGCCTGCTCCTTCTGATCCACACTTCATTAAGGGGCAGTTACCCCTAGACTCACTTGTTGTCTCCATGCCCGTAAATGGGCTAATTCACAAACCTCCAGGGACACCCCCACCCCCTCCAGACAGAGCCAAAATTAATAGACGTCTCTGGTGAACTAATAGCTGCCCAAGCAGCAAGTCATTGGTGCATTGCTAACACCCAGGCCCTCTTAGCCAGGTATGATCGAGCGCACTGGGAGAAATGGAGCTATTGGTCCAATATCTACCAGATGAGCACAAAACTAAAGCACAGGGTTTAGTACTAGAGGGAAAGCTCCTCTCTAATCCCTCTATTAAATGTGTTTTAGATGCTGCCGACACCACAGCTCGAGAGATTAACACTAGTGTGTTACTAAGGAAACACGCATGGTTAAGGATTTACGGGTTCAAACCTGAAGTCCAGCAGTTCATGTTAAATACTCCATTTGATAAAGAGCATCTTTTTGGGCCTGAAGTTGATCAGGCTCTGAAGGAGATGAGAAAAGACACTGAGGTAGCGAAGTCTATGTGAGCCCTACAGTCTCCTTCAAACCGGGGTTCTTTTCATCGCACCTTTAACAGCGGGGGGTCCAAGACTACATTCTCAGACACCAATGTTTCCTCCTATAAAGGCAACAATCAATCTTCCTCCACAAGAGGCTTCAGAGGAGGATATAGAGGGAACAATGGCAAAGGTAGAGGAAAGGGTACCACCCCCGTAACTCCCCTTCCGCTAACAGTGACTTACCTACCCTTCCCCCGATTATTTAACACGTGGGGGGACGTCTTCTACAATTCCTCCCTATTAAGCAATCTATAACAACAGATCAATGGGTGTTAGGAATTATCCAACATGGTTATTGCCTGGAGCTTACTACCAATCCTCCACCTCCTTCACTTTCACCTCCTCAAACAGGAAGCCCAGTCTCTCTTGCTAAAAGGAGCCATAGAGCCGGTGCCATTACAATATCAAGGGTCAGGCGTTTACTCCCTGTATTTTCTAATTCCCGAAAAGGGCGGCTCGTTAGGACCTATTCTGGACCTCAGAGAACAGAACCTCTACATATTGTCAGCACATTTCCACATGGTGACACTTCAACAAGTGACCCCACTGTTACAAAAGGGTGGCTTTATGTCTACTCTAGACTTAAGACGCTTATTTTCACATTCCAATTCACCCCTCTCATCGCAAATATCTCAGATTTGTGATAGCGGTTCAACATTACCATTTCAAGGTACTACCATTTGGAGTCACCACTGCTCCCAGAATATTTACCAAATGCCTGGCAGTAGTCTCCGTTCATCTGAGAAGACAGCATATCCACGTCTTCCCCTATGTGGACGACTGGCTCATCAAAGCCAGAACTTACCACTAGTGTCTCCAACACACTCAAGCAACAATTCACTTATTACACCGGCTAGGTTTACAGTGAATGCGCTGAAGTCTCACCTGCAGCCTTCAAACACAGACTTATTTGGGAGCCACCGTACACACTCAAAAAGCTCTAGCCTCTCCCAGTGTAGCCAGAATTCACAGTATTCAGTCTCTTCTCACTCAGTTTCAGCCCAACCACTCATTACCAGCTAGAGTTATCATGCAACTGCTGGGAATGATGGCCTCTTGCGTCATAATCGTACCCCATGCAAGACTTCACATGCATCCCCTTCAAGAATGTTTAGCAGGTCAGTCGCAGGGTCAGTTGACCAATCTAGTGTTGGTAGTCTAGTGTTGGTAGACGGCCGCACTCATCGCTCTCTGCAGTGGTGAAACCCACAAAATGTATCCAAAGGGCGACCCTCATCAACCCTGTATTACAGACAGTGCTAACAGCAGACACATCGTTCCCTGGTTGGGGAGCTCACTTGCATGATCACACAATCCAAGGATCGTGGAGTATAAAGCACAAAAATCTCCATATATATTACCTAGAGCTATTCGCAGTCTTTCTAGCATGCAAAGCCTTTCAAATTCATTTTGTAGGCAAAGCTGTACTAGTCCGCACGGACAACATGACGGTTATGTACTATATTCAAAAACGGGGGTGGGGTGGGGGGGACACTCTCTCCAACTGTCTCGCCTAGCACAAGCCATTTGGAAATGGGCTATACACCAAGATTTATCTCCTGGCAGAGCACCTTCCAGGAATAAACCAATTGCAGACCTTCACAGCAGACAGAAGCGGCAAATCCACGAGTGGGAACTTCATCCTCCGATTCTCCTCCCCTACTTTCAGGAGTGGGGATTTCCTCACATAGACCTGTTCGCTACAGCAGAAAACGCAAAATGCCCAACTTCCAGGTTCCACACATGCTCTCCAAAGGCAATGCCCTATGGATGAACTGGTCAGGAATATTTTCCTACACTTTTGTGCCTTTACCAGTCATTCCACTGGTAGCTTGGAAGCTCAGGCAACCATCCCTCACACTAATTCTCATATCTCCAACATGGGCATGTCAACCCTGGTTGACCACCCTGCTGGAACTGTCAGTATTTCCATACCAAAAGCTGTATCTCACCTCCAGTCTCCTCACTCAGAGCCGTGGAGGAATCAGGCATCCAACTCTCAATGAAGTCAACCTGGTGATCTGGATCCTGAAGCCATAGAGTTTGGATATTTACAATTAGCGAACAATAGAGGAGAGTAAAGCCAGCGCAACAAATCAATCCGATTTGTTAAGAGCCCTCACTCACCAACCTGGTTGGTGACATGCTTCATCATTGGGCTCCCACCAGGGAGGTCGAGTACCTCCCCGAGGTGCTACTACGCCTCTTTACAGTGGAGCTGGTGAGTGAATGTAATGTACAAAAAGTGCAAAAAGAAATGGTGAGTGCAAAAAATATATAGTGAATAAAAAATGCCTGGTTTTTAAACCCAAAATCATTTATTGTGGTAAATCCGGCATTCATTAAAAAAGGGGGCGTAAATAACTATTACCAGATCTGGTCAGTTATCCCTTAAAGTGCAAATAATAGTGGTCAACATGTTTCTGCCTTTGTAGTATGTTCACCAGGCATTCGTCAGGACCTCGCTACCCCAGTGGTGTGCACACACTAAGGCACACCCAACCGTCGGTAGTAACAAAAAAACATAAAACACTCACGGTTTTACCAAGAGCTTCAGGATTTCTAAAGAACACATGTGGTTGTAAAGATGAACAGAAATTCAGATCAGAGATATATGGTACACAAAAACACGATGCGTAAATTGAAAAGGTACCATTGTGTAGTTAAAAGGAACTGGCATAAAATACTCCCTTCACCACATGGATTACACAATTCAATAACACCAAGGTGCTTTGAAAAAGCTGTTGATTTAAACAGCAGATATTGCATCAAAACATATTAGAATGAGCAGACTGCACAACAATATGGATTATAAAATCTAGTAAACCCAAGGTGCCTTATGAAAAGCTGTGGATATAAACAGCCGGTATTATATCAAACATTTTGGAATTAACAAACTACGCAACACCAATTCATTGAAAGTGTGCTCAGTAGTTATAGATCAATTTTAAGAAACAAACTCAACTCATAAGTCACGTAGCTCTAACTATGGAGCCCAAAAGATGTCATAGATTTATAGTACTGAATCCCTTATCAGAGAGGTCTCTCTTAAAAACAATGAATAACTCACATGGAGCCAAAGTTAGCCTCGCATCATAGATCCAGGAGGGGGGCGCGCACTTATTGTCGCACTCTAAAAGATAAAAGCGAGTCCAGGGAATTTCCCTCTCAAAACATGTCCAGAAGAGGGAAGAGCAAAACGCTAGCGGTAACATCGCACAGCCCCATTTACTTCGTCAAAGCGCTGCACCCGCCGATACACCTACTGCTCCCTCATTCAAGGACCTCATGGATACCGACCCCGATTGGTCCATTGGTTAAATATCGGGAGTAGCCAATCAGTACATAAGACTCGCCGTATGACGTCACGCATCACTTGACTGTTCAACACCCAATCATGGAAAGGAAAGCAGAGGTGTGCTGTTCATACGCACATGCCTCGGATAATGTTACTTACCCAATAAGCAACTTTTCTTGGAATGTAGAGCTGTAGATTCACATGCACCCACGCGCCTCCCCGGTCTCCTGTAGTTGTTGCTGTTTCTCAGTTTACATGCATACGCATGGACATCTCTAGTCTACACTTATTAACTCCCTTCTCACCCTCTGCAGTAAAACAATCTAACAATGGAGTCGATACCCATGCGCACTATCACCGAAAGGAGAGTCACCTTACCTCGTGACTGGAAAGACTTCTTCGAAGAAAAACAACTTGCAAACATACAGACCCAACACTAGATGGCAGGAGTATGCAAAGCATGTGAATCTACAGCTCTACATGCCAAGAACAGATGCTTACTGGGTAAGTAACATTATCCTTTTCATTCCTAGTCTGTGAGGACTAGTATTGAGGTTAAGCTCACCTTCCTTCCCCCTCATCATTTTCATCTTATAAAATAGTACCACTCAGGACTTGGTGGGTGCATCAAGGTAAGTGGATCGTGGAAGTGGGTGGAGTCAACCTTTCTCGTGCTTCCGCAGTTTGGAATTGTAAGCTTCTCAACTGCTAGAGCGCCTACTCACAGTCCTGTGGGAGTCCTTCTCATATGCGTGCCCGAAGGACCTAAGACTACACGAGTTACCAGTGTGAGTAACTTTAATGTCCACATTACTCCACCGGCCCAAGTTAGTAGCATTGTGACTGTTTTTCAACAATGCATAACTCCATGTTTTTTCCTAACAGATTCGCAGCCTCAGCAGAATGCCAACCCATTTGGACACTACTGAGCTTCGGAGCACACACCAGGCTGAAGAGGAAGCTGCGTTACTGTGAATGCCAGGGTGGCAGCTCATTGCACGGGAGTGGGATGAGTCTCGCCCCTTCTCTACTGCTGCACTTGCCCATGAACTGTGTAATATATTTCGGCTCAGCGCCACTGCCTTCCAGTGTGATCAGCGGACGCAATGAGAGGAGCTTTTATTCTTGTAAAAAGAAGAGACATTTGAATATTTAGTTCCTGCAGATGCCCATGGAGATCACGCTGTGCTTTAGTTCTTCTGCTTTTAATATGTTTTTAGTATTTTGTTAAAATAATTGAGTAAACGTTGTAATATTTTGTACTTTATTTATACCAGATGAAAACATGTACTGCACATCTTCTCAACAAATACAAAGAGCTTACTTTGCGCGAAGGAACAGTGTGCGGAGTGACTTGTTTTTTTGCTTGCTGGTCTGATATAAATCATAATGCCTACGAGGTACCCTCCTACTATCCTTGTGCTGCCCCCCCCAACAGCATCATTCCTCTTTGCATATCCCTTATGCATATTCTGTAATACGTGATGCTAGACGCCCCAATGCAATGTGAACATCCATGGTACTTTTGATTTGTTGTTCCATAAAGATTTACCTGTGCAGGTAACATTAGCATGTTTACTCCAAGTAGATCACTGTGCTGTTGCCTGACCATGTAACAAATGCAAACAATTTCTCACATCTCATAACAATGTCATGCAGCTAGGTCCAGTAGCAAACTTTATGATCGATACTTCTAACTGCAAATGCCTCACTTTGTGAGTACTCCAAGGTGCCAGAGTGGATCCGAAGTGTGTTTTTTCTCTGCAAATCCCTTGTGTGCTGGTTAGTGGAATCGTGCTTCTTCAGATCGGTTCCGTCCCACCTTGGAAGTGACATTGGGGCCACTTAAAACCACATTTTATGCACATCAATTCTTTCTTTTCTGAATAATTTATTGCGAATCCAGAGCTCTCTCCCCCATTTGTGTCACTTGAGAGGAATTAATTTTCTATTAAAAAATCTACATTGGGCATGGGACCTGTCTACTGCCAAAACTGAAAAGATTTATAACCTGCAAAGATTGTCACAAACATATGTTGGTGACAGACCCCCGTGAGGTCTGTATCTGGGCTCCTCATATAACGCAAAATGGTGCGATGACAGCACTCAGATGGTCCTAAAGTGCTTAATGGCGGCCGCCGCGATGGAGCGCCAGCAAGACCCCTGATTTCTGGTCTGAGGCCTGCTCTCTCCCCAGCAGCTCCGCTGTGCTCTCCTCTGCTGCCGATTCCCCTGACCCCCCTCCTCCTGGTAGGGTTTGAGACCACTCTGTGCCTGTCGCTGCCCGCTCTGGCCATACTTGCCTGCATTGCCTCTGTTATTGTGCCTTGTGTCATTTTTTGTCTGTATTTTGTTTTTCTTGTGCTTAATGTTATTAGTTGTTTGTGTGGCACTTAATTTTTATCCTCCAGTTGCCTTTTCCTGCCGTTCCCACTGATGAGTACAGGCCCCAGCTAGGCCCGCAGGACACAAGGGTTCGCTCTCCTGCAATGGAATCTATAAGGAAGTTGGCACAGAAACTGCAAAGTACAAAGACAAGGTTTATTAACCCTTAAGGGTGGTCCTACAATCCATACAATACCCTTCAGTATTGCATAGAGTAGCACAAAGAACTTGCATACACGGTCCCCTTTTATACACAACAGAGGGGCTCATAAATGGGAGGGCACGACATGAGACGAGGAATGTTACCTTTTATGGACATTTGCAATACAAGATCGATATGTGGGCGGAGCTGACAAACTCCTTAAGCCCGCGAAAACATGGTCAAGCAAGGACTAACTGATAACAGATGTGGTCAAGTCTGGGTATGCGCCAGACGGACAAAGGGACTATTTATAGACTGTTACTAGGCAGATTACAAGAGCAACTAACATAAAGATAAGACTCTCCTCGTGTTGAGCACGTGGAGACATGACAATACAAAATGGAGTCCAGACTTCAGTCAACATAACAAAAGGAACATGTGTAAGGGAGGAGAATTCATGTCTTTAGTAAATGCTTAATCACATCGAAGTTGCAATTTACAACAGACGACCCTTTCAGCATTTACTGAAGACATCCGGCTTGTTAGAATAATCATCATATATATCAATTATCATCATCTCTTCTACTTCCTTAGCTAAACGTTTCTGATAAGTGACATCGGCAATAGCTTTCTTATCGGGGATACAAAATGATACACATACGGAACAGAGCAAAGGACCACATTGAATACAGATACAGCAAGAAAACAGAACTGCTATAATTATGCAGAGACCAGTCAAAACCTTCCAACCCCAAGCAGTGATCAATGCCCAAAACCATCCAGAAAAGGACCAAGTGCCGTTTTCTGTATGGATTTCAGCTGCAATTTTATGCAACCTGTTAATTGCATTGTAGACCGAAGGTGTGTGGTCAGGAATAAACACACAGCAACTACTTCCGATAATTTTACAAGCTCCACCTCGATCAGCTAACATAACATCTAACACCATACGATTCTGCAATGCAACAATTCTGGTAATCTGTAATTCTTCCGTAAGATTCCCAAGAGCAGCAGCGGTTTGGTTTGTCACAGCCTCTACCACTCGTGTTAATCTTCGAACTTTCCTACTATTTAGGGCAGCTCCAACGAAGAAAAACAATCCTAGATTGAAGTCGATATACTGCTGTAAACTGGTGTCAGTTTGATCCACATCATCAATTGATAAAGTACGTTTATACCTATTTACAGTCACATTATTCAACAACTTTAAATCCTTATGATAGGATGCGGGTGCCAGAAATACAGGAGGTAACAAAAATGATACATAACATACTTCAGACCAACCGGCTGGCAAACGATAATAACCCTTAGTTCCACACACGAAGTACGTATTATGGGATGCTAAAAAAGTACTGTTATTCAATCCATCGATGTTTAATATGGTAATACAATCGCTAACACCGACGGGAATATAGCCCACACTTTGGACACACAGGTCCGCTTGAGCTTGTGCCACTTGAATCACAAATTTATCTTTTCCCACAGTGTCTCTGGTGTTCGTAAAAACATATGGAATCGATTCATTGTCTGGTCGATACTCTTCCCATTCCCAAATTGTCCCATTTGCTTGCGGATATCCATCTTTATCCTGATGACATTCTTTATTGAGCCTGAAGAGTAATCGTCCCACTGTGTGTTTCCGAGTGGCAAAAAGCAAAGTGTACCATGCTCTACAAGAGCCATTATGAGAGAAAGGAAGAGGTATAAATGGCGTTCCTCCTTTCTTCTGATGAGCTGGCATCATACCACATATTCAACAGTTCGTAGCATTGGTGGCAACATGGGTATGATGTAACATCTGAATGAAAGTGTTATTCAAATAAGACTGACGATGCTTCAATTCTTGATACGGAAGGGTATAGAAATAGTGCTCCGCAGGCACTGGAGTGGTCAACACAAGCAACTCTCGGGCAGGAGTCACGTTCTCCACAAACCATGTGGTTATCCCAACAATAGTTACTGTGAGCATAAAACCTGTTGCACAGAGGATCTTCTTCTTCTCCATGTCAAAAATAGAAAATCAATATCTTC
Organism: Triturus cristatus; assembly: GCF_964204655.1. NCBI lineage: Eukaryota > Metazoa > Chordata > Amphibia > Caudata > Salamandridae > Triturus > Triturus cristatus. Next base: position 1,085,376,634 of record NC_140588.1, on the reverse strand, counting down.
CTGAAACTAAAGGTTTGTCAGAACTCTTCCCCTTGGGCAGCGGTCGATTTCTTCACCAACGGGCCAAGACGGGTGTCACTACACTAATGCAGGGCTGATCCCCCCCCCTTGCCTCACTGGCTCTCCGTTTCACTAACCCAAGGGCCGCTCTGACAACATGTCCCGATACTGAAGGATTCACTTTCTTGGCCTCCGATGATATCGCCTTCCTCCAGGAGTCGCGTGGTCCGGAAAGAGCTCCTCAGCGTCGTTCGATTCCACAGCACGGCCTTTCTCTGTGGTCAGAATCTCTCGTTGATCGGTCAGTACAGCGGGCTCCACCAATCCGGGCGGTACTTTGCGGCAGTGCAGGGAATGGATCCAATTCTTTCTATTGGAAACTCGCACAGCCGTCCTTGTTGCCAGCAGGACTTGCTCTGGGCCCACCCATCTCGGCTCCAGGCTGTTCGTTCTGTCGAAGATTTTCAGCATGACATAGTCTCCAGGCCGGAGACTATGTCCTTCGCCGGTGGACCGATCAGGGAGCGCCTCCCGGACCTGTTGATGAATGGAAACCAAGTTATCCGTTAACTGTGCCAAATAATCATTCATCATTACGCAAGGTACATCATACACAGTCTTAGGTTTTGGTGGACCCCAAATATTCATTGGACGTCCAAAGACAATCTCATATGGTGTAAGACCGATTCGAGAGTGCGGTACCGACCTAATTGACAACAATGCCAGCGGTAAAGCGTCTCGCCAAGTCAAAGACGTTGAAGCTTGAATTTTAGCGATCTTGAGCTTCAGTGTACCATTATACTTCTCGACTAGTCCCGCAGATTGAGGGTGGAATACTGCATGGAACTTCTGGGTGATGCCTAGACCCTTCAGAACATACTTTATAACGTCCGCTATAAAGTGGGGCCCGTTATCACTCCACAGAAGTCTACAAACGCCATATCGAGGGAAGAACTCCTTCAACAGCATCTTAGCGGTAGTCATTGCAGTATTGTCTTTCGTAGGGTAGGCCTCAACCCATTTGCTGAAGGCACACACCACTACTAGAACATACTTCAAATTGTTACAACGCTCCAGCTGGATGTAATCCATCTGTAACACCTCAAAGGGTGCAGTAGGCGTTACGAACCCTCCTGCTGGGGTCCGAGTCCCCTTTCCTGGGTTGTACCGCAAGCAGATCATACAGGTCTGCACCACTCTCTTTGCCGTGCTAGCAATCTCTGGATGCTCCCAAACTTGGGTAAGCAATTTGACAATTGCGGAAGCTCCAACATGTGCTAGCCCATGTGCCATCTGAACCATAGGTTGTACAAATGCCGTGGGCAATTTCCATCGATCCATCTGCTTATTTCTCCAGCAACCCTCATCATCCAATTCTCCCTCACTGGACCATTGCTCCCGTTCTTTATCAGAAGCGGTCCTCTGTATTTCTCGCACTTCTTCCTTTGCATCATGCCATCTTTCTACTTGCGACTTTACTACGTACATGGCAGTAGCACCGGGCTGCATCGCAGTCTCCCGCGCCACTCGGTCTGCTAACGCATTCCCTTCTCCAAATATATCGACTATTTTCCTATGGGCGCTACATTTAATGATAGCAATTTTCTTCGGATATGTCAATGCAGTTAAAAGATTATGAACTAACTCTCCATGCATTATTTGTACTCCATGCGACGTTAAGAACCCTCTTTCCTTCCAGAGCAGGCCGAAATCGTGCGCTACTCCGAAGGCATAGCGGCTATCTGTATAAACATTCACACACAATCCTGTACTGAGCTCACATGCTCGTGTTAATGCTATCAGTTCCGCTGCTTGAGCTGATTTCTGTGGTATGCGTGCTGTCTCCACTATTGTTTGCAATGTGGTAATCGCATACGCTGCTGAAGTCGTACCATCTGGTAGCTTCAGGCATGACCCATCCACCCACAGTTCTCCATCTACATCTGAAAAGGGCGTATCCTGGAGATCAATACGACCCTTTGTTTGTTCCTCGGTTATGAAGATACAATCATGTGCTTCTCGTGCCTCAGACCGAGTCTCGGGGTATGGCAACAATGTGGCAGGATTTAACGTCACGCACCTCTTCAACGTGATATGAGGAGCCAAAAGCGTCAGCTCATATCCCGTTAAACGGGCACTGGTCAAATGCTGCGTCTTTGTCTGATTCAGCAGGGCATCAACAGCATGGGGGACTAATACCAACAGCTTATGAGATAACACAATTCCCTCGCTCTGGCGTATTGACACAGCTGTCGCCGCAACCGAGCGAAAACAACCAGGCAATGCTCGGGCAACAGGATCAAGTACAGCCGAAAAATATGCACAAGGGCGCTGCTTATCGCCGTGCATCTGCACTAAAACTGATAATGCACATCCATCTTTCTCATGCACATACAACGAAAAAGGCTTGGTATAATCAGGTGTCCCTAATACTGGTGCTGAACAGAGGGCCTGTCGCAGTTTCTGAAAGGCAGTGTCACACTCATTCGTCCAGGGGAGCGGGATAGGTGTATCTTTTGTCAAAAGGGCTAACAATGGCTTGGCTATATACGAAAACCCTAATATCCACTGCCTGCAAAAAGAGACAAGACCCAAAAATGCGCGCACGTCCTTCTGCGTGGACGGCGTCGGTGTATCCAGAATCACTTGAACACGGTCTGGTGTGAGTGCACGTCCCTCCTTAGACAAAAGGTGACCTAGATAAGTCACCTTTGGTCTACAAAATTGCAACTTTTTCCGAGAGACTTTGTGATTGTGGGATGCCAAAAAGGAAAGCAAAGACAACGTACTCGTTTCACACAACTCCGGGGTGTCAGCCGCCAGCAAGATGTCATCGACATATTGAATGAGGGCGACACCCTCGGGCAGAACAAAGGAGTCCAATTGTCTTTTCAAGGCTTGACTGTAGATGCTAGGGCTTTCCGTATAGCCCTGGGGAATTCTACAAAATCGGTAAGACCTATTATTGAGAGTGAAACCAAAAAGGTATCGACTATCGGGATGAATGGGAATTGAAAAGAAGGCATTTTTCAAATCAATGACTGAAAACGTGGTCGCCGTAGGCGGGACCAAAGTAAGCAACGTCGTGATATCCGAAACCACTGGGTACTGAGGTATCACGATCTTGTTTACTTCTCTCAAATCAATGATAAACCGATAGACTTTTGCATCCGTATCCTTTTTCAGAATGGGTAGAATCGGGCTATTACAAACATTATAGGGAACTTCTTCCACCACTCCCACCTTAATCAAATCCTGCACAATCTGTATAAGAGCCTCTTCCCCTTCCTGCGAAATACGATACTGTGGAAGGCGTGATAACACCGCCCCCTCCTGGACACTAATGTGAACAGGCGGAATCACCATCTGTCCCACATCAGTATCCGAAGTGGCCCACAAAGCACGGGGGAGGGCAGCTAACACAGCATCTTCTGTAGCCACACACATCCGTTCAGACAGGGGGTAATTGTCATTCAATATCACCCGCACTCCAGCAGGGGAACACCGGATCGTAGCTCTGAAGTGCTTCAACATTTCAAGGCCCATAATATTATCCGGCGTGTTCGGAGCTAACAAAAACGGACAGGGTGCAGAAAAGGAATTAACCCGAAATGTAAGGGGCTGCGAAAGAGGGCTTCGGGAGAGTGTTCCATCAAACCCTACCGATGTAACCATTAAGCCAGATGGGGGAGCCCTCGGAACCAATTGTTTAGACAGCGCACTACGAGTCGCTCCTGTGTCCACTAGAAACTGATCAGTGGAGCCCAAAACCTCAGCTGATACGTAAGGACCCCTCTGATCAACTGGCACCTCAACTGATTCTAACCCCCATCCAACGCATTCCTATGCATGCTGAGAATCATGATACCCAGACCGGTCAATCCCCGACACTTGATACTGATTTTGTCGATCAAAAACATTAGACCTATCTCGTTGCTGCCCAGCAAGGTCAAAACGAGCGTGATCAGTAGAATTCCCTCTAAAATTCGAGAAACCCCCTCTACCTCTGGGGCCACTCTGAGTGTGTCCCTGACCGTGCCCCTGCCGTGAAGCACGCAACGCTGGGCATTCTCTGGCCCAGTGCCCCGATTGCTTACAATACGCACATTGATTCCTATTCAGATCAGATCGGCCCGAGGGAGGACCATAAAATCCTCCCCTACCTCTATTTACACCCCGTCGGGGCGGACCATATACTTGTGCTAACATCACCTTCGTTTTTAAATCCTTCGATTTCTTTTCCTCCTGCCCCTTCGCTTCTAGCTCCTGGCGCTCATAGTACTGAGCTATAGTCAGAAGGGCTGTCGGGGTCGTAGTGGACCAGGAACTTTCACTCGCTTTGAGGCGAGCTGCAATTGCCGGTAATAAATTCGCCACATATTTGTCAGCAAAAAGGTGCCGACCCGTATCATCCGTAAGAGACTGACCACTAAAATCATGGAACGTCTCCTCAAAACGCGTAAAGAAATCTGCAACTGATTCATCGGCTTTCTGCTTACACGAGGCTAGCATATTCCAGTCAATCTTTTTAGGGGGAATGATGGTCTTCAACTTAGTCAAAATAGCAGCGGGGAGATCTAAAATAATCTGAGGTGGTTTCTGCGCGGGCTTTCTCTCCCTATCCTCATCCTCAAGTTCAGACCATCGAGCCTTAAAAGTGGCAACATCATCTACCTTCCGCACGGATCGCCACATATCTGGTGGTAGAATAAGCCCAAAGAACAAATCTATATCCGCTAAGGTCATAATACAAGAATTCAAGGCCCCCTCGACTTCTTCGTAAAAGGCCGCTGGATTCTTGCGGGGATCAGGCAACGCATTCTTTAATGCCATGACGTCAGCCCTGTGCCAGGGAGTATAAACCCAATTATACACAAAATATCCCTTAGCATCGGCGGAGGTAATATCCGAGCTAGTCCCCGCTCCCTTAGGAGGAACATACAAAGGCGCCGCCTCGCGCATTGGTTTAGCATGCACTGGATCGCTCTTATCTGATTGAGAGATGGATGAATGGCCGCCTCCAGCACGCGAATCCGACCGCCTTTCCTCCTCAAGATGTTGGCGCGCTTTCTCTTTAAGGTCTGCTGCCGCATCCCGCAACGCAAACAGTCGCCGAACCGCTTCAGGCGCCTTAGAGGGAGAGAAAACACCATTACGCAATGCTTTAGCATCCAATACCACATCGTCAGGTTCAAAGACGCTGGAATATTTCCGAAAGGCACCAATCACTTCATCAGAAAAGTGTCCCAAGAAATACAACCTTTCTCTATCCTGCCACGACTCCCAAGAAGCCAACAGTTCATCAAGGGATAACTTGCCCTTACATGCACGATAAGAAACCTGCCGAAGCTCACCCATTCGCTCAGTCGATAACATGGACCGCGTGTCTACCTTACTCGAACCCGATCCAGAATCTTGTGGCCTCGGGGCAGACGCGCCGACATAAGGAGGCGGAGAACGATCTAATAAATAAAAATCATCGTCATGATTATTAAGGACAGGATAGAGTGGCTGACGAACAGCATATTGACCCGAGACTTGTAACCTATGTTCTTTCTCTTGTTTCTCCGTCTGTTCTCTTTCCTCCCGACGCTTTGCTTCCTGTGCTCTCACATGATCATTCTTTCGTTGCTCTTTATCAAACAGCGCTTTCTCGCGTTTCTCTCGCTCACGTACTTCCTTCACCCATAATCGCACACATTCAAACATGTCTTGCCGCGCACGCCGTTTACACATACACTGTTCCACATACTCAATCTTACGTATATCAAACGACCCATACAACTGCCACCGTAACTCAGGATCCTTCTTGGTATATTTCCTCCATACTGTGCTGTACATTATGGAGGAAAGACCATGCTTCACATACATATCCCTATTAGGAGTCCCCTCTGGGGGAGCTGGAGCAGATTCCTCGAGGTTTAACCGGTTTCCAAAGCAGCAGCACCACTTACGGAGTGCGCTAAAAGCAGGCATGCTCAAAAATAATGCAGAATATGCAGTATTATCAAAAAATGGCACTTAAACGTTGTGCTGGTCAAAGTTACACAGTTCCGGAGAAATATCTCCACATTACCTGCCTATATGTGTTGCAACGCATATATTCTCACAATAATCAATACAAGATATGACCGGTCATCACAAATCAAACTCAAATAGCCAACCCAGGCTTCAAAAACTCGGAGCAAGTACCGTACAACGGTTCTTACCAATCAAGAGTCCAGATTCCAACTGCCAAGCTCCGAAATTCGGCTGTCACGGCAGAACCGACAGAAGAGGTCTCAGTCGAGGACCGGCGCCACCCAGATGGTCAGCTCGGAAGGGAAGGAAGAAAAACCTCGGGATGCCAGGACTAAAGTGCCTCTGGCAGTGATCACATCCCCGGCCAAATTCCTCACCTTCGTCGCGACCAATCCTTCGAGCATCCGAGTCGCCGATGAGCCCCACGTGACGGGCGCCAATTGATGAGTACAGGCCCCAGCTAGGCCCGCAGGACACAAGGGTTCGCTCTCCTGCAATGGAATCTATAAGGAAGTTGGCACGGAAACTGCAAAGTACAAAGACAAGGTTTATTAACCCTTAAGGGTGGTCCTACAATCCATACAATACCCTTCAGTATTGCATAGAGTAGCACAAAGAACTTGCATACACGGTCCCCTTTTATACACAACAGAGGGGCTCATAAGTGGGAGGGCACGACATGAGACGAGGAATGTTACCTTTTATGGACATTTGCAATACAAGATCGATATGTGGGCGGAGCTGACAAACTCCTTAAGCCCGCGAAAACATGGTCAAGCAAGGACTAACTGATAACAGATGTGGTCAAGTCTGGGTATGCGCCAGACGGACAAAGGGACTATTTATAGACTGTTACTAGGCAGATTACAAGAGCAACTAACATAAAGATAAGACTCTCCTCGTGTTGAGCACGTGGAGACATGACAATACAAAATGGAGTCCAGACTTCAGTCAACATAACAAAAGGAACATGTGTAAGGGAGGAGAATTCATGTCTTTAGTAAATGCTTAATCACATCGAAGTTGCAATTTACAACACCACCACTGCCTCTGCCCCCGCGGCCCCTCCCCCTGACCTTCCCCGCTCCCGCCTCCCAGCTGCTCGTCCCTCCCCCTTGCCTACTTAATGTCGGCCACTTGGGGGTGTGGGGGGGGACATGAGCCATACCCCTGACCTCTGGTCAGTGGCTTAACGAAACTTGAGGGGGCCCCCCTGCAAAGTACATGGAGGGCCCCCCCTAGCGGCCCAGACCACCACCTACCTCTTTTCCCCACCACCCAAAAATCTGGTATATTTTGATTTGAAACAGCCAGCATTTAATGAAATGCCTCTCCTTCAAAGCTTTAATAAGAAAGTGGGAAACACTTAATACATAAACTACACCATTTGTAACATTATTGTCAAGGGCAGATTTTTTTTTAACTGAGACAACAATCAGAACAATGCCAAGGAGTGGTCCTAATCGCTTAGGAACTGCCTATCGCTGAATAACAAAGAACTATTTAGGGCCCCATTAGTATGGCGGGCGGACATACCCTCCGGAAACGGGACCACCCGCTGAGGGTGCAGCGGTCCCGCACTCCCGATTAGTATGCGCCCGCCACATTGGCGGGCACAAGGCGCATCTGCAACATTGCGGCGGGCGGTGCAGAGAGCATCGTCCGCCGCAATGCCACAAAGGCAGGTTGTGCGTTTCAATGCACAACGTGACAGGCACCGCGCGGTGCCTGCCACGTTGTTCATTGAAAGGCACACCCCCATGTGCACTCCCCACCCCCAGAAACCCTGGGGGCCAGCTACGGGCCCCCAATTGCAAAAACCACCTGCCAACGCCGCCACGGAAAGGCAACACCCCGCCTGCATAGTAATATGGATGGCGGTGTCTACCAGACACCACCACCATATAAACTGCTTTTCCGCCCGGTAGGCAGTCGGGCGGATTGCCTACTGGCGAAAAACCGGCGGACGGTCTTCCCGTCCGCCGGGATCCCCCCCGCCATGGTAATGTCGCGGGGGGAAATTTACAGCGGGCGGAGGTTTTTGGCGGGCGGATCGCCACTACCATACGGGCGGTGGCGATCCGCCCGTTATCCTAATGAACCCCTTAAGGTCTGAATTTGAATTTACATTGATAGACAATAACTTGAAACTTTGAAAGACAAACCCAAACATGCAATTTCACAGACTTGACTGACAATATACATGAGGATTACACAAGACATAGCTTAGTATCCTGCCAGCTCTAAGAGAGATAAACTAATGAATTATCTGCATGCCACACACTTGCGACTGTTAAGGGTGTGCATGATAATAACGTGAACTGAGGAAGCACTTTTAATTTCTACCATCATGTCTATCAGTAAGCAGGACAAAAACAGGCAGGTAAACGAGGCTGATGATGAAAACTACTTGGATGCTTCAGAACACTTTTGCAGATGTTTGTCTGTTTTGAATTGATCATTTCTGTAGTGTAAACACTGCTAATTGCAAGTTTAAGAAGCACATTTAACAGACAAAGGAAAGCAAAAGCATAAATAACACAGCATGTAGCATAAAAACAAACCATATCAGCAAGTCCCTTATGACAGAATCTATACAATTATAGTTGGTAAAGAAAAGGAAAAAGTGCAAATACTTTCAAAGTGCAAAATGAAACAATGACCAGTCCAGCAATATACAAAAATCTAGCAATAGATGCAAGAAGGCGAGTACTCAAGGAAAAGATACAAAAGAGGTAATAGCGGAAGGGATGGGATTAGGGGGTAATCACTCAACAGTTGGATGAGGACGATAAGGGCCAATAATGCAGGAGTCAAAGGGATAGATGCAAGAAGAGATGATCTAAATGTACGGCTGCAAGAAGGCAGGAGCTAAAGGGACAGAGCCAAAAAGACAGGCGATGAGGGGCTGGAGCGGTCTTGAATTTATTGTATTGTTATATTTATAGAGGGCTTACTACCCCTATATGGAGCACTGAAGCGCTTGCCTGCATGAGTAGCAAGCTACACTATGTGTAGGGTGTGTGGCTGGAAGGGTGTTGTATTTGTTTTGATGCTATGTAGGAAGTGTTTCCATGTTGTGTTTGAGGACCACTGACTGGGGTGTGTGCAGCTTAGTGTGCATGGGACACAGTGCTAAGCAGTCTGATGGATTAGGAGGTGTGAAAGATATGCACGCTATTTTGGTTTTCATCGCTCTGCAGGTCCATTTATGCTATTTCTTTTGTTCATAATCCCACTTTAGTGGTTACAGGACCTCGTCGTCCATTCTGAGATACTGTGTCTCCTGTTTAAAGTTAATGGTCCTCAGCAGGCCTAGATTAAAGGGTAGGGATTTGTGGAGATATCTTCTGGAATGGACTTTGTTAAAAGCATCCCATATCTCATTTTCATTGTGAGGTGTCAAGAAGTGGTTGCCGGTGGTAGTATGTAGATCGTTGGATCCGATCAGAATAGTCTCTGTGCTGCATAACACGTCGGCAGCAGGTTCGGCTGACTGTGTCTGAGCTTACTCAAGGTGAGGATGAATGATGAGTGTGTGAAGCTGTACTCCGCAAGATGAGCGAGTTGAAGATAACAGTGTGAGTGATGCCTTGAGGAGGTATATGCATTTTTGGTGCAAATACCCATCCACAAATAAGTTAATAAATAGGGATTTGCGCCACAAACATGGCTAGTTGCTTGTAATGCTTGAAATGGAAATATAAAAGTGTAAGTACTCCATCATCTGGAGTAGCTGTTTTTAACTGAGAAGCGATGGTACTGTCCTGGTAAAAGTATTGCACTAGCGCTGAGAAGTGCAGGTACCTTCCCAATAAATGTAGTGCACCAGTGCTGAGAAGTGCAGGTACTCTCCCTGTCAAATTTTAGAAGTGCAGGCACTCAGTACCAGACAGCACCTGCCCATTTAAAGCACTGGTTGCATGGAACTGCCCATGAACCACCTATAGTACACCCCCTTGACACAACTTATCGCAAAGTGCCAGTTGTTCTTAACACTGTATTCTTATAAAATGTCTGGATTACAAACTGTAGAAAACAAATAAAGATGACTCGGACTTTCTAACAGAAAATAAGTTTGACTCTTTACTACTTTGCCGGCAGGAGACACGTTGATGGAATTAGAAACTCTTTAATGTCTCATTAAAAGCTAAAACAAATGCGAGTAGAGGACAAAAGCACACAGCGTGATTCAGGCTGACCCTCTCTATCTCGAGGGTACCATGAGTGAGGCATCTCTGAAAACCACAAATCACTGTCGAGTGTCAACCCCCAGCAGCTCCACGGAAGTGATTGTCATCCTCAATGCCAACTGTTGATAAAAAGGCCTGGGGTGTATTACAAAATCAAGGAAGCCAGGCAGCGTTATGGTCCATCATAACCACCCAATTGACATCAGGATTCCAGGACACTGTGCTAGGGAGACATTATTTATGCCCCAGTTCATACAATATAGTTTTCATGAGTTTTGTGGTAAATAACATAGGGGACAGGCATGAATACCTCCCATGTGAATGAATAATATGTTTAAAAAATACATGCATTAGATTAAAATGTAGGCTTTGTCACGCTGCTTATCTTGTTGTACCATTTATGATGACATGAAGCAAGAATATTTGCTATTTGACACTAGGCAGTCTACGGAAGAGGAAGTAGGTGCAATCATGTGTAGTACTTCTGACTACTACTAATTTCTCTTACATGTTGGAGTAGTGTAGTTAAAATAAATGCCAGACTACTCACTATGAATCGCACAAACCACAAGCTCGCATTTGAAAAATGCTTTGTGGGCTCAACCAGCCCCGAATTCGGTGAATTTCGGCCAATTCAGAATTCCTCCATCCTAATTTACTCAGAGATGTGTGGATGAAATATTTCTGTAGATGTAGTGTTTGTTTCTGCAGCATGATACTCTTTCAGTAAGGTAATTTATCACGTTGAGGGAATGGGATGTGAGCACACTTGTAATACAAAGAGAAATGGAAATGTCTTTTCCATGATGGGCCTAGATGTGCCGGCATACGTGGTAACTATGACCATCATATTTACAGATGGCCCCATGAACATCTAAAGGATTTTAGGGGCCCTGGGCCAAGCATATTTTGAAGGCCCCTTGTGAGAAGTTGGCCTGGTATATGCTGGTCACTAGTTAGAGTGGCCACCTTGCACCAGTACAATTCGACTCTTATGGTAGATAGGTTTAAGACAACCTTTTAAAGAAAGCTATCCTAGTGGTAGCTGTGGAGAGCAGCCTTCAGGCTAAGTCTTGGAGGAATGTAAAGCAGCTTGTTTTACCCTATAATCTCTTGAATCACTAAATGAAAGGACACCACACGGGTATATATATATAAAATATATATGTATGTATTACTAGACACACTCTACTAATCTCTTTATGAGATTAGAAGTTAAGAACATATGCACAAATCAACGTTTCACAACAAATTAAGCACTTATATGGCTGGGTCCCTAGGGGCGTACCAGACCATATACTAAAAAAGAGGTATAAGAAGAACGACTTGAGAAGGGAGAAGGCCTATGGTCTTCAGAAGCACTGGGGCCTCACTAATCCACCCAAGGCAGGTAAGTAAAGGACCCACGCGGATCCCAATCGACTTCAATGGAGCAAGTCGCGGTTGGAATTTTAAAGTTTTAGGATACTTCGGGAGAGTCTACAAGCAAGTCACTTACAGGGTAAGTAGTTCTAGAGCCAACACACACAGGAGCACCGGAGTACTCGAGTTACCTCATCCAGGGAAGCCGTGTGCATAGGTGTCTTTTGGTGTCGGTTCGCGGCGTCGTTTTCAACGGGAGCCAAAGAAGACTTGCTGCTTGTGAAGACAGGAGAAGTGTCCGTTGAATCCAAGGCTGGATTCTGAAGAAAGAAGACCTGAAAGCAGAGGATTTCAGGTGATCACGGGTGTCTTGACTCTTCAGCCACGAGGTCCAGGAGGCGACGACGACCAGGAGCTGGATTCGGAGTGTCCCACGAAGTCTGCAGCTTACTGAGGTGTCGGCAACCGGATTGGAGCCAACAAGCCTTGGCAACAGCAAGTCTCATGGAAAGTGAAGAAAGTCAGCGGTGCAGACCAGCAAGGTCTGAGGGACTCACCCAGTGAGGATAAGTCAGGGCAGGCCTGGCGCAACCAGGGGAGCCCTTTGGTTCTGTGGAAAAGTCTTCAGGGGACCCACAAGCTAACAGGCAAGGGATCACGAAGACGCCTCGTGAGGATTCACTTCACAGGAGCCCACGGTCACTCGGGACGAGGTAGGCCTCTGATTTTCGAGGGAAATCCTGCTGGAGGCTTGGGCCACACGTGGTCCAAAGTACAAGTCCGTAGAACGTCGTGAAGGGGTTGCACTCGACAATAGTGCACGGTACCCGGGTATTGCTGTTCCTCGTCACTCGTGGGGTCCACTCGCCTCAGCTTCACTGGGGACTCACAATGGCCATCGAGAAGTCAGGAAATCTACTTCCAGGGCTGCAGGGAATTCGGACTCCGGCGGGAGCGGCAACGTTTGCGACCGTTGATGCAAAGTTTTAGTGCCTGCCAAGCAGGGGAGTCACTCCTTGACTCCAAGGGAGATGCTTAAGTCTTCCAAAGGTAGTGGAACGTCGAAGGTCCAGGATTCTAATTCAGAGCGTCGTCCAGGGATATCTAGTTTGCAATGGCAAGGGTTCCCTAACTTATACTAGAAGGAAGGGAGGGACTAGCTCTATGACCACTCCTATGGGAGGGTCAGGGGAGTGGGTGGCTACACCCACTTTCCTTTGTCCAGTTTCGCGCCAGAGCAGGGGCTGGTAGCCCCTGAACCGGTTTGAGCTGGCATATGCACAGAGGAGCCTACTGCTCCCCCATTGCAGGACTTCAAAGCACTCTAGGAGTGCACCGACCCAGCCCCAATACACTAAATCCTGTCTGGAAGGTGGTTACACCTCCCTGTGACAGGATACCTATTGTTGGGACTCCTCCACTGCGAGTTTCGGTCAGCAGCAGGAGGGCAGCCCAGTGTCTGTGCTGGTGGCATCCATTTTGTGATGCCAGGGCTCTTCAGGATTCTATTGTGTTTCCACAGTGGGTACATGTCTATCCCTCTAGAAGGGTGGGATCATATTCCCACACCAGTTACTGGTGTGGGGGTATGATTCCAAAGCGTTTGACACCAAACACGACATGTTTTGATGCAGCCATCCCAAAGTTAGCATTTACCGCTAGGTTAAAATGCACTTAAGAGTATATGGTTTAACCGCATCCACAAACAGCTACAGTGAATGGGCTCTTAGAGCTGCAGAGGGGCCCTGCTCAGGCAGAGGCACCCCCTCACATGAAAACCAAGCATCCTGCCCTCAGGATTGATAGGGCCTGCCTTAGGGGTGACTGATAGGTTTATATATGTGTGTGTGTGTGTGTGTAAGGTGAGATATAGGAACCTATACCTCAGTGAGGAGTGCTAACACTACCTCACCCATGCTGCAGTAGCAGGCCTGTGGTGTCAGATTTAGTCTGCTTCCCAGGGGTGGCATAATACATGCTTCAGCCCCTGGTAGGCCTGTGAAGTACCTATGCCCTTGGTACCTAAGGTACCATATACTAGGGGCTCATAAGGTACCACAGTATCCAATCACTAGTGCACCTAATATGCACTCCAAGTTGTTTAGAGAGAACAGAGAGGCTGGGGCCCTGATTAGCAGGGACCCAGCCAGACTATACCCAGAAACCAGTGTAAACATCAGAAAAAAGTGGGGACAACTTAAGTGCAGATCCTACTCTCCTACACCCCTGTTAGGAACAGTTTTAAATGTATAATCGGCTTTCATGTCCTTGTTGGCCATGTCAGAGACAGTGCACAGGCACACTGGTCCAAATTCGAATTATGTTTACATGTAATATTAACCCCTTGTGTGCCCATGACGAGCTGGACTCGTCATGGAGCACAGTCGCGCTGTGCCCATGACAAGTCCAGCTCGCCATGAGGCATTCCCTGGGGAATCCCTCTGGTGCGGGCCCCCGGGGGGCAGATGGGGCATTGGCCCCTAAGCTGCCCCTTCGGGGGGGCAGAAAGCCCACTAAATACCAGGGATTAGTTTTTCATTTTTTTTTTTTTTTAGGGTGGGGGCTGCCCGAAACGGGCACGCCAATGCCCCCACTCACCCGCCACCATTGCAGCCTTTCTGCCCCCCCCTTGGGGGCAGATGGGGCATCGGCCCCCAATCTGCCCCCCCGGGGGGCAAAAAGCCCAGTAGACACCAGGAAATTTAAAAAAGAAAAAATAGGTGGGGGCTGCCCAAAACGGGCAGGCCCATGCCCCCCCCCAAATATTACAGTCTTTCTGCCACCCCGTTGGGCAGATGGGGCATTGGCCCCTAATCTGCCCCTTCGGTGGTGCAGAAAGCCCACTAAACACCAGGGATAGATTTTTAGATTTTTTTTAGGGTGGGGATTGCCCGAAATGGGCACGCCAATGCCCCCACCCACCCGCCACCATTACAGCCTTTCTGCCCCCCCCTTGGGGGCAGATGAGGCATTGGCCCCTAATCTGACCCTTAGGGGGGGGGGGGCGGAAAGCCCACTTGACGCCAGGGATTTTTTTCGCGCAATTTTCTTTAGGGTGATGGATTTCATTTAGGGTGGAGGCTGCCCGAAATGGGCACGCCAATGCCCCCACCCCTGCCACCATTACAGCCTTTTTGCCCCCCCGGGGGGCAGATGGGGCAGTAGCCCCCAATCTGCCCCCCCCCAGAGGGGCAGAAAGCCCACTATCCACCAGGGATTTTTTTTGCGCAATTGTTTTTAGGGTGTGGGCTGCCCGAAATGGGCACGCCAATGCCCCCGCCCCCTCCCCACAAAAATGACAGTGTTTCTGCCCCCCAGGAGGCAGATGGGAGCTGTAGCCCCCAATCTGGCCCACCCTGGGGAGCGCAGAAAGCCCACTAGAAACCATGGATATTTTTGTTTTATTAGTGTAGGGGTAGGGGCTCCCCAAAATGGGAATGACAATACCCCCACCCCACCCCCAGCGAAACTCCAGTCTTTCCACCCCCCTAGGAGGGTAGTTGGCGGCAGCGGCCCCTGATCTGCCCCCTGGGGGGGCAGAAAGCCCACTAGGCGCCAGCGAGTACGCAGGCTTTTTTTATGCGTGGGGGTGGGGGCTGCCAAAAATGTCATACCAATGCCCCCACCCCCACAAAAAATATCCACAGTCTTTCTGCCCCTTTAGGGGCATATCGGGATGAAACCCCCTTCCCCGATTTCCCCCCCAGGGCGGCAGGAAGCCCACTGGGCTCCGGCTTTTTTTTAGCAATGTGTATACCTGTGTATTTTGGGCCCTAGCGCAGTTGGCACTTACGCAAACCTAGCAAACCTGTACATTTTTTAAAACTAGACACCGCGGGGATTCCAGGATGGGGTGACTTGACTGGCTCTCACCAGGTTCTGTTACCCAGAATCCATTGCAAACCTAAAAATGTGTCCAAAATAACAAATTTTCCTTGCATTTCTGTGGTGGAAAGTTCTGTAATCTGCGTGGGTCCACAAAATTCCACCCACCCCGCGTTCCCCAAAGTCTTCCGAGAAAAATGGTACCTCACTTGCGTGGGTAGGCCTAGTGCCCGCGTCAGGCAAGGGCCCAAAACCAATTGAGGAGACATCAAAATTACCTATCACAAAACAACCTGGTTTTGCAAAGGGAGTCCCATGAGTTTTTGGCCCCGGGCTTGGCGGCCATCTAGGGAAACCTACCAAACCCACACATTTCTGAAAACTAGACACCCGGGGGATTCCAGGGAGGTATGGCTTGCGTGGATCCCCCGTGGATCTGGGTAAGGAAACGTTGGGGGATCCACGCAAGCCATACCTCCCTGGAATCCCCCAGGTGTCTAGTTTTCAGAAATGTGTGGGTTTGGTAGGTTTCCCTAGGTGGCCGCCGAGCACCGGGCCAAAAACCCAAGTGACCCCCCTTGCAAAACCAGGTCGTTTTGAGATAGGCAATTTTCATGTCGCCTCACTACGTTGTGGGCCCTTGCCTGTCGCGGGTACTTGGGCCTCCCACACGAGTGAGGCACCGTTTTTATCGGGAGACCCGGGGGAACGCTGGGTGGTAGGAAATTTGTGTCAGCCCGGTGATGCCACAACTTTCCCACACAAAAATGTGTGAAGAAAAGGTGATTTTTTTCAGCTAAATTTGAGGTTTGCAGGGCATTCTGGGTAATGAAACGTTGGGGGATCCACGCAAGCCATACCTCCCTGGAATCCCCCGGGTGTCTAGTTTTCAGAAATGTGTGGGTTTGGTAGGTTTCCCTAGGTGGCCGCCGAGCACCGGGCCAAAAACCCAAGTGACCCCCCTTGCAAAACCAGGTCGTTTTGAGGTAGGCAATTTTCATGTCGCCTCAATACGTTTTGGGCCCTTGCCTGTCACGGGTACTTGGGCCTCCCACACGAGCGAGGCACCGTTTTTATCGGGAGACCCGGGGGAACGCTGGGTGGTAGGAAATTTGTGTCAGCCCGGTGATGCCACAACTTTCCCACACAAAAATGTGTGAAAAGGGTGATTTTTTCAGCTAAATTTGAGGTTTGCAGGGCATTCTGGGTAAGGAAACGTTGGGGGATCCACGCAAGTCATACCTCCCTGGAATCCCCAGGGTGTCTAGTTTGCAGAAATGTGTGGGTTTAGTAGGTTTCCCTAGGTGCCGGCAGAGCTAGGGTTCAAAAACTACAGCTAGGCACTTTGCCAAAAAAAGTTCATTTTTCACTGCGAAATTGAGGTGTGTCCACGATTCGTTTTGCACCGTTACCTGTCGCGTGCACTAGGCTGACCCACACAAGTGTGGTACCATTTTTCTCGGAAGACTTTGGGGAACACGGGGTGGTTAGAAATTTGTGGATCCACGCAGATTCCAGAACTTTCCACCAGATAAATGTGGGGAAAAAGTGTTTTTTGGGCAATTTTTTAGGTTGGCAAGGGATTCTGGGTAACAGAACCTGGTGGGAGGCAGTCAAGTCACCCCATCCTGGATTCCCCTGGGTGTCTAGTTTTCAAAAATGTATAGGTTTAATAAAAAGATTTACAAAAAAAAAAACAAAAAAAAAATGTATAGGTTTGTTAGGTTTCCCTAGGTGCCGGCAGAGCTAGGGTTAAAAAACTACAGCTAGGCACTTTGCTAAAAAAGGGTAATTTTGCATTGTGAAAATGTGGTGTGTTCACGTTGGTTTTTGAGCCATTTCCTGTCGTGGGCACTATGCCTACCCCTACAAGTGAGGTACCGTTTTTATCGGGAGACTTAGGGTAATTCAGATATGTAAAGGAACTGTTATTACCTATTGACTTTCGATGCATTTATGCCTTCCAAATGAAAGACATTGTGTAAAAAAGAAGTCATTCTAAAAAATGACTGATACTTCTCATGCTAGTATGAGTATTCCCAATTTCGGAAATGTGCAAATATCTACTGTTTCTAAACTCTACATTTTGTTCCCATTTCAGAAATACATGGGTGTCTTTCATACCGATTTTTCCATGTACACATTTTTACAGAATAATTACTATATACCAGGTACATAATAAAAAACCATTGCAAGTTGCTGCTCAGTTTTTGGCTGTGGGTTCGTCGGGTTCTTGGTGAACCTACAAGTCCTGTATATCCCCACAACCAGTAATGTCCAGCGGATGTAACGGTATATTGCTTTCAAAGAGCTGTCATAATTATAAGAAGTTACATGTGAAAACGTTGACGCAAAAGGCTTTTTTATTCAACAAATTTTCAATTTATCCTATATTTAACTGTTAGTTTCTATAAAAAAACCTTGATGGATCTACACAAATGACCCCTTGCTGAATTCAGAATTTTGTCTACTTCTCAAAAATGTATAGCTTTCCAGTATCCATTATTGCTTTTGTACCCATTTCTACCATTAACTGGAAGGAGGTCGAAAGCACAAAAAATAGCAAAAATAGGCTATGTCCCAGAAAAATGCCAAAACTGTGTAAAAAATGTTGGGTTCCTGACAAAAGTCTGGTGTATCCTAAAAGCTTGGAAAATGGTGATTTCAGCCCCACAAACCCTTTTTTGATAACACTTGCAGGGAAAAACCCAGAAGCTTTCATTTGCAGCCCGTTTTTCCCATTTTCCCCCCAAAAAACTAAATTTTGCTGTATTTTGGCTCATTTTTGTGACCCCTCCAGGGGAATCCACAAACCCTGAGTACCTTCAGAATCCCCATGATGTTGGAAGAAAAGGACGCAAATTTGGCGTGGATACCTTATGTGGTCAAAAAGTTACAGGGGCCTCAGCGCGCACTACCCCAAATAGCCAAAAAAGGGCGTGGCACAGGAGGGGAAAAGGCCTGGCAGCGAAGGGGTTAAGGGATAGGGGGATGTGTGTTTTCAATATTGTAACACAGCAGCAACTCACTAATATTAACTGCAAATAATCTCTGTGACACTCTGACATTTCTCATATGTGAGATCCTGATTTGATCTTAAAGAAACTTTGTTATGGCTGTTGCATGTAACTTAAACACAACATTTCGCTACAAAATGTCTAATAGACACTCACATATCACCCAAATTGAAAATAAAGCAAGCGAGTGGTTGCCGAACATCAACTCTGCAGAACATAATCACTTCAAATATTGCCTAATATTCGCACGGTTACATAAGCAGAAATGGAAGCATGCGTAATTTACTTTGAATGTCTGGATGGGAAGCATGAATGGATATTTTTAGCAAAATGAAAAATGAACATTGCCATATTAACAGAACACCACACCGCCCCTCCAGAGGAAGCATGCGATCATAGAAAACAAGTTAGACTTGCCAATTGTCCGCTTTCTTTCATAGTTCCCACCAGGGTGTAATGGAATTGCTGCCTATGATCCTTAAGATTGGCGGCCGCAGCTGCAGAAGTCATTTTTATTTAGGTATGTGTCCCCTCTCCTCCTTGCAGTGACAGGAGAGTGACCCACCCTCTAATGAAGAAGCATCAATAAATCTAACCATACCCTCGTAGGGCCACAGGCTTGAATTCAACAATATTTCATGTAAGGCTTTGTGTGGCTCCCCCCTACCCCCACCCCTAATGCGTCCTACACACAGCTTTTGCTCTTCCATCAGCCTCTTCTTATCCAAAATATCCATAATAAAAATACATAAATGCCGGGGCTTTCAGTCAGCCTTCTTCATCCAGTGGTGTGGTCAAGTGTTGTTCTCATTTTGCTTCTGCCGCACACCCCATATAACACTGGGCAATGGATCAGCCATGATGCCTTGCACTGTGATCACACTTTGTCTACCATGTGCATACCGCATGCTGAAAAGGAGTGCACTTTAGTGCCACAGCTGATGTGCCTGGTTTGCTGGGATACTCTATTATTTCGAGGGAGTAATAATATTTTGGGCATTTTTTTCCAATTGCATGTGTGCAAACGAATAAATAAACTTTGGACACTGACCATGGTTAAACTTAATATCTTTGACAGTGTATGCTGAAACAATTCATGAAGGGCTACTCAGAAGGTGGACATGGCAGCAAGGCCCTGTGCGCCGAGGGAAAGTCCTTTAATGTCTAGGTGGGAAGATGCTCAGCCCATCAAGCACGCAGAAGCTTCAAGTCTCTCGTCTAGCCTTCACAAGAGAGAGGAGATGTTGTAATGAGGATTGAAAGGCTGGGTCTGCCGACTGATTTGAGTAAAAGGGTGAAACCTGTCTACTTTCCTCTCCTATCACTCGTTGAGTTTATGTCCTATGTGCAGTGGAGCCCTGTACAGCGCTCCATTGGCTTTTGGCTACGTTGGCACTATAGAAATACCACATACATTGTGATAATTCACCAGTAGGCCGTAACTATGTCCCATGCTTTCTGCATCTGAATTTGCATCCAACCACCTGCTGATAATATCCACGTTTCGTTCATCTAAGAACGGTTTCCCAAAGTTACAGAAGTTTCCCCAAAAGGCCCCCGGCGCTGCTCTTTACAGCCTCCCACCCTTTGCTCCTAAACCTCCGGGACTCTCACCGTGTCCTACAGCTAGGTCTGCACCTAGGGCCCCGCTTCCCTGCGGGTGAAGCCGGCCCTGGGGTTGGCCGTGCATCGGCGGATGAAGCCCAGGTAGAGAAGCAGCAAGTAGGCCAGACAGGGCTCCATGGTCAAGTGGCCTCCCGGATCAGCTAGGAACTCTGGAGCACAGGTCACTGGGGAGGGAGGGGGCGGAGAGCACGGCAGTCAATTTTCCGGGGTGCAGGACAAGCAGGCAGGTGGTCACGGACCCATCGGCCCCTGCACGTGTAGTTTTGGCTGCGCATGACAATTCTTTCACACCAGCGCAGCTCAGCCCCAGCCTGAGGCTCCGCTGAAGACAGTGCTGAAGCGCGCCGGCGCGCAGAATGCAGTGAAAAGAGAGGACCATAACTTTAAACCTAGGTCACAAAGACGGACACTTGCAGTGTGAGTGTACTGCTGCTGCAAGGGGCCCCCTGGAGCTCTGCCCCCCCCCCGCACCGCGGGGGCCTTTGTTACGCCCCTGCCCCTGCCTCTGGTCTGAAGCCTGCTCTCTCCCAAGCAGCTCTGCTCTGCTGTCGATCCTCTGACCCCCTCCTGCTGGTAGGGTTCGAGGCTGCTCCACTCTGTGCCGGTCGCTGCCCGCTCTGGCCATACTTGCCTACATTGCCTCTGTTATTGTGCCTTGTGACAATTTGTCTGTATTTCGTTTTTCTAGTGCTTAATTTTATTAGTTTTTCATGTGGCGCTTAATTAATGTCCTTGGGTTACCTTTTCCTGCCATTCCCGCCACTGCCTCTACCCCTCCCCCTATCCTTCCCCGCTCCCGCCTACCAGCTGCCTGTCCCTCCCCCTTCCCTACTTATTGGCCGCTGTTTTTTGGTCACACCAAAGACAAGTCCGTCTGCACCTGTCCTCGACCAGCGCCAGGAACCATGGATCTCCCACCATCCACCGCTACGACGCCTCTACCCTCCTCGCACTCAACCCCGGTCGGCACAATAACTGCGAGCAAGCCACGCCAAGCATGACCCACGGCCAGTTCTGCTGCAGCTGCCGCCAGACCTTCACCACCGCCCCAGGCACCAACCCCACCTAAACCAACACCACCGACACCCTCAGATGCATCCTCCTCAACGCACGCTGGATTCACAGACACGCCACGGAAATCTGTAACCTCCTTGACTCGCTCTCACCCGACGTTGCCTTCTTCATGGAAACCTGGACCAACGCCTCCTTGGTCCCCGACATCGCCATCCCGGATGGCTGCAAGATCCAGAGAGGACCGCCCCAACCACTTCCAGGTCCAGGCCAGCCCTAACTCCACACTCCGTGGCACCCTCGCCTACAGACCCCCCGGCCTCCAAGCTCTCCTCGCTGATACCATCACCGACCTCATTGCACACCACGCCATCACTACCATGGACTACATACTTATAGGAGACCTGACCTTCCACCTCGACAACCTCTGCGACCCCAACTTTGCAGCCCTCCGCAACAACCTCGCCAACATCAGGCTGAAACAGCTAGTCACCACGCCGACACACAAGGCAGGACACACACTCGACCCCATCTTCGCCGGAGGCAACAGTGTTCATTTCAGCCACACCACGCAGCCCCCTGGACCGACCACCACTGCGTACACTTCCTCGTCAACAAACCCAAGCCTCCCGATCCCACCCCATGCAGGAACTGGACCATAGTCACAGAGAAACAACTCCTCTCCACCCTCCACACCAACACCCCCTCTGCTGCAACAGACGCCAACCACGTAACCATGGAACTCCACACCTGGATCGCCAACTGCGCCCCGCTGTGCAACCCCGACAAGCACCACCCCAGGAAAGCTGCCTGGTACACCATCGAGCTCCAAGAAGCCAGACACACCTGCAGACGCCTGGAGGAATACTATAGAAACATCACGACACCTGAAACCTACACCCCCTACAAGGATGCCATGACAGATTACCACCAAAAGAGTCTTCATCCACAACGGAATTCTCGCCAACTCCAAGGAACTTTTTAGCGTCATCCAGGAATTCACCAAGCCCCATAGCGAAGCAACGGACATCACCCCATCCCTGGACCTCTGCTACTTCCACCTGAAGATAAAGAATCTCTACAACAATTTCAACAACCACAAATCCGTCCCCGCAGTCAGCCCACCCCGCTGAAGAAATAAAAACCTTCTAAGGGGTTCACTGATACACCTGGTCCTTTAAACCAACAAAGAAGAAATTGGCACGGAAGCTGTAATATCAAGAAAACATATTTATTAACCTCACATGAGGGAGATTGCGTCACACAGTACCCTCAAGCCAATGTAGGAGGCATTCTAAGGAGTACAGAGAACAGGGGCCTTATATTTGCATAGGTTATGTAGTCAGCATAAAACCAAGGGGAGGTCCTGGCACATACAAGCATGCTTATTGACTAATATGGGTATACAAAAATTGCTTGCTCAACAAAGTGGGAGGAGAGACATTTCTCCTTACATCAGTAAGAATAGCCTGACAGTTACATACTAAGAGCCGGTGCATTCTACTAGCTAGGCCTTTCTGAGCATGTGCAAGGCTCTGGAAGAGGGAGAAAGCACATGGCGAGCACATGGCTAACTAAGATGGCTGCCAAGTACAAAATGGCTTTCAGCTCATGCTAACAGCGATTCCTGCAATCTTTAACAGACGGTCCTTTTAGCATGAGCTAAAGACATTCCTATGATCTAGAAGGAACATAGAAAATATTTTGCACATTTATTCTCATAAATTCATCAATATCCTAATTCATTGCTAGGTGGGTATTTCTCATTCTAAATATTAAGTGGGCATATATAAAGTATAAGCAGGAGTACAAAGGGAACAGAGCATTGGGTCATAATTAACACACGGGTATCAGGAGAACACATATCTAAAAAAACATTTTCAATAGACTTTTCCAATGTTCTTTTTGTGAGGGCTAGAGTGTCAATTAATATACTTTAGGAAGTAACATTTGTCAACTGCTCAGAAGAACGTTTCTCTTGCAAAATAAACATTATTCCTAATGCAAATATTAAAGCAGTCAGACATATTACAAAAACAATCCTGGCTCCAGGGGACCTGGAGGACCACACAGGGCCATAGGAATCAGGACGAGGAGCCGCAAAGGGCTGCTCCTCCTCAAAAATCTAAAACTGCTAATTTAACAGGGATTCTTATTACATAAAGAACTAAAAAAAAAAAACTTCAACATAGTGGGTACATAAATTTCTCCAGCAGAACATGTTGTGACAAAGTCCTACAGAACAATGTTTTCTTCAAAAATGTTTGCTGACGATCACATGGGCGTCTTTCTTGCATTCTACTTTTCACGATCCAGACTATGCAACATCAGCTCTAATAAGGGCTGTCCTATAACATGAGAATAACATACATAATAATGGTGTTATCACCTGAGAATTTTAGAACAAAAACTACCCACATCTAGTTCCCCTTAAAGGTCAAATAAGGGAACAGCAATCTAGACTACTCATCCTTTCACAATTTCATCAGACAGGATGGGCAGTAACATAGCATTATTTATTCATTTTATTAATGCTAACAATTTTTAAAACCGTATTACTAAATAGTCAATTAAATGTCTCATGGCTGTTTCCCAGACAGCTTAGACAGGCTCAAAAGAGAGTGAGAAAAAGAGAGAGAAAACATAAATTTGTCTACCCTTAATTTGTAGAGGAACTAACGTCCTTCCCCCATTTTGACAGTAGGAAACCTGAAACAGGTTTCACTTCTGTCGACAGCATCAACCCCTATTTGTGGCAGCTGGGCACAAATACACTTGTAGGAGGTAAATAGCACATTTAGCTAGCTAGAAAACATTAATAACCAACCACCAATTCCTTTAGCAATTCTACTAGTTGTAACATGAGGGCGCTTGAATTCAAACTAAATCCCATTGCCTCCTTATCTCCGCCCTTGCACAGTAATCTTTAAACTAAAACCATTATTTGTATATACATGGCTGAGGTATGCTCCATCAGGGCCCACATATACCACTATATTTCTTTCTGTTCATATGAGTGCACAAAAACTTGCTTTTGCCAAAAATAGTAAGCAAAACTTCTCTTTCTCTCCCAGCACGGTCACCCCGTCTTTCAAAAAATGTCCGAGGTCAAAATGTCAAAGCAAACCTTGCCTTTAGCACTGCTAGGCTGCTAATTGCAGAACTCGACCTTTAACCCTTACCAGCTCTCCTATTTTTGTGCAAGGCTGTTACATGCGGCTTTTCCAATTCAAAGCAACTTACGGAGACTCACAGGTGAAAAGCAGTCCTATTCCGTTCCTGTGTGCCAGTAATTTAGAGGTAGGATAATTACTTCTGCTGTTTTTTAAATACATATTTTCAATTGTAAGCAGTGTGCGTGTGCTTTTCTAGCAGTATAGATGTCAGCTGTTCGTTCTATACTTGCATGTGTGCATTTACTGAAGACTGAGATCAGTTTGAAAACTGCCCTGAGTGGCAGAACTGCTTTTAAACCGTAAATGTTGCCCAAATTCGACTTTGGTGTTAGGGGCATTTAAAAATTAATAACCTACAATGTTTTGGCATATTAGTCATCCCCAGAGTGTCCCCTAGATATTCCAGTAATGGTAGATCAGAAATGTATAAGGTACACCCTTATAAAAATGAGTTTTGTATACCTGGATAAAGTGACATTTTCCATTTTAGTTCCCCCCCATTGCGGTAAAGCGCTGCTTAAATTCAACTTTGATGCTAGGAGTTCACAGTATGATTATTGGGCATTATAGAGATTAAAAAACAAATTTAGTGTACTTATTTTTAATGAACTTTTTTTTTATATAATCAAAATCCCTTTTTTAAATTTATTTTTTAATAACACCAACCCCTTTGATGGTTCCACATATGAAAAGCAAGCCTCATTCCTTTCCTATCACATTTAAACACATTCATTTATAACCCTAAGCACAGAAGCCTTACTTGAAATATGAAAAGTCTGCGCCACTTTTTAAAGGACAGTTCTTATTTAACATCAGAACCACAGCTTATGTAAAAAGGCATTAAGAAAGAAAATCCCTACTTTTAAACTTTTTCTCTGTTATCCTAAATAATGAAACTGTCTTTTGTAACTTTTAAAATCAACAGTCTGTAATGCACGTCTTTATACCATGTTTGCACTAACTTAAAATCTAGTTGACTCAGCAGTTTCCTTGTGGCCTGGGACCAAGAATAGCCATTTGTTATTGACACAGCTGTGTTCTGACCAGCAGGCGTCACATTCTCACGCCTTTCAAGCCAGCACAAATCTATCGTTCTGTAATGTTGTGTTTATTTCACCAATAACAAATTCACTCGCATGATGTGAATGCTTTTTAATATCTAATACAATGTATCTAAGGAAAATGCGGTAACATTTTGTATCTTAGTCCTAGTTATTGCAAGCACCCAATATCGTTTTTTCCCTTCCTTTGTGAGGCCTATTTTTATTCCTATTGAATGTGAATTCTAATTTTATCTTTAGCATTGTGGCAATTTACACACATGTATAGTTTCTTACTTTGTCAATTTAATAGTAGTGTGCAGCTATTTAGCATGCGTTACATAATTGCATTGCTGTTTTTTTTTTTAAATGTATTTTATTCAATGATATTTTGCATAACAGAATGACGACAGATAAAAATAAAAAAAAACACATTGAGCTCATTCCAGACATTTACAGAAGGGGGTCATATACTCAGAACACACAATACAGCGCGCTTAAGGCTAGCCATTTCTTATACAAAGAGCGCAATCGCTACTTACTAACTCAAGTACCACCGGTGTCAAACCACAAACCACATAGACATTCAAACACACAACCCACAAATCAACACTTAGGACAGAAACAAAAGACAGCCCACAGACTTTTCTTAAACCAAACCATTTGTAAATATTAATTGTAAGTCATATTTACAAGAAAAACTTCTCAAAAGTAGTCCAAAAAGAAAACTGCACCAAAAAACAACCCAAAGACTGTTCAAGAAAACAACATACACCAAATTTTCCAGTTTGGCTGGCAGAACACTCAAAAAGCGCTCTGCATATCACCACTTATGAATGTTACTAAGTGCACTGATCAGGATCCTTTTTTATGAACATATCTGAAAGAAACACGTTAGTTAGATTCCTTACCTTAGAATATCCCCAGGCGTCCGGCTGGATCCGGAAAGCATCTGCAGTACCCTTGCGCGTCGGTAGGCGTCGTCTGCGACTCCGCTTCCGTCGTCGGCGTCGTGATCGCTGGGATGACGTCGTCGGAGTACTTAGACGCCGCCCTAGCGCGCTGACGTCAGTTCTTCTTTTTTCCGCGCCAGTAAGCGCAGATCCGGAAAGAGCATACCCTTAGTCACTTTTTGACTAACTTTTTGGGACTTTTTTGGTCTATTCTTTCGAGTTGACTTCGACTCCTGGTGCCGGTAGGGATGCCCGGGTTCAAGCCGTGTGACGCCTGTCACTGACTGATGTCGGTTACCGACCCCCACCGTCGGTGTCTCTACTGCCTTGGGACCGACCATGATGACAAGTCGTGCCCCGACTGCCGGGCCTTGACCTCGAAGGCTAGGCGGGAGCGGAGCCGCAAGCTCCTTGAGATCTGGCAGTCGGCTCCACGCCGCTCGAGGTCCTGGTTGAGGAGGAGGTCGGGGAGCCAGAGTCCTCGCCGCTCGTCGGGTTCGGAGTCCTCGCATTCAGGTAAGTCGAGGCACAGTAAGAAGTCGAAGAAGCTACACCGCTCTTCTGTCTCCCCTCGCCGGTCGCCGAGGGTTCGGTTGGCACCACCCGCGCGGCTCCGCCGGAGCCGTGTCAGGTCCCATACCCTCCGGTGCCTGGGCCTAACGCAACTCCTGGCGAGATTCGGGACTTTCTCGTGGCCATGAGGAGTCTCGGTCCCCCGTCAAGGCCTGCCGGCGCGCCTCTGGGCCCTGAAGCTCCGACTGGGGGGCCTAGCGAGCCGGCGGCTTCGGCCCCGGCACCGTCGTCGACTTCGGTCCCGACACCGCAGGTCCCTGTGGGATCCAGGTCGACGCCGGTTGACCTTAAGACCCCTCCGCCGGCGCCAACCCCTATGGTGCCACCCCGGCGCCCTCTTCAGACGACGCCGTCCCTAGTTACAGCCCCGGCCCGGGTCCGGCGTAGATGGATGGGCATTTCATCTATAACCCGGCTCCGTCCTTTCTACCTGTATACCAGGAAACGGATGAAGGGGAGGACTGGGAGGGGTCTGAGGACCCTCTGGTACAGCAGTGCCAGTTAAGTCAGGACTGGGCAGACGATCTGGGGGATGCCAGTGGTCTCGACACTTCGCCTGACACTGGCTTCATCTCTCCTCCTTCCATGGCTATGGAGGAGGGTGCAACTTATTCTGTGTGTGAGAAGTTGGCCTGATAAATGATGTCACTAGTTCTAGTGTACACCTTGTATCAGTCCAAACAACCCTTATGGTGATTGGTTGTAAAGTCAACCTTATAGACCAGCTATCCTAGTGGTAGCATGGACAAGAGCAGTCATAGGCTAAACTCTGTATGGCGTGTGAAGCCAGCTGTTATATCATTTGCAACCCCTTGAATACCAAATGAAAGGACACCACAACAGATATATTATAAAAATAGAATGTATTTATTCAAGTCAAAATACCCTCCGCACTCTTTATGAGATTCGAGGTAAGTACAACACAGTCTTATTTAAGCATACATAAGTCACACAGGTAAGTAATACAGTTAGGCCCTAGGGGCCACGCAAACCATATACTAAGTAAGTGGTATAAGAACCACTGTCACGAACACAGGTTAGGCCTAGGCCTAGGGAATCGCTGGGGCTACACTATCCTATCAGTTGCTAGGCAGTGGGAGGCCCACGGGATTCAGGTGCAGAGTGGAAACACTCACGCGTAATGCGTTAAAGTCGATAGAAATAGTAATGTATAGAAATTAAGAGTTTTAGGACACTTCGGAAGGAACTAGGAGTTAGAGACTTGGAAACTAGACACTAGGATAGTCAATACCCTTGTGAGCACCGGAGTACTCAAGTTACCTAGCCCACGGGCTGCAGGTGCATAGGTGTGAACTTGCGTCGGGTTTCGTCGTCGACTCCTATGGATGCCTGAAGGAAAGTTGCTGACAGGCAGTCAGTGAAGAGTGTCCGGTGGATTCCAAGGTTGGAATCAAGAAGGAGGGTACCTGCAAGCAGAGGGGACAGAGTCTAGGTCACCAGCCAGGAGCCGGGAAGGAACCAGGAAGGAACCAGGCGATGTTGTGAAGATGCAGGTGAAGAGGTGAAGCTTGTCGCAGCAGCCACGGGTACCAGGAGACGTCGAGGACGACCAGAACCAGGAGGCGAGCTGTCCCACTAAGGCTCTTGCTGTTGGCGTCGTCGATGTCGAGTTGGGACACAACAAGCCTTGGCAAGCGCAACCCACGTAGAATGAAGGATTCGCTTCTGTTGCAGACCAGGAAGGCCTGAGGTGCTTCTCTTTCACAGGGAAGCAAGGGCCAGTCTGGAGGAGCCAAACCAGCGGTGGAAGTCAAGGGTTCGTCGTCACAGAGGTTACTAGCCAACGGGCAAGCAACCGGACAGACGCATCGAGCAGGAAAATGCAGAAGGGCCCCACGCAGAACTCGTGGAGTGTGGAGGGCTGATCTTCGGTGCAGATTGTGCTCGGGGTTGGGGCAAGTAGCCAATTTTCCCAGGTAGCCGGTCCCACGTCTCTCGTCGCCTCCACGGATCTCAGCTTTGCTGTGGATGTGGATCAGGGTCGGAGAAGTCTGGAAGTCAAGGCGCTGGTCGGGCTCTGCAGTCGGTTCCTCGTAGAACTTTAGACAAAGCAAACGGCAGGTCACTTGATGGTGCCTGTTTGCACAGGGTGGCCACTCCTTGGCCACAAGGGAGATTCTTCAGTCTTCTTCCGTAGTCGAATGTCGAAGGGCCAGAGTTTCTGTTCAAGTTTCAGTTATCAGGACAATCCAAAGTCCTAGGGACTCAGCTCCCACTCTTATACTAATCTGGGGGACTGGGTTACCTGCTAGGTCCCTCCTATGGGTGGGACCAGGGATGGGGGTGGTTACACCCCCTTCCCTTTGTCCAGTTTCGCGCCAGGACTGGGGCTGGAGTGCCCCAGTACCGGTTTGAACCGGACTATGCATGGGACACCTTGTGTGCCCCAGGCAGTGTCTCGTTTCATTCATCCCTCCCTGCCCCAATACACTAAGTCCTGTCTAGGGTGGTGCTAGCACCTCCCAAGGGCGGAAAACCAATTGTCCAAGCCTCCCTGGCTGGAAGGACTCCAAGCAGCAGGAGATCAGACTTGTGTCTGTGGCAGCAGCATCCATTTTGTGATGCTGGGGCTCTGGTTAACTTTAACCGGGTAGTAGGTCTTCAACATGTCTTCTCCCTCTAGAAGGGAGGAATACTATCCTCATCGCCAGAAATGGTGTGGGGGTAGTATTCCAAAGTGTTAGACACCTTACACGACATGTTTTGATAAAGCCAAACCATAGTTACCATAACCGCGAGGATTATAAGGCACTTTAAGAGTATATGGTAGGCGATATCATAGAACAGCTAGAAGGACATGGTTCCGAAAGCTGCAGACAGGCTCAGCTCATGCTCGAGCACCATCTCACATGTTATCAAGCACTCTGCCTTCAGGATTGTTAAGGCCTGCCATAGGAGTGACTGATAGGTTACCCATGTGTCTATATATAAGGTAGGTATAGGAATTCTACACCTAGGCAAGGGGTGGTTACACGACCTTGCCCCAGCTGAGTGATCAGCCAGTTGTGTCATAATGGAAGGCCAGCCAGGGGTGGCATAATACATGCTGCAGCCCCTGGTAGGCCTAGGGTACACCTATGCCCTGGGTACCTAAGGTACACTGTACATGGCCCTAGAAGGTGATCCTTACCAATTGGGTTATGTACCTAAAGTACATAGTGTGAACTTAGAGAGAGAACAGCTGGGCTGTGGGTCTGATTAGCAGGCCCACAGCCACATCTAAGTCGAAAACCAGTGAAGCAAAAGCAAAAAGTGGGGGTGAACATAGAAAGCAGACCCTACTCTCCTACACTGTGGTGCTGCACAGGGTTGCAGAGGCCCTTCACCTAGAGCTCCCTGCAGCGGCCGTGAGGACTAACCTCCTCACTGAGGTGCTTCAACCGCCAGTAAGCTCTTCGGAGCATCTACTGCAGTTCAATGAGGCCCTCACCGACGTTATGATGGGCACTTGGTCCAAGCCCTCCATAGTCACTCCTGTGGATCGGAACGTGGCCCGGTGCCACCGCCCTGCTCCGGGCGACCCCAGCTTTCTGTCGGTACACCCCACCCCTGAGAGTCTAGTTATCCAGGCCTCTACGTCCCAGACCGCCTCCCGTCCGCTCCTCCGGATCGGCAATCCAAAAGGTTGGAGCAGTTTGGGAAGAAACTGTTTTCCTCCCTCAGTTTGGGGTTGCGGTCTATTAATACCGCGTGCCTTTGGGACCGTTATACTCACTTTGTGGGATACGGTGGTGGACGTGCAGCCCCAGTGTCCGGAGAAGGCCAGGACACGGCTCGCCCAGGCTCTTGCTGAGGGGCGGGATGCAGCACGGTACTCCATTCGATGTGGACTTGACACCACGGACTCGCTGGGTAGAGCGATTGCGACGACTGTGGCGATTCGTCGTCCTGCCTGGCTGAGGTCAATTAATTTTTCAGGGGATGTCCAGAGCACCCTCATGGACATGCCCTTCGATGGCCGTCGCCTTTTTGCCGACAAAGCGGATAGTGCGCTGGAGCGCTTTAATGACTCCACGGCTACGGTCAAGTCCTTGGGCCTCTCGGCCCGTGCCCGCAAACTTCCGCTTTTCGCCCCTTTCGTGGCCAAGGAAGGGGTGCCCCCGCACGTCCGTCCAGCCACAGGCCGCAGAACCAGCCTCAACGCGGTCACAGACGTGGATTCCGCTGTGGCGGAGCAGGGGGACAGAGAGCGGGTCAGTCCACATCTGCTCCCGCAGCATCTGCCTCAGCCATGCCACCGCAGTACCACCGCATGTCAGGGATCACTTGCGACTTCTGCAGGAGGAAGTTACGGCCCTCTTGGCCAAGGGGGCCATCGAGCACGTTCCTGGCCCAGAAGTAGGTTGGGGTTGTTACTCCCACTACTCTCTGGTTCCCAAGCAGGGCAAAGGGGGCCTCTGCCCTATCTTGGACCTCAGGAGCGTCAACGCCTTCCTCCGGAAGAAGTTTAAGATGCTGACTTTAGCTCAGTTTCTGGCTACCCTAGACCATGGAGACTGGATGGTAGTGTTGGACTTGCAGGACGCTTACTTCCACATCCCCGTCCTGCCAGCCCACCGGCGTTACCTGCGGTTCACGGTAGGCCACGAGCACTTTCAGTTTACCGTGCTCCCCTTCGGCCTCACCAGTGCCCATCAGGTGTTCACAAAAGTGATGGCGGTTGTCGCAGCTCATCTGCGCAGATTAGGGGATTCAGTCTTCCCCTATCTCGACGACTGGTTGTTGAAGGCGAGCTCGCCCCAAACAGTCGTCTCCCACCTCCAGACTACGGCCGACCTCCTGCATTCGCTGGGGTTCTCCAACATGCCAAAGTCACATCTAAGTCCCTCCTAGCAGCTCCTCTTCATCGGAGCGGTTCTGGACTCGGTGCAGTTTCGGTCTATCCTCCCGAACAGCAGGTTCGGGATATTCAGGCTCTGATTCCGATCTTTCAGCCTTTATCCCGAGTTTCGTTCAGGATGGTCCTACGGCTGCTGGGTCTGATGGCCTCCTGCATCCTGCTGGTACATCACGCCAGGTGGCGTATGCGGGCTTTGCAGTGGGACATGAAGTTCCAGTGGGCTCAGCATCGGGGCACCCTGTCCGACCATGTCCTGATCTTGGAGGGCACTGCAAGACCGTTGCAGTGGTGGCTCACGGTCTGCGGCAGATCCGTCTTCCTACCCCAACCGGAGCACGTTGTGGTGACTGCGTCCCTCCTGGGATGGGGGAGCCACATGGGAGAGGCGGAGATCAGAGGCCTCTGGTCTCCGGCGGAGTCCAGGCTCCATTTCAACCTATTGGAGCTCCGGGCAATCTGGCTTGCACTGAAGGCATTCCTTCCCTCTGTCCGGGGAAGTGTAGTGCAGCTGTTCACGGACAACACCACCGTCATGTGGTATTGCAACAAACAGGGCGGGGTGGGGTCATGGACCCTTTGTCAGGAGGCTCTGCGCCTCTGCATATGGCTGAAACATCAGGGCATCACCCTGGTGGTTCAACACCAGGCGGGCTCTCTGAACGCCAGGGCGGACAAACTCAGCCGCCGGTGCATGATGGATCATGAATGGCGTTTGAACTCGGATGTGGTGCAAGGCCTCTTTCGGCAATGGGGAGAGCCTTGGTTAGATCTATTCGCCACCGAAGAGAATGCGCAATGTCATCAGTTCTGCGCGTTGGATTTTCCAAGGCAGCACTCGGAGACGCTTTTCGTCGCGAGTGGAGTTGCAGTTTGTTATACGCCTTTCCGCCTATACCACTTCTGGCCAGAGTGCTGAAGAAGACCAAGCGTGACCGGGCCCAAGTCATCCTTGTGGCTCCAGATTGGGTACGAAGATACTGGTATCCCGAGCTACTCAGTCTGTCAATCGATCCCCCGATTCGACTGCCTCTTCAGGAGGACCTTCTGTTGCAGCAGCAGGGGACGGTCCTCCACCCGAACCTGTCCAGCCTCCACCTCCATGCGTGGAGATTGAGCGGCGGCAGTTGAGGCCATTTGACTTGCTTCCTGAAGTCTGTGATGTCATTCTGGCAGCCAGGCGTCCCTCCACTAAAACGGTATACGCCTGCAGGTGGAACAAATTCGTGGCATGGTGCACAGCAAGGGCTGTGGATCCCCTTTCTGCCCCTCTTTCTGACGTTCTCCTCTTTCTTCTTTCCCTGGCCCAGCAGGGCTCTGCTCTGGGCACCATCAAGGGATATCTTTCAGCTGTTTCTGCCTTCTTATGGCTTCCTGATCAGCCTTCTCTTTTCAAGTCCCCTGTTGTCACTAGGTTCTTAAAAGGCATTACTTGCATGTTTCCACCTGTCCCTTTTGTAATGCCTCAGTTGAACTTGAATCTGGTGTTAACCTATCTGATGTGCGCTCCTTTTGAGCCACTTCATAACTGTCCTCTTCGTCTTCTGACTCTCAAGACTGCTTTCCTGGTTGCCATCACCTCTTCCAGAAGAGTGAGTGAGCTCCAGGCTCTTTCTTCTAAACCTCCTTTTCTCTCTGTCCATCCGGACAAGGTTGTTCTGAGGACTCTCCCTTCTTTTCTTCCTAAGGTAGTTACTACTTTTTATATAGGACAGTCTGTTACCCTGCCCACCTTCTTTCCGCCTCCGCATCCCTCGAAAGAGGAAGAGAGGCTCCACCGCCTGGACCCAAAACGTGCGCTCTCCTATCTGGACCGCACCAAACAGTTCCGGGTGGACGACCAACTCTTCGTTGGCTATGTGGGCGGTAAGAAGGGGCGGGCAGTGCACAAGCGGACCATCTCTCGGTGGGTTGTTTTGTGCATTAAGGCCTGTTATTCCTTGGCTAAGAAGGATCCTCCTGTGGGGCTGAGGGCCCATTCCACTCTGGCCACAGCGGCCACTACTGCCTTGGGACGGGGAGTCCCTCTGCAGGACATTTGTCAAGCAGCAACGTGGGCATCGCTGCACACGTTTGCCAAGCAATTACTGCCTGGACAGCCAAGTCCGGAGAGACGGCTTCTTTGGCCGTTCCATTCTCCAGGACTTCCTGGTGTGATCTTGGTTCGCAGACCCACCACCGGGGTTGGTATTGCTGGGGTATCTATTCTAAGGTAAGGAATCTAACTAACGGGTTTCTTTCAGATGAACAAGTTACTTACCTTTGGTAACGATATATCTGTAAGAAACATTAGTTAGTTAGATTCCTTACCGCTCCACCCATCCTCCCCGTTCTGCGAACTGATATCTAGGGTTAAGGTTATCCCTTTCAGGGCCCTAGTTTCATGGCACCAGTGCCGGTTTCTTACACGGCTCTGCGTTCCTGGCGCAGAAAGATTTGAACAGAACTGACGTCTGCGCGCGAGGGCGGCGTCTAAGTATTCCGACGACGTCATCCCGGCGATCACGACACCGATGACTGAGGCGGAGTCACAGACGCCTACCGACATGCAAGGGTACTGCTGACGAAAAATCTTTCCGGATCCAGCTTGACGCCTGGGGATATTCTAATGTAAGGAATCTAACTAACTAATGTTTCTTACAGATATAACGTTACCGAAGGTAAGTAACCTGTTCATTTAGTTCCATGGGGTACTTAGTCACCAAGGAAGAAATACGTTTTTATACCTAAACCTATTTAGGTATCCCCTCTAGGGGAACCGGCTGAGTCCATTCAAGATTCACATTGGTACCTCCAAGAAAGCAGCACATTCTTCGATGTGCGCTTAAAACAGGTATGCCAAAAACATTGTAGCATATACAATATTATACAGCAGTGGCACTTAACACAATATGTGCTATTAGGAATTATTCAAAAGTTAGAGAAAAATCTCCTCATTACCTGCCTACATAAATTGCAATTTACATACATTTTCAATTTCCAAAGTCTTTGGCCAAACAAACAAATCAAATGTCGACGACCTTACCAAGCACAAATCGCCAACCTCTCACTGCCAAGTTCTGAGTGACCTAACGGTCATTTTAAAATACTCACGCCAAAGAAGTTCTCAGTCGGGAGCGGCAAACATTTGGAGGATCAAATCAGGAAGACCAGAAATATACTGGATTGCAGAGACAGAGAATCTCAGTGTGCAGGGTACCTCCTCAGTAGATTCC
Organism: Triturus cristatus; assembly: GCF_964204655.1. NCBI lineage: Eukaryota > Metazoa > Chordata > Amphibia > Caudata > Salamandridae > Triturus > Triturus cristatus. The sequence goes on along the minus strand of NC_140588.1, from coordinate 1,085,341,764 downwards.
TGTCCTGTCCCTCTCAGTAGATTCCTGTCTCCTGTCAAGACCACTCTCTTGGATAGCCGCTTCTCTGATGAGGTCCACGTTTCGGGCGCCATTTGAAGAAATTAAAACCTTCTAAGGGGTTCACTGATACACCTGGTCCTTTAAACCAACAAAGAAGAGATTGGCACGGAAGCTGTAATCTCAAAAAAACCTATTTATTAACCTCACATGAGGGAGATTGCGTCACACAGTAACCTCAGGCCACTGTAGGAGGCATTCTAAGGAGTACAGAGAACAGGGGCCTTATATATGCATAGGTTACATAATCAGCATAAAACCAAGGTAGGTCCTGGCACATAAAAGCATGCTTATTGACTAATATGGGTATACAAAATTTGCTTGCTCAGCAAAGTGGGAGAGGAGACATTTCTCCTTGCATCAGTAAGAATAGCCTGACAGTTACATACTAGGAGCAGGTGCATTCTACTAGCTAGGCCTTTCTGAGCATGTGCAAGGCTCTGGAAGAGGGAGAAAGCACATGGCGAGCACATGGCTAACTAAGATGCCTGCCAAGTACAAAAAGGCTTTCAGCTCATGCTATAAAAATCACAAAAAAGAGGGGGGGATCTGGGAGCTAAAAAAAGGTCCAGTGTCCATGCTCCCTAGACTAAGTATATATCACCAGGAGGACAAAGTTCCTACGGGCGGGTGCAAAAAGTCACCCAAGCCCTAAAAGAGGCAAAAAGAGAGTGAAAGAGTTCCTAGTTTAAAAACCCACTCAGGTCAGTGGAAGACCACTCTATGTCCTCTGTTGCCCTCACACAACCCGAAAGGTGTCATGCTTCATCATCGGGCGGTTGCTCCTCGTGGGGCCGGCGCTGCAATTCCCCAAGGGCCCCCGAAGGGTCACTTTGACGGAGATCTTTTAAGAACCGCCGGATGGTGCATGTGGCTGTGTGAAAAAGTGGGTTCGCTGTAGAGGGTAAAAAGGGTGCGTGCAAGTTTGTGAAAATATGGCGGGTCATCATGCAGCGAATCATATAGATGTTCCCTGAGCAGAAATAAACTGCAAAAAAAATTGACCCTGAAGGTACATTACGCCCAGGAATCATGGATCAAAGGCCCACATGCACCATCCGGCGGTTCTTAAAAGATCTCCGTCAAAGTGACCCTTCGGGGGCCCGTGGGGAATTGCAGCGCCGGCCCCACGAGGAGCAACCGCCCGATGATGAAGCATGACACCTTTCGGGGTGTGTGAGGGCAACAGAGGACATAGAGTGGTCTTCCACTGACCTGAGTGGGTTTTTAAACTAGGAACTCTTTCACTCTCTTTTTGCCTCTTTTAGGGCTTGGGTGACTTTTTGCACCCGCCCGTAGGAACTTTGTCCTCCTGGTGATATATTTTCAGCTCATGCTAACAGCGATTCCTGCAATCTTTAACACTGCGGCAACACCAGCCAGACCACCATCTCCGCCTGCACCCCGATCATGAATGAGGAGACCACTGCAACAATGAAGGGCATCCACTCCGGGGCCCCCACTGACCCCTGCCCACCCCACATATACCACAGAGCCGCCACCACCATCGCACCCATATTACAACAAACCATCAACACCACCTTCGAGACCGGCTCCTTCCCCGACCACTGGAAACACGCAGAAGTCAAGCCCCTACTCAAAAAGCCCTCAGCAGACCCGACAGACCTCAAAAACTACCGGCCCATCTCGCTACTCCCTGTTCGCAGCGAAAATCACCGAAAAGACAGTCAACGCAGAGCTGACAAGGTTCATCAAAGAAAACGCCATCCTCAACCCTTCACAATCCGGAGTCCGAAGCAACCACAGCACCGAGACCGCCCTACTCACTGCCACCGACGACAACCGCACCCTCCTCGACCAAGACCACAATGCAGGCCTGATTCATCTCGACATTTTGGCAGCATTCGACAGTCTCCCACCGCATTCTAACAGCAAGGCTACATGGTGCCGGCATACAAGGCACCGCCCTCGACTGGATCAGATCTTTCCTCACCGGCAGGAGCCAAAGGATCAGACTGCCACCCTTCCTCTCCGCAGTTGATTTCCGTGGGTTCGGAGTCCCACAGGGATCATCACTCAGCCCAACCCTCTTCAACATCTACATGGCCGCCATCGCCCGACGGCACGGCCTTAGCCTAATCTCCTACGTCGATGACACCAAGCTCATCCTCTCGCTCACCAAGGACCCTACCACCACCAGACTCCACTTCCAGGAAGGAATGCAGTGCATCACAGCATGGATGAGCCTCAGCTCGACTCGGTGAAGACCGAAGTCCTCATCCTTGAAACCACCCCCTCAGCATGGAACACCACCTGGTGGCCCACCGCCCTCGGCACCCCCCACCCCCACAGACCACACCAAGAACCTCAGCATCCTACTCAACTCCTCCCTCTCAATAAATTGCCAGGTCAGCACCGTCACCTCCAGCTGCTTCAACACCCTCCGTATCCTAAGACCTCGGCGTCGAAGCAAGGAAGTTATTTCTCCATCTCCTTCCCCTTCTCGTATGTCTCCAGAGAAGACACCTTCGCCGAAGCGGACTCCAGCGCAGTCACCGGCGCCAGTGGAGTCTCCAGCTTCTGACGCCGATCCGGATCAGAAGGAAGAGCTTTCTCCAGTGCCAGCTGAACCTGCGGCGCCAGTGGAGGACAATTCGGCTCTGGTTCCTGAAACTCCTCGACCGGATCCAGGGTCAAACCCATACCCGCAATTCCCGACTCCGGGTGCGGATCCAACGCATTTCCTCAATGCGATGTATGGGGTTTTTCAAAGGGCTGCCTTCCCATCCGGCGCACCATCTGGTCGCGTGGGTCCAATGGCATAGACTTTGGGAGTGCCGCAGCATTATGCTCAAGCTCCTTTTATGCCCTTCTTGCCGATGGCTCCTTCATGACAGTTCCCGGCGCCGTCTGGAGATCCATCCCGGCTTCGTCTGGATTGTTTGCCTTCTTCGGAGCCTCCCTCGACGCCGTTGCGGACTCCATCTGCTCCACGCCCGGCGCCGCCTACTCCTCCGGCGCCGCCTACTCCACGTTCGGTGCCACCGACGCCAGGTCCTCTGATCCATTCTCGAAGAGAGGCCCAGAGGTTTTTGGAGGAGGAGCGATATAGGGAGGAAGTGGATGAAGGTGAGGTTGGTGGATCATCTGATGAGTTTGAAGGCATTCAGGATGCTAGTGGTCTTGATACTACTCCAGAATGGGAGCATTCTTCTGCTAGGTCTTCACCACCACAAGAGTTGGCCCCTTATCATTCGGTCATCAAAAAGGCTGCAGAGTTGCTGGGCTTAAAGTTGCCCTCTGCGGAATATAGACCAAACCTTTTGACTAAAGTCCTACATTCACCATCGTCGATTGTAGAGCCCTTGTTGCCTTTCAATGAGGCTATTTTAGAGCCAGTGATGGACGTTTGGCGCAAGCCTCTTTCTTCGCCTGCAGTATCCAGACAAGTGGCTAGGAGATACAGGGTGGCTCCGGGGGATTCAAGCTTCCTTTCTTCTCACGCTTCTCCAGAGAGCCTTGTGGTACAGGCTTCATGCTCGAAGCAATCGTCAGGCGCCTTCCCTCAAACACCAGCGGATAGGGATTCTAAGAAGATCGATCAAACAGCCAAAAAGGTCTTTTCGTCTGGAAGCATGGCTCTTAAATCGACCCATGCCACTTGCTTATTGGGGCGCTATGTTCATGCACTGATGGACTCGATGAAGCTATTAGCCCCTAAGCTGCCGGAAGAAGAGAAAGCCTCCTTTATGGAGGCTGTTACGGACACTCAAGCTGCCGCAAGGCAGGTTATTCAGTCGGGTCTAGACAGGGCTGATTCTGTGGCTAGAATTATGGGGTCTTCGATAGCCACTAGGAGGCAAGCTTGGCTTCGTTCTTCCGGCTTCTCTGCGGATGTTCAGGCCACGTTAGTTGACTTGCCTTTTGATGGAGAAAAACTGTTTGGGGAGAAGGCCGATTCCGCCTTGCAAAGGTTTAACGATAGCAGGGTTACTGCGAAGTCTTTGGGTTTACAGACTCCTGCTAAGGGATTTGGCTTCAGAAAATATAGAGGATTTGGGTGGTCTTCATTTCGTACCTTCCGTCAACCTCAACAACAGCAACAACAGCAGCAGCAGAATCCCCTCTATAGGTCATATAGAGGAAGGCAAAGGGGCCGGAGAGGTTCTGGCCGCAACCCATCTTCATCTTCTGCCTCCTCTGCTCACAATGGAGCTTCAGGGAAGCAGCCCTAGATCCCCCATCCTAGATCATGTGAGACCTGTGGGGGGTTGGGTGTCCCACTTTCTTCGAGGTTGGAAATCCGTCACGACGGACCTTTGGGTTTTAAACCTCGTGGAGAATGGGTACGCCCTTTAGGGAATTTCCTCCCCCTTACCCTCCTTGCCAAGGTTTTTGCTCAGAAGACCATCTACTTCTTCTGCAGAAGGAGGTTCTTGCATTGCTACAAAAAGGTGCGATAGAGGTGGTTCCAGAGCAAGAAAGGGGTCAGGGATGCTACTCCCGCTATTTCCTGATTCCCAAAAAGGACGGCAGATTGCGTCCAATCCTGGACCTCAGAGTTTTGAATTTTTACCTGAAGTAGGTGAAATTCAAGATGCTAACCCTTGCACAGGTTCTTCAAGCATTGCAGCAAGGAGACTGGATGGTGTCGACCGACTTGCAGGATGCGTATTTTCACATCCCAATCCTGAAGTCGCACATGAAGTATCTCCGTTTTAAGGTTGGGTCGCAACACTACCAGTTTGCGGTCCTCCCGTTTGGTCTTACTACCGCACCTCGAGTCTTCACAAAAGTGATGGCAGTGGTGGCTGCTCATCTCAGGAGGTCGGGGATTCTGGTTTTCCCCTACCTGGACGACTGCCTTCTGAAAGCAGAGTCCCCAGAGATGGTGCAACATCATCTGCAGGTAACATCTCAGCTGTTAGTCGACTTGGGTTTTTCGATCAATGTGCCCAAATCTCACCTGGTGCCCTCTCAATGCAACCTGTTCATAGGGGCGGTACAGGTCACTACTGTGTGTCGAGCATTTCCTCCTCCTCAAAGAATTATCGACATTCAGGAGATGATCCCTTTATTCCACAATGGACCGGTTGTTCCAGTTCTGAAGGTCCTTCGCCTTCTCGGTCTGTTCGCCTCCCGCATTCTGTTGGTCAACCATGCACGCTGGCACATGAGGGCACTCCAGTGGTGCCTCCGCAGGCAGTGGTATCAGCACAACGGAGATCTCAGGGAGTCGATCAGGATCTCCAGAGAAGCTGCAGCGGATCTGTCTTGGTGGAGCGTGGAGGGCAATCTGTCTCAAGGAAAGCCCTTCCATCTACCTCCATCGGTGGCCACAGTGATAACGGATGCCTCTCAACCCTGGGGTGGGGTGCTCATCTGGGGGATCTGGAGATCAAGGGTCTTTGGTCTCCAGGGGAAAGGTTGCTTCACATCAACCTTCTGGAATTACGGGCGATACGTTTGGCGCTCAAGGCCTTCCTCCCTTCCCTTCGCAGTCAGTCGGTTCAAGTCCTGATGGACAACACTACCGCGATGTGTTATGTCAACAAGCAGGGAGGAGTAGGGTTGTATCATCTCTGCAGGGAAGCATTACGGCTCTGGTCCTGGGCTCAGGATAATCGGATTTGCTTGATGGCGAATCATCTGGCCGGGGTGCTGAACGTACGTGCGGACAGTCTCAGTCAGCAGTTCTCCATCGACCACGAGTGGAGGCTTCATCCGGAGGTGGTTTGTCACGTCTTTCGGACGTGGGGGTCTCCTCGGATAGACCTATTTGCCACCCACGAGAACGCGCATTGCCCGTCATTCTGCAGTCTTCAGTTTCTGATGCAGGGGGCATTGGGGGACACGTTTCAGTTGAGTTGGAGCTCACAACTCCTTTACGCGTTTCCTCCCATACCCTTGATTCCTCGGGTTCTGAGGAAGAATCGCCAAGACCGAGCCCAAGTTATTTTGGTCGCTCCAGATTGGCCAAGAAGGGTGTGGTACACAGATCTACTTCACCTCTCATTGCACCCTCCGCTCCGTCTCCCTCTCAGGGCAGACCTCCTCTCGCAATTGGAGGGGCAGGTTCTTCACCCCCACCTCCAGAGCCTGCACCTTCATGCCTGGTAATTGAACGGGGCAACCTGAGTTCCTTCTCTCTCCCGCCTGATGTGGTGGATGTTATTTTATCGGCCAGGCGACACTCCACCAAGTCCATTTACTCATATAGGTGGTCTAAGTTTGTTAAATGGTGTGGAGAGAGATCCATTCACCCTTTGAAAGCCCATCTTTCTAATGTCCTTCAGTTTGCTCTTTCCTTGGCTCAGCAGGGCTGTGCTGTGGCCACGGTCAAGGGCTATCTATCGGCCTTATCGGCTTTTCTATGTCTTCCAGATCAGCCGTCTTTATTTAAATCTCCTATTGTACTAAGATTTATCTGAGGCCTTACAAACAGGTTTCCACCTACTCCTTTTGTAATGCCACAGTGGGACCTTAATCTTGTCTTAACTTTTTTGATGGGGTCCCCTTTTGAGCCCCTTCATAGCTGTCCTTTGAGGCTGTTTTCCTTTAAGACGGTCTTTCTTGTAGCCATAACCTCGGCAAGGAGAGTGAGTGAGCTTGAAGCTCTTAGTTCAAAACCCCCGTTTTTAACCTTACATGCTGAAAGGATGGTTCTTAGGACCAGGGCTGCTTTCCTACCTAAGGTAGTTACTCCCTTTCATCTGGGGCAGTCCGTTACTCTCCCTGTGTTTTATCCGCCTCCTCATCCTTCCAAGGAGGAGGAAAGACTTCACCGACTGGACCCAAAAAGAGCTGTGAGCATTTACTTGGACAGAACGAAGGACTTTCGTTTGGACGATCAGCTCTTCGTGGGCTATGTTGGACAATCTAATGGCAAAGCTGTGCACAAGCGCACTCTGTCCAGATGGATCATCCTGGCCATCAAGATCTGCTACACCCTTGCTGGTAAGGTTCCTCCGGATGGTATTAGAGCTTATTCTACTAGAGCTAAATCTTCTACTTCTGCTTTGGCCAGGGGTGTTCCTGTGGCAGACATTTGTAAAGCCGCGACTTGGGCCTCCCTCCATACTTTCGCAAAGCATTATTGCTTAGACTCTGAGATGAGGAGGGAGGACCACTTTGCGCGCTCTGTCTTGCAAGACTTTTTGGTATAGGAAGATGGACACCCTCCTCCGGGAGTGGGACTGTTGTGGGAATCTATTCACAAGGTGAGGAATCCACTGGCAGATGTATCCATCAGAAGAACAAGTTACTTACCTTCGGTAACGCTTTTTCTGGTGGATACAGTATCTGCCTGTGGATTCCTCACTGGCCCACCCGCCTCCCCATTGTCCACCTTTGTATACCTTCAAGGATGTCTTGTTTGGCATACGTTTTATATTGTGTCTTCTTTCTATCTGGTACACTTTTAGGAAATGCTTTAGTTCCTTAGCTTTCCTTTTTGTATATGTACTATGTATACTTGTTCGAATGTTGTATACTGTGTATACTTTGAATCTGTTGTCGGTCCACCTGTCTGCCTCGGAGGCACGGAAAAAACGGGTGGAACTGATGTCATCACGCCGACGTGGCTCTCTTATGGCTCCGGTGATGTCATACGGAGTCGCGAGCGGAGCCGATGTATAATGACGTCGGCGTAGAGAGCTGGGTAAAAAAGTTCCGTGGAATGCTGGTGCAGGGGATATTCACAAGGTGAGGAATCACCAGGCAGATACTGTATCCACCAGAAAAAGCGTTACCGAAGGTAAGTAACTTGTTCTTTATTAGTAGAATACCCTGACGCAGGTAGTGGACCAACAGTCTTTATCCACAACTAAATCAACAGCTGAACCCCAACAGCCTACAACGCTTCTTAAATCCCAAGGTTACAAGGTGGAACCTGTTACATCACAAAGACCGTGACATCTCAGTATGGTGCCCGGGAGATGACACCCACACAGGCATGTAATACTGAATGCATCACAACACATCCCCCTCCCAACAATTTTATGAACAGATATATAATAGTATGAAAGAAACTGGACGAGATCACCCATCCAAAGATAAACATATAATAGAGCTGATCCATAAAAACATAACTCGGTATATACATCATATGCTATGAACCTACCTAACTCTAAAATATATAAACCAAACAAATTTCCACATAAAATAATTGCATTCAATGGATGCACAAAATACACAAACAAAAATGTAACATGTATGCACACACAAATATCACTACGTGCAATTTCATAGATCACATATAAAATCATATGAAAAAGAAAGGGCAGTAGGGGTATTAGCCTGTGCACGGTGATGCAGCTACAGGTTAACAAAACAGTTCTGTTTTATGCAATTACGGTAGTGCTCCAAGGAATTTGAACAACGACCACCCCTCGTTGTTAGAATGGGTGCAGACAAAGTCCACACTCGTATAGCACAAAACAAATTCAAAGTCCTGAGCCACAGTCGTGGCTCAACCTGTGGCTACCTGTTATGTTGAAGGACTGAAGTATAATTTTTACGAAAATGGGAATAAACATCAAGAAAACCACTTGAGAAGACTATTGCTTGGACTTACTGTGATACTAACTCTACGACTGTGGCTCAGGACTTTTAATTTGTTTTGCACATATAAAATCATTCAATTTGCCAGTTTTTTTCACCACCCGTCCAAAACTACCTACTTTAGATTGAGGTTGTGGGAGTAGTGTTTCACCATTTTTCCCATTAATTTTTAGGTCATACATCACTACTCCTCGTTCTTCCCCTTTACTGTATGAACCTTCCTCATTATTTTCTACGCCATCTTCGTCCCCAGGGGCTTCCTCTGAACCACAACATCCCTGTTTTTCAATCTGTGGGGTATTGGCATCAACCTCAACATTCTTATCCGAGCTGTCACTTTCTTGATTACTAAGCAGTGGAGAAGATCCACCCATAGCTTCACCACTTATTACACTCTGTTTATATAATCCATCCAATTCATGACTTTACATCAACCAATCATACATTAGCCTTTCCTGTCCAAAAGTACATGGCGTTTCCTCCCCTTGACACAACGATAGAAAAGAGAGATGCCAAATTTTACCATCATTCAATTTTACTCAGTTGCAGTATACCTCTTCTACAGTGAAGGGATTTGAAAAATCGACTTTGGTCTTTATTTAACATCCTTTTAACTCTAACCTTGTCACGTATTTTTGCAGGTGTCTTGAGAATGCCTCAATTCCTGTTAAACCCTGCTCATAGACCAGTTTGCTCTCTTGCCTGAAATTCTCCAACCAATATTTTCTTTAGAAATAGGAGTTCTACCGCTCATTAACTCGAAGGGGCTTCATCCAGTAGATTGACACAGTTTTATTCTAGAAGTACAAGTACTACTAAATAACTCCTTCCTCCAATCCAGATCATTATTGCATGCAAGTTGTATGATGCCTTTGATGACACAATTAAATCTTTCTGCTACGCCATTCCCCACACAAGATGGTATAAGGAAGTGGTCTTATGTGTAATACCATTTTTCCCCAAGAACCTTTTAAATGCCTCTGAAGTGAATTGAGATTTATTATCACTTACAATGAATTTAGGTAGGCCTTCTTTTACAAATATTATTTCTAAACATCTTATAATAGCCCCAACATCAGCTTTTCGTACAATCTCCTCTTCAGGCCTCTTAGAAAAGTGGTCTATTACCACAATTAAAAACTTTTGCTCATCCTTTTCCCTCACATGCCCTGCTACGCCGATACCTATCTTTCCCACTGCATACTGGGGCTAACTAGAGAATGAAGAGATGGTCTACACATAGGGTGGGTCTTGTCAGAATTTTCACAGGAGACACAATTCTTTACTTTTCTTTCAATTTGTGGGTCTAACCCTGTCCACCAATAGGAGTTCTTGACTCTGCTTTTTAATTTACGGATGCCCAAATGTCCTTCATGGCATATATCCAATATTTTGGGCCTTAAACTGACTGGAGGGAGACATCTGCCATTTCTCATAATCAATCACCCTTCATAAGTCAACTTATTTCTCAGTTCCCAAAAGGTAGCCAACTCTTTTTGTACATGTGTTTTTTCCAGCCACTCATCTTTAACTTTATTGCAAAGTTCTTGTAGAATTTACTCCTCCTCATGTGCCTTCAACCATTCAGTTTCTGAAATACACTGTACCTCTTCCAAGATGTTGGCAACACAAAATGTATTACATTCTGTTTCACCAACTTCCTGCAATGGTAAAGGCATACGACTTAAGAAATCAGCCACTATATTTTTCACTCCCTGTACATACTACATCTCATAGTTGTAGTCTAAGAGTCGTACCGACATACATGCAAGATGCAGTGAATGGTCGATGCGTAATGTCATTTTATAACCCTAAATATACTGTCTGAAGTGTTCCATGCACAAGACTCAAGCTATTGCTTCTCCTTCAATCACAGAATATTTCTCTTCTGTGGGAGTAATTGAACGAGAAGCAAAAACAATGCTCCTCGCCGCATTCACCTTTTTGTGTAACAACTGCACCAATACCCTTACCACTAGCATCTGTGATAACTATGCTATACAAGAAAGGATCATATCCTTGCAAGGGCAGCGCATTGCATATGTCTTATTTAATAGAGTTAGACATTCTCGTACTCCTCAGTAGTTGTCTTATTACATACATCTTAGAAGAGAAATATTCCACAAATTTCGCATACAAATCTACTGAACCCAAGAAAGCTCTAACCTCATCCTTGCTACTCGGAGCAAGGAACTTCGCATAACAAAAATATCATCCTGGAAGATGAGTAGATCTTAAACACCTCTAAAAATAATGTGCATGAGTCTCTGAAACATAGTAGCCGCAGAGGCCAACCACAAAAGGTACTGTTTAGAATCTGAAGCCTCCAAAAGGGGCCACAAACCTGGTAGTAAGCAGTGGTGAGATCAATTGTCGTAAACCATTTCATGCCTTTAGTACGTGAAAGCATTTCACTGATTTTAGCTACGGGAAATTGATCAATTCATATATTCTTATTCAGTTCTCTTAGGTTGATGCATTACCTTAACTTCCCATTAGGTTTTTTAGCTGCAACCTTTGGTGTGACCCATTCTGCTGCCTCAACCTGTTCATTTATGCCTTCATCGTGTAGTCTCTGTAGTTCTTTCTCAACATCATATTTTATGGCAAAAGGAATATTTCTGACTTAGTGGATGCATGGTTTAGCCCCTTACGTTGAATTTTGTGCTGGAACCCTTCAAGTTTACCTATCTTACCCGAAAATACTGTGTGAAACTTTCCTCCATGTTTTGGCCAGCTTGTCTTCTGGTTGTGCCAACAGAACCGGTTGAGGACCATTAGGGTCCAGAGTAATACCAAGCCTACCCTGGTCAACCCACACCAGGACAGATGGACCTTTAACTGAAACATACAGTTTGCTTGTTGTTTCTCTTTTCTTGAACCTGAACACAAGTTCCCTATATCTCACCATGTCAAAAGGCTCACCCGTAAATGTTTTAGGTGCTTTGTCACACTGTACCAACTTTTCACCCAACACTGGTATAAATGTATTATGCCATACCTCTTTATTGAATAAGATGACCCTGAGTCAGCCATAATAGATATGGCCACACCCCCAATAATCACCTTGCAAACTGGCTTCTTTTTACCCTTAATACACAATATATCATCATCAATGTTCAAAAAACACAAATTGAGGTCATCCTCATTTGATGTACCGGTCAACTACCATTACTTTGAGGGCACTACTACGAAGTACCATTATTGCGCATTTTTTACTTCGCAGGATCTTTTTCTACGTATGATTATACTTAGCATGCTGTTACTCCATATTTACCGTTACTTCGCAAGTGAATTACTTTGCAGACTATCAACATCGTTGTTTGGAAAAGGAGGCACTTGCGTTTCCAAACAACGACGTGCACCACTGAAGACGCATTAAGCAGGAGAAGAGAGGAATCACGAATGTAGGGGAAGAGAGGGATCACGAGGAGAGAGAGGAAAGTGGGGCTGTGTAGTTTTTACGGTCATGCAGGGGGTAGGCTTTTAGGTTGTAGTTTTTTGTGTGCAGTGTAGAGTAGTGTATTTGGGTTTAGGGTAATATCTGGGGTCGTGAAGGGTAGTGTTTGGGAGTAGAGACAGGACTGGGGTCAGGGGAGGGATATGCATGGGTTAGTGTTTAAGGGTTTTAGGATAGTGTTGTGGTGTATGTGTAGGGTAGTGTTTTAGGGTTTAGGGAAGTGTGGGGGGCATGCAGGGTAGTGTTTGAGTGTAAGGAGCGGACTGCGGAAGGGTGAGGGACTTGCAGTGGGTAGTGATTTAGAGTTTAGGGTAGTGCTGTGGTGTTTGTGTAGGGTAGTATAATAGGGTTTAGGGTAGTGCTGTGGTGTTTGTGTAGGGTAGTGTCGGAGGTGGGGTCGTTCAGGGTAGAGATGTGATTGTGTAGTGTAGGGTAGAGTCAGGGGGTCATGCAGTGTAGTGTAAGAGTGTAGGGACAGGACTGGGGGAAGGGGGAAGGACAGTTAGGGGGTAGTGTTTTAGGGTTTGGGGTAGTGTAGAGGTGTTTGAGTAGTGTAGGGTAGTGTAGTGTTTGAGGTTTTGTGTAGTGTAGCGTTTTGGTAAATGTGAATGTGTTGAAAAAGTGGAATGATTCACCCACCCAAAAGCCATATTAAATGTGTTTAAAGCATGTCGGACATATTAAAAATGATTAATGATTACATGGCTTTTAAAAAAACTATAAGGGTTTTTAATTATATTTGCGTTACTCCGCCACCCAAAAACCCTATTTACCTGTCATCTCGTCACAGGGGATAGGATAGTATTAGAAATATTTTTTACATACTACGTGCAATAAAAGAGTTGTAATGGTATGCGTATTAATTTAATGCGGAGAAAACGCATTTAAAGTACATTTCCATGCAGTTGCAATGTAAATGAATGCGCAGTTTAAACTTGCGAAGTAATGGTCATTGCGAAGTAAAAACATCGTAGTAATGACATGCGTACTAATGGCTTGTGAAGTAATGTCATATTTTCGATGTACCAGATTTGTTCTCCATTTCAGAATCAGTAAATCTTACCCCCATATATTTGTTAGATTTCCTTTGGCAAACCTTGAAAAAAATGACCCACAATTCCACAATTTGATCATTTCTGACTGCGTGCAGGACTCTTCTTATCGTTAGCTAAGTGATATTTGCTACCACATCTATATCACTAACAGGGTTGCACTTATTTGCATTGCTCACTTTACAATGAACGTTCTCCTCCTTAACTTTGTGACGAGCCTTTAATTGTTCTTATTTTAGCCACAACAGCCATATCATCCCTAGTTCTCTTAACCTTTTCCTCAGATAAAACTTGCTTTGCACGCATCTCCCCGCACTTTTTACAATGTCAATCACTTCTGAAGAGATGACTCCCATGTAGCCCAATCTTTTTCTTGTATGTTAAGGTTAGCTGCCAACATCACACTGTGATCCCTACTAAGCTCATCATGAAGGGCATCAAACCAGCATGTGAGTGCCAAATCTTCCAGGGCTTCAACAAAATCATTTGTTGATTCCTCTGTAATTTGTTTCCTCCGAAAGAATTTGTAACGATCCGCTGCAACGCAAATTGGGTTTGAAATAAATAGTCGGATCCTCTAGGGCAGTGATCTAAACATCCCCTTGGCTCGCAGGCCTCTGGTTTTTAATGATCTGATTATAAACTTTTAGCCCCCGTGCACCTAAACAATGCAGCAGAATTTTCTTTTCAAAAGTAAAATCCTTATCTTCCTCTTCAAATGTAGAAATGTAATCTTCAAAGTACTCGCGCCATTCCTCCCATTTGAGACTAGGTTGAACTGATGATGCTGGTAAGAATGGCTGAGGTGAAAGATTCTAAATCACACTTTAAGAATGACTAATGCTGCTATAATGTGCAATACAACGTGTGCTGAAGTGTGTGCGTCACTTCATATGCTCTGTAATGGTATAACACTTGAAAAATATGTTGAGTAAAGTGTGCACATCGTCCAATATGCACTTACAGCAATGCACCCTGAAAAAGTGTGCATATCACTGATGTAGCCCAGATAAACGTAGAAAGCACTAAGGTAATTAAGATCTCAGTTTCCTCTTTATATTTATTAATTTATTTTATTTATTTTTTTAAGCTTATAAAGCGCACAGCTACCCCCAACGGGGGTGTCCCGGCGCTTGTGGCAGATGAGGAACTAGACAGCCTAAGGGCTGGAAAACAGCCAGGTCTTTAAAGAACGTCAGAAGAGCATCGCAGACTCGGCCGATCGTAAGGAGAGTGGTAGGCTGTTCCAGGTTTTGGCTGTGATCTGAGCGGCGGAAACGTGGAGTAGCCAGAAGGCGGAGACCGTTTGATCTGCGGACACGGCTGGACTGGGAGTGCTTGTGTTTAGCTCTAAGATAGGCTGGGCCGTGACCCTGAAGCGATCTAAAGGCCAGGACAAGAGACCTGAATTGAATGCGTTTGGTCACGGGAAGCCAATGGAGTTTCCTTAAGTGGGAAGAAATTGAGTGGCGATAAGGGATTTTGCAAATCAGCCTAGCAGCCGCGTTTTGAACGATCTGCAGACGTCTGATCAGATAAGCTGGAGCTCCCACATAGAGACTGTTTGCATAGTCGAGATGGGAGGTGATCAGGGCATGGATGATGGTACGACGGGACTCCATGGGAAGAAAGGGAAAGATTTTGCGGAGCATGTGCAGCTTTCCAAAGCAGGTCGAGGAGACCTGACTGATTTGGGATTTACACAATAATTCATTATCAAACTGGAACCCAAGGTTCCTAGCCGAGTTCACCGGCTTGGGAGGGGGATTCAGCTCGGATGGCCACCACAGCGATGTAGGAGGGGGGCTTGTTTGATTGAAAAATAAGACCTCGGTTTTGTCCGAGTTGAGTTTCAGCGTGTTCTGCGACATCCAAGTGGAGATATTACGTAAACAGTGTCTGAAATTGACAAACGCTGCCTCGGAGGGATCATCGACCGAGAACACCAGTTGTGTGTCATTGGCATAGGAGATCACTCTTACCCCACAGGATTCAACCAGAGCCACCAGGGGGAAGAGATAGACATTGAAGAAGAGGGGGCTCAGGGCGGAGCCCTGGGGGACCCCGCAATGCAAGGGTTTCTCCTCGGAGACAAAAAGTTGGAGAGAGACTTGTTGAGTGCGGCCACTCAGGAAGGATCGAGTCCAGGACAGAGGGGTGCCCTGGATCGCAAGGTTGTGAAGTCTCACTAGCAGGATAGCGTGAGAGACCGTATCAAATGCAGCAGACAGGTCGAGGAGCACTAGCATGGCCGATCTGCCTGAGTCCGCATGTTCGCGGTCGGTCTCGGAGACTTCAAGGAGGGCAGTCTCAGTACTGTAGCCGGATCTAAACCCGGACTGGGAGTCGTGGAAACGACGCCGGGATTCAAGATAACTAGACTGATGTTCTTGAACTAGCTTCTCCAAAACTTTGGCTAGTGCTGAAAGAAGGGAAATGGGACGGTAGTTTTTAAAAACCGATGGGTTAGCATCCCATTTATTTAGGAGAGGTACTAGGAGGGCGTGTTTCCAGATAGAGGGGAAAGTACCCGAGCTCAGGGAGGAATTTCAGATTCGGTTCAGTGGCGTATAAATAAGGGGGGCTAAGGTGTTTAAGAACTGCGCTGGGCAGGGATCCTTAGGTGAACCAGATTTGCAGGGGAGGAGTTTATGAAGTGAGGTGTCTGTGGGGATAGGGTGGAACGAAGTCAGTGCATCGCCGGAGGCCGTCGCAGTGTCTGGGATAGGGGAAGGTGAAGGTGGGGCAAACAATGAGTAAATATCCAGGATTTTATCGTGGAAGAAGTCCGATAGCCCGTTGAAGAGATCCTGGGTAAGGAGAGTAGTATTCGAGATGGCAGATGGGATGGTGCAGTCTTTTACTAGTTTAAAGAGAGTTTTTGAAGAATTCCCGGCGATGTTAATTTTATTGATGAAAAACTCTGTCATCGTCACACGTTTAAGTTTATGAAAAGTTTTTATGGCGGCTTTATAGATCAACTTAGCCGGTGGATCATAGCATGATCTCCAGCTGCGTTCAAGTTTCTTACAGCGTTTTTTCTCGGGCCCTCAGTTCTGAATTGAACCAGGAGGGCAGATGGCTTTTGTCTAGCGGAGTTGATATGTTTAAGGGGGTGCAACAGCGTCAAGGGCCGTTGAAAGCCAGCTGTTGAAGTTTAGTGCATCAAGCTCCGGGTCACCTGCCAGGTGGAGGGGGGTAGAAGAGAGTGCAGGAGTCTTGGAATTGCTGGTGATTTTAAACCATTTCCTACTGTATTCCCGGTTGGTGGAAGTGTTGGATGATTGTAGGGGTAGTGCAATGCTAAACGGAATTAAGAAGTGGTCAGACCATGTGGTAAGGGTGGAGCTGTGGCTAGGTTGGGGTTGTTGGTAAAAAGCAGGTCTAGCGTATGGCCGGCCCGATGGGTGGGGCCGATGACCAGCTGGGTCATATTAAGGCCCTCCAGTGACTCTAGCAACTGGCATGCTTTAATGCAGTGGATATCATCCACGTGCAGATTGAAGGATCATAAAATGGGGGTGTTTCAGCGACAGGTCAGCAACTATATTGTAGAGCTCTACTAGGTGATGGGGCGGGGAGTTGGGGGGTTTATATAAGAGAATTCCGGCCAGAGCGACGCTAGGAGCTACGGTAATACTGAAATACATAGCTTCTAGGGGTTCAATATTCAGGCGTTTCCTGTACGAGACACAGTGTGAGTAGTGTACGCATCACTGCACATGCGCGCTAACACTAGGAGTATGCTTTATCCTTCATAAGTGTGGCCATCACTGCACATGCGCAATAGGATACAACCACTAAAGTGTGTGCATTAGGGTGACCAACCGTCCGTAAATTTCACGGACCGTCCCTAATTTGGGATTCACTTCCGTTGTCCGCGAGGATCCCTTTTACGGAGGCCTTTTGTCCGTAATTATGGCCATTACAGGGAGCATCACTGCTCCCCTGCGAGAAGCCTCAGCCCCTGAGGGGGCCCCCCTCGCACTCCTCCTGCACAAGAGCAGCCCCACCCCACCCATTGTCATTCTGCCTGCGGCTGAGTGCCACATACAGACCGAGAATGGGCCAGTCTGGGCTGTTAAAGCATGTGGCGGCCTCCTCCTGCCTCAGTGTACAGCAGGGCGTTCTGTTAGATGGATAAAAGGTATAACGCCCATGCCAGGTGGCCCACGCTGCAACGTGAGAGTACAGTTTATAAAGAAGCAGGTGAAACAAGTTAAAGAGAAGGGGTTATAGTTCTTTCGCTGTCTCATCATTTCAGAACTGACGCATTTGCAATATTAAATTCAACAAACCCATGGTTGCTGCTTTTTTATTTCAAGCAACTAACAACCATTGACAAAGCCAATAGTCCTGGCTTGTTGTTGGTGTAATGATACTTGCTGTCTTATTTATCTGAATGCAATGACAGAAACAACATAATACCAGTCGGGTGGCACACTATGCTAAGCACAGATTTTTAGCTTAGGTGTTTTAAGCCACGCCCTTAATTACATCGAACACCCCCATTGAAGAGTCCCCCCAGTTTTTTTACCCCACTTAGAGCCCTGGAAACAACTCCTTATCACCGTCACCTCAAGTTCTGGCACTGTGCATCATACATGACTCATGACTTCTAAGTTTTCAGAATGCCTGCGTGCAGAGGCATAGTGAACCCTCCCCTACCCCACCACTTGCTTTAGGAACTACAGGAAGGTGAAGTTCTTGATGGGCCTCTTAATGTGAAAAGGTGGGTGAGTAAATAAGTGAAGGAATGTGTGAATGGCTGGATGGATTAGTGAAAGGATGAATGGATGAATGAAAGGATGGATAATGAAAGGATGGATGGATGAGAGAAAAGGTAAATAGATGAATGTATGGGTGGAAGGGTAGATGGATGGGTAAAAGGGTGGATGGATGAGTGAAAGGATGGGTGGGTCGATGAATTGATAAGTGAAAGGGTAAATGGATGGATGGATGAATGAAAGGGTGGATGTAATGATTGATAAGTGAGTGAAAAGGGGGTAGATGGACAAAAGGATGGATAGATGAGTGAAAAGGGTGAATGGATGAGAGAACAGATGGATGGATGAGTAATAGGGTCAATGGATGGATTCATGAATGGATGAGTAGATGGGTGGGAGGGTGGAAGTGAAAGGGGGATGAGAGAGAAAGAAGGTAGGATGAATGACTGAAAGGGTCAATGGATAAGTGACTGGGTGGATGGATGAGTAAGTGAAAGGATGGCTGGACGGGTGAAAGGGTAAATGGCTGGATGGATGAGTGAATAGATGGATGGGTGGAAGAGTGGAAGGATGAGTGTACGGATGGAAGGGGATTAAAGGGTGGATGGATGAATAATGGATGGATGAGTGAAAGGGTGGATGGATGAGTGAAATTGATGGAAGGATACATGGTAAATAGGTTTGCAAATGGTTGAATATGTTTGGATATAGATGGGCACACAGATGGAAGGACAGAATGAATGGTGAAAGATTGAATGATGGATAAAAGAACGATTACACCTTGTAGCACCCATTATCTTTAGTAACATTTCCTATACATTGACTTTCACATTTATATGAGTCATTGTCTCTGTATAATGTGTGTGTGATGTAACGCACTCCGACACCCTGCCCTATATATTTGGGATGAGTAACACTATAAAATAAATTAAACACACATGAGAGAGGGTCTATGTGAAGATGAGGGGCACCATTGGAGGGTGGTAGCAAGGCTGGACTGGACAGGCCCGGCCGGGCATCAGGCGTTTCCCTGGGAGCTGGAAGGGGGGGGGGCTTATTACTGGGGGCTGGCATTGAAAAGTTCCTTGTATATCCAGTAGTTTTCAATCAACAATAAAAGCGGCCCCACTTGTATTCAGGTGTGGTTCACCAATGTCTGGTACCTAATGTACCTGCTGGAGCGAGAAGCGAGTTTTGAATCGTCTAAGGTAGCAAGCTGCGGGCATACTGAAAAACCATGAAGTGCACGATTGTCTCAACCTAATATAAACTTATTTTGACTTGAACTTAAGTGGTTGTCGATTTACTTATATACTATTGCGCAACCTCCCCTGACGTGTCTGTAAAACGTACCTTTTGTCCTGAAGCTTTGTCCCGAATTTTGACCCTTTGTCCTAAATTTTTACACTCAGTCCTGAATTTGCACCCATTCCAGTTGGTCACCCTAGTGTGCATCCCTGAGCATACACGGTATACTCGTGGTTTGCAGCATATGAATGAAAATATTGTGCGTATCACTGAATGTGCCCGGATATGCGTTGTACTGTTCATACGCCGTAGATGCCGCGCACAGCAATAACCCCTTAAATATTTCTTCTGGTGCGCACCTCCTTGAATATGCAGGAAGACGTGCCGCAACCGAGGAATGGCTGTCGACGTACAATGTATGTATTCTGTCATAAAATGGCTGCAAAAGTGACGTACTGGAAAACACTGAACTGCAGATGCGTTTCAGTGACGTACCGTACTCCCCGTAACAGTCACTGCTTGGATCGAGGAGAAAAGAAGTCAAAGTACTTACAATGGCTGTGGCAGTCGTAGGGCGTACAGACTTCGTGCAATATTTTCCTACACCTCACGTGAGCCAAAACAAATTCAGCGCCGCATAATTGGCAGCAGCCCACTGGAGCGGTACCTCTCTTCGACACGTAGGTTCGTCTTCGTGTCAGGGTAACTGTAATTCTCTCGCCAACGTTGTAAAGATGCTTCAACGACGTAATGTAGTCAATGTATTTTATTGGTGGTGTAGGAGAGTAGGATCTGCTTCACATGGGTACCCCCACTTTTTGCTGTTGTTTCACTGTTTTTCGACCTTAGTCTGGCTGTGGCCCTGCTAATCAGAACCACAGCCTAGCTACTTCCTCTCTAAAATGCTTTCCATGTACATTAGGTACATATCTAATTGGATTCTGGAGTGCCTTATAAGCCCCTAGTATATGGTATGCTATGTACCTAGGGCATAGGTACCTCAGAGGCCTACCAGGGGCTGCAGCATGTGTTATGCCACCCCTGGGAAGCACTCCAAAATGGCACCACAGGTCTGCTACTGCAGCCTGGGTAAGGGTGTGCTTGCACGCCTTACAGTGGTATAGGCTTCCTATATCCACACATTTATACAGACACATACAAACCTATAAGCCACTCCTACGGCAGGCCTTGAGAAACCTGAAGGCAGAGTGCTTGGTTTTGTGTGAGAGGGTGCCTAAGCATGAGCTGAGCCCCTCTGCAGCTTTCGGAAATACTTCCTTACCTTATGGCTGTTCTGTGATACAGCCATACCATACACTCTTAAGTGCATTATAACCTTGCAGTAAATGCTAACTTTGGAATGGCTGCATCAAAACATGTCGTGTTTGGTGTCGTGTTCTGGCGGCGGAGGTAGCATTCCACCCTTCTAGAGGGAAAGACATGTTCACACTGGTCAAACCTGGTAGGACTTTCCTGAGCCCTGGCATCACAGAATGGAGGCCTCTCCCACAGACACGGGTCTGGCCTCCTGCTGCTGACTGACACTCCGGCAGGGGAGGCCTGGACAATAGGTTTCCAGTCGAAGGGAGGTGTGACCACCTCCCCATACAGGCAGATGTGTATTGGGCTGGGCGGGAGCACTCTCTGGTGCTTTGAAATCCTGCACTGGGGGCACGTTTGCTGTCCCTGTGCAAAGCCCAGTTCAAACCGGTTGCAGGGGCTACCTGCCCCTGCTCTGGCATGAAACTGGACAAAGGAAATGGGTGTAACCACCCCTCTTTCCAAGCCCACCCATAGGTGGGGCCTTGGAGTTAGTCCATCCCCTAAACTTGGTATAAGTATAGGAATCCAGTCCCTAGGACTTTAGATTACCCTGGACGAAACTCTGAAACATATATCCTGGACCTTCGACATTCTACTTTGACTAGAAGACTGAAGAAATCTCCCTTGGGGTCAAGGAGTGACTCCCCTGCTTGGCAGGCACCAAAGAAGCAACTAACTGGTCTGCATCACTGAAGCTCCTGCCGGACGCCGAAGTCTTTGCATCACCAGAGGTGGATTTACAGACTTCCCCGAGGCTACCCTGAGTCCACAGCAAAGCTGAGGCCCATGGCTATCGTGGGTGACGTGGAACCATGACCCCTGGACACTGTGAACTTATGCTGCAACACTATCTTCCTGGTCCTCCTCGAAGTTGTGCTTTGGGCTCCGAGTAGCCCTGCCCCAGCCTTGAGCACTTTCTGCACCAAAGATTGTTGGCCTCCACTCCACGAGTGACCCGTGGGCCAGCTTCAAGTGCGACCGCTCGAGGCTCCTTCGCAATCACTAGCCCATTAGCTAGCAGGTCCCCACGGAGGCAACTCCTTTTCTAATTGGGTTTTCTTGGTTGCTCCAGACATGCCCTGACTTACCCTCGCTGGGTGAGTCCCTCAGACCTTGCTGGTCTGCACTGCAGTCCTTTCTCTGAATTCCAGTGACTTGCCGTTGCCAAGGCTTGTTGAGTCCATTCTGGTCGCCGACACCACAGCACTCAATAGACTTCGTGGGACAGCTCGAATCCGGCTCGTGGACTAAGTCGACGCTTCCTGGACCTCGTGGCTGAAGAGTCAAGACACCCATCAACTCACCTGAAGCACCCGACATCTGTGGGCATTGGTCCATCCTGCCCTTGGTCGCTGGCTAGTCACCCAGACTCTGTCCCCTCTGCTTTCAGGTTCCTTCCATTCTAGATCCAGGCTTGGATCTCTTCGGAAGCTTCTCCTCTTCACGGCAGCAGCAGTTCTTTGCAGGCTTCCATTGAAATCGAAGACGCGACCTGACACCAAAAGACACCTATGCACCCGGCTTCCCTGGGTGAGGTAACTTGAGTACTTCGGTGCTCCCGTGGGTGCTAGCTCTAGAATTTCTTAAGTCCAAGAGGGTTTGGTCCTGACTCGATTCTAAGTGTCCCTAATCTTTAAATTTCCAACCGCGACATTGCCCATAGAAGATAACGGGAACCCGCGGTTGTGTTTACACACTGCATACAGTCTCCGTGAGTCCCCTGGGTCACTACCTGGGGAGGTTCCTTGGGGTCCCAGTGATTCTACAGGCTCTAGGCCTTGTGTCTAGTTCAGTCGTGGTTCTTATACCACTTTTTTGGTATATGGTTTGGTACGCCCCTAGGGCCCAAACGTGTATTTGTGCTATTACTGATAATTGCTGACTTGTAAACAAAGTACTTCAAACTCCAGTCTCATAAAGAGACTAGAGGGGTGTGTTTTATCTTAAATACATATATTTTGAATATATACCTGGTGTGGTTGTCCTTTCATTTGGCCATTCAAGAGATCCTAGACTGGTAAAAGAAGCTTCTTTACATTCCTTCAAGATTTAGCCTGAAGGCTGCTCTCCATAGCTACCACTAGGATAGCTTTCAATAAAGGTTGTCTTTAACCTATCACCATAAGGGGTTGTTTGGACTGATACAAGGTGCCCACTATAACTAGTGGACAGCATATATTGGGCCACGTTCTCACAGGTGGAATACCCTGACACAGGTAGTGGAGCAAGCGTCCTTATCCACAGCGAAACCAATAGCCTACGATGCTCCTCAAACCCCTAGGTGGAACCTGTTACATCACAAAGACCGTGACATCTCAGTGCAGTGCCTGGAAGGTGGCACCTACACAGGCATGCGATACTCAATGCACTTCAGCACATGGTGAGCGACATCTGCCCACGGTCACTGATGACCTCAGAGCCAATCTCCAGCAGGCCATAGAAGATGCCCAAGATGCGTCAAGGACGACATTATGTCAGACCTGGGCCCCCCTGAATCTTTGGGTTGGTCAGTTGCTACCAGCATGGTGCTTTGGCTTCACTTATGGATCTGATCCTCAGGCTTATTGTATGAATCTGGCTCTGTATATACTATATCAAAGTGAGGTATTGTGTGCACAGAGTCCAGTGGAGCCGCTGAGGTACAGCAGAGGCTGAAGTAGATAATACCTCACTGTAGGAAGCTGGCTCTGTATATACTAAACCATAGTAAGGTATAGTGTGCACAGAGTCCAGTGGAGCCGCTGAGGTATAGCAGAGGCTAAAGTAGATAATACCTCACTGTAGGAAGCTGGCTCTGTATATACTATATCAAAGTGAGGTATAGTGTGCACAGAGTCCAGGGGTTACCCAGAGGTATAGCAGATGCTGAAGTAGATAATACCTCCCTGTAGGAAGCTGGCTCTGTATATACTATACCAAAGTGTGAGGTATAGTGTGCACAGAGTCCAGGGGTTACCCAGAGGTATAGCAGAGGCTAAAGTAGATAATACCTCCCTGTAGGAAGCTGGCTCTGTATATACTATACCAAAGTGAGGTATAGTGTGCACAGAGTCCAGTGGATCCCCAGAGGTATAGCAGAGGCTGAAGTAGATAATACCTCTCTGTAGGAAGCTGGCTCTGTATATACTATGCCAAAGTGAGGTATAGTGTGCACAGAGTCCAGTGAATCCTCAGAGGTATAGCAGAGGCTAAAGTAGATACTACCTCCCTGTAGAAAGCTGGCTCTGTATATACTATATCAAAGTAAGGTATAGTGTGCACAGAGTCCAGTGGATTCCCAAAGGTATATCAGAGGCTAAAGTAGATAATACCTCACTGTAAGAATCTGTCTCTGTATATACTATACCAAAGTGAGGTATAGTGTGCACAGAGTCCAGTGGATCCCCAGAGGCGTAGCAGAGGCTGAAGAAGATAATACCGTACTTTCTTTTGCGGTAGTGTGGTTGAGCAGTCAGGCTTATCAGAGGGTAGACTTAAGCTTCAAGAAAAAGGTTGTAAGCACATTAGAATACTTGTAATTACTTTTTATCACTTTTTAGTTACTTTGTAGTTACTTTTCTAGTTTGGCATGAAACAAACTCCTAACAAAGATTAAGCATTACAGTACAGCAGTAAGCAGGTTTGAGGTTCCGTAGCGATCCGAACCCGAGTAATCGGTATCGTAGTACTGACACGATTTTGGTACCAATGAACCGCAAATGATCCATTATATATATGACAGTATTTTCGCTACGCAACGAGCATGATTTCACTAAGAAATAGGGCATTCTGTTGTCAAGTCATGGCATCCATTTTAGATACAGCGTCCATTTTGTTTCTTGCCCTCACATAGTCAATGAACGGACGATGACCCCGGCAGGATCACCTTGTTAAGGACACGTAAGCTCGAGTCCCGAGAAAGGCTGACGCTACATGACTAGGCAGACTCAAGCTGCCTCCCTTGCCTGAGGCCAGTCCTGCTATACTGGTTCTCGTGTCCATTGTCCTGACCGAGAGGCCGAAGACGATAGCCATGCCCGTTTATGATCCATAAACACCTCTTATCCTGTTTTTTAATCCCTTGCACCTGGCTCTACTCCTCTCCTTCTGGGCTTTTACAACGGGGAGGTTACGATTTTTATGATGGGGAGGATCGGGCAGAGAATGGAGAACTGACAAGGGGATTTGATCGAATACCGAAAACCTACAACTAATTATTGTTTGATGTATATTTATTGTCTGTTTGGGATACCGGGTTGGGCATGAGAAACATTCGTGTAATGTTGCCTCAAGACATTTTTCGTGTATTTAAGAAACGACCCACTTAATGCAATTTGAACAGTCTCCTAGATTCTGCCTCTGTGTGGTTCCTATGACTTCTGTGTCCCTGCAGTAAATAAACCTTGGTCTTTGACGCCGCCATCGAGAAACCCGCGTCTCTGTTTATTTTGTGCACCGAGACAGGTGGAACTCAGGGGTCTTCGGGTGTTGTTTCCCTGACACCTCTGGACTCTTAAAAGTCCAGAACCTCAATTTGGCGCCCAACGTGGGGCAACGTCATCCGGTACCGGTCCAAAGCCTGAAAAGTTCGGGGAGCTTCGTGTGAAGATTCCGGAGGGAGGTACCCCGCTTCATCGATCCCTGCATGTCGTAAAAGTGGCCCGACGATCTCTTCCACGAGGGTTCCTGTTCCCAGACGGCTACAGAGGACCGCTGCCTTGACTGTCGCCCTGTCTTGGACCCGAGGTGCAGACCTTAGTACGGCGAGACGTAGACGGGTTCTCCTTGGTGACGTCTTCCACATTTCAGTTAAGTATTAAGTGGGTCGTGCTCAGTTTTGTTATTTGGATACGTTTGTTTTGGATTCGTAGATTATCATTGGTTGCTTTTGTTTGGATAATCTTTGCTTTTTGGTATTGGTTCATTTTGGTAGGCCTAAGTTCTCTGCGCATTTTGGTTAGAATTTGTCTTCGTTTGTCATGACTAAAAGTAGTAATTGTTCTGCTCTACTTCCAGGACGCTCAGCTACGGTACCTGGCGGAATGGATGAAGCCCATGTCCGAGAAGCATTGGCTGTTCCAGGACCGGGCGGTGGCTGGGAGGGCCCTGGCCGCGGTCCCGTTTCTTCGGCGGGACCAACGGCCGCCCAATCTGTATGCCTCGTGGGTAACCCAGGCAACGGTGCGGATTTGGGATCAGACGGGCGAGAGTCAGGACCTGACATCCTTCCCCTCACCTCTCACCCCCTTGTTTGGGAATTCCGACTTCCCGCCGGGGCTCCCGGAATCTACCTTCCCGGGTTGGCGCTACTCCGGCTGCAGAGCGTTGGGGGTCCTTTACGACGCCCGGGGGTTTATCCCCCTAGCACAGTTGGCAGCCGAATATGGCATTCCGGCCACGGACCGGATTGGGTACCTGCAGGTTAAACACTGGGCCACTCGGCCGAGGGAGAAACTTGCGGCGCAGCGTCGGCTCACCCCGTTCGAGCGTTGGCTGATCACTCGCCAGACTGACAAGAAACTGACATCGGATCTCTACAAAATGCTCCTGTCGGCACACCACCATTCATACCATGCGGGGAGGGCGCGCTGGGAGAGGGACTTGGGAAGGGACCTACTGGCAAAGGAGTGGGAGGGCTGTTGCTACAGGGCTCGCCACACAGCCACGCACGCAGGGCTCACCGAGACATTCACTAAACTGGTGACATAGTGGTACTACACACCGGAGCGTCTACACCGCATGGATAACTCCCATAGCGGGGTTTGCTGGAGAGGGTGCGGTCAGCAGGGCACTCTCGCACACATCCTTTGGGACTGCCCCTTGCTAGCGCCCTACTGGCGTCAAATTCTAGATGAGGTGGACAAATACTTTGACACGGAACTGCCCAGATTCCCTGCATACATCATCCTGGGGGTCCCCAACGCCCTTACTTACCCTCTCAAATCCCGCCGGGGGAAGCAGATAGCCTTGGCGCTGGGGGCGGCCACGCAGTGCCTCCTGGCTTGTTGGAGGACGTCCCGCGTACCCACGCATCTAGAATGGCTGCATCGCCTCTGGCACATCTTGGGGATGGAACGCATATCTTTGACACTGGCGGGGAAGGGCGACGCTTTCGCGG
Source organism: Triturus cristatus (assembly GCF_964204655.1). Taxonomy (NCBI): domain Eukaryota; kingdom Metazoa; phylum Chordata; class Amphibia; order Caudata; family Salamandridae; genus Triturus; species Triturus cristatus. The sequence goes on along the minus strand of NC_140588.1, from coordinate 1,085,315,277 downwards.
AACTGTGGCAGCCGTTCCGGTCCTTGCTAGCGCAGGACTTCAGGGAGCTGACGTGCCCCCGATACCTGCGCCTCCTGTGGCTTAGCGACGACCTGGAGGGGGGGGAGGCCACATAGCCGCCCAGCTTGACCATTGGGCTCGGGGCAGAGCGGTGCGTACGCCTTCTTGGTCCCTTCGTTCCCGGGGTAGGGTCTCTACTCTTTCATTTCTTCCTCTTTCTTTTCTTTCTTTGTCTTTCTTGATGGTGGGTTTGGGGGGGACTGGGGGATGCCGTGGGGGGGGTCCGGGGGGGGGGGCGTAACGGATAGCGATTGTAAGGGCCTGAAAGTGCTTCTTCGGTTTCCAATCCACCTGTGGTGGGGGGAGACCTCAGCTGCGGCTGCTCTTGCATGGGCCCGGAAAGTGTGTTGGCTTGTCGCTATTGGTTCTTTGTTGAAAACCTTTAATAAAAGATTTAAACCTAAAAGTAGTAATTGTTTCTTGTCCTTGTTACGTTGCAACGGGGATTCACGGTTGGAGGATTTGTGTTCGGTTCCTCCGATTGGAACTCCCACATATGAGCTCTACTGTAAACATGGTGTGGGTCCTATTACGTATGATGAAGTATGGGTTCGTTATACCAGAAAAGATGGTGTCCTTAGTTGGCCACCGCATGGTAGTTTCGAAAGTGAAATCCTAGACAATCTAGAAATGAAGATGTTTAAAAGGAAAGCCCGGCCGGCAATGTTTGATTCTTTCCGCGTATGGCGTAAAGAAGCCAAACAGAGAGAAATTAGGAAAACAAAGAAAGAACAGAAAGAGAAAGGGTTGACCTTAATGGAGTCTGCTAGGCAGCTGCATGTCAACGATACTGAGAAAGCGATAGAGATGGCGAATAGAAAATATAATTTAGCAATTGATAAATGTTACCCTGTACTGCCATCTTGTCCTGCTAAGCCGATAGAGGACCACGAAAAGGATCCTCTGTTGTCTTACCTGTTGAATTCACCTCCACCGTATGCACAGGGTATTACAGCGCCACAGTTACTACCTGTTGTACAGCCAGCTGCCGGTCAGCCTGGAATAGTTGCTCCACTTCCCTTGATTCCAGCTCCTGTCCTTCCCGTGGTTAATGATCCCACGGCGCCCCCTCTTCCTGGGTCGCCTATTCCGCCTTTGCCTGTCGTTTCGCAAACTGCTTTACCTACTACTCCCACCCTTACCATTTCATCTGCTCCAGTTGCCTTGTTCCCGAACCCTGTAAACATTCTGACTCCGCTTTCCGTTCGTCGGAAGATAACCGACTCTGTAACTAACATCTTAACTCCTCTCTACAGGTCTTTAATTGGGACCCCCGTTTCTGACTCTATACAGAGACGTAGCCAGCTTCCTGGTCCCCAGGAACAAGAAATGTTAGATTCGACAGCTCTTAGGTGGATGTCGAAAGCTGCGAAGTATGATGCACAAAGAGTGTTAGACACCTTTATGCAATGGAACGAACCAACTCAACGTTACGTTTTTGACGTGATGTGTTCTCTTGTACGTGAAAAATGGGATGATGATGACATAGATACTGTCCCCTCTGATTTGATAAATATTCAGCAGAAATTCGCCGCAGGAATGGTGATAGGTTCAGAAGTAGGGAAAGCGATAGAATTGATTTTAGCGTATAGGGATGATTCCCCTCTTCGAATGCCAAGGGACCATGATGGTTCACCGATTAATAGGAAAAGACGAGGTCAGTATCCGATGAGGGAAGTTCCGCCCATATGGCGCGAAGCAGTTGCCGCTGATGGGGCTAATAATATTGTAGCTGCTCCAGCACAATTCCAGAGAGTGTGGATACACATCCCTTGGAAACGAGCTGAAGTATTAGCAGTAAAACAAGCGTTGCCAGACCCGCGTAAAAATCCTGCTGGTTATTATAAAGAGTTGACGCAAACAGTCCAAGCGTGTATCATGAATTTGGCAGATATTGAAATGCTATTTGGCAACGTAGTGCCACAGCCTATATGGGCCAAGATTCGGCAAGAGAACCACCCAGTCGCCCTAGGAGGTGATTGGCCAGCTATTGTAGCGGCAGACGCACAACAAGTTGGCGGAGCTAAACCTGAACCTCTGATTGCTAACTTACCTGGCAGAATAATTAATTTGATGAAAACGCTGATGCCAGCGTTACGGGTAAATTGGGATAAACTATCAGCATGCAAACAGAAGAAAGACGAAAGCATCTCTGACTTCTTCACTAGATTTGAAGAGACCTTCGTAGACCACAGTGGGCAAGATATGAGTACTGAGGGAGGTCAGAGGTTGTTTGTCGATAAGTTCGTGTTTAATTTACTACCTGAGCTTAGTAATAAGTTAAAGGATTCAGAAAGCGCATGGGCAGTATCGACGACAGCACAGATACTTGCAACTGCCCAGTATTACGAGAACAGAGAGAAAGAAGAGAAGGAAAAGTCAGAAAAGAAAACAAAAGATTTAAAGACTAAAGTACTATTGCAGCAGGCTTATCCGTGTTGGACAGGCCACATGAAGGGCTTGCTCCCGAAATGTACCGCCAGAGGTTTCGAGACTGCACCCGGATCCCGGGTACAACTTGGGTGGAATATGTCAACTATTTCAGCCGAGCCTTCGAGGGTTGGATCAAGGGAAGCCACGTAACGACCTACGAGCAACTTTTTAATCTCATGGTGTGGGAGCACCTCTCTAACAACTGCTTCGTCGAGCTCAGGCAGCACCTCCTCGACAGTAAATTGACTGACCCACGGCAACTCGCCGCCGAAGCTGACCGGTGGGAAAGCACCCGAGTGGGCCGGAGAGGGCCACACGAACAGAACCGGAACAACCAAGGTCAGCACCATCCCCGAGGAGGTGGAGGAGGCCAGGGACGAGGAAGAGACACCGTCCCGGCCGCTCCCACTGCCAGCACCCTGCCCCCGGCCAGCCGGGGCAACCCCCCGATGCGCCCGGGGTTCCGAGCCAACGTCACGTATCACCGATGCCAACCAGTCGGCCACTACGCCAATGACCCGAACTGTCCACAGAACCAAACTCCGAGACCCCGCCAGGTAGCTGCCGCCGCCCTGGGGGGAGAACAAATCTCCGAAGAACAGGAAGAATACGAACAGGCACAACAAGAGTGGGAACCGGCCGCCATGGTTCTAGCGTGCCTAGGGGGAAGAGACATGGTCCCGCGGGCTCCCCTACCCGCCAACACCAGAAAATATAGCCAGTGGGTGAACATTAATGGGCGCCGGGCCGAAGCACTACGTGACACGGGGGCCAGTGTGACGGCCGTCCGCTGTCACCTGGTAAAACCAGAGCAGATCCTGCCGAACATTCTCTGCCCCGTCCGCTCAGCCGACAATTCAGAGAGTCTATGTCGGATGGCCTGCGTCCCCTTCGAATGGGGAGGAGTCTCCGGCATGTTGAAGGTGACGGTCCGGGATGATGCCCCCGTGGACTGTCTCCTGGGGAATGATCTTGAGAGTTCCCCGTGGGCCGCCGTAGAAAGAAGAGAACACCTGGGGATGTTGGGCCTCCCGGACTGGGCGTGCATAACCACCCGGTCCATGGCCGCCGTGCCATCCCCCGACCAGAAGAACCAGAATGGCCTGCACCTCCTCCCCCGATCGCTCCAGTAGAGGACACCGACTACACCGACCCCCCAGAGCAAACCCCCGAAGGGGTCGCTCAGCCCCAGGACCTTCCCGACCTGGCTCAGTGGCGTCAAGAAGGGGGGCCCACCCAGGAACAGTTCCGTCAAGAACAGAAGACCTGTTCCTCCCTCGAGGGACTCCGCCAGCAAGCCCTCGCCCAAAGCGCAGGGGACACCACCGGAGCCCATTGGATCTATTGGGACAACGACCTATTGTACAGCGAACAGAGAATCGCGGAGTTAGGGGCCAGTCGAGTGCTGGTGGTGCCCCTCCGTTTTAGAGACTTCCTGTTAAATTTGGCCCACGATGTCCCTCTGGCTGGACACATGGGCCAGGACAAAACCTACAGTCGCCTGGTGACCCACTTTTTCTGGCCAAAGATGAGGAACGACGTCCTCAACCACTGCCGGTCCTGCCCCACGTGCCAGGCCAGCGGGAAGAGCGGCCGCAAACTCAAAGCACCTCTGCAACCCTTCCCAGTTGTCACCACCCCATTCGAGAGGGTGGGAATAGACATTGTGGGGCCCCTGGACCCCCGTACAGCACAAGGACATCGGTTCATCCTGGTACTGGTGGACCACGCCACCCGCTACCCCGAGGCTGTGCCCCTGCGAACTGTAACAGCCCCGGTGGTCGGCCGGGCCTTAATGGGGATCTTCTCCCGGGTGGGCTTCCCCCGAGAAGTCGTCAGCGACAGAGGCACAAACTTTATTTCGAAGTATATGAAGTCCCTCTGGCAACAGTGCGGGGTCACCTACCGATTCACGACCCCCTATCACCCTCAAGGAAACGGACTAGTCGAGCGATTCAACCGCACGCTCAAGGGAATGATTGGGGGATTGGAAGAGCCCCTCCGTCGCCAGTGGGATGTACTACTTCCGTGCCTCCTCTTCGCCTATCGAGAAGTTCCCCAGAAGTCCCTCGGCTTTAGCCCTTTCGAACTCTTGTACGGGCACCCTGTGCGAGGGCCCCTCAGCCTAGTCAAAGAAGGTTGGGAGATGGCCCCCCTAAAGACCCCTCCAGACGTCTTCAAGTACCTCCTGACCCTACGCAATCAGACCAGGCGATTCCGAGAAGTGGCAAAAGCGAATCTTGAGGCCAGTCAGGAGGACATGAAAAAATGGTACGATCAAAATGCCTCCTCCATCGAATTCGAACCTGGCCAACAAGTGTGGGTGATGTCCCCCACCGAACCATGTGCCTTGCAGGACAAGTGGACGGGGCCCTTCAAAGTGGTCGAACGCAAGAGCCCCGTCACCTATCTCATCGATATGGAATCTCCCCGGAACCCCCTCCGGGTCCTCCACACCAACAGACTCAAACCCCACTTTGTGCGCTCGGAGCTCAGCCTCCTGATGGCTACAGACAGTGGAGCGGAAGAAGACTCCGAGCCTCTCCCTGATCTCCTGAAGACTCGGGAGAAAGATGGTTCCGTGGACGGGGTCCGGCTCTCCGATGCCCTCACCCCGGAACAGCGCCAAGGCTGCCGGGACCTCCTGCTGCAGTTTGCTACCTTGTTTTCCCTCACCCCAGGGGTCACCCCCTGGTGCTTGCACGACGTGGACACTGGGGACAGTCCCCCTATCAGACACCGGGCATACCGCGTACCAGATCGGGTGCGGGCCTGCATCCAAGAGGAAGTATCCAAGATGCTCACGCTCGGGGTCATCGAGCCCTCGGACAGCCCCTGGGCCAGCCCGGTCGTGCTGGTCCCCAAAGCTGCTACCCCCGGCACTACTCCTGAGCTCCGATTCTGCGTCGACTATCGGGGCTTGAATGCTGTCACCAGAACCGACGCTCATCCCATCCCCGAGCGGATGAATTGATCGACCGCATGGGGGCTGCCCGCTACCTCAGCATCTTCGACCTGACAGCGGGCTACTGGCAGATCGGTCTCACACCCCGGGCCCAAGAACGGTCTGCCTTTTCTACCCCCGATGGCCACTACCACTTCAAAGTCATGCCCTTCGGCATGAAGAATGCCCCAGCTACTTTTCAGCGACTGGTGAACCAGGTCTTGGCGGGGCTCGAGGAGTTCAGCGCCGCCTACCTGGACGATATCGCTGTGTACAGCCGCCACTGGTCCGACCACCTCCACCACCTCCGAGAGGTCCTGCAGGCCCTCCAGCGGGCCGGCCTCACAATCAAGGCCGGCAAGTGCCAAATTGGTCAGGGATCCGTGACCTACCTCGGACACCAGGTGGGAAGCGGTCTGGTGGCCCCTCTGCAACTCAAAATTGCTGCCATCCAGTCCTGGCAGCCCCCAGTCACGCAGACCGAGGTCCGAGCCTTCTTGGGGCTCACCGGCTACTACCGGCGGTTCGTGAGGGACTATGGCAGCATTGTGGGGCCCCTCACGGAACTCACATCCAAGAACCACCCGAAGAAGATCAACTGGACCCCAGACTGTCAAGCGGCCTTCGAGAAGCTGAAAGCCGCCATGTGCACTGCCCCTGTGCTCCAGGCCCCGACTACAGTCGGGAATTCATTGTGCAAACAGATGCCTCCGACCATGGCATCGGGGCGGTCCTCTCCCAGCTGAACTCCGAGGGACTTGACCAACCGGTGGCCTTCATCAGCAGACGCCTCCTGGCCCGAGAACGGCGCTGGAGCACCATCGAGAGGGAGGCCTTCGCAGTGGCGTGGGCCCTCAAAAAGCTCCGGCCCTATCTCTTCGGAACCCACTTCCGGGTGCAAACAGATCATCGACCCCTGCAATGGCTAATGCAGATGCGGGGGGAAAACCCCAAACTATTGCGCTGGTCCATCTCCCTGCAGGGGATGGACTTCACTGTGGAACATCGACCGGGCCAAGACCACGCCAACGCAGATGGCCTGTCACGCTTTTTCCGCCTCGACGAGGAGAGTCCCCAAGAGGATGGGTGACTCTCCCCGCCTTCAGCTGGGGGGGACGCTTGTTGGACAGGCCACATGAAGGGCTTGCTCCCTCCCCGCATGACAGGGCCCAAGCCCCGGCCCTCCAGGTGCTACCCACAGAAACAACCCGCACCCCGTCTCCAGACGGAACTCCTGCCCCCGGACATCCCTGTATCATGGGGCCGAACCACTACCGGCTCCCTCGGCCGGACCGGCCGCCATCTTGGACACTGCACCACGAGGCCGCGTGGCCTCAGCTCGACCCTAACCCTGGGCCTGGCCAGGCCCCGACATCCCGGCACCACCATCCACCCAGGAGGTGAACGGACCACTTGGCAGGTCGATGGGAGAAAGAAGTGTCGATGGCTCTCCCCCGCCAGGTGCCGATCGCCCTCCAGCTCCCCCGGGCGCTGGCTCCACCCCCCTGCTGGGTGTCTGGACTCCCTCATCCTGGACCTCCCGACCTCCAAGTGCGAGGGTCCGGACATCAAAGGGCGCCAGACCTATAACTAGGACAGCCCCAGAGCAGGAAGCAGTTGTATCCTGGAGTCGAGAGACACCGAGAAGAACTCATCCTTGACGGACTACCGGCGCTGCCGTAGCCCTGCCTTGTGAACTATCGTCCTGCCTGCTGGCGCTGCCGCGGCCTTCTACATCCTCCATCCTCGTCGGGACCTGCTGGCACTGCTGCGGACCGTTGTAACTACCACCTTCATTGGGACCGGCTGGCGCTGCCGCGGACCGTTGTAACAACCACCTTCATCGGGACCTGCTGGCGCTGCCGCGGACCGTGTAACAACCACCTTCATCGGGACCTGCTGGCGCTGCCGCGGACCGTGTAACGACCACCTTCACCGGGACCTGCTGGCGCTGCCGCGGCCCGTCCAGCTAGAACACCGAGCTCGAGGATTGTGAGCTATCCATCATCGCATCTACCAGATTGGTAACCAGACTGTCCCGCTACCCCCTTTCCCAACCAAGAGACTAGAATCGAGGGGACCCCTGAGTCCAGACCTCCTTGTACCATTCTATCGTACCTAAGAGATCGCTTATAAAGAACGTTAAACCTTATCCTTGTGTGGTGTACATCTGTGGGGGGGAAGTTATTCGTCTGTACGATCGCTGGAGACGGCTCTCCCCGGAGACCTCTCCCCTTGTCCTCGGCCGACCCTCCCGGTCCGTCTAACAATCCGCCTCGCCCGAATCAGTCAGATTCACAACAGCGACCCCAGTTTCAGCAACAGTCGCAATTCCAGCAAGGGATGTCCCAAAGATTTAATTATGGATTTCCTCGACAACAGTTAGCATGGAATCAGTGTGCCTATTGTAAAAAGGAGGGTCATTATAAGAATGAGTGTCCAGTACTGCACGCACAAACCAGTGGTGTCCCAGCTCAGAGAGGTAATGGCGGGTTTATGCAAGCTCCTAGAGGTAGAGGACGTGGTACTATGACACCACAGGCCGATCGCCCATCAAATTATTTCGATCAGCGAAATGTACAACCTGCACAGCCAAGTAGATCTTCACAGTATCATGTTGAGGATTACTACGATCATAATGAACAGAATCAGAGAAGCGAATACTAGGACAGCCACAGGCAAAGAGAGGGAGTAGTATCAGTTCCAGTTGATCAGAGTGGACCTTGTGTCGCAGTAGTTACATCAGGCGTGGTCGAACCGTTTCTGTTGGATACTGGTGCGGCAAAAAGTTCAATCATGCATGCGAAACTCCCTGGCGCACCTTTGTCTGGCTTAACGAACACTTCAGTAGGTTTCTCAGGTGCCCCTGTTCACAATCCTGTTTCTAGTCCTTTATCTATCTCCGTTGGGTCATGCGAGCTAGAAGCACCCCTTATCTTAACAACCGGTTGTAATGAGAATCTGCTTGGTTTAGACCTGTTGAAACGCCTGCATGCGACATTGTACTGTTCTCCTTCGGGAGTACAGCTCACATTAGGCAAGAGAGTCATCTCTCCAATGTACATGTCGATGGATAAGCTCCCACCGGAGCTGCGTTCTCTCCCTGATACTCTTTGGGCGTCTGGTCCTAATGATGTAGGCCTTTTGGAAATTCCCCCGTATGTGGTAAGTCTAAAAGCGAATGTTAAATTCCCACGAATCCCACAGTATCGGATTTTGAATGAAGGTGAACAAGCACTCTTACTGATCGTGAAAGACTTAATACAGAAAGATGTGATAGAGGAAATGAGAGGAAATGTCTGCAATAGTCCTGTACTGCCGATTTTGAAACGCACTGACCCTTCCAAACCTCCAATCTACAGATTTGTGATTGACCTCAGAGAGGTTAATAAAATTGTGATTCCGCAGTTTCCAGTGGTACCAGATATCACTGCATTATTGACGTTGATTCCTGCATCGGCCTCATGGTTTACGGTGATCGACTTGAAAAAGGCATTTTTCAGCATTCCAATAGCAGAGGAAAGTAGAGATATTTTTGGTTTCTCCCTAGGAGGTCGCAGTTTCAGATTCAAACGCGCTCCACAAGGGTATTGTGAGAGCCGGAAACTTGCAAAACAGCTACAATTTCTTTATTACGTCATTTGTCAGTCTTACATCACAAGGTGTCACCTTCTAAACTGCAATATTGTTGCCAAGAAGTGACCTACTTAGGTCATCTTTTGTCAAAGGAGGGAAGAAGGTTGACCCCAGAGAGAATCAAAGCAATTTCGCAGATGACTGTACCAAGCACACAGAGAGAAGTGCGTGCGTTTTTGGGTATTACGTCATACTGCAGGCAATGGATCCCAAATTTTTCTCTCATGGCAAAACCATTGGTAGCCCTGACTGGAAAAGGTGTTCCGAGCCCTTTGCCATGGTCTGATGAATGTCAACAGAGTTTCTCCAACTTACGTGATGCGCTGTGTTCAGCTCCTGTGTTGGGTACTCCTGACTACAGTAAGCCGTTTACACTATATGTCCATGAAAGAGAAGGTTGTGCATTAAGTGTATTAACGCAACAATTCGGTGACAAACAGCGGCCTTGTGCGTATTTCTCATCCACATTAGATCCGGTAGCCAGAGCATTGCCAAGTTGTTTGAGAGCCACGGCAGCAGCCGCAGTATCTATCCGACAGTCTGCTGGACTAGTCATGAACAACATGTTAGTAGTCATGGTTCCACATGCTGTGGATACACTCAGGAATCGAACGAAAACTCAGCACCTCACCAGTGCTAGATTATCGGGCTATGAACTGACACTATTGGCAAGTCATATTCAGATCAGACGATGCAACACACTGAATCCAGCAACGCTGTTGCCGACTACTCAGGAGTCGAGTGATTCAGAGCCCCATGACTGTTGTTTCAGAACTAAGGAAGAGACAAAAGGTCGGATTGATTTAAAAGATACTCCATTACTAGATCCAGATGGCACTTTATATGTCGATGGGTCTTGCTTTAAACTACAGAATGGTGATGTGACGGGCGCGTATGCAGTTACGACTTTGAGTACGATTGTGGAGACCGCAAGAGTGAGTCAGAACTCTGCCCAGGCTGCAGAATTAATTGCATTGACAAGAGCGTGTGTTTTAGCTGAGGGAAAGAGTGAATGTGTTTACTGATAGCCAATACGCCTTCGGCGTTGCACATAGCTTTGGACGTCTCTGGAAAGAAAGAGGTTTTCTCACGTCCCATGAAACTAAAATCCAACATGGACAGTTAGTCAGCGATCTATTGGAATCCCTGACCCTACCGAATGAAGTAGCGATTGTGAAGTGCAGTGCACATCGAAAGATTACGGATGATGTTGGCCGTGGGAATGCGTTTGCTGATGAGGTCGCCAAAGAAACGGCCAAGAACATGACGAGCCGGATGTACGTTGCAATGTCTGCGAGATGGATTGCTGAATCAGGAAGGTGTGAGAATACGATTGACAGTGTGAAGGCAATCCAGAATGAAGCAACTGAAAATGAGAAGAATACATGGAGGGAGAAAACGGGTAAATTGGATTCGAGTGGATGTTGGGTGGATCTGTCTGAACAGCAACGTTGGATGTTACCTGATGCGTATGTGCTTGCGGTAGTCACGATGGCGCATGGAGCGGCGCACATCAGTTCGAAAGGGATCTGTAAAATGTTAGCTCCAGTATGGAAAAACGATGGAATTACTAAGTGTGCGGAAAGAGTGGTGAAAAATTGCATGGTATGCCTGATGCATAATCCTGGCAAGGGAACCCCAACCCCAACTGGTCATTTTGCTCCCCCTTCTTGCCCCTTTGAGGTGATTCAGTTGGATTATATCCACATGGACAGGTGTAATAATCTTAAGTATGTCCTGGTGGTAGTCTGCGCCTTTTCAAGATGGGTAGAGGCATACCCATTAAAGGATAACACTGCTATGTCCACTGCCAAAATCCTCCTCAAAGAGTACTTCCCCAGGTATGGTATGCCACGGATTGTTTGGTCAGACAATGGAAGTGAGTTCGTAGGGAAAGTTATGAAGAGTGTGTGTGCGGGCCTAGGGATCGTCCAAAAGTTTCACAGTGCAAATCATCCACAGTCAGCGGGTTTGGTTGAAGGGTACAATGGCACCCTGAAACTGAAACTTGCTAAAATTCAAGCTTCCACTGGTCTATCTTGGCCAGATGCACTGCCTTTAGCTCTGCTATCCACCAGAGCGACTGTACACTCTCGAGTAGGGCTTAGCCCATATGAGATTGTGTTCGGTCGTCCTGCTAATGTTTGGGGAGTCCCTAGGCCAAAGGAATTCAAACAGATTGAATACCCAATGTTGATTGATTATCTTTATGATCTGACTACTAAATTAAGCCTTATGCGTCAACAGGTATTTGAATCCCTACCTAAACTACCAGAGAGTCCAGGCCACACGCTGAAACCAGGAGACCAGGTGGTGGTCCGAAATTTCGATCGAACTCGAAACCTCCAGCCAAGATTCGTGGGCCCGTACCAGGTGCTCCTGGCAACGAGAACTGCTGTACGACTAGCTGGAAAAAATAATTGGGTACACGCTAGCCATACGAAACGTGTCCCTCTCCCACTCCCCTACGACAACTGGGTTAGAAAGGGATTTGGTGTATCCGAGACAGAACCTGTTCCTAGGCTCATCCCTTTCAGTGATGCAGAGTACATAACGGACAAACGAACTGAAACGCAAAATTCTGACACCTCAGCAGGAACTTCTCTTTCAAACCCTGAACAGAGTGTTGTACAAAGTGAACATTTGTCACCTGTGGAGTCGAACATTTCTGCACCTGAAGACCAGCTATTTCAAGATCAGACAAGACCTGGAAAATACAGATATAATCTACGTTCTCATGCTTTGAAATAATGACATTACATAATTACCTTTCTGCTTGAAAACTGTGTTGATCTTGTTGCATTCTATTCGGTCAGGAAGTTTGCTTTGTTTATCTTTTTGTTTTTACTGTTCTCTCACCTTGCCGTCTGGGTTACCGTAGGGTCGTAACGTGTGCCTTGTTTTAATTTGCAGGGAACCAGACACAAGGTCGGTTTCTTCTGTCTACTTTGGGAACTTCCAAGGTAAACAGAGGCAATTTTTAACAGGTACAAACCATCCGTTGCGAACGGTTGTAGAAGATGGAGCTTCCTGAACTACGACGGGTTAACGTCATAAATGTGCACAAGACCAAACTGTATGATATACTACATAGCAAATGTTTCCTAATGCAATGTGTCCTGACACTTCTGATTGTTTTTATAACTCTGGTAGGCGGAATTATTTTTGGTATTCAATTAATCTTTGCACCTATTATGTCTACAGTATCTCCCCATGTCTCTGTTTCTCCGACTGTTGGTTCTATTCATTCTTTCCATCCTTTTCCTGCACACGAGCAAGCTCGACGCTCTGAGTTTATAAATAACACTTTCATTCAGCTCTTGCACCAGCATCAACTAGTGGTAAACACAACGAACTGTTGGGTATGTGGCTTGATACCACATACCATGGATAAGGGCATTCCCTATCTAGTTTTGCCCTTTAGTTATAATGGATCATTCTGGGCATTTCAGACCATGTTCGCCTATGCTCTAGAGACCTATCCCCCACGTCCTCCGCGTTCCACTAGGTATAACTCCGCTAACAGAGCCTTGGTAAAGGGAATTACTGACATGGTTAGAGACGTCAATAACACTCCGTTTATTCCCAAGGATGAGTTGCGAGTTTACATGGGGTGGAACGTTACAGAATATGGCATTACTTTGGGTGAGAATAAACGTAAAAGCTCAACTCCGATCTGGGTCGTACCTCACCAAGGTCAAGTCTGCTTGCAAGGAAATGGGAGGAATCCGAAAGCTCGACTAGGGAAGAGTGACTGTATTGAAACATACGTTTTCCCGTCACAATCTTCCCCTGCATTTTTAGCCGCTAAGGGTACCTATTTTGTTTGTCAAGACAGAGCATATACATGGCTGCCCGCTGACTTCTCAGGCTCATGTTATATCGCTCAACTGTTACCTCCGACATACACTGCTGCACCGGACTATCACAAAACGAGAGTTGTGAGAGGTGTTTTCAGTAAAGAAGATACTGCTGGCCAAGAAGCAGGAGACTTTTTCAAAGCTTACCTCCCGTTCTGGGGGCCTATGGCCAACAGTAGAAACCTACGTCAACTAACACGGGTAGTTGAATCCACCATTACCGAAACTGCGGGTGCCCTTAGTAACCTAACGGCTGAGCTTCAAGCGGATCGCCTCATGACGTTACAGAACCGTATGGTCCTTGACGTGTTACTTGCAGATCGAGGTGGGGTATGTAAGATGATCCAATCAAGTTGCTGCGTTTTTATCCCAGATAATGCGCCAACGGTATACAAAGCCATCTCTAAGTTGCACAAAATCTCTGACTCCATTCATGTAGAGGAAGGGGACTGGTCACTAATGGGATGGTTCTGGAATCTGTTATCTGCGTGGGGATGGAAGGTTCTGATGGTCATTGGTGTTGCGCTGGTATTTTTATTTTCGTGCTGTCTCATCATTCAGTGTGGTCCTGCCTTATGTAGCGTTTGTGTTTCATCATGTGTAAGAGGACCACCTGTTTTTAGAGATGCGCCACGGGATAGAGTAATGCTACAGCAACATATCAGTGACCTGATGAACATAGAAATGGACTCTGACATAGAGTAAGTTATTGCCTATGTAAGGGCAAAAGGACGGTCTGAGGTTCCGTAGCGATCCGAACCCGAGTAATCGGTATCGTAGTACTGACACGATTTTGGTACCAATGAACCGCAAATGATCCATTATATACATGACAGTATTTTCGCTACGCAACGAGCATGATTTCACTAAGAAATAGGGCATTCTGTTGTCAAGTCATGGCATCCATTTTAGATACAGCGTCCATTTTGTTTCTTGCCCTCACATAGTCAATGAACGGACGATGACCCCGGCAGGATCACCTTGTTAAGGACACGTAAGCTCGAGTCCCGAGAAAGGCTGACGCTACATGACTAGGCAGAATCAAGCTGCCTCCCTTGCCTGAGGCCAGTCCTGCTATACTGGTTCTCGTGTCCATTGTCCTGACCGAGAGGCCGAAGACGATAGCCATGCCCGTTTATGATCCATAAACACCTCTTATCCTGTTTTTTAATCCCTTGCACCTGGCTCTACTCCTCTCCTTCTGGGCTTTTACAACGGGGAGGTTACGATTTTTATGATGTGGAGGATCGGGCAGAGAATGGAGAACTGACAAGGGGATTTGATCGAATACCGAAAACCTACAACTAATTATTGTTTGATGTATATTTATTGTCTGTTTGGGATACCGGGTTGGGCATGAGAAACATTCGTGTAATGTTGCCTCAAGACATTTTTCGTGTATTTAAGAAACGACCCACTTAATGCAATTTGAACAGTCTCCTAGATTCTGCCTCTGTGTGGTTCCTATGACTTCTGTGTCCCTGCAGTAAATAAACCTTGGTCTTTGACGCCGCCATCGAGAAACCCGCGTCTCTGTTTATTTTGTGCACCGAGACAGGTGGAACTCAGGGGTCTTCGGGTGTTGTTTCCCTGACACCTCTGGACTCTTAAAAGTCCAGAACCTCAGGTTAACTCTTGTGAAGAGACTAAGTTACTTTTATTGCAGTACATGGCAGTTCAACACAAAATACCCACCATGCAATCCTATGGAGAAAAACTAAGTGTTTGGTTTGCATGTAAGTACACAGTTTTGGTAACTGAGTTTTGGGGTTAGAACCAGGGTTCATGTTGGCACTCAAGGGGCACCACCAGCGGCACTAGGACGTCCAGGTGCAGAGTGCCAATTGGGCTAGGGATCCACTCAATTGGGGACTGCTCACGGGCCGGCCACTCGATCTTGGGAGGCAAGCTCCTGGGGTTAAGGTTAGGGCAAAGGGGGTCCCAGGTCAGCACTAAGTCCTCACCACCAGCGGTGCAGGGGTAGCCAGGTGCTGGGTGCTTAGGAGGTGATGGCAGCCCAATGCTTCTCTATGGAGGCTGCCGGTCGAAGAAAAGGACTGCCGGCTGGAGCCAGAAGACTGGACGAAGAGAACCAAAAACTAAAGGATGGAGTTGAAGAGTTGCTTCTCACCAGGACACAGTTGGTCGGGTAGGTCATGACCTAGGGGCTGTGGGTGCAGGGGTGTCTTTTCGTGTCTGGTTCTTCTCACCGGTTGGATGAAACCTTCAGGATGAGGCAGCAGGCATTGAGGAGGTCAGGCCCGCCGGGGGGACCTTGCTGGGGTGTTGAGCCACTCGGAACCAGGCCATGGGCGTTGGGTGCAGAGTGGTGAGGACTTCCGGTTCCAGCTGGATTCTGGAGTCCTGGCTTGGGTTGCTGTTGGACAAATCTGGTGTCGACGGATGATGAGAGTCTGTTTGGAAGGCAATGCAGGTCCCCGGGGTTCTTGTAGGCTGCTGGCCCCAGGACATGCCAGTTTCAGCTTGCAGGGGTACCGAAGCAGGAGACAGGCCGGTAGGGCTGGGGCCAAAACAGTTGTCCTCTTCTTCTGCAGCATGACTCTTCGGTCCTTCTTAGTGTCGAGTTGAATCTGGGTTCAGGTTTGCCCCCTAAATATTGCATTCTGATGGATACATCTGCCTGTGGATTCCCCACCTTTTGAATTACCCCTGTGCCAGCATTCCACAGAAATTCTTGTCTTAGCTCTCCCACGTCGACGAGGATGTCTTAATAGCACGGCTCCACTCGCGACTCCTTATGACGTCACCGGAGCCATAAGAAGACCTCGTCGGCGTGCTGACGTCAGTTCCATCCATTTTTTCCGTGCCTTGCATTTTTCGGGGTCTTGAGGTAGCAGCCAATGGGCTACTGACCTTAGGGTGCCTACACCCTTAGCGTGCTCACCCCACATGGGGTGGGGGAGCACCATCCCTATCCCTGATTGGGGGGGCGCCTGCCATCTGCAAGGTGCCAGGAACTGAAGAGCGGGCTTCACCTCGCCTCCCCCACCTGAGGGTTGGGGTTGGCAGAGGTAGGCACACTGGGCTGGTCCTTTTTTTCCTGCCTGTCTTCCCACCAAAAAGGGGCTGTGGCAGGAAGGGGGGCTGTTCCTAATAGCAGGAGAGGCTGGGGGTAGCGTGTCAAAGACCGTAAAGCCTTTGAAGCTCCCCTGCCACAGATGGCTATTCCTGACCTGGGGGAGGTGTGAACACCTCTGCTCAGGAAAGGCTTTGTTTCTGGGCCCAGAGAGCATCGGCTCCCACCCCAGGGGTCCAGAAACTTGTCTCGTGGTGGCAGGCTGGTGGTCACTAGTCAGAAGCGGAGGAGTCTCGGCGCTCCCGGGTTAGCCTGGTGTCTAACCATTCCCAGGCCTCTTGCGTCGTGGTACAAAACCTTGCTCCCTTTGGATCAGAGCCGCGCCGGGAAGAGCATGGTGTAAGAGAGTTGCATTTGGTGAAGCCTTTTTTTTAACAGCCAGGAACGATGCTCTATTACGTTGGACTTCCCTAGTATAGTCTGGGAAAATCATTACTATTTTAAATCTGTAGATTTTGGTTTTTGCGAGCTTGTTATAGAATGTGGTCCCTTTCCTTAAAGTGCAGGAGGCGCGCCACAATCAGCGGGGGAGGCGCACCCGGTCTGGGCGGTCGGACCAGCACTCTGTGGGCTCTCTCCAGCACGTAGGTGGGTGATAAACCTTCCGGGGCCACTTTAGCCCGGAGCCAGCCCTCCGTAAAAGACACCATGTTCACTCCTTCTGCCCTCTCCAGCACTCCAACAATTTGTATGTTATTTCTGCATGACCTCGCTTCACTGTCCTCAGCCCAGACTTCCAATACTTTAACCTTAGCCTCCAACTCCGTGAGTGATTTCAGTAGCGTGGTCACTGAGACTCGGAGGTCAACCAACACTTTCTCGGAGGCTAAGACTCGTTCTTTTTAAGCTTGCGTTGATCGTCTTTCAACAGGCCCAGGTCCGTGCCTATGGCATCAATTTTCTCTTTCAGCACTTCCCTGTAGGTCATGATAGCCTGCATTATATCCGCTAGCGTAGGCTTCAAGGGAGCCGTGCCCCCTCTTGTCTTAATCAGCTCCTCATCTTCATCTGTCTGATTCCCAGCGCACCCTGCCTCCTGGCAGCCAACCCCTTCTTCCTCGATACTTTCCCCATAATTATCCGTTTATTCACTTCTCCTGCGCCCAGCTGACCCACTCCAGACAGTGGGGTCCTCGCACTGGTGTTGGTACTAGCTGTGTGCTGTTTACAGTATTAATTGTGAGGGGTGACACTGCTCACTGTGATAGGGTGTCCGCAACCCGTGCTCATCTGGCACCAGTGAGACTCCTCCGACCTCCCCCCAAGTACAGCTCGTCTCCTCCACCCCCCTGGAGCTTGTGGGGTGGTTCCTGTTGGGTGGGCAGCGTTAATAGCTGTAGTTGTGTATGTATCCTCCTCTGTGATTTGGCTCAGAAGGTTATGACTGTGTGGCCCCACATAATCCCTTGTCTGGATGCCTTTCACTGGTCTGTCCTGCCAAGCCTGCTCACCATCAATGCCTCAGGGCAAAAGTGACTCACCCAGCATTAATAGGCTATCAGTCAGCTTTCACCTCTCTGACCTGATCACAGCGGGCTCCTCCTCTGCTTTAGTTGCGCATCAAGGAGAGCACTCGGCTCCCCCTCCCCCCGCTGCGCTTCGTTTTCGGGGCTCAGCACCAGTAGCTGACCGCTAGGTTCGTCAGCAATGATCACCCGCTGAGCCGCACTTCCTTCTGATGCGACCCTTGCTTAGTGGAGAAAATCCCCATCTGTGAAGTCCGTCACCGCTCGCCAGGGAGAGCTCACCTGCACTCTCCCAGACGCTTGTCGACCCCCCTGTTGATCAGCGCTACGGCTCTCCTGGCAGTCGCTCCCTGGATCCTTCACTGTGGGGCCCGCTCAGAATCTCCCGGTGCTTCAGGTATGCGCCGAGGACCTCTTGCTGCCTTTGATGCGTTGGCTCAGTTATGCTTGGCCCGATACTTCATGCGCGCCATCTTAGCTTTGCCGCGCTCGGTCCATCCGCCAGGGCCTTTTCAATTTAATACCCTTTACAAGGGCAGCTCAATCTTGCTAAGTAGGTCCACTGAGATCCGGGACCCTCCAGTTCCCAGTTTGAGGCAAAAATCTGTGCCCGAGGCTCAGGGTGCTTATAGTTGGGGGATGAGGCCGACGGAGCTCCGCAGCTCTCGTCTGATCACATCGGCTCCATCATACCACTACAGAGTCTTATATCTACCTTTTTATAGTACTTTGGTAAGTCTTAAAAAATCTGCAATATGATAACCCTGAAAAAATAATTTCAAGAAATAATCATCGAACCCATGCCAGCTTAGGGATTTGAGGAATCTAAAGTTGCTGTGTGCAAAATTAGCAAAATAATAAATTCTTAAATTAGGAAGAGCTAATCCACCCTCTTTCAGTGGTCTCTATAAAGTGTCTAGTGCTAAAAAAGGTGATTTCTTTTCCCAAATAAAAGCTGTAAACATACCCTCCATTTCCTTAAAGAACTTCATCAGAAGAACCAAAGGAATAGCAGCAAAGAAGAAATGAGACCGTGGTAAAACAGACATCCGTATTAAAGCAGTGCGACCCATTATAGAGAGAGGAAGCGTGTTCCACCTAGCAAATAATGCCTTAATCTTGCTGGTAAGGGGAAAATAGTTCAATTCAAATAAGTTATTAAGATTGCCCGTAAAATATACCCCCAGATATCGCTTGGGTCTCAAATTGGTTAATGGATAATTCTGTGAAGTTAAGTGTCATGTGCGCAGTTACACAATAAAATCTCAGTTTTAGCCTTGTTGATCTTTTAGCCTCCCAAGTCTTGATTTGTTTGAAAAAACCCTTCTCAGCCTTTCAAAATCCAGTTGAAAAAACAACACAATGCCATCTGCTTATAGTTTAATGGGGTTCATACCACTTACAGGTAGGTCTATATTTGGTGTTGTATGAATTGCAAAAGCTAATGGTTCTATAAAAAGGGCAAGAAGTATAGGTGACGGGGGACAGCCCTGTTGTGTCCCCGATTCACTTTGCATGTCTCAATATTTCTAGGATTCAATATTATTTGAACTTGATCTTCCCTATACAAGCTGGAAATATAACTGAATCAATCTAGTGGGGAATCCACATTTTTTAAAAAGGATGAAAAAGGCTCTCACAACTTCCCAAATCAAATGCCTTTTTAGCATCTGAAAACATCACCTGTGCGGGTATGTTGTTCTGTGAAAAATAGACTAGGGCTTCTGTTAAAGTTGTATTGGAGAATAACTTTCTGCTGGGCACAAAGCCACACTGATCGGAGTGGATTACTGTTCCCATAACTTGACTAATCCAATTAGCTAAAAGTTTTGTAATAATCTTGTAATCAAGATTTAAGTGGCTGATGGGGCTGTATGAATTGAAGTTTTCTTTATCCATCATTAAAAAACAAAACTAACTACCATTGTTAAACAAAACAAATCCAGAATCAACCCCCCCCCCCCTTTCAGAAGATTATTTTAACTATTCTGGATTTAAAACTGATGTAAATCTTTTATACATCTGTGCTGGAATGCCGTCTTCCCCGCAGGCTTTGCCATTGGCTAAGGATTTAACAACTGCTTCAATCTCGCTAAGAGTGACTTGTGGTTCTAATGCTTGCATTTGATTACTTTCAATCTGGAGATATCTAGCTTGTATAAAAAATTGAGCGCTCCCACGTCGCCCCGCTGATGAGCGCTGTATATTACTTTGTAGTGCCTACAAAATTCCTCCTGAATTTGTTGAGAGGCTTTAATGCACCCGTGTGTCTCTGCGGCAATGATTGATATCTTATTTTGCTTTTCGTGATCACTCGTCTGCCAAGCCAAAAGCGTACCCCCATCGCCCCCACGTCAAACGCCTTTTGTAAATATGCATTATTAGCGATGTTTCCGCGTTCATCATAATACTCCTGCATTTGTAATCTAGCTTTCCTAAGTGTTTCCTTGTTGGCTGCGTGTATCCACACTTGTCTGCTTTAATTCTGTCTCAACCTCAGCCCTGAGTACCGACCTTTCTGTATTCTTTGATATCTCTGTGGATGTGGTGTATCCATGTATTGTAGGTTTATGAGCCTCCCATACATTCTCAATACTAGTTGAGTTATTATTTATTTTAAAATAATTAACTATCTCCCTCTGTGTCTCGTTACACCACTCCTCATCTTCGAGATTTACATTGTTAAAAATTCATCTTCCACCCACCCTCTCTACCTTAATGCCTGTTATCTCAATTTTTACTAAGACTTGATCAGAAAAAGCGTTTTGAATATGATTGTATGCCTTAAGCTGCAAATTTTGTGTAGAGAAGAAGTAATCAAGTCTCGCAGCTGACTTATGTCTCCCCGAATAGCATGAATATTTGCGTTTTTCTGATGGATACTTCTGCCTGTGGATTCCTCACCTTTTGAATATCCCCTGCTCCAGCATTCCGCGGAAACGTTTTTTCCTAGCTCTCCTCGCCGATGAGGTCATCACAATGCCACGGCTCCGCTCGCAACTCTGCATGACATCACCGGAGCCATAAGAGGGCCTCGTCGGCGTGATTACGTCAGTTCTCTTTTTTCCACGCCGTTGACGCCTAACGGTTTTCTGGGACTCTCCATACTGTTTTCGAGTTACTTTATAATTTCTCCAGGTTTTACTGTAGCTGCACGATGGCGACATGGAGAAAGTCGGGATTCAAGCCCTGTAGAGAGTGCGGGGGGTCATATGTCCATCACTGACCTCCATGAGGACTGTTTGTGGTGTTTGTCATCAGACCACGATGTGGAACGCTGCTCATGCTCTCGCAAGATGAACCTGAAGGCCTTGAAAGAGCGTGAGGCCAAGCTCTTCATGGCAAAAGTAAGGAAGGAGAAGAGGGGTCGGAAAAGGTCCAAGTCGAAGTCTTCGACCTCACATGCTTCAACGTCGAGGAAGCATAAAAAGAAGAGGAGGCATGGCTCTCGGCGTCGTTCGTCGACGAGAAAGGCTTCGAGGTCACCTTTTCCGGCACCTCGACGTCGTGAAAAGGACTTTGTGTCTCCATCGCCATCTCCCCAGGCGACTGCAGTTCATTGTTCTTCACCTAAAGGTACCCCGGTGCGGTCGCCGACGCCGAGGGGCTCTCCGGCTTCGGAATGCTTACCGGCTCAGGACAAACCTTCTCCTGTGCATGAGACTGTGCCTGTGGCTCCGCCTGTAGATCCGGCTTTTCCGGTGCCAGCTGTACCTCGTGTGGATCCTGACCCGGCTCCGTATCCTCTATTTCCTGGACCGGGGTCGGATCCCTCGCATTTCTTAAATGCTATGTATGGCGTGTTTGCGAAGGCGGCCTTCCCCTCCTGAACACCTTCGGGTCCCATGGGTCCACTTGCCTTCAATATGGGCGTGCCTCAACAATATGCCCAGTGACCCTTCGTGCCTTTTATGCCGACGGCGCCGTCTTGGCAGTTTCTGGCTCCGAGGTTTTCGATGCCGTATGCCCAGTTCCTGGTGCCATCTCGTGGCACTTTTTCTCGACTTCGTATGGCCCCGATTCCTGCATCGGACCCTCCATCGATGCCGGCTCTGGAGCTATCGGCGCAGCGTGTGGCGCTGCCGACGCCGCAACCGAAGTTGCGTTCAAGATGAGAGGCACAGAAGCTGTTGGAGGAAGAACAGCTTTGAAGAGAGGAAGTTGAAGAAAGCGAGATTGAGGAGTCTGTTGACAAATTCGAGGGTCTTCAAGAGGCTAGTGGCCTGGACACCTCCCCGGAGTGGGAGTTTTCTTCCTCAAGAGCTTCACCATCTCAAGAGGTGGCTCCCTATCACACAGTCATTAGAAAGGCTGTGGAGCTTTTAGACTTGCAGTTGCCTACAGTGGAGTACAAACCAAATTTACTCAGAGGTTTTACATTCCCCATCTTATATGCTTAAACCACTGTTGCCGTTTAATGAGGCTTTAACTGAGCCTTTCCTTGAAATGTGGCATAAACCTCTATCCGCTCCAGCTGTTTCGAGGTCGGTGGCAAGGAGATACAGATCTGCTCCAGGAGACCCTGCCTTCCTTTCGGCTCATCCGTCCCCTGAAATCTTAGTGGTGCAGGCGTCCCTTTCTAAACAGTCTACGGGTGCTTTTCCTCAGGCTCCTGCCGACAGGGACTCTAAAATAAAATTGGAGCAACTGACCAAGAAAGTCTTTTCTTCCTGTAGCATGGCTTTAAAGTCAACCAATGCGGCCTGTTTGCTGGGGAGATATATACACGCCCTGATGGATACTGCTAAACAATTAGCACCCAAGCTGCCTGAGGAAGAACGTGGTAATTTTATGGAGGTTCTGACGAACACACAGGCTGCAGCTCGTCTGGTTATTCAGTCTGGTCTGGACACAGCTGATTCAGTGGCCCGGGTAATGAGCTCCTCCGTCGTTACCAGGAGACAGTCCTGGCTCAGATCCTCTGGGTTTTCTCCAGATGTGCAGGCTACCCTCCTTGATCTTCCGTTTGATGGATCAAAACTGTTCGGAGAGAAGGCTGATTCTGCGCTACAGGACTGAAAATCGGTTACTACGGACCTTTGGATTTTGAATCTTGTAGAGAATGGGTACGCCCTTCCTTTCCGGGAATTCCCTCCTTCTTACCACTCCTTGCCAAGGATTCTCTTCGGAAGATCATTTACTCCTTCGCCAGAAGGAGGTCCTTGCCTTATTGCAAAAAGGTGCGATAAAGGTGGTCCCGGAGCAGGAAAAGGGGACAGGGATGCTACTCCCGGTATTTCCTGATTCCCAAAAAGGATGGCAGGTTTCGACCGATCCTGACCCTCAGGGTCTTGAATTTTTACCTCAAACAGGAGAAATTCAAGATGCTGACCCTTGCTCAGGTTCTTCAGGCGCTGCAGCAAAAGGACTGGATGGTGTTGATCGATTTGCAGGATGCATATTTTCACATCCCCATCCTGAAGTCGCACAGTAAGTATCTCCGTTTCACGGTAGGGTCGCAGCACTACCAGTTTGCGGTCCTCCCGTTTGGTCTTACTACTGCACCTCGAGTCTTCACAAAGGTGATGGCAGTCACTCCCCTGCAGCTACCTCAACGTCGACAACCGGTCTGTGGATCCTGCTTTCCCACAGACTCTTTAAGGCTCTACAACACAGGTGGTGGTTTGGTAGTTCTCCTTAACCCTGACCTGTCTTCTGTGCAACTTGGAAGACTGCAATCCCTCGTGGGGCTGCTAGAACTGCGTCCTTTGCATCACGTCTGTCTGCCATTGCCAAGGCTTGTTTACTCTCGAGTCCGAAGATCTTCGAGCTCCAAGAGGTGCCAAGTTCTGAAAAGCAGGACATGTATAAGGTGTGTTTTACCTGTCCTCCTGGCAGGAAAAAAAACAACAAAGACAAAGTTGATTTTCCCTATTGAAAGGCTGGTGGCCCAATTGACTAGCATTGGGATACTGATATTGAATCGAATAAAATATAACTTCAATATGGGACTAGCCCAAAAAAGGATTCAAGGTGTCACATTAATAGTTATAGTAAATCCAATATATTGCTTAATTCAGCTTTAACATAACTATTTTAGAAAAGTAGCTATAGAAGTTTATTTCCCTAGTTGCCTTAATGGCCACTGGTAACCTTTTACCATTGGGTCAGTAGCTTTGCACATTCGGCTGCCTGGCCTGCCCTCTAACTAGGTTTGAATGGGTTCTCAGGAACTGATAACAAAGGGCCATCTTCTGGGAGGAGATTTGTTCTTTTCTGCCAAGATGACTGGGAAAAGGAGGCAATGGGCTAGTTGCACTTCAAAGGAAGGACGCCCCCCCAGAACAGATATCACTGAGCCTGGGCTTGCCTCTTCCCTTTGCGGGTTAGGTAGTCCGAATGCACTTTAATTAGATTAAGAGTGGACTCAATTGTGGACTGTAATGGCTAGTTGGCTAGCCTCCTGCTAAGCACCAGAGTCACAAAAGCTACAGAATCCTGCAACTGCAAGAGTCCTGCTGACCAATAACAACTGGACCTGCGCTACACTCTGCTATTGCATTCTGGGAGGGTGAGTCCTAGAGTGTATCCCTCAGGTCCTGGACTTGTGGACGAGGTTAGAGTGCACTCTGTGCCCCTGAAAAGAAGAAGAAAGGACAAACCAAGTTGAAGAAAAGTCCAAATGGATGAGAGCTCCGCTGACCTGTTCCAACTGGAATGCCCTGGACCCTGCATTGTGGGAGATAGAGTCCCAATGCCCAAGCAGTGCCCGAAGTTCATTGATCAGGTGTTGGCGCTTGAGAGGTCTTTTTCGGCAAGCCGAGCTGCATGACAGGAGCCTCAAGCAAAAGACGCAAGTTTTTCAGGCGAGAGCCAGAGGCTGTCACTGGACCGCACCACCAAGCCAAGTCGACGAATGTGCATCCCCAACCAGATCTGATTGCTGATTTTCCCTGCTGAGAAGGAGCCCTGACTCACATGAGGAACTGTTTGAAGGTAACTGTCCCCTTGCACCCCCTGGTCCCCGTGACTGGGTCCCACCATGTCGGTGCCAGCACAGGTGATTTGAGCTCTTGAGTTCAAGGCTCATCTACCGGCGTTTGAGGCTCATTCCAGATTTCTACAGTGAACTGCGGTGATGTATTACCTATTTTTTTAATCTTCCAAAATTCATATCTCTAGTTTCGTATCATAGGTTTTTGTCATTTTGCTGCCTATTTAAAGATAAAAATGTAATCAACTTTCATAAATTTGTGCAGGATTTTTGTGTCTGGTTTCGCTCTTATTGACTGCTTCAGTATTGTTAAATACTTTACACACATTTTTCTCCTACATTAAGCCTGGCTGCTCTGTGCCAAGCTACCAAGGATTGAGCTAAGGTTTAATTTGAGAACTAACTGGACCTTATAGTAAATTGTGACACTATTACTTGGGGGTAGCACCACCTCCTCAACTAACAACCCAGTTTCCTACACACCCTCATGTAGTTCTCGCCGTGTTGCTCTCTGTCTCCCATGTGCTTCTCCTTTCTATGTTGCACTTGCCCTCTTGCACTTCTTATCCCACATTGGTTTCTTGCCTTTGCATTTCTCCCCTCCCTGCTCCATGTAGCTTTCTCTCTCTCTCCCATTGCTTTTCCATGATCCCTTCCCTCTGTGTTGCTTCCTCCACCCGCCCCCTCGGTGTTGTTTTTACTCCCCCACCCACCCCCCCTTGTGTTGCTTCTTCCTCACTCGTTCCCTCTCTGTATCTCTCCCCCAACCCACCCCCTCTGTGTTGCTTCTTCTGCCCACCTGCCCCATTATTACTGTTTCCTCCCACCTGTACCTTCTGTGTTGCTTACCCCCACCCAAGCCCTGTGTGTTGCTTATCTCTGTGTTGCTTCTTACCCTCCCCCTCTGTGTTGCTTACCCACCCACCCAGTGTTGCTTTCTGCCCCCACCTGCCCTAGTGCTACTTCTTCCCCCACCCTCCCACTCTGTGTTGCTTCTTCCCCATCTTCCCCTCTGTGTTGCTTCTTTCTTACCTTCCCCTCTGTGTTGCTTCTTCCCACCCTCCCCCTGTGTTGCTTCTTCCCCACCCGCTCCCTGTGTGTCAGCTTCTTCCCCACCCGCTCCCTCTGTGTTAGCTTCTTCCCCACCCGCTCCCTCTGTGTTGCTTCTTCTGCACCTGCTCACTCTGTGTACTTCTTCCCCACCCGCCCCCTCTGTGTTGCTTCTTCCCCACCTTTCCCTCTGTGTTGCTTCTTTCCCACCCTCCCCTCTGTGTTGCTTCTTCCCCACCTGCCCCCTGTGTTGCTTCTTCCCCACCCGCTCCCTCTTCCCCACCCGCTCCCTCTGTGTACTTCTCCCCCACCCGCCCCCTGTGTTGCTTCTTCCCCACCTGCTCCCTCTGTGTACTTTTTCCACAATCACCCCCTCTGTGTTGCTTCTTCTCCCCACCTGCCACAGTGATGCTTTTTCTCCCCCACCTACCTCCTGTTTCTTCTTCCCACCTGCTCCCTTTGTGTTACTTTTTCCTCCCGCCCAAACCCTGTGTTGCTTCTTCTCCCACCTGCTTCCTCTGTTATGTTTTCCTCCCAAGTGTACCCTCTGTGTTGCTTACCCCCACCCAACCCCTATGTGTTGCTTCTTCCCCACTCTCCCTTCTGTGTTGCTTCTTCCCCACCCTCCCCTCTGTGTTGCTTCTCCCCATCCACCCCCTATGTGTTGCTTGTTCCCCACCTGCCCCCTCTGTGTTGCTTCTTCCCCACCTGCCCCCTCTGTGTTGCTTATTCCAACCAGCCCCCTTTGTTGCTTCTTCACCTCACCTGCCCCAGTGATGATTTTTCTTCCCCACCCACCCCTCTTTGTTGCTTCTTTCCCCACCTACTCCCTCTGTTACTTTTTCCTCCCTCCTGTACCCTCTGTGTTGCTTACCTAACCTACCTTCGCTGTGTTGCTTACCCCACCTACCCGGTGTTACTTCTTCTCCCCACCTGCCCCAGTGATGATTCTACCCCCACACCTGTGTTGCTCCTTCCCCTCCACCCACCCCCTATGGGCTGCTTCTTCCCTCACCGCCTCCTCTGTGTTGCTTTTTACCCTCACCTGCACCCTCTATGTTGCTTCTTCCCCCACCCTCCCCTGTGTTGCTTCTTCCCCACCTGCTCAAACTGTGTTGTTTTCCCCACCAGCCCCCTCTGTGTTGCTTCTTTCCCCACCCACCCCCTCTGTGATGCTTCTTCCCCAACCCTCCCCTCTGTGAGGCTTTCTCCTCACCCCCTCCCTCTGGGGAGTGACATTTACAACATGAGTGGAACTACGCGTTCCATTACCCTGCAAGCGTTGCCACACGTGTCGCATTTGCATGGTAGCGGCAGTAGCGCTTTCGATTCAGAGCAGGTCGGTGGGGAGATTGGAAGGAGGAACAGGAATGGTCAGGACAGGAAGGATCGGGACTCAGCTTAGTAAGTAGGGCTGGGGCCACGTTTTAGGGCTCAGGGTTGGGATAGTTTTTAGGGCTGGGGCCAGGTTTTAGGGTTCAGGGCACAGAGTCTTTTATAGGGTGGGGGCAGGCTGGTTTGCAGGGCAGGGGCACCGGGTTTTAGGGCTCAGGGTGAGAGGGCTGTGGTTTGATCTTTACCACGCATATGCTTTTACCAATCATGCCTTTACGACAGAAATCGTGGTAAAGGCATGCGTGGAAGAAACGTTGTCGTAGTAAAGACTGGGTTGTTAAGGCGTGCAATATAATTGCATATGTGGTTCGGACATACAACCCCCCTCTGTGATGCTTCTTCCTCACCCGCCTCCTCTGGGATGCTTTACTCCGCATCCACTCCCTTGTGTAACGCTTTCCAAGTGGAATGAGTTTGTGGTTCCTGACTATATAAGCCCTGGACAAGAGTGAAGGATTCACCTTCTGATATTGGCAGATTTCACAGCCTCAAAGAAAGATTCTCCAACAACTTCTGTCTACCTATCAGCATTTCGGGCAAGACTTCTTTCTAAATGATTTTATTACTGTCGTGCCTTTAGGATCCCAGGCCAGACCCTCATCCGGACCACTTTTGAATCGCCAGACCACCAGACATCATCTCTCACTCTGGACAGCCCAGCCTTTACCACCCAGCCCCCAACTCCTGAGAGCGTTGTGGTGCAGGCTTCGGCAAGCAGGGTATACCCGAACTCGACCTCCACTATTCCTCCTGACCGGGAATTGCAGAGGACAGAAACATTTGGTGAGCTGGTTTTTCCTCTGCAAGTCTGGCCCTTTGTTTAGTGAATGCCGCAGTCTCCCAGGCAGCTACTCTGACGACTTGTGTGGCTCAGTGGCCCCAGTATTTATTGGCCACCATACTTTCCCAGGCCATGCAGGATGCTTGTGATGCGGTCAAGTTCTTCATCTTTTGTGGGTGAGATACCACTGACTCGCTCAGTAGGGGTATTGGCACCAGTGTGGCCACTCCAGAGGCTTATCAAGAGATGTCCAGGCCAGTGTTATGGACATGCCATTTGATGCCTCCAGACTTTTTAGGGCTAAAACAGAATCACCTGGACACCGACATTTGAAGTGGGACAGCTCATGCATGGCTCCTGGTCTTCCTCGGCCTTGCCTTGTCCTCACAAATGCAGAGAAAAGGTCACCGTCTTCTCTTCTGAAAGTCTCGCCATTGGTGGGCATTGTGTCTCTGTAGTCCCCTCCAAGTGGCATAGACTCTGTCCCCTCTCCTTGCAGGTTCTCCTCTTCAAGAATCCTCCCTTGAATTCCACTGGACTCCTTCACAGTCTTCTCCAGAGGCATCTTCTTCGAAGTCTCCCATAGTCGTCTACGGCAGGTTCTGTCGTCACTTCACCCCTATGCACCTGGTATCCCTGGTGCAGGTAACCTGGTTCCTGGGGCATCCACGGGTTGGGTGCCTCTCCAGCCTTCTTTCTTCTAAAGGGTATCTTTGGAGTCCTCCCGCAAGGGCCCCTTTTCTTTAAAACTGCAACAGCGACTTCTGTATTGACTTCTATTGGACCCACGGCTGTGGTTCCACCCTGCACACAGCCTCCGTGGGGTTCCTGGGTACTTACCATGGGTGGTTCCTTGTGTCCCCGGTTCCTCTGAGTCTTCTGGTCCAAGTCCCGTTCTCCTTTGCAGTTTGCATTCCACTTTCTTAACATATGGTTTGGTATCCCCTGGAGACCAGTGTATATTTGTGCTACTTACCTGATTATTTTGAAGTCTTCTTGTGTATTCTGTTGATATCTCCGGGTAGAAGATATACCAATTGTAGAAAGCTTGCTCTGTATATACTATACCAAAGTAAGGTATTGTGTGCAGTGGATCCACAGATGTATAGCAGAGGTTAAAGTAGATAACACCGTACTCTATTTTGTGGTCGTGTGGTTGAGCAGTGAGGCTTGATCCGAGGGTAGTGTTAAGCATTTATTGTACACACCCAGACAAGAAATGATGTCGCACACTCGGACTGAATCCAGACCAATTATTTGTATACAAAGTTGTTATACTGTTATTTTATTTCGCGAACCAAAACATGCTTAGAAGCAGGTAAGTGCTCCTTCTCATAGACTGTTACTGTTAGCAATGCAGTGAACGCTGGATTCGTAGGAGCATTCAGATTACTTTTTCACTAGAGAAAACGATTTGTAAACTGTTACAAAATGCTTGTAATTACTTTTTGATTACTTTTAGATTACAGTTCTAGTTTGGTATGAAACAAACCCTTAACACAGTTTATGCAACACAGGACATTTGTAAGCCGGTTAACTCTTGTGCAAGCAATAGATTACTGTTTGTGCAGTCCAAGACAGTTCAACACTTAGAAGAATCCATAGAGAAAAATCCACCATTCAGTCCTATGGGAACAATGAAGGGTTAAGTTACAGGTGAATGAATTGGTTTTCGAATTGGAGTTTTGGTGGGTTCAGGTTGGCCCTCAAGGGGCACTACCAGCGACACTAGGGCGGCAGGGTGCATAGTGCAGGTTGCCAATATTAGCCAATGGACCCAGGGGGCATCTTGGGAGGGGAGTGCTCACAGGCAGGCTACTCGGTCTCTGGAGCCAAGCTCCTAGGGTTAAGATCAGGGCAAAGGGGGCCCCAGGTTAGCACCAAGTCCACACCCACAGTGGCGGCCTGGTGCAGGGTGCTCAGAAGGTGTAATTCAATAGAGGACGTCGGTCACAGAAAAGGACTGCAGGCCGGAGCCAGAAGACTCGATGAGGAGAAGCAATGACCGGAGGATGACGTTGAAGAGTTGCTTGACACCAGGACACAGTCAGTCGGGCACCTCAGGACTCGGGGGGGGGGGGGGGCTGCGTGTGCAAGAATGTCCTTTCGTGTCAGATTCTTCACACTGGTTCCGATCATGGTTGGGGGGACCCTTCAGGATGTCGAGGAGATGGTCGGTGAAGGGCGCCAAATGCTGGCAGTCAGGTCAGGATTGTCGGGGGGACCCGCTGGGGTGTTGGGCCACTTGGTGCAGAGTGGTGAGGACCAGTAGACCCGGCTGGATCTAGAGTCCTCGTTTGAGTTGGTGTTGGACAAATACGGTGTCCACGGGAGATAGGAGTCCATTAGGAAGGCAGGGGAGGTCCCTGGGTTTCTTAAGGCTGCTGGCTGCAGGATACGCCGGGTTCAACTTGCAGGGGTTCAGGGCAGGAGACCGGCTGGTAGGGCTGGGGCCAAAGGAGTTGTTGTCCTCCTCTTCTGCAGCACAGCTCTTCAGTCCTTCTTATCACGTCGAATCCAAAGAGCCAAGGTTCAGGGGTGCCCCATAACACTAGATTTAGGGGTGTTACGGGGTGTGCAGGTTGGGACCAACGGGTCCCGTCCTTGGGGTGTCTACAGCCTCTAGTATGGCACACTCCAGTGGGAGGGGGGCATGAGCCTCTTCCTGATTGGAGAGGTCCCACCATCTACAAGATGGTGGGGACTGAGATGTGTGCTTCACCTCGCCTCCCCCACTTGAGGGGTGGGCTAAGCAAAGGTGGGCACACCTCCCTTCCTGGCTAGTTTTTTTTGCCGGTTCCCATGCCCAAAATGGGGGTCAGAACCGGTGGGAGCCAGTTTCTGATAGCAGCATAAGGCTGGGGGCAGCTAACAAAGGCGGCAAGCCTTTAAAGATCCCCTTCGAGGACCTTGCCCATCCTGTGGGAGGAGGCATGACACCTCTGCCCAGGATGTGCTTTGTTCCCAGACCCAGAGAGTGGAGGGCTCTCTACCCAGGGGTCCAGAAACCTGTCTGGTGGTGGCATATGGCTGGAAGGCAGTCAGAAACTGTAGGAAGCTCGGTTCCTGTTGCAGTAACCCCCCTCACTTTTTGCCTCACTACTGATGCACTTTGATTTGATGTGCCCTGGGTCCCTGCCTATCAGGTTCCCAGAGCCTGTGTTCTTTCCCAAAACTGTACCTTTTACCCCCAATTGGCACCTCTCTGGCCACATGTCAGT
This sequence comes from Triturus cristatus, assembly GCF_964204655.1. NCBI lineage: Eukaryota > Metazoa > Chordata > Amphibia > Caudata > Salamandridae > Triturus > Triturus cristatus. The sequence continues at coordinate 1,085,284,400 of NC_140588.1, read as the reverse complement.
TCCTTGTAAGAAGTACATTGGCTACCAAGGGCACTGTGGCCAGGGATGGCCTTTAAGAGCTGCAGCACTTGCAGTGCCACCCTAAGAGGCCCTATACCTACCTACCTACCCCCCCCCCACACACACACACCCTTGCAGGCTGAGTGTTTTTTTGCATAACAATGTTGAAGAGTCGATATGGCACACATCCCTGTGTGCCATGTCTACAACCCACAGCATTGGCATAGGTCAGCAACCCCTCTAGCTGGGTGCACTATACCAGTGGTGAGGCTACAGGTATATGAGCCCTGTACCCCTACAGTGTCTAGACCAATTCTAAGCCATTGTAAGTGCAGTAATGCCTTTAAGGGTATATGGTGCTGGGTGTTTGTCATTACAACCTCCACAGTACCATTACGGCTTTACTGAAAACTGGGAAGTTTGGTATCAAACTTCTCAGCACATTAAACCCACACTGATTTGATCTTTCCTTTTCCGAGTCTCCTTACTCTCCGGTCTGCCACGTGGGATGCTTGCCTTTTGAGCGGAGAAAGGGCAGAGTCCATTCTGCCTCTGCTGGCCACCATTTTAGGTGGTTGGCAGTCCAGCTTTTTAACTACTTCCCAGGGAGTACGCTTATAAGCAATGGAAACCCCGGCGCGCCACTCGTCTGCGCTCGTCCCCACCTGGACCGGACCCAGGGCCCGAGACCCTGGCCGTTTTGGATCTGTGCATCTTACTCGAGAGACTATTATAGTGCTTAATAAAGGTAAGAGGGAAAGCTGTATTAATATTGACTGTTCCCCTTTAAAGGCTAACCCACCTATACATTGCTTAACGTGCACCTAAAGGTAATTGGCAAACCCAGTAAGCTCTTCTCTTAGACCAACCCCCATTTACACAAAATAGTTTCTATCGTCGCCAGTAAAAAGATAAGGATCAAAAATCAGAAAAATAGAATATTAAATGGACCTAGCAAAGATACCAATAACAAAACAAGCTTGTTATCTTGTCTATTATTAAACACCAGATCCTTAATAAAGCACATTTGTGAATTCCACTTATTTATAGAAACACACAGACCCGCGCTTGCTTCTCTTACTGAAACATGGGCTGATGCTACCTGTGATATAGATATACAGGCGGTGTTACTACAGGGTTTCAGACATCAAAAGGCACCCCTGCACCTGGCAGTGTAACTTCTACTCCTACCTACTTCCCCATTTGCCCTGAGCAAGTGACCAGGAGCCCAGCTCCCACAGCCGCGTGGCCTGCTAGTCAGCAGCCACCAACCAAGGCCCCCTGCCTCCCATAGGATAACATTGGGCCTAACTCACTCTGCACCCGGCTGCCCCAGTGCTGCTGAGGGTGTAACAACTGTACTTAACTTACCCTGGGAGACCCCTGAGTCTGTGCCCAGAACCTTAACTCTGCCAGTCGAGTACTTACCCAAAAGCCGATAACCCAATATTCCTACATAGGGTAACATTGACTGGTTTCTTCTGAAATTTCTTCTAAGTGTGGAGTTTCTAAAACTTAAAATATTCACCTAAAATCAACCGATTAACGAAAACGGAAATATTCACCTGCTATTAGGATAGATCCCAGTGCTGGATCTTGGTGCCCAGCCAGCACTGACCCTGCAAAGTACTCACAACCGTACTTACCACTAACCCAATTTTCTTCCATAGGAAATCATTGACTGTTTTTCTGTGAAATTTCTTCTAAGTGTCTACAACTACAAATATTCTATAAAAATCGTATCAACTGTGAAAACATAATTACTTACCTGTTTTAGATAGAGGTCCCGGTACTGAGCCCAGCACTGGATTACAAAAGTAACGAGAACATACTTTACCCGTAACTTGAATTTTCTCCCATAGGGAATAATTGACTGTTTTTCTATGAAATTTCTTATGTCAACTTTTAAGATAGCAAAATATTGCCTAAAAATCACAACAGTAACTAAGACGAATTTATTCACTTGTTTCCAAGAACTGTCCCAGGACTGAATCTAGGATCCAGTCCTGGAGTTAGAAAAGTAATCCTGAAAGTAATATTTTGCAAATAACTTAAAAACTCAGATTGAGTTCAATGTAATATTGTGTTTGAAATTGTGTTGCCTATTGCAACAACCTGTAACTATTACCTACAAAAGTCAATTGCATATTGCAAAAGTATTTAACTAAAGCCTCTCATTCTGAGAAAGTATATTTTGATACCTATTGTTGGTTCTAAAATAAAACAACCATATATTTTTTATATAAACTATTGGCCTAGAGTTCAGTTCTTGAGTGTGTGAGACCATTTGCTGATTGTGTGCAACACATGCTTTACACTGTCCTCTGATACTGCCTTCCTGCTCGACCAAGCTACCACTTTAGAGAGTAAGGTTCTATCTAACTTTAACCTCTGCCAAACCTCTGGGGACTGTGGACTCTGTACACACTGTACCTATTTGGGAACAGTATATACAGAGCCACTTTCTCACACTCACCATATGACGTATGCCTGCCAAACATAACTAAACTGGCAGCAGAAGACATCGCATCTTAACTAACACCTATCTACCAAACCATGTGTGAAACAGGCATCTTCCCAAATTTTTGGAAAAAGGAAACCTTGATCCTGTGAGAAGTTGGCCTGGTATATGCTGTCCACTAGTTATAGTGGGCACCTTGCACCAGTCCAAACAACCCTTATTGATGATTAGGTTAAAGACAACCTTTATTGAAAGCTATCCTAGTGGTAGCTGTGGCGAGCAGCCTTCAGACTAAGTCTTGAAGGAATGTTAAGTAGTTTGTTTTACCAGATTAGAACCTCCTGAATGACCAAATGAAAGTAGAACTACACAAGGGTTATATAAATTATATGTATTTATTACTAAACACTCTCTACTAATCTCTTTATAAGATTAGAGAACAAAGCACATAATATTAAATCACTAGAACAACAGTAAATAGCACAAAACACAGTGGACTCCAGGGGGAGGCCAAACCATATACTAAGAAAGTGGTATAACAACCATGACTTGACTAGACACAGTGCCTAGAGCACGTAGAATTGCTGGGACCCCAAGGAACCACCCAAAGTAGTGACACAGGGGACCCACGGAGGACGGGTGGAGTGTGTGAACACAGACGCGAGCTCTGTACAATCCTATGGGAAAGTCGCGGTTGGAATTTTAAAGATTAAGGACACTTCGGAGAGGACTTTAAGCAAACCCTTTCAAACAAGAAAGGTTCTAAGGCCAGCACTCTTGAGGGTACCGAGATACCCGTGTTACCTATCCCAGAGGAACCGGGTGCATAGGGGTCAAGTGATGTCGGGAACCTTTGTCGTTTTCAATGGCGTGATGTGGAAAAGTGCTGCTGCCGGGAAGATGAAAAGTGTCCGGTGGAATCCAAGCCTGGATCTGAGGTGAGAAGAACCTGAAAGCAGAGGGGACAGAGTCTGGGTCAGTCAGTGTCTGGACTGAACACCAACAAGCCTTGGTAACTGCAACCCACGCGGGCAGAGGAAATGAGCTGTGGTGAGGACCAGCAAGGTCCTGGGGACTCTCCAAGCTATGGAGAGTCAGGGCACGTCTGGAGCAACCAGGAAAGCCCATGGAAAGTCAAAGTTACCATCACAGGGACCCACAGGTCAACGGACCAGGGATCGCGAAGGGACCTAGAGCTGAATCACGAAATACCAGCCCACGGAACACTCGTGAAGTGTAGGCCGGAAATCTTGGGTGCAATTACTGCTCGCGGTCAGGACTACAAGTAACCCAAAGCACAGCCTCAGGGATCGCCGAAAAGCATATGTATCTGCAAAAGTACACGGTGCACAAGGGTTCAGGTTGCACGGTCCCCACGAGGGATACTGGTCTCAGAATTGTTGAGAGAGCAGATCGACCCCAGCGACCTTGGGAACCCACCTCCTGTGTTGCAGGAATCTTCGGAGTCCTAAGAAGCTCGGGAGTTCCAAACCGGTCAGATGTACTTGGTTTCTGTAGCAGAGTTTAGTCCAGGTAAAATCTAAATTCCTGTAGTCAGGGGTTCCTACTTTATACCCAAGGAAGGGGTGGGATAAACTCTGGGAACCCACCTATGGGAGGGTCAGGACTGAGGGGTGGCTACATCCATGTCCTTTGTTCAGTTTTACGCCAGAACAGGAGCAAATGGCTCCTGCAACCGGTTTGAGCTGGACTAGGCACAGGGACACCAAATGTGTTCCCAGTGCAGACTTCAAAGCACTCTGAGCGCACCGACCTCGCCCAAATACACAAAAGCCTTGTCTGGGAGGTGGTCACACCTCCCTGTGACAGGAAACCTATTGTCAAGTCTTCCCCTGCTCGAGCTTGGCTCAGCAGCAGGAGGGCAGACTCATGTCTGTGGCTGGCAGCATCCATTTAGTGATGCCCAGGTCGAGAAAGCTGGTACCGGGTTGCCCGGTGTGTTACATATGTTCCTCTAGAAGGGTGTAATCATACCTCGTCCGCCAGTCACTGGCGGGGAGGTATGATTCCAAGGTGTTTGACACCAAACACGACATGTTTCTATGCAGCCGTTTTAAAGTTAGCATTTACCGCAAGGTTATAATGCACTTAAATATATATGGTTGGCTGCATCACAAACAACCCCGGAAAATAGGTTCCGAAGGCTGCAGAGGGGCTCTGCTCATGCAGGTGCACCCTATCACATAAAACCCAGCACCCTGCCTTCAGGATTGATAAGGCCTGTCATAGGGTTGACTGATAGGTTACTATGTGCAGTGATAGGAGAGGTATAGTTAAACTATACCTCAGTAAGGGGTGCATGCACCACCTTATCCAGGCTGCAGTAGCAGACCTGTGGTGTCATTTTGGAGGGCTTCCCAGGGGTGGCAGAATACATGCTTCAGTCCCTTGGAGACCTCTGTGGTACCTATGCCCTGGGTACATAGTATACCATATACTAGGGACTCACAAGGGTACCCCAGACTCCAATCTGGAGTGTACCTAAAGTACATGCAATCAATTTAGAGAGGAAGCAGCTAGGCTGGGGTCCTGAATAGTAGGGCCCCAGCCAGACTAAAGTCGAAAAACAATTAAACACCAGCAAAAAGTGGGGGTAAACATGGGAAGCAGATCCTACAGATCCCTCTTCTAAAACCAGCATTGGCATAGCCAATAGGTCTCGCCTTTGGGGCCTTACAAGTGTTTAGCCAGAGCTATTGACTTTTCCAATGTCTTTAAGCTGTGCTGTAAAGAAGTGTTACTGCTGTGCAGCTTGCTGTAAAGTTTTAATAAAAAAGTGGCAGACGCATTTTTGTTACCTTATATATGACCAAGAAGGCATTATGTATAACTGAACGACCATATTAAAAAAAGGATTTACAATAAAAAATGTCCTCAGTTTTCTTTTGTTCTTGCAATGCTGGCAACGTGTTTCTGCCTATTCCAATGGTTGTTCATTAAAGCTTTTTTTTGAGGGGGCATAAACAATCAGGGGGTGAAGGTTGGGAACTAGTACCTGTATTATAACACTAGCAGCGGCCAGACCCTAGGGGAGAATCAACAGATGTCAGATCCAGAGGGCAGGCTGAGGTGGTGCTGAGGGATGCTGGGGTGGTCGTGGTGGTGGTGACTGGTGCGGAGACGATGCTGAGGTGATGCTGAATGATACTCAGGTCTTGCTGAGTGATGATGATGTGGTGGTGTACTAGTGCAAAGGCGATGCCGAGTGATGCTGGGGTGGCGCTGAGTGATGCTGTGGTGGCCCTGAGTGATGGTGTGGTGGCCCTGAGTGATGATGTGGTGGCCCTGAGTGATGGTGTGGTGGCCCTGAGTGATGCTGTGGTGGCGCTGAGTGATGGTGTGGTGGCCCTGAGTGATGGTGTGGTGGCCCTGAGTGATGGTGTGGTGGCCCTGAGTGATGCTGTGGTGGCGCTGAGTGAGGCTGTGGTGGCGCTGAGTGAGGCTGTGGTGGCGCTGAGTTCGTTACACTGTGCTTAAAAACTGTTGTGTAAGGGGGGCTGATTTCCGTGTGAAGCGCTATAATGCCCTTGGTTCAAGTTTGCGCTATAATTATGCGGGACTGGCAAGCGGGTGTGGCCTAATGTAATGTAATCGGACAATATCAGGTGAAAGCACTATGTATTCACTGCTCTGGGAGTGCTTCTTCTTATGACACATCTCCTAATATCACACCTGTTGTGGCTAGGGCTGCGGATGTTAGAACTGGGTAACTAGGTTAGAATCTCGGCTCAGGCGCAGCATCTTGTGATTCCATGCAAATCGCTTCGTTACACTGTGCTTAAAAACTGTTGTGTAAGGGGAGCTGATTTCCGTGTGAGGCGCTATAATGCCCTTGGTTCAAGTTTGCACTATAATTATGCGGGACAGGCAAGCGGGTGTGGCCTAATGTAATGTAATCGGACAATATCAGGTGAAAGCACTAAGCCCGAGAGTTGTTTGCGCGCTCTAAAAGGAAATTTTAAAAAAACACGCGAGTGGTGCGGCAAAAGTGAAAGCAGCTGCAGCGTTCCGCGAGTGTAAGGGTGCCCGCGAGCGAGAGAGGAAAGCCAGATGGCGGCTGTGTGCGTGCCCGCGAGCGTAACCGGAACCTTTAGGCCACAAGCAAAAGCTTGTGGTCAGATTTCTGAAGCCCACTCACTAAATGTCTCGCCAGACCAACGCATGCGCTGACTCAGGCGAGACCTAAAAAGCCTCACTTGACCAGAATGACCTGAACAACTATCGTCCAATTTCCCGACTTCCATTACCAGCCAAAAACGCTGGGAAATTTCTGAATGACCAACTTGTATCCTTTATCGAGGCTAATAAACTGTTTGATAGTACCCAATTTGGCTTCCGGAAGGGCCATAGTACGGAGACAGCTTTGCTCAAGGCAACCGAAGAGATCAGGCAGGTTTTAGACCAAGGAAAAGGAGCACCCTTCATCCTGCTAGATCTCTCGGCGCTTTTGACACTGTCCATCATAAACTATTACTGAGCCGAATAACACCCTGCGGGGTCACAGGTCTGGCTTGGAACTTGCTAAAATCCTATTTAGTGGATCAGGAGCAAGTAGTAAAGTTGGAGTATTTTACTTCCCATTCTTTCTCCCTTCCATGTGGAGTCCCGCAGGGATCCTCGTTAAGCCCTACTCTTTTTAACATCTATGTCTCCCCATTAGCAGATCTGGTAAGAAGCTTCGGATTTTCGCTTACATCCTATGCTGACGACACCCAAATTGTTGTCTCCATAGGGAAAAATGACGCTGATATAAGAAATAGGTTTCAGGAATGCATGCTGGCTGTCCACCATTGGATGAACAGCAACTGCCTTAAACTTAATGCAGAAAAAAACAGAAGTTTTCTTCTAACCAAAATCGTCCTTTTGGGGTTCGTCAGCCTGGCCAGTTCTCATGGGCCCTAATCCCCCTCCAGTGCAAAAGGCTCAAAACCAGGAAGTGATCATTGACACTAAATTTGATTCTGCTGATCACGTAAATGAACTTACTTCTTCCACGTTCAACACCCTTAAAATAATTTAAAAGGTTCTGCCTTTCATACCTGCCAATTTGCAAAATACATTAGTTACCTCTCTAATCCTGTCTCAAATAGACTATTGCAACAGTCTGCTTCTGACCACTCATAAGTACAACATAAACAAACTCCAGGTCTTGCAAAACGCTGCAGCTTGACTTTTGCTGAAAATTCCTACATTCTGTTCAGTGTCCCAAGAACTAATAAATCTTCATTGGCTTCCTTTGAAACAAAGAATCGCATTCAAGGTGTTGTGCCTGACCCATAAGACTTTTCAAAATCTTGGTCCTGACTTTTTGAATCAGAGTTTCAAACAGATCTCCCAGCCAGACATCTTCGCTCAGCCAATGCAAAATTGTTAGTACTGCCTTGATTCAAACAAGTGCGGTGGGGCGGAGAGAGCATTGTGCTGGAAGCATACAAAGCATGGGACACACTTCCTCTGTATAAAAATAGCACCTAGTCTCCTTGCTTTCAGGAAAGCTGTAAAGATCTGGTTATTAAGGCCTTGGTAACTCTCTGCAGTCCTTTCTTGACACCCACAGCTGGAACTGTATAACACTTAGAAGCCTCAGGCCAGTAACTTGCTCTATAAATCCAGCTAACATAACATAACTGATGCCAGTGTGGAATTTAATGAAAAACGCCATCAGAGGGCATCTTACAGATGCCCCCAGAAAAATGGTCAGCCTCTGCTGGGTTCCCGGACTGGTAAACAGCAGCCTGCCACCACTAGACATGTTTCTGGACCCCTAAGGTTGGAGCCTTCGCTCCCTGAGCCCAGATACGAAGCCTTCCCTGGGCAGAGGTGTTCACACCTCCACCAGACCAGGAAGAGCCATCTGTGGCAGGGGAGCTTCAAAGGCCTGGCCGCCTTTGTAGTACGACCTCCCCGGCCTCTCCTGCTATCAGGAGCAGGTCCCCTTTCTGTCTCGCCTCCTTTTCGGCAGGAAGACCGGCAGGAAAATTTAGCACAGCCCAGAAGGTATGCCCACCACTGCCAACCCCGCCCCTCAGGTAGGGGAGGCAAGGTGAAGCCCACTCTTCGGTGCTCACCATCTTGCAGATGGCAGGCACTCTCCAATCAGGATTATGGATTGTGCCCACTCCCCCACATGGAGTGAGCACACCTAGGGTGTAGTCACCCTAAGGTCAGTAGCCCATTGGCTACTGAGCTTGAGGCCCCTAAAACGCCCCCTAAATACAGTATTTAGAGGGCAGCCCTGAACCAAGAAGACAGATTCCCGCAACCTACGAAGAAGGACAAAAGAAGATGCCAAGCAGCGGAGACTGCAGAAAAGAACTGACTTTTCCCCAGCCCTACCATACCGTCTGCAGCCTCCAGAGATCCTGCATCACAAGTCACCTTGTCTTGCAGCCAGGGACCTCCAGTACCCCTGGAAGGACTGACTGCCTTCAACAAAGACGGTCTTTGTGAACAGCAGTTCTGTTCTAAAGAAACTCCCAAGACGGACTCTGAGCCTGCTGAGGACAAAGAATCTGGGTGGGCCACCGGTCCCAGCGAGGTCCCCCAGCGCTCCAGAGTCCGAGTCCACCATGGGTTGACCCCTCCAGGACTCCCCTCTTCTGCACGGAGACCCCCCCCCAACCACCAGTGGCCTGGTAAGGTGAAATCCGACCTCAAATGATACCCCTATATCCAGCCGCCCTGTGCCCTGCATCCTGGAGAAGAGTACCCGAGGTGCACCGAGGTGCTCAAGAGCAGCCGCCAAGCATAGGCCCCCTAGCCCCATTGGATAACATTGGGCCTCAGCACTCTGCACCCGGCTGCCCTAGTGCCGCTGAGAGTGCATCCTTGAACCTGGGGAACTCTGGTTCGAACCCCAGAAAACCACCTCCCACAACCAAATACTTACCTTGAAACCGATAACCTAATTTCCTCCCATAGGAATACATTGACTGTTTTATTGTGAAAGTGTGGAGTTGGTTTTGTATGAGAACTTGAAAAACTGCTAATATCTAAAAACTGCTTTACTTACCTTTTCTCTAGGAAAGGACCCAGTGTGATATCTAGGCATATCGCGATGAGTACAAGAAGTGATCACAAGTCAACTAACTGTAATTTCCACTGTATTAAAAGTAATTACAAACCTGTAACAAAGTCACTTTCATTCAGCTTGCTAGTATTGTTCAACCTGCCTTGAAAATTTACTCTTACTTGTACCAGGCTTGCTTTATTCTAGAAAATAAATATAACTAAATAATATTTTTATACAAACAAATTGGTCTGAGTTCAGTCTTTGAGTGTGTGACATCATTTGCTGCCTGAGTGTGTATAATAAATGCTTAACACTACCCTCTGATAAAGCCTTACTGCTCGCCCACACTACCACAAATGGAGAGTAAGGTGCTATCTACTTTCACCTCTGTCAACCTTTGGGGTTCCACTGGACTCTGCACACTATACCTGACTTTGGTATAGTATATACAGAGCCGGCTTCCTAAAGAAACCGCACCAGAGTTGGTTGTTTTTCAGGGGGCATCCCCAAGATGCCCTCTGCGTGCATTTTTCATTAAATCCAACGTGGCATCAGTGTGGGTTTAATGTGCTGGGATGTTTGATACCAAACTTCACAGACTTCAGTACAGCCATCATGGAGCTGTGGAGTTCGTGTTGACAAACTCCCAGCCCATGCAATCAAAATGGCTTCACTGCACTTACAATGTCTGTGAGTGACACAGACACTGTAGTGGCACAGTGCTCATGCAGCGATGTCTTCACCTGTGGTATGGGGCACACTGCCTTTAGGGCTGTAAAGCCTGTGACATAGCCATGCCACAGGCAGTGTAGGAGGGCATGGCACACACGGGTGTGTGCCATGTCAACTCTTCAGTTTGGTCTGCACCAAAACACCCAGTCTGCAATGGCAGGGTGGGGGTGTTAAGGTGAGGGGTCTCTGAGAATGGCATAATACATGAAACAGCCCTCAGAGGCCCTCTCTGGTCACAAGTCCCTTGGTACCAGGGGTACATTTTATAAGGAACAATTGTGGGCAACAAAGGTACTGTTTTGTGAAAGAACCCAGGTGCTGGGGCCTGGTTAGCAGTATCCCAGCACACACTCAGTCAAGTTGGCATCTGGTATCTGTCAACAAGCTAGGGGGTAATCATGCAAAAAGGGACACTTTCCTACACCAATATGTTAGTGTGAGAAAGTGGGTTTCTGTTGCAGTAAACCCCCCCTCCCTTTTTTTTGTTGCCAGACTACTGATCCTCTTTGACTTGATGTGCTCTGGGGCCCTGCCAATCAGGACCCCAGGGCCTGTGTTCTTTCCCCAAAACAAAACCCAATTGGCAACTCTGGCCACAGGTAGGTCCCTGGTGAATGGTCCCCCATGTACCCAGGTCACTGTGACCAGAGAAGGCTACTAAGGGCTGCACCACCAATTGTGCCACCCTTAGGGGCCCTGTACCTTTTCACAAACAAACTGCCTTGCAGGCTGCGTGTCTTGGTGCAGATCAAAAGTGAAGAATCGACATGGCACACATCCCTGTGTGCCATGCCTACCAACCACTGCCCTGGCCTAGGTCAGTCACCCCTCTAGCTGGGTGCACTATGCCAGTGGTGAGGGCACTGTGGCATGAGCCCTGTGCCCCTACAGGTCTGAGTCCATTCTCAGACATTGTAAGTGCAGTGTACCATTAAAGAGTATATGGTGCTGGGAGGTTGTCATTACGAACTCCACAGTACCATAATGGATACACTGAAGTCTGGGAAGTTTGGTATCAAACTTCTCAGCACATTGTACCCACACTGATGCCAGTGTGGGTTTCAATGTAAAACGCACTACAGAGGGCGTTTTAGAAATGCCTCCTGAACTTGACCCACTACCAATGTCCCGACTGAGTGGCTGCTTAGGCTGTCACCCACCAGATATGTTGCTGGACCACTGGGTCGAGAGCCATCCGTTCTCGAGGGCCTGCAACAATGCACATCCTGGGACGAGGTGCAAGGCCCCCTCCCCCAGGATGAGCAGGGGAAGCTTCAAAAGCCTGCCATCCTTGTGAGCTTCTCCAGACCACTTGCTGTCCTCAGCAACTGGTCCCCACTGGTTTTACCCCCCACTTTGGCTGGGAGAACCGGCGGGAAAAACAAGTGAGGAAGAGAGGTGTGCCCACCTCTGCTAACTCCACCCCTAAGGAGGGGGAGGCGAGGTGAAGCACAACCTCAAGTCCCTGCCATCTTGAGGATGGGGGACCCTGCCAACCAGGGACAGGCTCCTGCCCCCTCCCACTGGAGAGTGGCAGAATAGGGGGTTTACCCACCCCAGGGAAGGGACCCACACTCTCACTCGCATCCCTACCCAACCCAGCACCCATAAGAGCAGAATGGGAGGTCGAGCTTCTCCTACTTTGCACCCAAAACCTGGAACCGTCTCCTCCCAGCACATCGGACCGCCTCCTCACATTTTGAGTTCCGCAAAAAGCTGAAGACCTGGCTCTGCGACTAAATTCTGAGGGGCTGGACATCTAACAACTTAGTTCCACGCCAACCCGCCTGCTTCAGCACCTAGATACCCTCCCGGTGATTAGCTGTGCCATACAAATCAATATAATATTAACGTAACACAACTCTAGCTCATCAGATTCAGGAAGGAGGAAGTGAAGGGGTTGAATTTCACTTTCGTGAGAGCCCGATGGGCATTTCACAGGTACCAGCTCCCAGAAGTAAATAGCAGCGAGAGCAGTGAGCTATTGAAGAAATCACCACACGCCAAAGCTCTGCAACACCGCACTGTTTATGAAAAATTTAAGTACCTTCTTTATAGAAACACACTCTTAAAAACAATGTACTACTTCCAAAATAAATATTCTGGTGCATCCAGGCTTAGAACTGACTGTCGAAGCCCTAGTGACCAATAACGTTGATACCCTGTTAATCAGTGCTCGCTGATTCTTGTATGTGGTCTGCTCCTTAATCAGTCACCTCAGAGTCACCTGACGAAAGACGCTGTCGCTGTCCTGTGACCGACTGTCCCAGGGCCAGTCCTGCTGGCCCTGATCCTTGAGTGGAAGTCAATGCTTTTATTGCGATGAAGGCGAGAGGTGATCTTGGGTTCTTAGTGGTTGTAGCTAGAGGTGATCTTGGGTTCTTAGTGGTTGTAGCTAGAGGTGACCTTGGGTCACCTTTGGACGGAAAGAGACCAGCCTCAAAACCAAATGAGAGGGGACTAAAACCAAGAACTGAGTGAGAATGGCTCTCAGGAGAAGCTCTGCATGGCAACCATACTTGTTTCTTCTGGACACGCCTCTTGTGTCAAGACGTGACTTATTTTGTACTATTTCCCAACAATGTCCAAGCCAAAGGCTTAAGTGGTCAGGGCTAAGTCTGTTTTCTGTCAGAAGCTTGAGCCTGGAGAGGACCAGGTAACAGTCTTTGAACAAGTCCAGTTTCACCTATGTGCGTCACCTGCATGTGTCCGACATTTTTATTGTACCGCTAGTACGTGACGAGTGACGACCAATGGTCCAGTTACCAGGTCCACCCACCTCCTTAGAGCTCATCATGCTGCTCATCTCCTTCAGGTCTGATGAGACGCCCGATCAGGAGAATGGCGTTGGTTCCGTTGTCCCGGACCAAGAAGATGTAGGGGTGATCTGCGTAGAAGACCTTGGCCGATCGCAGGTCGCCCTGGTTGTAGGTGCCTTGGTCGTAGGGCTTCCCATCGATATCCCACTCAATGGCAGCTGCGTGGAGGTGGTTGGCCAGGTGCATGTCTTTGTGCCCCGTGATGCCGGAAAAATCCGCTCTCTCTTCATCGAATGCCTCCCTCAGACCCAATTCCTGGAGGTGTTTCTATGAGACAGAGGTGCAAAGACATCAGCCAGGAAGCCAGAGATTAGAAGCAGTGAAGAGCAGGTGACAGAGCAGAGGAAGAGCAGGGTAATCTGATGTCAAAGCTGACACCAGAATGCGCCAGAGCTTTGAAGCAACTTGGAACTATCCCAGCACTATATAAATCCAATAGTCAATCAGAAATGTTATTGTATGCATCATTTAAATCATTAAACACAATAATTTTTATCAGTTGCAATGATCTGATCCTTAAATAAAAAGTATTTTAAAAAGTTAATTATGTATTCACCTTAACAGCATATTAAAATCTTAATACATCCATAAAATGATATGACTTCATCAGATAATTCTATAAAACGTCAAAAAGTCAAGACTACAGGCGTGGATTCAAGCCTAAAAAGAAACTGAAATGCTTCATTAATTGTCCTCTTTTTATTTTGTGTAAAACAGGCTTTAGAAATGATAGGAGGTAGAGTGAATTCAGGACTGGTTAGGAAAGAAGGGTCTTTGAGAGAGAGTCTCTGGTGTGTGCATGACATCTGTCCTACGTTCATCAGCAGTCCCACGCGTCTCTTCGCCGGGAATGAAATGAGAACCAGATACTCAGCTATACCCAGCTGTGATTTTAAAATGTATACGTGAAACAATGAGCATTTTCTGCAGATGAACGTTATATAATTTCCAAGTGCTACAACTCATAAATTCCTCTGCGTATTTGAAAAGTGCACTATCACACGTGAGGGTATCCTGACGTTTGGCGTGTGCGTGTGTGTGTGCGCGCCTAGCTGTGCCTATTGTGGGTTGGTTAATGCCTCGCAAGAGTATCCTGCCATTGAACAGGTGTGTGTGCCTGGCCCTGACTATGGTAGGTTGGTTAATCACCCGTGAGGGTGTCTGGAAATTTATTTATTTCTAAAGTTTTATAAAGCGCGAACATGATCCCGAAGGATATCAGAGCGCTTCGCAATTAAGGATGTTCAGGGTTAGGCAGCCCTCCCTATGGCAAGTTGGCTAATCACCCGTGAGGGTATCCTGACATTGAGTGGGTGTGGGTGCCTAACTCTGCCTAGAGTAGGTTGGTTAATCATCCGTGAGGGTATCCTCACGTTGAGCAGATGTGCATGTCTGGCCCTGCCTAGGGTAGGTTGGTTAATCACCCGTGAGGGTATCCCAGCACTAAGCGGGTGGGTGTGCCTAACTCTGCCTAGAGTAGGTTGGTAATCACCCATGAGGGTTTCCCATCGCTGAGCGGGTGAGTGTGCCTAACTCTGCCTAGGGTATGTTGGCTAATCACCCGTGAGGGTATCGAGAAAGATTTTAGCTGAAGAATCAAGTAGGAATATGAGTTGTTATGAGGCAGGATGGCACCTATCACCCCTCTCAAAAACTGGTTTGATCACTGATCCACATCCTGTCCTTGTAAATACGGCCCCTTTACACGTGGCCCCTTTTTGCGTAATAGGGGCCTTCCATGGGTGTTGCTGTGGGTGTTCCCACGCAACACCCATGGAACCTGACACATTTCCAGATCTATGAGAAATTGTAAATCTGGAAATGCGTCTGAATGCTATGCCTTCCCAGGGGAGGTGTAGGGAGGCGCAACGAGGAGAAATGCATTCTGCAACACACACAGAAGGAGGAAATCACCTCTGGTGATTGTTTATGTACAGGAAGGTGTCCCTCCCTGCACGTAAACAATCCATAAAACAATGATTTATTGTTGATAATCTATGGAGTAAATATACGCAAATAGTTCTGTTTATTCTAAGGAGGGCACTAAAATGTGCTGCCAGTGCATCACAAAAAGTGACGCACCGGTGGCACAAGGGGCTGTAAATCTGCCCATATATCGCTAAGAATAAGCAGAACTATTTGCATATTTTCACTTCCTATATATTCAACAATAAATCTAGTAATATAAATACAGGTTGGCAGAAGGGGTAAAAATGACCAGAAGAAGTCTGTCCCAACCAGGGACTAGAGCACCACAGAAGATGGATTGGCATGTGCTCCTGCTGGGAGTGTGGGGGAGGGGGGGCGGCTGGTATGGGGGCCAAGGCTCCTGTGCATGCAGGAGGGTCTGTCCGATGCCAGAGTGTCAGACCACCCACTTAGGATAACTTTACATAGAATTCGTTTAGGTTGAAGCAATGTATGTAGTCATTGGCTATCCTGAAAATGGATGCAGCCCTCAGACAATCCCTGGAGACCCTGGTCTCTGTAGTGTCCAGCGCTTACGGCGTTCAAAGGCTGAAGCCAAACCTGTGAGACCGGTAACCGAGGGGGCCTGTGGTGGGGAGGCAGGGGTTTCTACCCACAAAAGAAAGTTACAGATGAAAAAGGATGTATGTGATTGGACTAAAAAGCGACTTGAAGACTTTTTTTTTAAGTCGAAAGACATTTAACGGGTGGTATTCTGAGTTTCATCTAATATTTTCTATGGATACATCTTCCTGCAGATTCCGCACCATATGAATATTCAGGAGGCGTCAGACTGATCTGGAAACGTATTCCCAGCAGTATCCTTCCAGCGCGGACAGGGGACGCTGTGCTGCTAAGTGGCACCAGCTCCAGGTATGCCCATTGGACATGGTCCTACTGGTATATCATAGAAACCAGCCGATGCACTGGCATCGGGTCCTGTATTTCCAGACGTCAGCGATGCGGTTTAGGTCTCTCAAGCTGTAACTCATGATAACATTTTCCTCAGCTTCAACAATGAGCAGGTCAAATGTCTCCCACAAACGTGTCAGGATTTAGGGCTTGGATTAGATCTTGGTGGGCGGCTTACTCCGTCAGAACGGCGACGGATATCCCATATAGATTCCATTGTATCCTATAATATTTATATTTCGGCGGACAGGATATCCGGCACCGTTGTGACAGTGTAACCTCTCTGCCAAGATCTCAACCCAGCCCTTGATCCCTGCCGTAAGTGGATCCCTTTATCGGACCCCCATGCCGTCTGCATGCGGTGTCTTGGCTCTGACCAGGACTTCATGGCGTGTGCCTCGTGGTCCCTGGTGCACCAGAGGGACGTCAGGCAGCAGGAAGCCAAGTTATTTTTGGCCAGAGGTAGGTATAGTGATCAGGAGTGATTGACCAAAAGTCTATAGGAAGGAGGAATCTCCTTCTTCTTCCGCGAGGAGCTTGCCCCTTCCTGGGTGCATTTGGTAGGGTAACTCCAGGGTTAAAGAGAGTGTGATGCCCCTTCCACAACCTGTGATATTTTAGTAAATTGAAATAAATGCTCTTGTGCTAAGATGTCCTGCTTTATGGGCTGTGCGGACACCTGTCGCGCGTACTCACCTGCAGCTCGTGGCTGGTGTCCAGGTTCACCTTCGGTAGCGAGATGGACACGGCCTTCCTTTGCATCTTGCTCAGCCATGTGTC
Source organism: Triturus cristatus (assembly GCF_964204655.1). Classification (NCBI taxonomy): domain Eukaryota; kingdom Metazoa; phylum Chordata; class Amphibia; order Caudata; family Salamandridae; genus Triturus; species Triturus cristatus. Next base: position 1,085,267,695 of record NC_140588.1, on the reverse strand, counting down.
CAGCTGCTCCTTGGTCAGCATGCTCTCCAGCCGGTCCAGTGACTCCACGTGCCGCGGCATCAGGAAGATCATGCTGGAGTGTCCGTGGGCCAGAGGCATCTCCAGCACCTGCAGGCGGTTCACCTCATCCTCGTAGTAGTTGTAGTACCCTAGGAGACAAGGGACAGGCGATTGTAAGGGACTCACAGAATGACCCTGGTACTTAGGAGCTGTGAGCAGTGCATAAAACCATGAGGTAACGCCCGTTGGAAAACTATGTGTACCCTTGTTATTGCCTCTTGACTCCGCTTTACACCAGGGAACATGGCCACCAGTGTGGAGGAAAAGGAATGGTGATGTACTGTGTTTTGACCTAGCAGTGATTTCATCAATGATGTCACTGAACACGTCATGAATGATGTAATATGTAAGTTCACAAGCAGTATATATATATATACATATATAGCCAGGAAACAGGTTACAGATAACTCAGTAAACTATAACTGGTGAATCTTAGTGGTTGTGTTTACAAGCGCGGAGCAGGGAACATGGTTCCAAAAAGGAAGAGTATAAGACAGATCATGGGCTTTAAAAATCAAAATCAATCCGTTACCACGACTCAAAATCAACAATCGAGGATTCATTACTGTGAGGTTTAACGCTAAATTCAGAAATACCGAACACGACCTAATCGCTGGATCCAATCGCTGGTCTTTAATAATAATTTATTTAGTACATACTGAAGCTTCCCATTGAACAGCCTTGAAAAAGAGATGCTGTTCTGCGAAACACGTGTCGGCTGCGGGCAGTTAAAGAATTCTAAACTGAGGTCATATTGATGCAAATAATTCATTAAATATTGAAGAGAGTAGTATGACTCGTCTGCAGATGCTTAACGAGCAAGAAGAATACAAGCTCTGCAGAAATTAATCTGAAAGTGACATGGCATTTATTTTTTTTATTTCGTACGTGAACAAAATACTTTAATGAATTGTTGTACCTTATATGTGTGCCTTTATTAGGCAGCTGCTGGAGGGGTCCTGTGCACGAGGATCATTGGCTGAAACCCTTTTTCATCTCACATACACTTTACATGAAAAGGACCCCGTCGGTGACCCCAGTGAGCAGGGGTGTCCTGAGTGGGGGCGGAGAGACTAGTGTACCAGGCAGAGGGGATTCCAAAAATATCAGCGTAACTGTAATGATGGCAGGTAGGCGAAGAGTCAGTCACGTGTCAGAGTTGTGGCCCCCAGAGTCAGCCACACTTAGGACTAGTTGAGAGTTGCTCACATGAACAGGCTGATGAAGCCTGTTAGAGCTGGAGCGCAGTCAGTCGCACATGGTGCCGGAGCCCCCAGAAGGGCTGTGGCTATCAGTTAATTTAGGCTCTGCTTAATATGAGCCGGTGGTTTCTGGTGCTCTGCATCATCACCTAACTGTCAACACTGGCCCTTATGGCAGTCTGACACATGGTGGCGCTGTTTGTCAAATTTACAGATGAGCACAGCAACAGTTCTTTATTAATTCGATATAGATTAAAATAGACAAATACGAGACGTCCAAGCAATTCATAAAGCTTTGGGGTTCTACAATAGTCTGAATTGTTACACCTGTAGGAGTGTGATGGTCAGTAGTTGTGTTGGTATTGTCATTGGCAGCGCTGGCAGGGGCAGTGGGTACTGTAAGCTGAGGTGGCCTCCTGACGAGGGCCCTGGCACTTTTTAAGTCTCGCCTGATCCAGCGCATGCGCTGGTCTGGCCGAGACATTTAGTGTACGGGTTTTCAAAGTGCTGCCACACGGCCTAGCGCTTGCGTTCACGCGAGCAGCCGGCAGCTTTCATCGCCCGAGGCGCCATCTGGAGCCTTCACTTTCGTCAGCTTTCGCACCACTCGTGGCCGCGTCACTTTTTTTTTCCTTTGCGTGCTTGTTTTGTTTCACTTTGGCATAATCGCGGCACCCGCGCTTTACTTTTAATTTTAAAAGTAAAGCGCTGGTGCCACGATTGTAGCAAAGTAAAGAAATAGATGTTTTTATATGTTCCTTTACTTTTGCAGCAACCGCGGCATCCGCGCTTTACCTTTAACCATGACTAAAGCGCCGGTGCCGCGATTGCTGCAAAAGTAAAGAAATAGAAAAAAACATCTATTTCTTTACTTTTGCTATAATCGCGGCACTGGCGCTTTACCTTCAACCATGTTAAAAGTAAAGCGCGGGTGCCACGATTATAGCAAAAGTAAAGAAATAGATGTTTTTGTCTATTTCTTTACTTTTGCAGTAATTGCGACACCGGCGCTTTACTCATGGTTAAAGGTAAAGCGCCGGTGCTGCGATTGCTGCAAAAGTAAAGAAATATTTAAAAAGCATCTATTTCTTTATTCAAGTGCTCATACCCAAACACCGAGATTACGTTATTGAAGAAAGTTGTCAACTGCATAATTTATTCTACACCCTATTAGACATAAGTTTGCGCCCAAACGTATCACAAGGACACACCGCCAGGGTCCAACTGATCACCGACTGCCGAGCAATCAAGAAAGCGTTCAGTATCGGTGCTTGAGAGCAGCACTGATCGCAGCAGCTGCTTATTTACTTGGGCGCATCTAAAATATCAAAATTATGATGGAATCAATCAGTTGGTGACCCAAAGCAGGCCTGCCAAGTATCACGCAACAGACGTGACTCTAACGCATTTCAGTGTGGTGTTCCGCATCACCGTACTGAAATGCATTTGTCTCGCATTTTTAAATGGCGCTGTCTCTCTGCTGTACCAGCTGCGCTACCCGGACTGCTAGTACGCGACGGTGTTCCGTCGTTTTTCACTCCCGTCTATATGTGCTCCCCCTCGCTTTTGCGCATGCGTGTCATCGTACGCATGCCTACTATGGAATTTGATGTATTTTTAAGCTCCCCTTGTTTGTCCGTTTACTACGCACTTTTTCATTCCTTTTTCAGCTCTCCGCGGCAGGAGCACTTGCAGTACTTTTCTGATCTTTCCTTCTGGTTTGCGGGCACCGTCGCAATGATGGCCCTCGCAGCACGGTCTACCTGCTCATCGGACCTTCATCTTGTGAGCCCACAGTGAATTCAATGAATCATGATTTCCGAGCTCACGTCATGGAGACATGGAGTCGATGACCAGCAGTTGCAAGGCCTCCCAGGTCACTGGAGTGCAGCAGAGTCTGAAACCAGCCCTGGAATAAGGGAGGAGGCGGCGGCTAACCACCCCTAAGTACCCCCACCCGAGTTTTGGGTCGCACCATGCTGCTGCAGTGCTGAGAACTTTAAACCCCTTTCAATGACAGTTGTTCCCGTTTATGAGCTCTTGTTTCCGTGTTTTGACAACACTTGCCTCCGATATTCTTTGTCTGTTTTCGCTCTTACAGTGCGAACCTGCACCAAAGAAGCGCTTTAAAGTAGCGCCTGACACGTGCCACGGGACACAATCAGTTTTTAGGGCCCGGGCACATTGGATGATTTGGCCAGAATTGCGGAATGGCTTGCAGGTCCATCCTCATGGGTGCATTTTACAGACTGGGTCACGATGCCCAGGCCTTAAGATTCGTAAAGCTTAAGGTGGTTTGCTCTGGGCTGATTAGTAGAGTTGCGATGCTGCGCAGCTACAGGGAAACACAAAGATGAAATATGTAAATAAGATAGTTTGGGAGGAGAAGGGTTTTTACAAATGCGCTTGTTATCGTGTTACAACGTCTACAGTCGGTAATTTGCCTGCCCTGTGATGCACGTATTGATTTACCACAAACTTTGATGTCTTTAATGGCTAATGTAATGTAATGGATAATGTGCTGCATGGCTAAACAGTTATAAGGTCCAAAAAGCGAGACCTATTGGCTATGTCAATGCTTGTTTTTTCTTCTCAACAATTAAGCACTGAATTTAAGTATACGAGCAGTATATGTAAAAGGTTGGTAGAGAAGCTGCAGACTCATTCCATGTCAGGGAAGTGACTCTTAAAGGCCAGGAGGCGCTGTACAATAAGTAGCCCATACTAGGGAGCGGTATGCCTTAGTCGGTGGGTGTGTTCCTTATCCGTCCGGCGCCTTAGGTCACTTCTGTGCCTCTAGAGACTGAGTTGTTTGCGTCTGTTTTCGGCAAAATGTTAATGTCAGTAACTGTAGAACATTAGTGACGGCGCTCTTAAAAGGTGGAGATCTTTCTCCTCCCTAGAGCTTTTCAAAATAACAAACCGGTACTTCTTGCTAGACAAAATACTACATAAAAACACACAACAGAGTCAATTCTTTTTTATTAAGGTGGGGAGGACATATCTATTGCATGGGTAAATAAAATGGCATTTACAATATCAATAGTTCCAACTCCACCAAATGCGCGACCTATTGCATTTCCAGTGCTTGTTTATTCTTCTTGTCCTCAACTATATTATCTCTTTCAGATGAAGGAGCAAGACACCAAGAATTTAACTGATTTGTGGTAAAATGTAAGACTATGTATTGTAAGGAAAAAAATACCCCTTGTGTGCATTAAAAGGATATTGCAAGTTACCCTGGAATTCCATGATCTTCTAAAAGAACTTTTGACTTTGACCACGTTCAACTATAAGGTCAGAGAACTACCTATTGATTTAGAATACCCTTACAATGTACAGCCGGGGTACTTTACCCTATCTATATCTGTGTAACACAAAGTGTCCTTGGCTAAACTCACAACGCATTGCGTCCACACTTAAGGCATGAGGCTAAGAGTCGTTATCTGGTCACTTCATTGCCAAGTGCTTCAGTCTCCGTAACAGATTGAGGCAAAACATGAAAACCTCTCATAAAGCACTACATGGAGGGTCATGGTGGGAGACTCACCTGAGCGGTGCATCATGGGAACAGAGACGGTATGGGAGCCGGACACCAGGAATCCTCGCTTGTCCACCATTTGGTGGTGAAACTTCTCGCCCCAGTGAGCTGCGGAGAGAGCATACAAAAAGGTGAGTGTGTAAAGGTGAGTGTGTAAAGGTGAGTGTGTAAAGGTGAGAGCGTAAAGGTGAGTGTGTAAAAGTGAGTGTGTAAAAGTGAGAGTGTAAAAGTGAGTGTGTAAAGATGACAGCGTAACGGTGAGAGCGTAAAGTCTACTCTGACCTGTGCGGTGATGCTTGTGACTGTCTCTGTCATGTTTCTGATTTGTACAGCTCTATAGGCCACCATAAATCACTGATAGAGAGGGACTTGAGAGATTCAGAGAGTACGAGAGAGGAACAGAGGGCACGGGGTAGCGGATAGAAGCCCTGCGTGAACATCTAGGAGAAGTGGATGCAGAGGTTCTGCTGGTCATGATGAGTGTCTGTGATTTACAAGAGCTGCCACCACTGGAAGAGATTGGACTGAGCATTGTTCTTGTGGGGAGGGGTCCCCCACTATAATCTATTTGTAATTCAGGTTGGTGTATCCCTTTATACTTGGGTAGGGGTCACCCACTATAATCTATTTGTAATTCAGGTTGGCATATCCCTTTATACTTGGGGAGGGGTCAACCACTGTAATCTATTTGTAATTCAGGTTTGTATATCCCTTCATACTTGGGGAGGGGTCAACCACTGTAATCTATTTGTAATTCAGGTTTGTATATCCCTTCATACTTGGGGAGGGGTCAACCACTGTAATCTATTTGTAATTCAGGTTGGTATATCCCTTTATACTTGGGGAGGGGTCAACCACTGTAATCTATTTGTAATTCAGGTTGGTGTATCCCTTTATACTTGGGTAGGGGTCCCCCACTATAATCTATTTGTAATTCAGGTTGGTATATCCTTTATACTTGGGGAGGGGTCACCCACTATAATCTATTTGAAATTCAGGTTGGTATATCCCTTTATACTTGGGGAGGGGTCACCCACTATAATCTATTTGTAATTCAGGTTGGTATATCCTTTATACTTGGGGAGGGGTCACCCACTATAATCTATTTGTAATTCAGCCTGGTATATCCCTTTATACTTGGGATGGGGTCACCCACTATAATCTATTTGTAATTCAGCCTGGTATATCCTTTATACTTGGGGAGGGGTCCCCCACTATAATCTATTTGTAATTCAGGTTGGTATATACCTTTATACTTGGGGAGGGGTCACCCACTATAATCTATTTGTAATTCAGGTTGGTATATACCTTTATACTTGGGATGGGGTCACCCACTATAATCTATTTGTAATTCAGGTTGGTATATCCTTTATACTTGGGAAGGGGTCACCCACTATAATCTATTTGTAATTCAGGTTGGTATATACCTTTATACTTGGGGAGGGGTCACCCACTGTAATCTATTTGTAATTCAGGTTGGTATATCCCTTCATACTTGGGGAGGGGTCACCCACTGTAATCTATTTGTAATTCAGGTTGGTATATCCCTTTGTACTTGGGGAGGGGTCACCCACTATAATCTATTTGTAATTCAGGTTGGTATATCCCTTCAATCAATCAATCAATCATGGCATTTGTAAAGCGCACTACATACCCGCGAGGGTCTCAAGGAGCTGGGGGGAGGGGGGAAGCTGCTACTATTCGAAGAGCCAGGTCTTGAGAAGTCTTCTGAAGGTCAGAAGGTCAGAAGGTCTGCCGCAGGCGGATGGGGAGGGTGTTCCATGTCTTGGCGACGAGGTGGCAAAATGATCTGCCGCCGGCGGTCACTCTTCGGATTCGGGGGACGGCGGCTAGGGTGTGGTCTGCGGAGCGGAGCTGGTGAGTGGGGGTGTAGAGGCTGAGTCGGCTGTTGAGGTACATTGGTCTGGTGTTGTGGAGTGCCTTGTGTGCGTGGGTGAGGAGTTTGAAGGTTATCCTCTTGTTGCCAGGGAGCCAGTACAGATCTCTCAGGTGGGGTGTGATGTGGCTACGGCAAGGATCAGGTGTGCAGAGGCGCTCTGGATGCGTTGAAGCAGTTTCAGGAGTTTGGCCGGGGCTCCTGCGTAGAATGCATTTCCGTAGTCCAGTCTACTGCTGATGAGGGCCTGGGGGACCGTCCTTGTTTCGGTGGGGAGCCACTTGAAGATCCTGCGAAGCATGCATAGGGTGTTGAAGCAGGAGGAGGAGACGGCGTTGACCTGCTTTGTCATGGACTGGGTAGAGTCGAGGATGACCCCTAGGTTGCGTGCGTGGTCGGTGGGTGTTGGGGGTGTTCCTAGTGCAGTCGGCCACCAGGAGTCGTCCCAGGCTGAGGGGGTGGTCCCGAGGATGAGGACCTCCATCTTGTCCGAGTTCAGCTTCAGTCGGCTGTTCGTCATCCAGTCGGCGACGGCCTTCATTCCTTCGTGGAGGTTGGTTTTGGCGGTGTGCGGGTCCTTGGTGAGGGAGAGGATCAGCTGAGTGTTGTCAGCGTAGGAGATGATGTTGAGGTCGTGCCTTGGTGCGATGTGGGCGAGGGGTGCCATGTAGATGTTGAACAACGTTGGGCTGAGGGATGAGCCTTGGGGTAAGCCGCAGATGATCTCGGTGGCTTTGGAGCGGAAGGGGGGGAGGCGGACGCTCTGTGTTCTGCAGGAGAGGAAGGAAGAGGTCCAGTCCAGGGCTTTCTCTTGGATTCCGGCATCGTAGAGGCGTGTTCGTAGTGTACGGTGGCAGACCGTGTCGAAGGCGGCTGACAGGTCCAGGAGGATGAGGGCCGCGGTATCTCCGTTGTCTAGCAGGGACCTGATGTCATCGGTGGCGGCGATGATGGCAGTTTCGGTGTTGTGGGTGCTGCGGAACCCAGACTGGGATGGGTCCAGGATGCTGTTCTCCTCGAGGAAGCTGGCTAGTTGTTAGTTGACGGCCTTTTCGATGATCTTCACCGGGAACGGGAGCAGGGAGATGGGTCGGAAGTTCTTGAGGTCCTTGGGGTCCGCCTTGGGTTTCTTGAGTAAGGCGTTGATCTCTGCGTGCTTCCAGCTCTCCGGGAAGGTCGCTGTCTCGAAGGAGATGTTGATGGTTTTCCAGAGATGGGGTGCGATGGTGCTGCTGGCTTTGTTGAAGATGTGGTGTGGGTAGGGATCTTCCGGGGATCCGGAGTGGACGTTTTCATGATCTTGATGGTGTCGTTGTCATTGATGTTGGTCCAGGAGATCAGGCGGTTGGTGCGGGTGGTGGTCGTGGGAGCGGGGGTCTCAGTGGTTGCCGGGGTGGTGACGGTGTTGAAGCTGTCGTGGATGTCTGTGATCTTGCGATGGAAGAAGGTGGCCAGCGAGTCGCACAGGTCTTGTGAAGGTGTGATGTCGTTGGAGTTGGAGCTGGGGTTGGAGAGTTCCTTCACGATGCTGAAGAGCTCTTTGCTGTTGTGTGCGTTGTTGTCTAGGCGGTCTTTGAAGGAGGTCCTTTTGGAGGATCTGATGAGGTGGTGGTGTCTGCGGGTGGCATTCTTGTGGGCGGTGTAGCTGTGCGGTGTTCGTTCACGGATCCAGGTTTTTTCGAGTTTTCGGTAGGTTCGCTTGGAGGTCTTCGGTGAACCAGCTGGCTTTCTTGCTAGTGTGGGTGTTGGAGGGCTTCTTGAGGGGGGTGAGGGTGTTGGCGCAGTCATTGATCCACTGTTTGAGGTTGCGGTTGGCGGTGTCGGGGTCGGTCGGATTTGTGGGTGGGTTCCGGGCGAGGGAGGAGGAGGTGGAAAGCTGGTCTTCGGTGACTTTGCTCCAGCAGCGGCGCGGCATTTGTTCGGTGCGGTGGTGCGTGGTGGGTTTCCGGAAGGTGAAGTGGATGCAGCAGTGATCGGTCCAGTGGAGCTCGGTGGTGTGGTTGAAGGAGATGTGGGAGCTTGCGGAGAAGATGGGGTCAAGCGTGTGGCCGGCGGAGTGGGTGTGTGTAGTGACGAGTTATCTGAGTCCGAGGTTGGCGAGGTTGTCGATCAGGGTGGAGGAGTTGGTGTTGTTGTTCTAGAGGTGGAAGTTCAGGTCCCCGAGGAGGATGTAGTCCGTGGAGGCGAGGGCGTGTGTGCTGACGAGGTCGGGGATGGAGTCGCTGAACTGTGCTCGTGGTCCGGGGGGTCTGTAGATGAGGGTTCCTTTGAGGGTGGTGTTGGGATCGGTGTGGATCTGGAAGTGCAGGTGTTCGGCGGTGCTAAGGGTGTCATCGGTGTTGGTTGAGACTTTTAGAGTGTTCCTGTGGACGATGGCGATTCCTCCTTCTACTCAATTGGCACGGTCCCTGCGGGTGATCTTATAGCCTTCCGGGATGGCTATGGCGATGTCGGGTGCCGAGGCGGGGTTCAGCCAGGTCTCCGTCAGGAAGGCGCCGTCTTGGGTGTTGGAGTCCAGTAGGTCCCAGAGTTCCACGGCGTGTTTGCGTGCGGAACGGGTGTTGAGAAGGATGCATCTGAGGTGGTTGGGTTCTTTGGTAGGTAGGTGGGTTGGCGGGCCGGATGCTGGTGAAGCTGCAGTTCCGGCAGGAGAAGGGAGCATGGGTGCGCTTTGGGGCAACTGGCCGGCGTTGAGTGCGTGGAGGGTGCTGGAGTCGTAGCTGAGGCGGGCGTAGTGGCGTTCGTGGGGGCCAGGGGTCCTGGCGCTGGGTGCGGTCCTGACGCGGACGGGCTTGCCTTCGCGCCTGGTGCGTGTAGCCGCACAGCGGCTGCCATATATGGGGAGGAGCAGCTGGGAGGCGGGACGTAGGTGCAGCGAAAGGGCAGTTAGGGGTGCGGGGCCGCAAGGGATGCAGCGGCTGGAACGGGAGTGGTGGACAGTGCGGGGGCAAGGGCACAGAATCACAGGGGCCCAGAGGAGAAAACGGGGCACAGAACAAGGGGCACAGAGGAGAAAACGGGGCACCGATCACGGGGCACAGAGGAGAAAACGGGGCACAGAACAAGGGGCACAGATGAGAAAATGGGGCACAGAGAAGAAAATGGGGCACAGATCACGGGGGCACAGAGGAGAAAATGGGGCACAGAACAAGGGGCACAGAGGAGAAAACGGGGCACAGAACAAGGGGCACAGAGGAGAAAACGGGGCACAGAACAAGGGGCACAGAGGAGAAAATGGGGCACAGATCACGGGGGCACAGAGGAGAAAACGGGGCACAGAACAAGGGGCACAGAGGAGAAAACGGGGCACAGAACAAGGGGCACAGAGGAGAAAATGGGGCACAGATCACGGGGCACAGAACAAGGGGAACAGAGGAGAAAAAAAGGCACAGGACAAGGGACACAGAGGAGAACATGGGGCACAGAACAAGGGGCACAGAGAACATGGGGCACAGAACAAGGGGCACAGAGGAGAACACGGGGCACAGAGGAGAAAACGGGGCACAGATCACGGGGCACAGAACAAGGGGCACAGAGGAGAAAACGGGGCACAGAATAAGGAGCACAGAGGAGAACATGGGGCACAGAACAAGGGGCACAGAGGAGAACATGGGGCACAGAACAAGGGGCACAGAGGAGAAAACGGGGCACAGAACAAGGGGCACAGAGGAGAAAAGGGAGCACAGAACACTGGGGCACAGAGGAGAAAACGGGGCACAGATCACGGGGGCACAGAGGAGAAAACGAGGCACAGAACAAGGGGCACAGAGGAGAAAATGGGGCATTGATCACGGGGGCACAGAACTTACCTCAGCAGCAGCAGCTGGGGCAGGGACAGGACGCACAGGCGGTACTGTGCGGAGGGGGAGCAACCTACCTAACAAGGTCAAGGGTCGCTTCATACTTGGGGAGGGGTCACCCACTATAATCTATTTGTAATTCAGCCTGGTATATCCCTTCATTCTTGGGGAGGGGTCACCCACTATAATCTAATTGTAATTCAGGTTGGTATAACCCTTCATACTTGTAGAAGTGACAGTACACAGCACTTGTCACCAGCATTAATAATCTCAGTTAATAAGTGACAGCTTTTCCCTTCAATATGAGGCTCTTACTGTCAGCCTCCCACGGCTACTCTCCCTCCCTCTCCCATGTAGTTCTTTCTGAGCCATTTGAAAATCAGTCTGCCTTGCTGTGTAAAACCGGCCGCCATCTTTGACTAGTGCAGTCACTAAAGTCCTGTGATCTGCGTTTTCTGCCTTTCCACAGACTCGAGACTGGTTATTGGAGGCCTGCCTGTCCCGACTGGGTTCACCTTTCATGGCTGTCATTGTACACTTGTGCTTGTATTCATCTATTGAAGACGGAGGTTGTAAATGGTATTTTCTCCATTGCCCTTATAGCTGCCATGTTTGTACAGGTAGGGGAGCTGTTCTCTGTCTAGCCTTACACTCCATCATGGTGCAGATAAGCCGGTGTTTTGCTGCCCCATATGCATTGCCCAGGCTGAGACATCTGATATGTTTTCAGATGGCGATAAAAATTACTGTATATCTTTGGAGAGGGCGTTGCTATAGACGACCCCTGGTGCTACTAATCAGTGTATCTCTGCTTCTCACACTTAAAGAGTGAACTGGATGTTGGATAAGCCCAGAAGGATGTCTCAATGCACTCATTGCCTTTGCTAAACCTGCTTGTTCATCTCCCACAGACTGAGAGGCCTTTGTGCTACTCACGTTTGAAGAACATGGCGTTGACGAGCACCGCTCCTTCCCCGTTGGAGAAGTCCGTGGCCACATCGGACACCCTGCCTCCCATAGCCTGTGAGGCCCACTCGTTGACGTCGTCAACAGCCTGGCGGCGGTCGCGGAAGTTGATCTTGGAATGGTCGTGGTGGTAGTGGGTCCGGCTCTTCTCCAGGAAGTTGTCATGGAAATCGATGGAGTCTGGGCCATACAGGCGGCTGCTCACCTTCCAGGTGACGTTCCTGGCCTCCTGGTCAGCGAGGTCCTTGAGGAACTCGGAGAAGGCCGCCTGCATCTGGTCCTCTGGGATGGGCAGGTTCAGGAGGGCCTGGACCTGTGCTGCCGTCTCATCCTTGGCGCCCATGGACATGACGCCCAGGGAGGAGGCCACGACCACCGGGGAGAAGAGGATGTTCATGGAGCTGAGCTGGGGGTCCTTCACCATGGTGTGGTACAGACTGAGGGCCAGGTTCACGGTGCTCTCTGCCAGGGCTGGGCCGTGCTCCCTCAGTCCGCCAGGATCTCCAGACACGAGGGTGACCACCAGAGCAAGGGCAGCCAGCTGCAGAGCCATGGTGTGGGCGGTCAGCGTCCACCTGTGGAGATAGATCAGACATGGCCGTCAGTCGGTGGCCACCTATGGCCAGAGGTCAGCGTTCCTGGACCACTAACAGAATGCAGTGGCATCAGTGGCACCCAGAGACCTGATGGCATCTTTAACACAGGGTGAGCGGGATCTGGAAAGACAAGGGAACCTCCCTCCTGGACCCAGACTCAAGAAATACAGGTGGTCACTGCACTCTCCCCAGTATAAGACAGACTCCTCCTCCCCAAACCCCCGACAGACACCCCTGTACGGACAGAGACCAGCTGGACCCTCACTCCTGGTGTAGGGAGGAGAAAGCACCCCACAACCCCTGCGTCCCAACCCTCATGTTCGGACGCAGACCCCCTTTCTTGGGCCCTACTCAGCAGAGCTACCCCTTGCAGTAGACAGCAGAGCTACCCACAGGTTACAAGCATCCCTGTCCAATAGCAGAGGGTTTTCTTTCAGGTTTCACTGGCCTTGCAGGCTCAGGCATCACAGCAGAACACGAGCTGCCTGCATACAGCAGAACTATCCCTCAGGAGGCAAGTAACTTTGCAGTTGAGCTATGCCTTAGAAGTCAAATAACTTTACAGCAGAGCTATGCCGCAGGGAACAAATAACCTTAGAGCAGAGCTAAAGCTCAGGGAACAAATAACCTTACAGCAGAGCTAAAGCTCAGGGAACAAATTACCTTACAGCAGAGCTATGTCTCAGGGATCACATAACCTTACAGCAGAGCTATGTCTCAGGCATCAAATAACCTTACAGCAGAGCTAAAGCTCAAGGAACAAATAACCTTACAGCAGAGCTATGTCTCAGGGATAAAATAACCTTACAGCAGAGCTAAAGCTCAGGGACTAAAAATAATATTACAACAGAGCTATGCCTCAGGGAACAAATAACCTTACAGCAGAGCTGTGCCTCGGGGAACAAATAACCTTACAGCAGAGCTATGCCTCAGGAAACAAATAACCTTACAGCAGGGCTATGCATCAGGGAACAAATAATATTACAGCAGAGCTATGCCTCAGTGAACAAACAACCTTACAGCAGAGCTAAAGCTCAGGTAACAAATAACCATACAGCAGAGCTAAAGCTCAGGGAACAAATAACCTTAGGGCAGAGCTATATCTCAGGGAATAAATAACCTTACAGTAGAGCTAAAGGTCAGGGAACAAATAACCTTGCAGCAGAGCTAAAGCTCAGGGAACAAATAACCGTACAGCAGAGTTAATACTCATTGAACAAATAACCGTACAGCAGAGCTATGTCTCAGGGATCAAATGACCTTACAGCAGAGCTGTGTCTCAGGAATCAAATAACCGTACAGCAGAGCTAAAGCTCAGGGGAAAAATAACCTTACAGCAGAGCTATACCTCAGGGATCAAATAACCTTACAGCAAAGCTAAAGCTCAGGGAACAAATAATATTACAGGAGAGCTATGCCTCAGGGAACAAATAACCTTACAGCAGAGCTATGCCTCAGGGAACAAATAACCTTACAGCAGAGCTATGCCTCAGGGAACAAATAACCTTACAGCAGAGCTATGCATCAGGGAACAAATAATATTACAGCAGAGCTATGCCTCTGGGAACAAATAACCTAACAGCAGAGCTAAAGCTCCGGGAACAAATAACCTTACAGCAAAGCTGAAGCTCAGGGAACAAATAACCTTACAGCAGAGCTGAAGCTCAGGGAACAAATAACGTTACAGCAGAGCTATGCCTCAGGAACAAATAATATTACAGCAGAGCTATGGCTCAGGGAACAAATAACCTTACAGCAGAGCTATGCATCAGGGAACAAATAATATTACAGCAGAGCTATGCCTCAGGGAACAAATAACCTAACAGCAGAGCTAAAGCTCCGGGAACAAATAACCTTACAGCAAAGCTGAAGCTCAGGGAACAAATAACCTTACAGCAGAGCTGAAGCTCAGGGAACAAATAACGTTACAGCAGAGCTATGCCTCAGGAACAAATAATATTACAGCAGAGCTATGCCTCAGGGAACAAATAACCTTATAGCAGAGCTATGCATCAGGGAACAAATAACCTTACAGCAGAGCTATGCATCAGGGAACAAATAATATTACAGCAGAGCTAAAGCTCAGGTAACAAATAACCCTACAGCAGAGCTAAAGCTCAGGGAACAAATAACCTTACAGCAGAGCTGAAGCTCAGGGAACAAATAACCTTACAGCAGAGCTATGCCTCAGGAACAAATAATATTACAGCAGACCTATGCTTCAGGGAACAAATGATCTTACAGCAGAGCTATGCCTCAGGGAACAAAAAACCCTACAGCAGAGCTATGTCTCAGGGACCAAATAACCTTACAGCAGAGCTATGTCTCAGGGACCAAAACACCTTACAGCAGAGCTATGCCCCGGGGAACAAATGACCTTACAGCAGAGCTAGTTCCCATGGATAAAATAACCTGAGAGCAGAGCTATGTCTCAGGGAACAAATAACCTTACAGCAGAGCTATGTCTCAGGGAACAAATAATATTACAGCAGAGCTATGTCTCAGAGATCAAAATAACCTCACAGCAGAGCTAAAGCTCAGGGAACAAATAACCTGGCAGCAGAGCTATGACTCAGGGAACAAATAACCCTACAGCAGAGCTATGTCTCAGGGATCAAATAACCTTGCAGCAGAGCTATGCCTCATGGAACAAATAACCGTACAGCGGAGCTATGCCACAGAGAACAAATAACCTTACAGCAGAGCTATGCCTCAGGGAACAAATAACCTTACAGCAAAGCAATGCCTCAGGAAACAAATAACCTTAGAGCAGAGCTATGCCTCAGGGAACAAATAACCTCACAGCAGTGCTAAAGCTCAGGGAACAAATAACCTTACAGCAGAGCTATGCCTCAGGGAACAAATAACCTTACAGCACAGCTATGCCTCAGGGAACAAATAACCTTACAGGAGAGCTATGCCTCAGGGAACAAATAACCTTACAGCAGAGCTAAAGCTCAGGGAACAAATAGCCTTACAGCAGAGCTTAAGCTCAGGTAACAAATAACCCTTCAGCATAGCTAAAGCTCAGGGAACAAATAACCCTACAGCATAGCTAAAGCTCAGGGAACAAACAACCTTACAGCAGAGCTATGCCTCAGGGAACAAATAACCTTACAGCAGAGCTATGCCTCAGGGAACAAATAACCCTACAGCATAGCTAAAGCTCAGGGATCAAATAACCTTACAGCAGAGCTATGGCTCAGGGATCAAATAACCTTACAGCGGAGCTATGCCTCAGGGAACAAATTACCTTAGAGCAGAGCTAGTTCTCAGGGAACAAATAACCCTGCAGCAGAGCTATGTCTCAGGCAACAACTAACCTAAAATCTTTGGGCGGGAAGCTGTTCCACAAAATGTACACATTCAGACCTCAGTGTGCAGAGCTATCACTCGGATTAAGTTTAGGCCAGGCGCTCAACGCCCATTGGGCTGAAAGGGCTTTTTATTGCGTAGAAGTACAAGCTCGGCCCTCTAACAGCAGAGTTACCCGTCAGCTGACGCAGAACGTACAATCTCAGGCCACAAACGGCGAGCAGTCTCACATGAGGAGGCAGAAAAGGCAACTCTAGTGCTACAAAGGAGAGTCCGAGTCCTTGGACATCAGAGCTATAGGCAGGCTGCACAGGTCAAAGAGCTCCTGCTAGACAGCAGGGCTATCCCTCCGGATACGCAGCTCACGGGCTCAGGTCACAATACACAAGGCAGCTCTGGGCAGCAGAGCTATAGGCAGGCTGCACAGATCTTACAGGCAGTGGCTTTTAGACAGCACAGCTATATCTCAGTTTGCACTAGCCTTAACTAGTTCAGAGCTCACAGAATTATCTCCCAGCTAACGAAGTATGCATTAGACAGCAGAACTAGGCGGGGGCATGGGACGTATACCTTTAGGCCTCAGACAGCAGGGCTGTCTCTCAGTGTGCAGTTTACTGGCTTAATTTAGAGACAGCAAGCCGATACATAACTCGTGACACCGAAGTTACACGCCCAGTCGTCAGACAGCAGAGCTATCGCGCAGGCTGTGGCCTCAGACGTCACTATATACGATTCACCCATCTGATAACCTGAGTCCTTAGGTGGGACTATGCCACGCCCTAGCCAAGGAAAGATTAAACACGCTTTAGATTAGACGAGCGGGCTGCAGGAGCACACGGATTGTCAGCTGTGATGACTGCGCCTCTGGAAGACCCCTGTGGCCCCTGTTTCCTGTATTTAGTCTTCACTTATGTTACTTTCTGCTAGGGAGGTCGGGCCCTTGGCCCGTGCTAATGCCAAGCGTTGCTGTCAGACCCGCCATGGCGTCTCTTCCACCTTCTCTGCTCGTTCCCTCTCACCCCGCACCCCCTCTGCCTCACCACACACTGAGCTGGGAAAGGGGTGTGTGTCTGTGCGCTGCCCTCTCAGCCCAACCCAGGAGGAGGACCCCCCAACAACCCAGCTCATGACAGACTCCCCCTCCCCGGGTCAGGTCAGAGGTCAACGCCGGCCCGGCAGGTGACCCCAGTCTGCCAGAAATCAGACGTGTCATCAGATGACACACTGGCGGCGAGTCACTGCCACCTGGTGGGCCCCGCTGCAAGCACACCTTTAAGTGACGTTCAATGTGTTGACAGTGTACTTGGACCAGTGGACTGGGAGACACTGTAACTTTATAGAGAGGGTTTGAATGGCTGCCTCTCGCCCCCTCCCCCCACACACCCCTCCCTCGCCCCTGCACCTCCCCCTTTCTACTAAGGCAGGAGTGTAGACGAGCAACAGGGGTGTCAGTGCCATGGGCCCTAATATAAATAACGAGCAGAGCCCCCACTCCCGTGTGGGTAGGAGAGGCCTGCCATAACTGGGGTGCAGAGGACCCCTCGCACCCCTACAGCCCGGTGCCACTGCAGCTGCTGCACTATCGAGAGCCCAGGCATTGCGCCCGCCCCGCTCTGCTGTTGGTACAGTGCTAGAACTTCTATTCAGGCTGCCAGACTCTGTCGCGACAGTGCTGGCACTCCTCTGCGTGACTGATATTTTTTTAAGGCTGCCAGGCTCTGTCGCGACAGGGCTGGCGCTCCCCAGTGTGCTGATGTTTTTTCAAGGCTGCCAGACTGTGTCGCGACAGTGCTGGCACTCCTCAGCGTGACTGATATTCTTTTAAGGCTGTCTGTCTCTGTCGCGACAGTGCTGGGACTCCTCAGCCTGACATGTTCTTTTAAGTCTGTCCGGCTCTGTCGCGACAGCACTGGCACTGCTCAGCGTGACTGCTGTCATTTATCGGGACAGTACGCGTGCCTGCCCTGCCTCTTCTCACCCACCTGCCGGGAGTGCGGGCGCTCTCCGCTCCTGTGTTCCTTTTCTTTTCCTTTGTTCTTTCAGTCCCTCGCGTCTCCTTCGTCTTCCGTCTCTTGTTTTCTCTTATCTCGTCTCGCTTGTGCCCCTCTCTCTGTTCTGCTTCTGTGGTCGCCTGTCCTCTTCTTCTCTTTGTGCTCCTGTGGCTTCCCGCGGTCCTCTTTTTCTCTTTCTGTTCTCCTTTTTAGTTGCTCGGTGTCCTCCTTTTCTCTTCTCTCTTTTCTGGGTTTCTCTTCTCTCTGCCTTCACCTTCAATTTATAGCTGTCCTGGGAGAAGTTTCTCGAAACCCACAAAACTAGGAAAACCTTCCAAGAGAGTGTTTGAAACCAGATCCGCCAGGCCCAGCCCCTCCGGCTGGTACCCCACCCCCAGATGGAGGGGCGTGGTGGGGGGGGGGGGGTGGCTGGAGGAGCGTTGCATCAGCTGCTGCCACAGGGGCAGTTTCTCCAGTTCTCGGCATCCTCGGAGCACGCTTACGTGTCAGAGCAATGCTCTCCGTCAGCACAAGTTCACCAGGGTTGTGACTACACACACATCTGTGCAGCAAGGCCCGGGCCACCGCCCTACTTTTACCGCTGTTGGAATACGAATCTTCACAGCTGGGACATTCACCCCCTGCGCTACCTTCCCGGACTTGGAGCTTGCGTTCGCAGGCGTTCTTTTGATCGAGGCAAAGTATGAACCCACTGGCGTGTTTTAATCTGCATTCAGCATTTGTGTGAAGGCTCATGTTTAGAACCCCTCTGCTGCAAGCACATCGACCCGCTAAGCTGCCACGCTCTGTTCTGATCTTCGCACCTGCGTCGGGTCTGCTCTACGTCATAGCTGTAGGGACACAGTTATCAGCAGTGCTTTAAAGGGAAAAAATAAGTGCAGGTACTCTTAAAATTAACTATGAGTGTAGCAAGTGGGTGGGGCTAGGGGCGGGGCTAAGGACAAGACATATAAGACACTTCTACTATGTGGCCGAATACTTAGATATTCTTGAGTGACACTCACAGAAACAAGCAGCAATGCTCACACAAAGCATTCCAAGAATGCCCTTTAAAATACCTCCCTAGTGTCTGGATACATATATATATATATATATATATATATTTTTACACGCACACACGCGCACACCAGCAGGCAAACACCCAGACACAAGCAGACAGACACTCACACAAAAGACTCAGGTGGGATAAAGGCCATTTTACACCCCTCATCTCCCATGCCTTTCTTAATTGAACACTGAGCAATAATCAATGAGGTCTGCAACCTCGAGGTGCGTTTCTCTGCAGCAGGTACACTTACTGACTGAGCTGTCTCCCCACTGTAGCGCGGCGGGGCTCAGGGTGTCTAGGCCTGCACAGCGCTTAAGTAAATACACAACCACACAACAAGTTCTGTGCTGGCGGGAAGACCCCGAGCGGACTCGCCGTTTATTTATCTCCTCTGGTCGAGGAGTGCATGAATCGATTCATTGTGGTGGAGAGCCCGGATGGCTCTCTACACCCATCAGCATCCTTTGTCCACCGATTACCGAGGGAGG
Organism: Triturus cristatus; assembly: GCF_964204655.1. Taxonomy (NCBI): domain Eukaryota; kingdom Metazoa; phylum Chordata; class Amphibia; order Caudata; family Salamandridae; genus Triturus; species Triturus cristatus. Next base: position 1,085,248,770 of record NC_140588.1, on the reverse strand, counting down.
TGGGAGAGCTTAGACCCCCGGTTATGAATGCACCTGCTGCGCAGAGTCCATGAACAGATCAGTTTTATCTGCAATGAGGCCATGAACCCGTGGCTCTGGCATAGGCCCTGGAAGTGGGGGTGCGGAGAAGGGGGGAAGGGGAGGGGGCTTCAGCACCCCCACAATAACCATGCAGCTGTTCGGAAGGTGAATGAGCAATAAAGAGGCCTTTAAATGTTATTTTTTATCTTGTCACATTTGCTGTTCTTCAAAACCAGAGGTCAAAGGTCAGGCTGTGTCTTCTGACAAATCGCTGCTTATTCTTTTCCCGTGTAGACCGTGTTTACTTTTCTCTCTTCGACTGTGAAGTTGGAGAATTTTTAAAAGTGAACTATGTGACAGTCTTGCAGGGGTGCAGAGAGTGTGAAAAGAGTATTCGGCCATTCTGGAGCAGAGACCAAGTACATAGTCCATCACATCCTGTTTGGGAGGTTTGAGAGGTAACTCCCAGCCTTCACCAAACATAATGGACCTCTTACAGGATGCCCAAACAGAAGATCAAATGGGCTGTAGCCAACCCCCTTCTGTAGAACCTCTGTGTATGCAAACAGAAGGCAGGGAAGTAAAAGGTCCCATTTTCGCCTAAGATTTTCTGGGAGGCCTTTAATCATTCCCTTTAGGGTTTTGTTGAAACGTTCAACCAACCCATTGCATTGTGGGTGATAGGGAGTAGTGAATTTATAAGTTACACCACACTCCTTCCACATTGCTTTTAGATATCCTGACATGAAGTTGGTTACTCTGTCAGATATGACCTCCTTTGGGATCCCACTCTGGAGAAAACTCCAATGAGGGCTCTTGCCACCACAGGGTCCTCAGGGGAATTGCCTCTGGGTACCTGGTGGCATGATCCACTACCACCAGGATAAATCTGTGCCCAGATGCTGTTGGAGGGTCAAGGGGACCAACAATGTCAATCCCCACCCTTTCAAAGGGTACCCCCACCACAGGTAGTGGTATCAGGGGGGCCTTTGTTGTGCCACCTGACATGCCACTGGCTTGGCAAGTTACACAGGAGCGACACAACTCCTTGGTGTCCTCTGACATATGTGGCCAATGAAAATGTGGAACAAGCCTATCCCAGGTCTTGTTTTGGCCCAAGTGACCTGCCAAAGGGATGTCATGTGCTAGGGTCAAGAGGAACCCCCTAAACTTCTGAGGTATTACCAACCTCCTGGTGGCTCCAGGGGTTGGATCTATACCCTCAGAATACAGGAGTCCCTCATCCCAATAAACGTTATGGGACCCGCTAGCACTCCCAGCAGCCTGCTGTCTGAGGGGTTCAAGAGAGGGGCAGCACTGTTGCTCCTTACTCAGATCTTCCCTAGAAGGACCCCCTGCCCCCTGCCCCCAAGAACTCAACCTGATCAGGCTCAAGTCCCTCTGGGGCAGTTCCTTCTTCAGGATCTGCTTCTCCTCCCTCAAGAGGTGAATCTGTGATCTGAGACAGAGGGGAAGGCACTGCCTTAACCCTACTGCTCCTCTTCTTTTCGGGAAGCACCTGGTCCATAGTTTCAGGATCCAGAGCTGGTTCAGTGTTATGCCAGTCAGTCAGTCAGTCAAAGAACTTTATTCGGTTACTAAAAACCATAAAAGCAGTACAAAATACATAAAACAAGGTTAAAAATTCAATAAAACAGATTAAAAAGTGATTGCAAATCCTAAATAAAAGAAACGTATCAGAGATATAAGGAGTACCATATTTGCAAGTGTCAGGTTTGGTGATTGATCTTTGTGGCCAGACTGATTTTCTTTTGTCTAGCGGCTGCTACCAAAAAACACGCTACACCATATGTGACCTGTACCGAGTTCAACATCTGTAAATATAATAGAGCCGGCCGTACCTGAGCAAAATTTAAGTCTTTCAGGATAGGGAAAAGAAATTTTTTACGGGCCACCAAATAATGTTCACAAAGCATCACTAGGTGCAGAGTATCCTGTGTAGAGAAAAAATCGCAAGTGCAGGGTGGGGAATCTTCTGGGATGCCCCACTTTGTATACGAGCCAAGCACAAGGTGTATCAGGTTGAACCTGAACCTTATGAGTAGAAAACGATGATATGGTTTAGTAACATATTTTAAATAAGGTTCCATGGCCAAAGACGACGAAAGTTGGTAAAGTGATCTTACCATTGGTTTACAGAGCTCAACCGTTTCCCTCTCAGCTTCCAACATATTTTGAAAGTGCTGCTTGACCCACCTTACATCTTCTTTTTTAAGGTTCTGTGGAAAAGAGTACATATCCGGGCGTCCTAACCTAGCGCATGCCGCTCTAACATACGCTAGCCACGGTATGCTATCTGCTTTGTCCAAAGTCATGCAATCTTTGAGAATGCAGTGGTTCAATGTAATCTCCTTGTTTGTCCAAGTTTTAATCCAACATAACAGTGGGGACATTTTTAAGAGATCAGTGACATAACCCAAGCCTGTTTCGTTATGTATTGAATATGTGGGGGATGATTTCGGGAGTGATAACAAGGCTCGTATAAAGTTGTTTTCTATGATTTGAATACCTGGGGCTGAAACGTAGCCCCATATATCTGCCCCATATGATGCAATTGCCACACATTTGGCTCTATAAATACGAGTCATGGCTTCCATGGGTCTCGAACCCAATCTTTTAGCAAAATGCATAAGAGCTGTGGTAGATCTGCTTACACCATTCTCCTTTAACTTTAGTTGGGCACCCCAAGTTCCTTTCTCATCAAAAGTGACTCCTAAATAACAAAAAAAGGGTACCCTCGAGATTGGAGAGTTGTTACAACTAAAGGCCCTAATCTTCATGTTTTTCCTCCGTGAGCCTGTAACCATAACATGGGATTTAGTAGTGTTGATCTTTAGGTCCAAGGCTTCCATGAAACCACCAAAATGATCTAATAATCTTTGCAGGCCCGTACCAGTCCGAGCTACAAGAACGGCATCGTCCGCGTATAGCAGTACCGGAATAGGTAACCCCCCCATATGCGGTATGTCCAAGGTAGCTGAATTCAGGGATTTCCCCAAGGAATTAATATATAGTGTAAAGAGGAGAGGGGCCAGAATGCAGCCTTGTCTGACCCCTCTTCCTGACCTAAACTTCGCCGTACATCTTCCTTCCCTTGTAACCCTGACCGAGGCGGACAGATTTTGGTGGAGGTCGTGCAAAAAGTTAACCAAGGTGCTGTCCAAACCCAAGTCTCGCAAAATAATCCAAAGTTTTGAGCGATTTACCAAATCGAAAGCAGAAGATAAGTCCATAAATCCCAAATAAAGAAGCCCACCCTTCGCCACAGTATATTTACTAATAATAAGGTGAAGGTTTAAACATTGGTCCATGGTCCCTCTATGTGCTCTGAAACCGTACTGTAGATCCGATAGGGTCCCACTCTCCACTAGCCAATCCCCCATTCTTTGCAGAATAACTCTGCCCAGAATCTTAACGGCAGAGTCCAACAGGGAGATTGGTCTATAGCAGGCAGAGTCCCCCCTATTCCCTTTCTTGAAAATAGGCACGATAATAGAGGTAGACCAGGAGGAAGGAAAACCAGCTGCAGGTATCGCATTAAACACATTGGTTAGTATTTTTGACCAAAATTGCGGATACTGGATGTAGAGATCTGCGGGGACCCCATCCGGACCCGGGGCCTTGTGTTTACTTGTATCTTTAATCGCCCTCTCAACCTCAGTGATGTTAAACTTCAGGTGAGGTGTAGCATGGGTACTGACTGGTGGCGTTAATGCTGTGGATTCATAAATCTGTTTAAAGTGGCCTAGCCATCTTCCATCTTCGATCACACAGTCCATATCAGTTTTCCCATCCTCGGAAAAAAAAGGCTGGTTCACCAAGGCCCAAAACTTTTTGCCATCTCTCAGTACATCAATCGATAGTAAACTATCCCAAGCTTCCTCCTTAATTTGGTTTTTGCGATTAGTGACTGCAATTTTGTATTCCTTCCTTAGATTAGTCACTAAGGGCCTATCTCTGGGTTTATGTTTTAATGCTTTCAACAGGGCACTGTGTTTTAGCGAACAATCCTTGTTAAACCATTTAAAAATCTTCTTGTTCCTTAGTGCGCCTGGCCTTGGCTCCAAGTTCTTAGAGATCCTTGTACATATTTCCTCATACGCTGCCATAACATCAGAGCCAAGGGCAGTTGGATCTAGGCACACTGCCAAATTAGCCTCCGCCTCTTGGGCTAGTGTTTGGAAGAATTGCTCAGGGACAATCATCCCCCACTTAAGACGCCTTCCCTGGTCCTTAGTTGTCAAAACATTTGGAGCTGCCACACTTGTCAATCTACTAATCCGGAAACAGTCTAGGTCCAGCACTAGGAGGACAGGGTGATGATCACTGAAACTAGCAGTAACAACCCTATACTCACGTGCCTTTGACAGGACCCCGGATGATACAAAAATATAGTCTATGACAGTGTTGGCGTCTCTCCCTATAAATGTTGGGGGTCTGGGTTCATTTTTGCCCTGCTCAATTTCAAATAGATTTAAGTTCGCAAGAAAAGTCTCGAGGCACTCACCCTCGTTTGTGTGTTCAAAATGGGGAATGCCCTCGGTCGGTAAGCCCCCATATCTATCATTAAAACAGTCTCCCTCGCAGGGATGAATGTTAAAATCACCCAGGATTACCATCTCTGGGACGGAATTGCAATCTTGTCTATAGACTGACAGGAAATCTAACAAGGACGTCAAATGCTCATTCGCATAAGAAACCTCCTTGGAATTATAAAAATGAATGAGCAAGAAAACTTTAGTGTCAGATAAAATCCACTCCACAACTAACGTGTTCATGGGTGCGGAATCTAATTTTTTAAAAACCCCCGCTAAGTTCAGAGAACATAGTGTGAGTAAGCCACCCTTTGCTCTCCCTCTCGCTCCTGGGACTGCTGGGGTTGAAAAACGACAGAAACCATCCAATGAGAAACTTCTAGTGGTATCCCATGTTTCTTGGATTGCCAAGACGTCATATTGTTTTACAAACCCTTGCCATATGGGGTCTAGAGCCTTTACATTTAAACCTGCCACGTTCCAGGTGAGAAATTTGCAATATGATGAATCTGCATTAGAAGGGGTAAGCGCACCCCGGTGATCACCCTCCACTGGGTCTTTATCAGGGGCATAAGAAAGGTTTAGTTTAACCCCTTCGCTGCCAGGCCTTTTCCCCCTCCTGTGCCAGGCCTTTTTTTGGCTATTTGGGGTAGTGCGCGCTTAGGCCCCTGTAACTTTTTGACCGCATTAGGTAGCCACGCCAAATTTGCGTCCTTTTCTTCCAACATCATGGGGATTCTAAAGGTACCCAGGGTTTGTGGATTCCCCTGGAGGGGTCTCAGAAAAGAGCCAAAATACAGCAAAATTTTGGGTTTTTTTGGAAAAATTGGAAAAACGGGCTGCAAATGAAAGCATCTGGGTTTTTCCCTGCAAATGTTATCAAAAAAAGGTTTGTGGGGTTGAAATCACCATTTTCCCAGCTTTTCGGGGATACTTGACTTTTGATAGAAATTCAACATTTTTTACACAGTTTTGGCATTTTTCTGGGACATAGCCTATTTTTGCAATTTTTTGTGCTTTTGACCTCCTTCCAGTTAGTGGCTGAAATGGGTACAAAAGCAATAGTGGATCCTGGAAAGCTATACATTTTTGAAAAGAAGACAACATTCTGAATTCAGCAAGGGGTCATTTGTGTAGATCCATCAAGGTTTTGTTATAGAAACAAACAGTTAAATGTAGTATAAATTGAAATTCAGTTGAAAAAAACAGCCTTTTGTGTCAACGTTTTCACCTGTAACTTCTTCTAATTATGACAGCTCTTTGAAAGCAATTTACCGTTGCATCCGCTGGACATTACTGGTTGTGGGGATATATAGGACTTGTAGGTTCACCAAGAACCCGACGAACCCAGAGCCAAAAACTGAGTAGTAACTTGCAATGGTTTTTTATTATGTATCGGGTATATAGTAATTATTCTGTAAAAAAGTGTACATGGTAAAAACGGTATGAAAGACACCTATGTATTTCTGATTTGGGAACAAAATATAGAGTTTAGAAACAGTAGATATTTGCACATTTCTGAAATTGGGAATACTCATACTAGCATGAGAATTATCAGTCATTTTTTAGAATGACTTCTTTTTTACACAATATCTTTCATTTGGAAAGCAGAAATGCATGTAAAGTCAATATATAATAGCAGTTCCTTTACAAATCTGAATTACCCTAAGTCTCCCGATAAAAATGGTACCTCACTTGTGTGGGTAGGCATAGTGCCCACGACAGGAAACGGCGCAAAACGCAACGTGGTCACACCACATTTTCACAATGCAAAATTACCCTTTTTTTGCAAAGTGCCTAGCTCTAGTTTTTGAACCCTAGCTCTGCGGGCACCTGGGGAAACCTAGCAAACCTATACATTTTTGAAAACTAGACAACCAGGGGAATCCAGGATGGGGTGACTTGACTGCCTCCCACCAGGGTCTGTTACCCAGAATCCCTTGCAAACCTAAAAAATTGGCAAAAAAAACACATTTTCCACACATTTCGGTCGTGGAAAGTTCCGGAATCTGCGTGGATCCACAAATTTCCACCCACCCCGCGTTCCCCAAAGTCTTACGAGAAAAACGGTACCTCACTTGTGTGGATCGGCCTAGTGCCCGCGACAGGAAACGGCGCAAAACGCAACCTGGTCACACCTCAATTTCGCAGTGAAAAATGACCCTTTTTTTGAAAAATGACTAGCTGTAGTTTTTGAACCCTAGCTCTGCGGGCACCTGGGGAAACCTAGCAAACCTATACATTTTTGAAAACTAGACACCCAGGGGAATCCAGGATGGGGTGACTTGACTGCCTCCCACCAGGGTCTGTTACCCAGAATCCCTTGCAAACCTAAAAAATTGGCAAAAAAAACACATTTTCCCCACAATTCTGTCGTGGAAAGTTCCGGAATCTGCGTGGATCCACAAATTTCCACCCACCCCGCGTTCCCCAAAGTCTTACGAGAAAAACGGTACCTCACTTGTGTGGCTCGGCCTAGTGCCCGCGACAGGAAACGGCGCAAAACGCAACCTGGTCACACCTCAATTTCGCAGTGAAAAATGACCCTTTTTTGGAAAAATGACTAGCTGTAGTTTTTGAACCCTAGCTCTGCGGGCACCTGGGGAAACCTAGCAAACCTATACATTTTTGAAAACTAGACACCCAGGGGAATCCAGGATGGGGTGACTTGACTGCCTCCCACCAGGGTCTGTTACCCAGAATCCCTTGCAAACCTAAAAAATTGGCAAAAAAAACACATTTTCCACACATTTCGGTCGTGGAAAGTTCCGGAATCTGCGTGGATCCACAAATTTCCACCCACCCCGCGTTCCCCAAAGTCTTACGAGAAAAACGGTACCTCACTTGTGTGGATCGGCCTAGTGCCCGCGACAGGAAACGGCGCAAAACGCAACCTGGTCACACCTCAATTTCGCAGTGAAAAATGACCCTTTTTTGGAAAAATGACTAGCTGTAGTTTTTGAACCCTAGCTCTGCGGGCACCTGGGGAAACCTAGCAAACCTATACATTTTTGAAAACTAGACACCCAGGGGAATCCAGGATGGGGTGACTTGACTGCCTCCCACCAGGGTCTGTTACCCAGAATCCCTTGCAAACCTAAAAAATTGGCAAAAAAAACACATTTTCCCCACATTTCGGTCGTGGAAAGTTCCGGAATCTGCGTGGATCCACAAATTTCCACCCACCCCGCGTTCCCCAAAGTCTTACGAGAAAAACGGTACCTCACTTGTGTGGCTCGGCCTAGTGCCCGCGACAGGAAACGGCGCAAAACGCAACCTGGTCACACCTCAATTTCGCAGTGAAAAATGACCCTTTTTTGGAAAAATGACTAGCTGTAGTTTCTGAACCCTAGCTCTGCGGGCACCTGGGGAAACCTAGCAAACCTATACATTTTTGAAAACTAGACACCCAGGGGAATCCAGGATGGGGTGACTTGACTGCCTCCCACCAGGGTCTGTTACCCAGAATCCCTTGCAAACCTAAAAAATTGGCAAAAAAAACACATTTTCCCCACATTTCGGTCGTGGAAAGTTCCGGAATCTGCGTGGATCCACAAATTTCCACCCACCCCGCGTTCCCCAAAGTCTTACGAGAAAAACGGTACCTCACTTGTGTGGCTCGGCCTAGTGCCCGCGACAGGAAACGGCGCAAAACGCAACCTGGTCACACCTCAATTTCGCAGTGAAAAATGACCCTTTTTTGGAAAAATGACTAGCTGTAGTTTTTGAACCCTAGCTCTGCGGGCACCTGGGGAAACCTAGCAAACCTATACATTTTTGAAAACTAGACACCCAGGGGAATCCAGGATGGGGTGACTTGACTGCCTCCCACCAGGGTCTGTTACCCAGAATCCCTTGCAAACCTAAAAAATTTGCAAAAAAAACACATTTTCCACACATTTCGGTCGTGGAAAGTTCCGGAATCTGCGTGGATCCACAAATTTCCACCCACCCCGCGTTCCCCAAAGTCTTACGAGAAAAACGGTACCTCACTTGTGTGGATCGGCCTAGTGCCCGCGACAGGAAACGGCGCAAAACGCAACCTGGTCACACCTCAATTTCGCAGTGAAAAATGACCCTTTTTTGGAAAAATGACTAGCTGTAGTTTTTGAACCCTAGCTCTGCGGGCACCTGGGGAAACCTAGCAAACCTATACATTTTTGATAACTAGACACCCAGGGGAATCCAGGATGGGGTGACTTGACTGCCTCCCACCAGGGTCTGTTACCCAGAATCCCTTGCAAACCTAAAAAATTGGCAAAAAAAACACATTTTCCCCACATTTCGGTCGTGGAAAGTTCCGGAATCTGCGTGGATCCACAAATTTCCACCCACCCCGCGTTCCCCAAAGTCTTACGAGAAAAACGGTACCTCACTTGTGTGGCTCGGCCTAGTGCCCGCGACAGGAAACGGCGCAAAACGCAACCTGGTCACACCTCAATTTCGCAGTGAAAAATGACCCTTTTTTGGACAAATGACTAGCTGTAGTTTTTGAACCCTAGCTCTGCGGGCACCTGGGGAAACCTAGCAAACCTATACATTTTTGAAAACTAGACACCCAGGGGAATCCAGGATGGGGTGACTTGACTGCCTCCCACCAGGGTCTGTTACCCAGAATCCCTTGCAAACCTAAAAAATTGGCAAAAAAAACACATTTTCCCCACATTTCGGTCGTGGAAAGTTCCGGAATCTGCGTGGATCCACAAATTTCCACCCACCCCGCGTTCCCCAAAGTCTTACGTGAAAAACGGTACCTCACTTGTGTGGCTCGGCCTAGTGCCCGCGACAGGAAACGGCGCAAAACGCAACCTGGTCACACCTCAATTTCGCAGTGAAAAATGACCCTTTTTTGGAAAAATGACTAGCTGTAGTTTTTGAACCCTAGCTCTGCGGGCACCTGGGGAAACCTAGCAAACCTATACATTTTTGAAAACTAGACACCCAGGGGAATCCAGGATGGGGTGACTTGACTGCCTCCCACCAGGGTCTGTTACCCAGAATCCCTTGCAAACCTAAAAAATTGGCAAAAAAAACACATTTTCCACACATTTCGGTCGTGGAAAGTTCCGGAATCTGCGTGGATCCACAAATTTCCACCCACCCCGCGTTCCCCAAAGTCTTACGAGAAAAACGGTACCTCACTTGTGTGGCTCGGCCTAGTGCCCGCGACAGGAAACGGCGCAAAACATAGTGAGGTGACATCAAAATTGCCTATCTCAAAACCACCTGGTTTTGCAAGGGGGGTCTCTTGGCTTTTTGGCCCTGGGCACGGCGGCCATCTAGGGAAACCTACCAAACCCACGCATTTCTGAAAACTAGACACCCGGCGGCTTCCAGGGAGGTATGGCTTGCGTGGATCCCCCAACGTTTCCTTACCCAGAATCCCCAGCAAACCTCAATTTTTGCTGAAAAATTCACTTTTTTAACACATTTTGGGGTGGGAAAGTAGTGGCATCACCGGGCTCACACAAATTTACCACCACCCAGCGTTCCCCCAGGTCTCCCGGTAAAAATGGTGCCTCACTTGTGTGGGAGGCCCAAGTACCCGCCGCAGGCAAGGGCCCAAAACGCAGTGAGGCGACATCAAAAGGGCCTGTCGCAAAACCACCTGGTTTTGCAAGGGGGGTCACTTGGGTTTTTGGCCCGGTGCTCGGCGGCCATCTAGGGAAACCTACCAAACCCACACATTTCTGAAAACTAGACACCCGGCGGCTTCCAGGGAGGTATGGCTTGCGTGGATCCCCCAACGTTTCCTTACCCAGAATCCCCTGCAAACCTCAATTTTTGCTGGAAAAAGCACTTTTTTCACACATTTTGGGGTGGGAAAGTAGTGGCATCACCGGGCTCACACAAATTTACCACCACCCAGCGTTCCCCCAGGTCTCCCGGTAAAAATGGTGCCTCACTTGTGTGGGAGGCCCAAGTACCCGCCGCAGGCAAGGGCCCAAAACGCAGTGAGGCGACATCAAAAGGGCCTGTCGCAAAACCACCTGGTTTTGCAAGGGGGGTCACTTGGGTTTTTGGCCCGGTGCTCGGCGGCCATCTAGGGAAACCTACCAAACCCACACATTTCTGAAAACTAGACACCCGGCGGCTTCCAGGGAGGTATGGCTTGCGTGGATCCCCCAACGTTTCCTTACCCAGAATCCCCTGCAAACCTCAATTTTTGCTGGAAAAAGCACTTTTTTCACACATTTTGGGGTGGGAAAGTAGTGGCATCACCGGGCTCACACAAATTTACCACCACCCAGCGTTCCCCCAGGTCTCCCGGTAAAAATGGTGCCTCACTTGTGTGGGAGGCCCAAGTACCCGCCGCAGGCAAGGGCCCAAAACGCAGTGAGGCGACATCAAAAGGGCCTGTCGCAAAACCACCTGGTTTTGCAAGGGGGGTCACTTGGGTTTTTGGCCCGGTGCTCGGCGGCCATCTAGGGAAACCTACCAAACCCACACATTTCTGAAAACTAGACACCCGGCGGCTTCCAGGGAGGTATGGCTTGCGTGGATCCCCCAGCGTTTCCTTACCCAGAATCCCCTGCAAACCTCAATTTTTGCTGGAAAAAGCACTTTTTTCACACATTTTGGGGTGGGAAAGTAGTGGCATCACCGGGCTCACACAAATTTACCACCACCCAGCGTTCCCCCAGGTCTCCCGGTAAAAATGGTGCCTCACTTGTGTGGGAGGCCCAAGTACCCGCCGCAGGCAAGGGCCCAAAACGCAGTGAGGCGACATCAAAAGGGCCTGTCGCAAAACCACCTGGTTTTGCAAGGGGGGTCACTTGGGTTTTTGGCCCGGTGCTCGGCGGCCATCTAGGGAAACCTACCAAACCCACACATTTCTGAAAACTAGACACCCGGCGGCTTCCAGGGAGGTATGGCTTGCGTGGATCCCCCAACGTTTCCTTACCCAGAATCCCCTGCAAACCTCAATTTTTGCTGGAAAAAGCACTTTTTTCACACATTTTGGGGTGGGAAAGTAGTGGCATCACCGGGCTCACACAAATTTACCACCACCCAGCGTTCCCCCAGGTCTCCCGGTAAAAATGGTGCCTCACTTGTGTGGGAGGCCCAAGTACCCGCCGCAGGCAAGGGCCCAAAACGCAGTGAGGCGACATCAAAAGGGCCTGTCGCAAAACCACCTGGTTTTGCAAGGGGGGTCACTTGGGTTTTTGGCCCGGTGCTCGGCGGCCATCTAGGGAAACCTACCAAACCCACACATTTCTGAAAACTAGACACCCGGCGGCTTCCAGGGAGGTATGGCTTGCGTGGATCCCCCAACGTTTCCTTACCCAGAATCCCCTGCAAACCTCAATTTTTGCTGGAAAAAGCACTTTTTTCACACATTTTGGGGTGGGAAAGTAGTGGCATCACCGGGCTCACACAAATTTACCACCACCCAGCGTTCCCCCAGGTCTCCCGGTAAAAATGGTGCCTCACTTGTGTGGGAGGCCCAAGTACCCGCGGCAGGCAAGGACAACAAACGTAGTGAGGCGACATTTGGGATAGGCAATGTTGATGTCGCCTCACTACGTTTGTTGTCCTTGCCTACCGCGGGTACTTGGGCCTCCCACACAAGTGAGGCACCATTTTTACCGGGAGACCTGGGGGAACGCTGGGTGGTGGTAAATTTGTGTGAGCCCGGTGATGCCACTACTTTCCCACCCCAAAATGTGTGAAAAAAGTGCTTTTTCCAGCAAAAATTGAGGTTTGCAGGGGATTCTGGGTAAGGAAACGTTGGGGGATCCACGCAAGCCATACCTCCCTGGAAGCCGCCGGGTGTCTAGTTTTCAGAAATGTGTGGGTTTGGTAGGTTTCCCTAGATGGCCGCCGAGCACCGGGCCAAAAACCCAAGTGACCCCCCTTGCAAAACCAGGTGGTTTTGCGACAGGCCCTTTTGATGTCGCCTCACTGCGTTTTGGGCCCTTGCCTGCGGCGGGTACTTGGGCCTCCCACACAAGTGAGGCACCATTTTTACCGGGAGACCTGGGGGAACGCTGGGTGGTGGTAAATTTGTGTGAGCCCGGTGATGCCACTACTTTCCCACCCCAAAATGTGTGAAAAAAGTGCTTTTTCCAGCAAAAATTGAGGTTTGCAGGGGATTCTGGGTAAGGAAACGTTGGGGGATCCATGCAAGCCATACCTCCCTGGAAGCCGCCGGGTGTCTAGTTTTCAGAAATGTGTGGGTTTGGTAGGTTTCCCTAGATGGCCGCCGAGCACCGGGCCAAAAACCCAAGTGACCCCCCTTGCAAAACCAGGTGGTTTTGCGACAGGCCCTTTTGATGTCGCCTCACTGCGTTTTGGGCCCTTGCCTGCGGCGGGTACTTGGGCCTCCCACACAAGTGAGGCACCATTTTTACCGGGAGACCTGGGGGAACGCTGGGTGGTGGTAAATTTGTGTGAGCCCGGTGATGCCACTACTTTCCCACCCCAAAATGTGTGAAAAAAGTGCTTTTTCCAGCAAAAATTGAGGTTTGCAGGGGATTCTGGGTAAGGAAACGTTGGGGGATCCACGCAAGCCATACCTCCCTGGAAGCCGCCGGGTGTCTATTTTTCAGAAATGTGTGGGTTTGGTAGGTTTCCCTAGATGGCCGCCGAGCACCGGGCCAAAAACTCAAGTGACCCCCCTTGCAAAACCAGGTGGTTTTGCAACAGGCCCTTTTGATGTCGCCTCACTGCGTTTTGGGCCCTTGCCTGCGGCGGGTACTTGGGCCTCCCACACAAGTGAGGCACCATTTTTACCGGGAGACCTGGGGGAACGCTGGGTGGTGGTAAATTTGTGTGAGCCCGGTGATGCCACTACTTTCCCACCCCAAAATGTGTGAAAAAAGTGCTTTTTCCAGCAAAAATTGAGGTTTGCAGGGGATTCTGGGTAAGGAAACGTTGGGGGATCCACGCAAGCCATACCTCCCTGGAAGCCGCCGGGTGTCTAGTTTTCAGAAATGGTGAATTTGGTAGGTTTCCCTAGATGGCCGCCGAGCACGGGCCAAAAAGACAGTTGACCCCCTTGCAAAACAAGAAAGTTTCGACATTGTTTCTACAACGTGAGAATTTTGGAACAAAATTGCATGGACAATGTGATCGATATTTTGAGGTTTGCAGGACATTGAGGATAAAAAACCTTTTTGAAATTCACAAGAGAGACATCACCATGAACTCCCATGGGTTTACCACAATATGTACAGTCGGTGGGTTATTTTTACATGGAACATACACTTTGCCAGAGAAACTAAACAGACAAAGAATCCTGCACAGCCACCTATTCCTCAAACACACACACATACTGGTTGGATTTGGCACGAGGGCGAGTGATGGTTCAGTATATTAAATTTTATTAACAAGAGATTTCACAAAAATGAAATGCACTGTCAATAATTCAATGGAGAAAAAACTGAACCAATGACTCGCAGCTCGTGAGCTGTAAAGCCACGGCAAGGCACCAACCGCTTTACAGGCCATTCACACATCTTTCATACGTGATACACACAAGACCATTCACACCACCAGGCACAAAAAAAACACATTACAAAATTCACAAAAGGGACAAGGTACACCCTGCTTCAGAAAGGCAAATATTACTGCACAGCCATCTAAACCTCAAGCACACACACATACTGGTTGGATTTGGCACGAGAGTGAGTGATGGTTTAGAATATACAATTGTATTAGCAAGTGATTTCACAACAATGAAATGCACTGTTAATAATTGAAAGGGCGAGAAACTGAACCATTGACTCACAGCTCGTGAGCTGTAAAGCCACGACAAGGCACCAACCTCTTTACAGGCCATTCATACACCTTTCATACGCGTGAGACATACAAAACCATTCATACCGCCAGCCGCGGGCCCATCACATAACAAAACTCCCACCAGCACACAGCGCCATTCAAGGGCCCATCACTTTCACACGCCCACATTCCTGAAACAGAAACTACACAAGTAGATGGATTGCGTGGAGTGGCACTCAGCTAGCAGTGTGTGTAGTGACCAGCAGCAAGTCACTACTCACACAGCCAGCCGAGCGCCAGTCCACGCACACCACTAGCCGAGCACCAGTTCACGCACACCGCCAGCTAAACACCAGTCCACGCACACCGCCAGCCAAGCACCAGTCCACGCACACCGCCAGCCAAGCACCAGTCCACGCACACCGCCAGCCAAGCACCAGTCCACGCACACCGCCAGCCAAGCACCAGTCCACGCACACCGCCAGCCAAGCACCAGTCCACGCACACCGCCAGCCAAGCACCAGTCCACGCACACCGCCAGCCAAGCACCAGTCCACACACACCGCCAGCCAAGCACCAGTCCACGCACACCGCCGGCCAAGCACCAGTCCACACACACCGCCAGCCAAGCACCAGGCCACGCACGCCAACAGCCAAGCACCAGTCCACGCACACCGCCAGCCAAGCACCATTCCACGTACACCGCCAAAGAAGTGCCAGTCCACACACACTGCCAACACATTTAGGATTTTTTTAGCCAAAAATAAAAACACAAACAAATCACAAATACATAAAAATCTACAAACACAAAATCAGAAACTTAACACATTGCACTAAAGCCAACCTGGAAACAGAATCACATTTTCCAAAGAAAACAAACCAATCAGTTAACTTTACCACTCATGATTGCTCCCAAAACTTCTTTTGGGTATGGTACGCTCTAAAACAAGCAGGGACACACAGCCCAGGTTTAGATGGACAGTCGGAGCAGTACATACGAGTCTCCTTCCGCTTATCTCTTCGCCAACAGACTCTACATCTCCTAGTGGGAAAATCTTTTGCCGGTGTGGGAGGGATGAAATCAGGAAAGTGGCGATCTTTCAATCGAACCACATCCTCCACCACTCCAAATCTAGGAACACTTGCCTGTTCCACAACAACAAGGCTAGCTATCACAGAGTGCTGAAACTGAATAAATGTCAACTTTGACGCAGGAGAACACTCCTTGAACACAATAAAAGCATTGAACATTGCTAATTCGAAGAAATGGATGGCCAACTTCTTATACCAAACATAAGCCTTACGAATAGCAGAGTAAGGTTCCAACCTCTGATCTACTCTGTCAACACCACCCATGTGCTTATTGTAGTCTAGAATGCACACAGGTTTGCGCACTTCAGCAACCTGACCCCAAACAGCCACAGGTGAAGTACTCTCATCATGGATGGTAGTCAGCATGTACACATCCCTCCTGTCCACAAATTTCACAGCTAGTAGTTCATCACTACGCAAGGAACTGCACTGCCCCCTCTGAAGTTTTTTGCAAACAAGCTCTTTCGGATAAGCTTTACGGTTAGAGCGGATTGTGCCACATGCAAAAGTGTCCACTTTATACAATTCCTTAAATAATTGCACAGCAGTATAGAAGTTATCCAGGTACAAATGGTGGCCTCTGTTAAACAGTCTCCTAGCAAGATCCCACACAATTTTCTCTGCAACTCCAAAAGTGGACGGACATCCTGGGGGGTCAATGGCAGAATCTCTACCAGTATACACACGAAAATTAAATACATATCCTGTCCTACTCTCAGACAACACATACAGCTTAATTCCATAGCGTGCCCTCTTGCTAGGGATGTACTGCCTAAAAACCAAACGGCCCTTGAACAAGACCAAAGACTCATCAATAGATATTTCTTTCCCGGGAGTATAGATCTCAGAAAACCGATCCACAAAGTGATCAAGAACGGGCCGAATCTTAAAAAGACGGTCACAGTCAGGGTGATCTCGTGGCAACGCCATTGAATTATCAACAAAATGCAGCATACGTAGCAAAAGTAAATACCGATTACGAGTCATAACTGCAGGAAATATGGCAGTTGCCAACAAGGGGCTAGTAGACCAATATGAAGCCAAGGTTGGCTTCCTTACCACACCCATCAATAAAGTCAAACCCAAAAACTTCTTAATCTCTTCCAGATATGTGGGAGTCCACCGGGTAGCTCTAGACTGGGGCCTAAGTTTGTCACTGTTGATCCTCAAAAACTGTTCAGCATACAAATTCGTCTGCTCAACAATCTCACCCAAAAATACATCATCCATAAACAACTGAAAAAACTGAATAGGCAAAAAGTTTTCACAATTCACTGTACACCCTGCAACACCACTAAAGGCAGGCAACACCGGCTGCACCATGTTTGGATCAACCCAAAGTCCAGCACTTCCAGTAGGAAGCCTAGCAGCCTCAGACTGCAATCCAGATGCCTCTTGCACCATCGGCACAGCAGTTTCCTCCTCTAAGACAGGCACTTCATCCGCACTGAGAGTTGCTTCATCCACACCAAGAGTACCTTCATCTGCACTGAGAGTACCTTCATCATCCGATGATTCCATGTTGAGAGAAAACTCACTGCCAGAATCTTCCCCTCCCTCCTCTCCCTCAGACGCACTGTCAGTCTCATAATCATGATCAGAGGAAGATTCAAGAAGCATACCGACCACCTGTTGAGCAGTCATTCTACGGCTAGCCATATTGCTTACTAATAAATGTAACTTGTCAACAACAACAAACTCTTTGTAAAATAAGTAATAAGCAAAAAGCACCTTTATCAAAAACTCAAATATACTCCAAAACAATACCACTCACTTGCCAGAGGCAGCAAAACTACTCACCACCACCTACTCTGTACAGACACAGTATGGATCAACAATATCCCACTAAAAAAGAAAGAGAAAAACAATTACACATAAGACTATGCAAAACACATTGCAAAGATTTTCATGCTCAAACCACTAACTAAATATGCCGCCATTATGACATCACTTACAAAAAAAATCATTCGGACATTACATTATTACTCATTTGGTGTAAATACAACAACAAAAAAATTCTTACCAACACAATGCAACTACACAAAACTGCAGAACAGCCACCGTTGAAAAGCTTTAGTCTAGAAAAAAAAGAGGAAAAAAAACTTTATTGTAACATATACATATAATGCTCTAGACCATCACGTACTGCGCAAAATGTTTTGCTTGACCCTCCCACATTCAAAAAGGAAAGATTGATGGCCCAATCCTTTACAAGCAACGCGGCAAGATTCTGGAACTGAGCCTCAGCTCCGGACCACCCCCTCCCTCTTCCCAGTCCTTCAAAACTAACCTCAAATTTCTCCTCCTGCAAAGACACTTCCAAACTTAATTCACACCCTCTCCATTGCGTGAAGTAAGTCTTTACATTATAGGAAATTCTGTTCTCCATGCCCGTAGAAGTGCCTACCCAGTGTGTTCCTGTGTTTTGCGTGTCTGCCATTTATTGCACTTTTATACCTCTAGTCTTAGCACAAGCAGGTGTAATGTAGTGGTGTCAACTTACAAAGAGTATAAAGTACAACCATGGTGCACATTGTGTTTTCCAATTCACCCATCAACCAGGTATTGCAGTACCTACAGAAATGGTAACCTCTCCCACCCTAGAAACAACAATGCTGTTCAAAGGAAGACGAGAAAATGAAAGTAGCAAAACACTGGCAAACTCTGACGCTGGTGTACTTGGATGCAAATGAAATCAATCTGGCCACTTTGCAACCCCTCTGTCTTACATTATTTCGCCCCCCCTGGAAACAACAATGCTGTTCAAAGTTAGATGAGAAAACGAAAGTAGCAATACACTGGCAAACTCTGAAGCTGGTGTACTTGGATGCAAATAAAAACAATCTGGCAACTTGGCAACCCCTAAGTCTTACTTTATTTCGCCCCCCCTGGGAACAACAATACTGTTCAAAGTTAGGCGAAAAAACTAAAGACGCACTGCACTGGCAAACTCTGATGCTGGTGTGCTTGGATGCAAATAAAATCAATCTGGCCACTTTGCAATCCCTCTGTCTAACTTTACTTCGCCCCCCCTGGGAACAACAATACTGTTCAAAGTTAGGCGAGAAAACTAAAGACGCACTGCACTGGCAATCTCTGATGCTGGTGTGCTTGGATGCAAATAAAATCAATCTGGCAACTTTGCAATCCCTCTGTCTAACTTTATTTGGCCCCCCCCTGGGAACAACAATACTGTTCAAAGTTAGGCGAGAAAAATGAAGACGCACTGCACTGGCAAACTCTGATGCTGGTGTGCTTGGATGCAAATAAAATCAATCTGGCCACTTTGCAATCCCTCTGTCTAACTTTATTTCGCCCCCCCTGGGAACAACAATACTGTTCAAAGTTAGGCGAGAAAACTAAAGACGCACTGCACTGGCAAACTCTGATGCTGGTGTGCTTGGATGCAAATAAAATCAATCTGGCCACTTTGCAATCCCTCTGTCTAACTTTTATTTCGCCCCCCCTGTGAACAACAATACTGTTCAAAGTTAGGCGAGAAAACTAAAGACGCACTGCACTGGCAAACTCTGATGCTGGTGTGCTTGGATGCAAATAAAATCAATCTGGCCACTTTGCAATCCCTCTGTCTAACTTTATTTCGCCCCCCCCTGGGAACAACAATACTGTTCAAAGTTAGGCGAGAAAACTAAAGACGCACTGCACTGGCAAACTCTGATGCTGGTGTGCTTGGATGCAAATAAAATCAATCTGGCCACTTTGCAATCCCTCTGTCTAACTTTATTTTGCCCCCCCCTGGGAACAACAATACTGTTCAAAGTTAGGCGAGAAAACTAAAGACGCACTGCACTGGCAAACTCTGATGCTGGTGTGCTTGGATGCAAATAAAATCAATCTGGCCACTTTGCAATCCCTCTGTCTAACTTTATTTCGCCCCCCCCTGGGAACAACAATACTGTTCAAAGTTAGGCGAAAAAACTAAAGACGCACTGCACTGGCAAACTCTGATGCTGGTGTGCTTTGGTGCAAATAAAATCAATCTGGCCACTTTGCAATCCCTCTGTCTAACTTTATTTCGCCCCCCCCCAGGGAACAACAATACTGGTCAAAGTTAGGCGAGAAAACTAAAAACGCACTGCACTGGCAAACTCTGATGCTGGTGTGCTTTGGTGCAAATAAAATCAATCTGGCCACTTTGCAATCCCTCTGTCTAACTTTATTTCGCCCCCCCAGGGAACAACAATACTGGTCAAAGTTAGGCGAGAAAACTAAAGACGCACTGCACTGGCAAACTCTGATGCTGGTGTGCTTTGGTGCAAATAAAATCAATCTGGCCACTTTGCAATCCCTCTGTCTAACTTTATTTCGCCCCCCCCTTGGAACAACAATACTGTTCAAAGTTAGGCGAGAAAACTAAAGACGCACTGCACTGGCAAACTCTGATGCTGGTGTGCTTGGATGCAAATAAAATCAATCTGGCCACTTTGCAATCCCTCTGTCTAACTTTATTTCGCCCCCCCTGGGAACAACAATACTGTTCAAAGTTAGGCGAAAAAACTAAAGACGCACTGCACTGGCAAACTCTGATACTGGTGTGCTTGGATGCAAATAAAATCAATCTGGCCACTTTGCAATCCCTCTGTCTAACTTTATTTCGCCCCCCCCTGGGAACAACAATACTGTTCAAAGTTAGGCGAAAAAACTAAAGACGCACTGCACTGGCAAACTCTGATGCTGGTGTGCTTTGGTGCAAATAAAATCAATCTGGCCACTTTGCAATCCCTCTATCTAACTTTATTTCGCCCCCCCCCCAGGGAACAACAATACTGGTCAAAGTTAGGCGAGAAAACTAAAGACGCACTGCACTGGCAAACTCTGATGCTGGTGTGCTTTGGTGCAAATAAAATCAATCTGGCCACTTTGCAATCCCTCTGTCTAACTTTATTTCGCCCCCCCAGGGAACAACAATACTGGTCAAAGTTAGGCGAGAAAACTAAAGACGCACTGCACTGGCAAACTCTGATGCTGGTGTGCTTGGATGCAAATAAAATCAATCTGGCCACTTTGCAATCCCTCTGTCTAACTTTATTTCGCCCCCCCCCCCAGGGAACAACAATACTGTTCAAAGTTAGGCGAGAAAACTAAAGACGCACTGCACTGGCAAACTCTGATGCTGGTGTGCTTTGGTGCAAATAAAATCAATCTGGCCACTTTGCAATCCCTCTGTCTAACTTTATTTCACCCCCCAAGGGAACAACAATACTGTTCAAAGTTAGGCGAGAAAACTAAAGACGCACTGCACTGGCAAACTCTGATGCTGGTGTGCTTGGATGCAAATAAAATCAATCTGGCCACTTTGCAATCCCTCTGTCTAACTTTATTTCGCCCCCCCCTGGGAACAACAATACTGTTCAAAGTTAGGCGAGAAAACTAAAGACGCACTGCACTGGCAAACTCTGATGCTGGTGTGCTTGGATGCAAATAAAATCAATCTGGCCACTTTGCAATCCCTCTGTCTAACTTTATTTTGCCCCCCCCTGGGAACAACAATACTGTTCAAAGTTAGGCGAGAAAACTAAAGACGCACTGCACTGGCAAACTCTGATGCTGGTGTGCTTGGATGCAAATAAAATCAATCTGGCCACTTTGCAATCCCTCTGTCTAACTTTATTTCGCCCCCCCCTGGGAACAACAATACTGTTCAAAGTTAGGCGAAAAAACTAAAGACGCACTGCACTGGCAAACTCTGATGCTGGTGTGCTTTGGTGCAAATAAAATCAATCTGGCCACTTTGCAATCCCTCTGTCTAACTTTATTTCGCCCCCCCCCCAGGGAACAACAATACTGGTCAAAGTTAGGCGAGAAAACTAAAAACGCACTGCACTGGCAAACTCTGATGCTGGTGTGCTTTGGTGCAAATAAAATCAATCTGGCCACTTTGCAATCCCTCTGTCTAACTTTATTTCGCCCCCCCAGGGAACAACAATACTGGTCAAAGTTAGGCGAGAAAACTAAAGACGCACTGCACTGGCAAACTCTGATGCTGGTGTGCTTTGGTGCAAATAAAATCAATCTGGCCACTTTGCAATCCCTCTGTCTAACTTTATTTCGCCCCCCCCTTGGAACAACAATACTGTTCAAAGTTAGGCGAGAAAACTAAAGACGCACTGCACTGGCAAACTCTGATGCTGGTGTGCTTGGATGCAAATAAAATCAATCTGGCCACTTTGCAATCCCTCTGTCTAACTTTATTTTGCCCCCCCTGGGAACAACAATACTGTTCAAAGTTAGGCGAGAAAACTAAAGACGCACTGCACTGGCAAACTCTGATGCTGGTGTGCATGGATGCAAATAAAATCATTCTGGCCACTTTGCAATCCCTCTGTCTAACTTTATTTCGCCCCCCCTGGGAACAACAATACTGGTCAAAGTTAGGCGAAAAAACTAAAGACGCACTGCACTGGCAAACTCTGATGCTGGTGTGCTTGGGTGCAAATAAAATCAATCTGGCCACTTTGCAATCCCTCAGTCTAACTTTATTTCGCCCCCCCAGGGAACAACAACACTGTTCAAAGGAAGACAAACAAACGAAAGAAGCACATCACTGGCAAACTCAGATGCTGGTGTACTTGGATGCAAATAAAATCAATCTGGCCACTTTGCAATCCCTCAGTCTAACTTTATTTCGCCCCCCCTGGAAACAACAACAGTGTTCAAAAGAAGACAAAAAAACGAAAGAAGCACATCACTGGCAAACTCTGATGCTGGTGTACTTGGATCCAAATAAAAATAATCTGGCCACTTGGCAACCCCTCTGTCTTACTTTATTTCGCCCACCCAGGGAACAAGAATACTGTTCAAAGTAAGGCTGAGAAAACGAAAGTCGCACTGCACTGGCAAACTCTGATGCTGGTGTGCTTGGATGCAAATGAAATCAATCTGGCCACTTTGCAATCCCTCTGTCTAACTTTACTTTGCCCCCTGGGAACAACAATACAGTTCAAAGGAAGACAAAAAAACGAAAAAAGCACATCACTGGCAAACTCTGATGCTGGTGTACTTGGAAGCAAATAAAATCAATCTGGCCACTTTGCAACCCCTGTCTCACTTTCTTCGCCCCCCCTTGGTACAACAATGCAGTTCAAAGTTACAGGAGAAAACGAAAGTAAAACTGCACTGGCAAACTCGGATGCTGGTGTTTTTATAAGCCAATAAAATCAATCTGGCCACTTTGGAACCCCTAGGACTGTCTGTATTACGCCCCCCCACCCCCATCCCACGCTAGCAGCACCCCCCAGGTGAAACAGACAAAAAAACGAAAACGAGCGTTTTTTTTTTTCGAAATTCGCATCAAATTGCCTGCGCTTTGACGATCAAAGAGCAGAAACAAAGCAGAGATCTCAAAAACCCACTTACACCCCCCCCAACATTGTGCCCCCACCCTACCTAGCGCACACATCCACTGATACCCCCTCCCCAGCCCCAAAACTGACCTTTACTCTCCGACGCGCAGGAAGCAAATGGCTTCCAGCGCCTCGGAGAGCAAAGGGGAAGCCTCTGGTGACGTCAGCGCGGCTCCCGCGCTGACGTCATTGATGACGCGGGCGGGGGGGGCGGGGGGAGGCAGGGGAAGGTCTTCCCCTGCCTCCCAAGCAAAAAAAAAAAAGATCGCGGAATCACGGGGGGAGCGCCAGCGCTTCCCCCAAGGGTGGGTCCCATGACGAGCTGGACTCGTCATGGGCACAGCGCGACTGTGCTCCATGACGAGTCCAGCTCGTCATGGGCACTGAAGGGGTTAATCGAGTCCTCCATAGCAACAGCCTTACTTGGTTGAGTAGGAATAATCTGGAAACTCCGACCAAATTCCGAGCTCTGTGTTTGTCAGTCAACCCAATCTGTGGTTGACAGGCATTCAAAACGATTGGCTATTGGAAAGTGCAAGGGATTATCTAGACCATTTGTAAACTGTTGGTAATGATAGGGTTGGCTGTAATGTAGACCAACAAGAGGGCCGCCTTGACGCGGTCTACCTCTTCTACTCCTTACCTGGTTCCATCCCGCATTCCACCCCTCCTCCCACCCATGGGGTTGTATCTCCCAGGGGGGATTGGAACTTTGTCTAAATTTACTGTCATGGGGTCCTTTTAACCAACTCCATCGATTGTCAGCTTGATTTTGTGGGAGATAAAAATAAGACAGAGGTCTAGCAACCACCGTGCTCGTCTGGAATCTAGGGGATCCACTACTACAAATGAACTCTACAACCTCAGTATTCTCGAAAGTGACCACTACACAGTCCCCTTGTAGGTTTTTTCTGTTGCCTCCCACCCACGGAGCTCTCTCAATCATTAAAATGTTGCACGGTATGTTTGGCGGGAGAGGATAATTTTTAGATAGCCAGTAACATACTTTATTTTTAAGGGCCTGATACGATTCAACTTCTGGCGAAGAGATTTCAGTGACACCAGTGAGAATAATCACGTAAGGGCAGGCATCAGGGGGAAGATGGATGTTTCTACAGGCCATGCCCTTGGCTCTGTCGGGTGCATCAAAATTTAGAGGCTGTGATAAGCGATCACTTAATGTAGCCTGAGCGGTTGAATTGCTCTTGGTTGTTGTCAGAGATTGATCTGTTTTCTGAGTTTGGTCAGTTCTGGGGGCCTTTATAGTGATGCCATCCTGGTTTATAGCGTTACTGGAATTCTTGGGGGTCATTTTTGTAGTCTCCAGCGATTTGTTAACAGCCACCGAAGGCTTATTGACCTTTTTAGCTGGAATAGTAACCTGGGCAATTCTGTTATTCAAGGTGAAACTAGGGGCACTTATGTCCTTATGTATGTTTTTTAGGACAGTTTCCAGACAGCGTAATCTAGCCTCTAAGGCAGGGGTCTTCAAAGTGTGGGGCGCGACCCCCAGGGGGGCCGTGAAGTGATGGAAAGGGGGTCGTGCATTCCCGGTCACACTTCTGCCCAGGCACAACAAGGGATTCAGCCCCCCTCCTCCCCCGTAGTGTGTCTCAGCTCGAGCTGCTGTGGACTCCGCTGGGATGTCTGCAGTCTTATCTCCTGAGTTTTTCACAGGTCATTAAGGGCCATTTGCAGATTTACATACCTTTTGTAAAGTGGTTACTGAGGCTTAGTTTTTTTTCTAGCTCCAGTACCCCCTGGGCCCCAACTCTGCCTTTTCCTTACATTTTTATTTTACAGTTACTGCAGTAGTGCGAGAATGCATTTCATGAAAATAAATATAAAGTAGGGTTGCAAGAAGAAAAATACCAGCCATTTGATGTTTAAAGAGCCTGCAAAGGCCTCCTCTTGACACTAAATGGGATTGTAAATAAAATCATATGCATTCATTCGTAATGTGACTTTTCTGTCTTTGTTCCCTTTAATTATCAGTCATGGGTCATTGAGGCAGCCCTAGAACACAAAAGTGCTTTCTATTTATATTTGCTGTTCTAAGTACGCACAGATGAGTGCTGAAATATACAGCTTTAGGTGACTGCTTATTTTTGTACCGTTTGGGACATCAAAATAACGAGCAGGCAACCCTAACCATAGGACTGGAAGAGTGTTGCAGGATCAGTATATTTTTTATTTCCTCCACCCTTGATCCCTGATTAATGCCAGAATAGCAATAGTTTAACTTATATCTTAAACCCTACGCTGCCGTCAATAACATGCTGAGTTACTTCAAGTGTTTGGGAATGCACCCTGCATTCAGAGAACTCACTTCTCATTCTCACACTTCACTTTCACGCTGCACTCACAGCGATCACAATGCACTCACACTGATCACCATGCACTCACATCATTCACCCTCTCACACTGCACTCACAGTGCTCACTCTGCAATCACAATGCACTTGCGTTGTTCACCCTGCACTTGCGTTGTTCACCCCGTACCTCAGCCTGCAGTCACACCACTCATCTGCACTCATGTTGTGGTAAATAAAATATCACGCTCTCAGACTTTTAAATATTAACAATAGGATCATGCATAAAGCAAGAGGCTGAGTCTGTGGTATCAGATACATAAAGGGCTTTATTCCAATAACTCGAGTCAAAGGGAGAATATCTCCATCACCAAAAAGGATCTGGACGGGGCTGAAAAGTATTCTCAATATTCTCAAAACATTATTCACAGAGTACAGTATATATACATTTCTCAATTGTACGTAAGCAAGAGAGCAAGAGAGAATGAGATAAGAGCATGTGGGCGTGTAAGTAGGCGTGAAGGTGGGCGTCCATGTGGGCGTCCACTTGATGATAAGGGGTAAATTGTCATGTGTGGGTGGATACCTGGAGATGATTTCGCAATGTCAGCAGAAATACTTGGCAGAGATGCGCGCTCAGCAGCATGACGTGTAATTGACGTGCAACTAGAGGGTGAAGGGGACTTGACATTTAGCTCTACATGTGGAGACAAAAGTCTGGGGTTATGTCAACCTAATCCCAAATCATATCTAATATCCTATGTTTAAAGAACTGTGTTATCCACAAGGGAAGGGCTCTCGGACAGAATCTATTCTATACTGACTGTGTGTGTGTGTACAAGCGTCTAAGTGTCTACACTGAATGCGAGGGGATGGGAATATTCCATGGTGACAGGGCTATGAATTACTTGCATGAGGGCAGAGAAACCGGGCCTTTTGCTTGGTAACTGGAGGAATGTTTACTTAAGCTACTAGGCAGGAATGCATCGGCTGAGGGGGAAGCAGATAATTCGAAGGTGAAATACAGCTCTTGGCAGAGAATAGGCTGATGTCAGGCTTCGTGGGCCGCACAGAGAATGAGACAAAGTTCATGGTCACAGATGCAAGCTCAAGCTGAAGCTGTCAGAGGCAGAGAGCAGGGAAAGGCTTGAGGACAGAATCGGGCCTACTTGCCTGAACTGTAAAAATGGAGTAACTTAGCCATATAAAGTCGGTGGCCTTTCATACTTAGGAATCGAATATCCAGCCCATTCATGGCGGATCTGACAGAGGACATGTTAACGGTGGACGCACATGTGTTTGCGTCTTCGAAACTGGAACTGGAGGGAACATACATGTACTTGTAACATGCATATAGAACCGTTGGGGTCCAAGATAGGGGACATAACTGACCAGGAAAATCCACATTTCCACATTCCCTCCTTGTCCCCTACTTGCCCTTCAAGAGATATCAATCTTCATCAATCCATTGATCTGTTCATATAGCATCATTTGTTCTTCTTTCTTCTTCCGTGATCTTGAATGAAATCTTGGTGGTGGAATACACGATGTGGCACACAGACCACAGATCGCTGGTCCACATTGTAGACATAGACAGCAACTGAATAGTATGAGAAGGCCAATACCTAGGAAGGATAGGACCCTCCATCCAAAGGTAGATAATACACTCCAAAACCAACCGGACCAAGTCCAGGTGCCTGGATTCTGGTGTATCTGGCTTACAATCTTATGAAGGCGAGTTATGGCTTTATATACAGATGGCGAATTTTCTGGTATGAAAAATGCAATGGCTTGATCCGATGACCCTACAAGCTCCGCCCCTATCGGCCAGGATAACGTCAAGGACAAGACTATTTTGAAGCACAACAATCCGCATAGCAGACTGCTCTTCTGTTAAATTGCCTAAGGCGGAAATAGTTTCGTTCACTACTGCTTCAAGGGTTCTGGTTAATCTACGTATCAGCTTACTATTGGTAACTGTACCTATATAGGGAAAGAAACCTTTATTGAAATCTGTGTATTTTTCCCATGCTGTTTCAGTGTAATTGACAATTGGGAGATCTCTCTGCTGTCTATTGTGTACTAAATGAGTATTTCTATGAGAATCAGGAGGAGCTAGGAAAACAGGTGATAGGAGGAATGCTATGTAACAGGTACCATCCCAATCTAGAGGTAAGCGTATATATGCGGTCTGGCCACATATAAAGTAGGAATGACGAGAAGCTCTAAATGTAGACTTGCCTTGATCACTGAATTTTATTACAGTGGTGCATTTACTATGGCCCATGTGTATGGAGCCATTCTTTCTTATACATAATTCCTCTTTTACTGGGAATACGGACATGGCGGGCAAGATTGGTGTAGCTTCAGATTCAACGTTCAGGATCATGAGGTTAAGTGTAAAATTACCTAATCCATATACTTCATTTCTTAGATCAGTTCCTGTTCTTTTGGGAAGTCCCTCCTTGTTAGGGTAGCAGACTTTAAGCAAAAACTAAATTCAGGTTTCCCCATACCCAGTTGTCTTGATAAACTGCGGAATTCGAATCTAGGGAATTAATCAAACTAAACCATGCTCCACAGGAGCCATTGTGTGTGAACGGATAGAGAAAAAGGGGCAAAACTCCCTTATAGTTCTGATAGGGGGGAGTCGGCCACAGACCCAGCAGTCTGTAGCATTGCTAGTCTGATGTGAATGGTGCAGCATCTGAATAAAGGTATTGTTGCGTAAGGCAAGTCGATATGATAGCTCATAGGATGGCAGATCACTAAATGTGTGCTTTATGGTATCATTAGTGGAGGAGTGTAAAAGTGAGGCAATAGGAGGAAAAATAGCATGTAGTATTAAGCTGATACATATTATCGTGATGCTCTTAAGATATTGAAAAATTACAGTCACTATACATCTATTTGCTTCTTATCTAACTCTCTTATTTTTGCTTTATGTTATTGTCCAAGATCTTATGCGAGCCAGAATACATGTTCAACCGCTTCACCACCTAGTGGACTTAATTGATCAAACGGGTTCTGACTTTTTGAATCAAGGTTTAGCTTTGTGGAAACTTCTGGGCATTCTCCTCTAGAAAATGTTGTTCAAAATCCAAGTTCAAAGTTTTTTTTTTCCTTTGTAAAAGAGTGGTGAAGGTGCACTTTGACTTTAACGGCCGTCCCCGTGGTCGTCCCCGTGGTCCAGAGCACTTCATCCAGGAGCGATGGAGTATTCTTTGACCTGGGTGTTGTCAGGCAAGGCGGCAGCAACCTGCGAACAACAAGAGAGTAGTGCAGACATCAAGGAAGCCAGGTAATCTGTCAGCATGTTACTGTCAACATAAGTAATCTTTTAGGCATTGTAGTGCCCACATATTTTGGTGGTCTACCAAAGACCACTTCATAGGGAGATAAGCCTGTTCTAGAATGAGCTACAATTCGCATGTAAAAGAGGGCAACCGGCAGGGTTACCATCCAGTCTATACCTTTGTCTGCGCAAATTTTTAATGTCTGATTATGTCTTTCTACAAGGCCTGCTGCTTCAGGATGTCGCACACAATGGAATTTCCAGGTATACCCTAACAGAAGGGACACCTGCTTCATTAGTACCAGGACATATTTGTAACCTCTACATCTGTTTATTTGGATATAATCCATTTGGAGCACTTCAAAAGGGTGGTCAGGTGGATGGAATCCACCTTGTTCCATCGGAATGCCTTTACCTGCATTGAATTGGCAACAGATCATACATGTTCTGACCTTTTGTTTCGCTGCTGCACGCAGGTGCTTGTTGAACCATATATTCTGTAAGCTATCTATCATTGCTTTCTCTCCTAAGTGTGCAGGACTATGTGCGGTATTTATAATCACTTGTACCATGGTATCAGGAAGAAACCATGTGGATTTGCCCTTTGTCATCCAACCTTGATCAGTCAGTACCCCTCCTTGTTCCGATCATTTCTTTAATTCGTCTACAGTAGCATGTGTCTGAATGTCTTGTACATCCCTGGAAGGATCCCTAACTGTCATGGCTTTGGACAGTGATAGTATCTGTGATTTTGTCATGTCTAGTGGGGTCTGAGCTGTCTGTTTAGCAGTTCGGTCTGCCAGATCATTGCCTTGGGAAATGGTATCTGTGGCTCTAGTATGTGCTTTACATTTTAGGATAGCTATGGCTGTTGGTAAATGTATTGCTTCCAGTAGGGCTTGAATAAGGGGGCCATGCTGTATCTTGGCCCCATGAGAGGTCAAGAAACCTCTTTCTCTCCACAAAATCGGTGTAAATGTTTACTCTCAGGTGCTTAGCTCTTATGCACGCTTGTGTCAGGGCGATGAGCTCTGCTGCTTGTGCTGACAATATGTCTATTCTTTTAGTCTCTATTATTACAGTATCAGCAGTCACTGCATATGCTGCCACTAATTCTCCCGCCCCTGTCCTCATGCATGAGCCGTCAACATATAGTGTTAGGTCGGGGTCTGGGAGTGCAACATCTGTCAAGTCTTGTCTTGGTTTAGTCACGGTATGTATTACTTCAACACAGTTGTGTGGTGAAACGCTTTCTGTACTGGAGGGCAAAAGGGTAGCGGGATTCAGTATGTTGCATCGTCTGATCTCTATGTGTGGTTGAAATAACGTCAGCTCATAATCTGTCAGTCTAGCTACAGTCAGGTGTTGTGTTTGTGTCCGGTTCAAGAGAACCTCTACTGCGTGTGGTACTTGTACTGTCAGAGGGTGGCCCAGCACTATCGAGTCACTTTGTCTTATGGCTAAGGCCGTTGCTGCAACTGATTTTAGGCACGCAGGCAAAGCCTGTGCTACTGGGTCTAATGTACTAGAAAGATAAGCACAGGGCTCGTGTTTTCCTGCATGATCTTGTGTTAGGACAGATAGTGCTGTTCCATCCCGCTCTGTCACAAAAAGCATAAACGATTTGTTGTAATCAGGGTTTGCTAAAACTGGTGCTTGACATAAAGCTCTCTTTAATTCTTCAAATGCCACAGTGTGTTCTTGTGTCCAAGGGAGCACTTTAGTAGAAGCTGTATTAGGGGCTTGGACTAATTCCCCTGAAAGATCACAATAAAACATGAGAAAAAGGGGAAAACACCATACCTATTTCCTTGGCTTAATTTCTAAGGGGGCTAATTTCTAAGGGGCTTAATTTCTTAAGGGGCTAGCGGGAAGCGAACCTCCTCAGGGGCCACCCTGTGTCTTGACAATACTATTAATCCCTGTGTGTAGCTACTGGGCGTAAGCAAAATTATAGGAGATACACAGCGTATGTGAAACGGCGAGAAATCCTTCAAATTAATGTACAAACCTCATTGTGTTAGCTCATAAGCTAGCCAAATGACATCTCATATGCAAATGTCCCTATTACATGAACCTACACCAACCTGAAGTCAATATTAATGCTAGGAGGCCCTAATAGGAATGCTAAATTACCTAAATATTCGGAAAACCAAGTTTAAGAACAGTTGTTAATGTTGATAATTAATAATTTATCTGCTAAAGAAATCAGTCAATGTGCAATAATTTCCACCTATACAATAAATAGCCTAATTCAAAAACAAGTCAACTTTTGGGGCCACCACTCACAAGAATGAGCTTACTAAAGCAAAACTTTAAAAAGGAAATCCTGTCAGATATTTTCTCATTACCCTAAATACCGGGCCTCATATGTCCCTCTGTGGTGGCAGTCCTTATTTAAAACAGGCCTTTCAAGAGTTAAAATGCGAATGCACAGATCATAATTGTTCCTTAATGTCCAATCTGGAAACATATGACCGAGGCTGCCTGTCTATAAGAGAAAGGCAGTTATGTGAAAAATATTTTAGTCTTGCATAGCCTTTTTCTTTTGTTTCATTCATCTCCAACACCAATTAGACATACACTGATAACGTGTTGTCTGCTATTTTGACAGCATGATAATGGTAATATCATGTCTGTGAAATTTAGTAATTGTGCCAAGCCATCAGTATACCGGGCACAGAAAGCATGGATAATTACACTAACATATATAAATGAGCAGCGATGCGCAATTACAGTACCTACAGCTCAGATGCGAACATTCTGGCCTGCTTAATTTGTCAGGCTTATAATCAATAACTTATTTACCTGCCCTATACAACCCCATCTGGCAGTGGGTCATCCCAATGATGACCGCGTCAAGTCTGACACACAGGATCAGCAACAATAATCAAAAAATGACGAACACACGAACCTGTCTCTTTTTTTTTTTTTTTTTTTTTTTTATAAAAATGTGCTATGCTTCTTTGTACACAATGTACCCTCATGTCCTAGTCGAAGATGCATCTCACATCTTTCCTCACAGACCCGTAACCACTGGATCATTTATCCAATGCAACTGGTGGCAGCTTGTGGCCACAATTCAAAAATGTCTGAATTTGAAAATCGTTTTTATATAGGCACATAGCCCTTAAAATTCCAAGCAAGAGCAACATTTTACTTTCTGACCAGGAGCAATATAACAATTGCTAAAAAATAAAACAAATCTTCTCCATAGACATTTCCTCGGGGCACTTGTTTTGCACAGAATAGAACAAGGGAATCTTTCTCGACTTACATTTCTCAGCTGCCCTGTCTTATCAGAGAAGTTAAAAATAGCCCCTCAGCGCGGCCTGAGCCTGGGCTGCCAGCCATCTTTTGTTTGTTTTTCCTACTCCTGGCCCCAAGGCTCTCCAGCTGCAGGCATTACACAGATGCGATGTCAGAGAAGCCTTCTAAGCAGTGCCCTGTTCTGCTCCTCTCATCGGCCCCCACCTACACTGGCTACAAGGTCAGAATCTGTCTCCGATTTCTGTATCACATTCTGCTCTACACGGCCCCCACCTTCTCCTCACTCTGAAGCTGTCAAAGACAAAAAGACTACTCAATTCCATAAAAACTGCAATAATTCGCTCAATTGAAAAATTATTTTTACATACAATTTGCACTCAGGGGGTCATAATCTTACCGACTTGACCCAGCACATTTGCTCACTGGACCATCAAGAACACAAACCTGTATTCATGAAAAATTTGCAAATTCGAAATACCCACAATTCTTTTTCCAAGCTAAACTTGTCACTAATTATTTTTCGTTAACACTTTGTACATTAGGGGTGTCATCAAATCACAGGAGTTGCTCCTTCTCTAGCTGCACCCCTCTCAATTTCCTATTGACAATGTAGTCAAATGTTGGACCATGTAAACACCAGCTATGCGCTGTTCATTTGGTGGGGGGCTCAAGAACCTTTGGGCTACTATGTAATTAATATATGTATTATAACTGGTCTTTTTACTGGGGCCACTCTTGCTAGGTCCTCTGAAAGGACGGGATAAATACCAGCAACGTCAGTATTTCTTTTTCTGTCAGCCTGCGCTCATTTTACCAGCTCAAATTCCTCCTGTAACATCTCATCCTTGGCTTTTCCAGACTCCAGTCCACTCCTCTCTGCTTCGTGAAACACTTACTCTGACCTTCTATGTGACGCCTTGCGCCAAAAACTCAATGGCATCCTTCCAAGCTGGTCTACATTTTCTCTTTCATAAGAGTGTTTCGTTGTCCATCTACTTGTTCTGCTTTTACTCAGATACCTTCCTCAACTAACACGTTTTCTCGGGCTTTGTCTGAATCCTCCATACTTTTCTCTTCTTTTCTGAGCGCTTACTCTGTGCGTCTATGCTATTCTTTACGCCATAATTCAACAGCGTCTTTCTGTGACTGTCTAGCTTTCCTCTTCCACAACTCTTCTTCGACTTTCATGATACATTCGGCATCCCAGGTCCCAGCTACGGGCCATCTCTGACTTTCTGGTAACTCTTTGGTGTAGTCCACCCATAGATCAAGGAATAATATGGCGTCTAAGCCATGCTTGTGAAAAATAAAATGTCCTGTAGTGTCCCTAGGAGGAATAGGAACTGCTTCTTCAAGCACCCCTTTTCTGGTAGTAATCTGTCTTAACTTCGAGAAGAGCGGCATATTGACAACTGATCTGATACTTACTCTTGAACTCACTTAATACGAAAAAAACACAATAATGAACAGTGAACAATGAACAATCATTCATACCACAATATTTGAACACTTTAAACATTAAACATTAAACATTTTAACAACGACCGACAATGATGACAGTCTGCCTAACCAATCACCACGCTGAATTCTTGACAATAACTGAATACTTCGGAATACTTGATATACTGCTAAACAGTACATATACACTGCTAAACAGTGCAGACCGGATTTGTGTACCCAAATCCGTCTTGACCGGCACAACCTATGTGCGCGTCAACACGCCTCCCCGGCGATGGTACTCACCGAGTAGCTCCTTGAAACGGAAGGCCTCAGAGAATGGACTGGACTCGACGACTGCGGACATCGGACCCTCTGGACATCGGGACTTTGAAAACCTGGTGGGCCTCTGTATACCTCAGACGCAGCTCTCTCGCAGGTGGGCTCTGGGTAGACAATCTGCGTTCCTCACCGCCTCGTATGGATGCCTTGTCGCAGTCTGTCCCCTTCGGTGGCCTGAGGGAGTTGGCGGGAAAAACCCGCGACGTGCACGCTTGAAGTCCATCACGGCTATGGAAGGGGGCAAAACAGGACCTTCATCTCCGGCGTGTGGGGAAAGAGATTAAACTGTTCGGGCGCCATTCTGTGGTAAATAAAATATCACGCTCTCAGACTTTTAAATATTAACAATAGGATCATGCATAAAGCAAGAGGCTGAGTCTGTGGTATCAGATACATAAAGGGCTTTATTCCAATAACTCGAGTCAAAGGGAGAATATCTCCATCACCAAAAAGGATCTGGACGGGGCTGAAAAGTATTCTCAATATTCTCAAAACATTATTCACAGAGTACAGTATATATACATTTCTCAATTGTACGTAAGCAAGAGAGCAAGAGAGAATGAGATAAGAGCATGTGGGCGTGTAAGTAGGCGTGAAGGTGGGCGTCCATGTGGGCGTCCACTTGATGATAAGGGGTAAATTGTCATGTGTGGGTGGATACCTGGAGATGATTTCGCAATGTCAGCAGAAATACTTGGCAGAGATGCGCGCTCAGCAGCATGACGTGTAATTGACGTGCAACTAGAGGGTGAAGGGGACTTGACATTTAGCTCTACATGTGGAGACAAAAGTCTGGGGTTATGTCAACCTAATCCCAAATCATATCTAATATCCTATGTTTAAAGAACTGTGTTATCCACAAGGGAAGGGCTCTCGGACAGAATCTATTCTATACTGACTGTGTGTGTGTGTACAAGCGTCTAAGTGTCTACACTGAATGCGAGGGGATGGGAATATTCCATGGTGACAGGGCTATGAATTACTTGCATGAGGGCAGAGAAACCGGGCCTTTTGCTTGGTAACTGGAGGAATGTTTACTTAAGCTACTAGGCAGGAATGCATCGGCTGAGGGGGAAGCAGATAATTCGAAGGTGAAATACAGCTCTTGGCAGAGAATAGGCTGATGTCAGGCTTCGTGGGCCGCACAGAGAATGAGACAAAGTTCATGGTCACAGATGCAAGCTCAAGCTGAAGCTGTCAGAGGCAGAGAGCAGGGAAAGGCTTGAGGACAGAATCGGGCCTACTTGCCTGAACTGTAAAAATGGAGTAACTTAGCCATATAAAGTCGGTGGCCTTTCATACTTAGGAATCGAATATCCAGCCCATTCATGGCGGATCTGACAGAGGACATGTTAACGGTGGACGCACATGTGTTTGCGTCTTCGAAACTGGAACTGGAGGGAACATACATGTACTTGTAACATGCATATAGAACCGTTGGGGTCCAAGATAGGGGACATAACTGACCAGGAAAATCCACATTTCCACAATGTGACACCTCATTCACCTGTCCCCTCACTGCTCAATTTGCAACTTGCTCAAACAAGCCCATCATTAACCATGCATTCATTCATCCCACTCTGCACTTACATCCGCACCCAAATTCATGGTCACCATTGCCTTGGGGCTGTTTTTCAATGGTTCCAACTGAACAGCCTCAAGTGCAATTCCGATAAGTCGGAGGTACTCTTTTTTGGGTACGACACAGAGCCAGACTGGCAGGCCTGGTGGCCAATTAGTATGTTTCCCCCGTCTTGTTCCTCCCAAGTAGCCAAGAATTTGGGAGTCAAGATGGATAAGGGGTTAACATTGAAATCCCAGATCCTGGGGGTGTCGGGCACCTGCTTCGGCATCCTTAGGATGCTGCGGAGGTTCCTTCCCCTGCTGTCTGAGGAGCATAGGAAGCTGACAGTGCAGGCTTTGATCGGGTCCAGGTTGGATTATTCTAACATTCTTTACCTGGGCCTGCCGGAGTATTTGCTGCAGCGGCTCCAAGTGGTGCAGAACGCTGCCGCGAGAGCTATCTTCGGATTAAATAGACGGGCCAGTGTATCGGGCCTGCTGAAAATTTTGCATTGGCTCCCGATCCGGAAACGGATCGTGTTCAAGGCTCTGACTCTGGCCTACAAAGCTCTCCACGCGGTGGGAGCAAAGTATCTGCAAAAGAGACTGGTCTTTTATCAGCCGACCAGGTCTTTGAGGTCGGAATCTCTGTTTCTGGCGGTTGTTCCGCGTGTAAAGAGAGCTCGCCTGGGAGGCCGCTCTTTTGGACTCCTGGCGCCACAGTTGTGGAACTCTCTACCACTCATTCTGCGGGGAGCTACCAGCCTACTGGCTTTCAGGAAAGGCCTTAAAACCTGGCTGTTTACCCAGTAGCTTGTTTTTTCCTGGATGTATTTGTCTGGCATTTGGTCCTTTTGTCCTTTTAACGTTGTTATGTTATTGTGTTGCAGCCCTCCTTTTCCAAAAGCGCCGGGACACTCTTTTTGAGTAGCCGCGCGCTATACAAAAGAATAAATAACATAACATAACATAACATAACACCACACTCACCCTCCAGACACTCCTCTTTTCCTACTCTCACACTGTTGCATCACTCACGGTGCACTCACATGGGCACACTTCTCATCCACAGAGTGCAGAGGGTTAATGTGCCTGCTACAAAGAACATGTACTATGCAGATCTCAGAACTGTGAGTAAACTGAGTGGCAATCTAAAAAAAAAAAAATGTTTGTCAGAAAGGTGCTACAGAGAGATGAGGTGCTTTGTTGGTGAATGGTAGTGAGGGAATTTATAGAGAAGGAGGAAACGGGGATAGGGCACCAAAAAAGACTGTTGCGCCATGTGTGGCCAGTGCTATGGCCAGCCCTGCCTGGGAGTGTAGGCCCCCTCGCGAAGTTTGGGTCTAGTCGCTCCCATGCTTCTGCCTACTACTATTATTATTTACATTATAGAGTCTTGGTGGAGCGAAGCAAAGGATGGTGGACATTCCATAACTGTGTGGCCTGCACCAAAACAGCAAGACAGACAATTCGTGCCTTCCTGAATTAGGGAACAATAAGCAGAGTGGCACAGGCCAAGAGGAGCATACGGGTCCAACCCGTGTGCTCAGTGAGGAGAGATGAGAGGATGAGAAAGGACAGCAAGGGAGTGAGGGAATTTGATTGAAGAGGTCAGGGAGGAGGAGAAATGTGAAGTGCCGAAGGGAAGTGCGGACACGCAAGAAGTGAGTGTGAGGGTAAGTTGAGGGCACAGAGGAGGGCTACTGTCAAACTGTGAGAGAAGATAGCTGAGAGATGATCTGTGACCTAAAAAGTAATTTGAAGCAACATTGGTGAGGGACAGCAGCGATAGGGGAAGAGAGGGTGTACTGCGGTGGGTGCTGAGCAGTGATTAATTTGTAATTAAACATGTGCCAGGAACCTCACCAGTAGGCCACTGCAACTTTAACCACCCACCCATTGCCTTGCATGTGCGGCCAATGTCAATACCTATGCAACTACCAACCATAACTCTGTACAAGTGTGACTATTTCAAGCCCTCAAAGCTATAAGAATGGCATGGATGTCAGGAGTTTATCGTTTTTAATGTATATTGAATTAATAAACAGCTGTTCTGCTCATCTCTAAATTACACAGACAGAGCCATCAAGTGGCATGTGGCAGACTGTCATATTGTCAGTGTGCACAATTAGGTGCCAGTGCGGAGCAACGGAAACCACCTGCTCAAATTAAGCGCTGGTGCTGAGGTAACAGGGGAGAGGGACATTGGTTCAAGAAGGTGTGAAAAAACAAAGGGTAGATGTGAAAGATGAATGGGGAACTGGAGAGGTGTAAGATACAAATAGACAACAATTTGAACGGAGAGACTTGAGATGAATGAGAAGTGCAGATGGGCACGGTAGGTGACAGGGCCAGAGAGGCCATGAGATAAATGCGAGAAACTGTTAGAGATGAGGGCAGTGAAAAGGCAGAATGGCAAGAGGTGATTAAGGGTGAAGTGAGAAGTTGAATGGGGAGAGTTTAGAAGTTGTAAGAAGGGGTGAAAGAAAATGGCCTGCAAAGTGAGAGAGGGATCCAGGATTGGGAGAGGAGAGGAGAGAGGGATGGAAGGGAGGGGTGAGAGGAAAGTGGCATGGGTAAATTGCTCAACTCTGCACAAGACTGCCAGGGTTTTAAGGGACCCCTGCTGCTCCCGGACAGGGCCAGGTGAGCTTCTAATGTGGCACACGTATTCCTGCGGAGTGGAAGGCCCATCACAAAGGTTGACTAGACATCTTTCTGATGTTAATTGCTGTATTTTGGTTATAAACTGGTACTGAAGGGGTGAAATCTTTCCTCAGTGTTACTATGTGCAAAAAAAATCAAAATAATGAAGCAATTCTATCACAAAATAACGCTGCATCACATAACATTATTTACATTTTCTTCCCACATAATTTAGTCAAGCCTGTCGTGTAATTTGGTCCTCACCTGCCTCGTAATTCCAGAAGCCGTGCCTACAGGTTTAGAAATGTTTATCAGGAGGGGGTCCTTACGACTGAAAATGTTGACAGGGGGGTCTCGGCACCCAAAAGTTTGAAGACCTCTGCTCTAAGGGTTCCAGCAGTACTTTTAACATATTAAAAATAGTGGTATTACTCATGCTTGAACCATAGCCCTCCTGTAATGGAGATTTTACTGAGTTACCAGCTTCCCCGGTCAACTCCAGGATTTCCTCCAGGCTTTGATCGATAATAGTATCGTCAGGAAGGCTCAAGGGTAAGCCACTCTTAATAACATGTGGTCCCTCTGTGGAACTGGGTAAAGCTACTGGCAATTTATCCATGTTAGGGGGGTTAGGGGGAATTCGAACCTTCTTTCCTTTATGAATAGATGGTTTATTGGTTTTTCGAATTTGCTTAGGGATAGCCCCTTCTGTCCGACCCCTTTCTTTTGTAACGGATATATTGTTAGAGGTATTTGACTCACTTTGTTGCACTCCACATTCTGATAGGAAATGAAGGTTAGGAGAAGCCTCCAGATCCTGTAAAGTGTTTAAAGCGTCAAGATCCCCAGTCTCTCCAGTGCTATGTACTAGGGCCTGTATATCTGTCCGAGAATCAGTGTTGGGTGTCTGTGCCTGTGCTATAAGGCCCAAGGAGGATCGTTTGGCCATGGCCAGGTCTTGGGACACTCTCCTATCCATTAATGTTATACCCTCGTCAATTAGCGCATGAGTGCGGGTGATAAAATCATCCAAGGTTCCGGTAAGTTTTTTAGCTCCTACAGCGGCCATACTTCTGGTTTCACGACAGTTCATGGCCTATAATCCTACCAGTAAAAGCACGGGGGAGCTAAGTACAACCAACTAGGGTTTATGGCCCAGTCCAGCCTCCTCTGGCCTCTGAGGGCCACAGAGGGCCCGCCCTTTGCCCGGGCTTCGCTCGGCGTCCCGCTCGCGTCCCGCTATGCGGAGAAGCCCTGTTCTTAAAGGTGACGTTGCGGCCGGGGGCGTGTCTTGCTGGGGGCGCGGCCGTGCACACCTGTGCAGCGCAGGGACTCCTGGTCTAGAGAGTCCCTGCAGCACGCGCCCTCTGGTACCTCCCGCAGTTATTCCGTCCTCGTTCCGGGCACTCTCCGGCACCCCTGCAGCCTCGACCCCACGCCAAATGCCGCGCAGCGGCACCCGCGAAGCGGGTGCTGCAAGATGTTAACTGGTGATAAGGCGGTCAATCCCTCCAGGGACACGGGGAGGCCACAAGGCGGATCGGCGTTCTCCCAGCTCACCCAGTCGGCAAGTGGCGGCGTCCAGGTAAAGTTTTCTGTGATTAAGGGTCCCACAGCACTTAGGGAATGTTCACAATTTGAAGCTTGGTTGGCCGGGGGCGTGTCTTGCTGGGGGCGCGGCCGTGCACATCTGTGCAGCGCAGGGACTCCTGGTCTAGAGAGTCCCTGCAGCACGCGCCCTCTGGTACCTCCCGCAGTTATTCCGTCCTCGTTCCGGGCACTCTCCGGCACCCCTGCAGCCTCGACCCCACGCCAAATGCCGCGCAGCGGCACCCGCGAAGCGGGTGCTGCAAGATGTTAACTGGCGATAAGGCGGTCAATCCCTCCAGGGACACGGGGAGGCCACAAGGCGGATCGGCGTTCTCCCAGCTCACCCAGTCGGCAAGTGGCGGCGTCCAGGTAAAGTTTTCTGTGATTAAGGGTCCCACAGCACTTAGGGAATGTTCACAATTTGAAGCTTGGTCGGCCAGGGGCGTGTCTTGCTGGGGGCGCGGCCGTGCACACCTGTGCAGCGCAGGGACTCCTGGTCTAGAGAGTCCCTGCAGCACGCGCCCTCTGGTACCTCCCGCAGTTATTCCGTCCTCGTTCCGGGCACTCTCCGGCACCCCTGCAGCCTCGACCCCACGCCAAATGCCGCGCAGCGGCACCCGCGAAGCGGGTGCTGCAAGATGTTAACTGGTGATAAGGCGGTCAATCCCTCCAGGGACACGGGGAGGCCACAAGGCGGATCGGCGTTCTCCCAGCTCACCCAGTCGGCAAGTGGCGGCGTCCAGGTAAAGTTTTCTGTGATTAAGGGTCCCACAGCACTTAGGGAATGTTCACAATTTGAAGCTTGGTCGGCCGGGGGCGTGTCTTGCTGGGGGCGCGGCCGTGCACACCTGTGCAGCGCAGGGACTCCTGGTCTAGAGAGTCCCTGCAGCACGCGCCCTCTGGTACCTCCCGCAGTTATTCCGTCCTCGTTCCGGGCACTCTCCGGCACCCCTGCAGCCTCGACCCCACGCCAAATGCCGCGCAGCGGCACCCGCGAAGCGGGTGCTGCAAGATGTTAACTGGCGATAAGGCGGTCAATCCCTCCAGGGACACGGGGAGGCCACAAGGCGGATCGGCGTTCTCCCAGCTCACCCAGTCGGCAAGTGGCGGCGTCCAGGTAAAGTTTTCTGTGATTAAGGGTCCCACAGCACTTAGGGAATGTTCACAATTTGAAGCTTGGTCGGCCGGGGGCGTGTCTTGCTGGGGGCGCGGCCGTGCACACCTGTGCAGCGCAGGGACTCCTGGTCTAGAGAGTCCCTGCAGCACGCGCCCTCTGGTACCTCCCGCAGTTATTCCGTCCTCGTTCCGGGCACTCTCCGGCACCCCTGCAGCCTCGACCCCACGCCAAATGCCGCGCAGCAGCACCCGCGAAGCGGGTGCTGCAAGATGTTAACTGGCGATAAGGCGGTCAATCCCTCCAGGGACACGGGGAGGCCACAAGGCGGATCGGCGTTCTCCCAGCTCACCCAGTCGGCAAGTGGCGGCGTCCAGGTAAAGTTTTCTGTGATTAAGGGTCCCACAGCACTTAGGGAATGTTCACAATTTGAAGCTTGGTCGGCCGGGGGCGTGTCTTGCTGGGGGCGCGGCCGTGCACACCTGTGCAGCGCAGGGACTCCTGGTCTAGAGAGTCCCTGCAGCACGCGCCCTCTGGTACCTCCCGCAGTTATTCCGTCCTCGTTCCGGGCACTCTCCGGCACCCCTGCAGCCTCGACCCCACGCCAAATGCCGCGCAGCGGCACCCGCGAAGCGGGTGCTGCAAGATGTTAACTGGTGATAAGGCGGTCAATCCCTCCAGGGACACGGGGAGGCCACAAGGCGGATCGGCGTTCTCCCAGCTCACCCAGTCGGCAAGTGGCGGCGTCCAGGTAAAGTTTTCTGTGATTAAGGGTCCCACAGCACTTAGGGAATGTTCACAATTTGAAGCTTGGTCGGCCGGGGGCGTGTCTTGCTGGGGGCGCGGCCGTGCACACCTGTGCAGCGCAGGGACTCCTGGTCTAGAGAGTCCCTGCAGCACGCGCCCTCTGGTACCTCCCGCAGTTATTCCGTCCTCGTTCCGGGCACTCTCCGGCACCCCTGCAGCCTCGACCCCACGCCAAATGCCGCGCAGCGGCACCCGCGAAGCGGGTGCTGCAAGATGTTAACTGGCGATAAGGCGGTCAATCCCTCCAGGGACACGGGGAGGCCACAAGGCGGATCGGCGTTCTCCCAGCTCACCCAGTCGGCAAGTGGCGGCGTCCAGGTAAAGTTTTCTGTGATTAAGGGTCCCACAGCACTTAGGGAATGTTCACAATTTGAAGCTTGGTCGGCCGGGGGCGTGTCTTGCTGGGGGCGCGGCCGTGCACACCTGTGCAGCGCAGGGACTCCTGGTCTAGAGAGTCCCTGCAGCACGCGCCCTCTGGTACCTCCCGCAGTTATTCCGTCCTCGTTCCGGGCACTCTCTGGCACCCCTGCAGCCTCGACCCCACGCCAAATGCCGCGCAGCGGCACCCGCGAAGCGGGTGCTGCAAGATGTTAACTGGCGATAAGGCGGTCAATCCCTCCAGGGACACGGGGAGGCCACAAGGCGGATCGGCGTTCTCCCAGCTCACCCAGTCGGCAAGTGGCGGCGTCCAGGTAAAGTTTTCTGTGATTAAGGGTCCCCGACACAACTCCTTGGTGTCCTCTGACATATGTGGCCAATGAAAATGTGGAACAAGCCTATCCCAGGTCTTGTTTTGGCCCAAGTGACCTGCCAAAGGGATGTCATGTGCTAGGGTCAAGAGGAACCCCCTAAACTTCTGAGGTATTACCAACCTCCTGGTGGCTCCAGGGGTTGGATCTATACCCTCAGAATATAGGAGTCCCTCATCCCAATAAACGTTATGGGACCCGCTAGCACTCCCAGCAGCCTGCTGTCTGAGGGGTTCAAGAGAGGGGCAGCACTGTTGCTCCTTACTCAGATCTTCCCTAGAAGGACCCCCTGCCCCCTGCCCCCAAGAACTCAACCTGATCAGGCTCAAGTCCCTCTGGGGCAGTTCCTTCTTCAGGATCTGCTTCTCCTCCCTCAAGAGGTGAATCTGTGATCTGAGACAGAGGGGAAGGCACTGCCTTAACCCTACTGCTCCTCTTCTTTTCGGGAAGCACCTGGTCCATAGTTACAGGATCCAGAGCTGGTTCAGTGTTATGCATTTTGGCCTGTGACCTGGTCACAGCAAATACCTCTGCAGGGGTGCCAAACATCTCAGCATGAGTCCATAATTCTACACCAGACCAGGCTGAAGTCTCTAGATCATTGCCCAATAGACATTCGGCAGGGAGGTCTGCACTGACTACTACCTTCTTGAGGCCAGTTACCCCTCCCCAGGAGAAATTCACAACTGCCTGACTATGGTTGGTCCTGGCATTGCTTGCATTGGTAACCTGGTACATTTCACCCAGGATGATCTGTGCAGGGTCCACAAGATCCCCTGCCACCATGGTGACACTAGCACCTGTGTCCCTAAATGCCAAAGCCTGTTTGCCATTTATTACAGGCTGCTGTTTGTATTTGCCCAGATTACTGGGGCTCACTAGGAAGGACATATCAATGTCTCCATCACAAGTCAGCAATGCCTGAGTGGGTACTCTGACTAGGCCAGAGTCCACATCAGAACTCAGGGTCAACCCTACTACACCCTTATTCTGATTACCACCTCCACCAGTAGCTGCACTAGGGGGGACAGTTGCCATAGGGGCAGGAGGGGTGGTGGTTTGGTCTTTGGACTTGTTACAGTCAGAATTCCAGTGCCCTTTCTGTTTACAGAATTTGCACCAGGGCTTCTTTTGGCCTTTTCCCTTGTTAGACTGTGAATCCCCACCAGATGCAGATTTTTGGGGCCCTTGTGAAGACTTCTGGTCTTTTGACTTATCCCCACCTTTATTAGAGCCCTTAGAATCCTGCTTCTTGGTGTCACCCCCTTGGTTCTGGGTTTTCTGCCTCACCCTGGTTCTGACCCATTTGTCTGCCTTCTTTCCAAATTCTCGGGGAGAGGTCAGATCAGAGTCTACCAGGTACTGATGCAACAACTGGTTCTGGCAATTATTAAGGATCTGTTCCCTTATGATAAGATTATACAATCCCTTAAAATCAGTAACTCTACTACCAACCAGTCAACCCTCCAGAGTCTTGGTTGCGCAATCTACAAAGTCAGTCCAATCCTGATTCTGTGCTTTCTGGGTGTCTCTGAACTTCAACCTGTACTGTTCAGTGGTTAAGCCACACCCATCTATTAATGCACTCTTCAGGACTTCATAATCATCAGCATCCTCTTCTCTAACAGTGAGGAGCTTGTCTCTACCTTTATCTGAAAAGGAGAGCCACAAGATTGCTGCCCACTGCTTTTAGGGAACCTGTTGTACTCTACAGCCCCTTTCCATAGCAGTTATCCACTTGTGGATATCATCCCCACTCTGGTAGGGAGG
The DNA here is from genome assembly GCF_964204655.1 of Triturus cristatus. Taxonomy (NCBI): domain Eukaryota; kingdom Metazoa; phylum Chordata; class Amphibia; order Caudata; family Salamandridae; genus Triturus; species Triturus cristatus. The sequence goes on along the minus strand of NC_140588.1, from coordinate 1,085,205,120 downwards.
AACAACCTTGGACAGGGTCCTATGGTCTGGAATATATTCTCTACCTCTCTACCTCTAGGGACACTGTTGCTGCCACCAGGGGTTTCTAACCCCTCTTTTCTAGAAGCTCTCTGGAGCTCAAAGGCTTCTCTATCTAAGGCCAACTGCTTGGTTTTGAGGGCAAATCTTGCTTCCTCATACTGCAGCAGTTTGTACATTCTTTCAGAGGAGGTCTCTCTTCTAGGAAAGTATGAGTTCCTCTGCTGGACAGATTCTCTGCCAGAGTGATAGGAGTGGTCAGATTCCCTAGAAGGGGACCTAGGCCTTTCCTCCACTCGGTCAGTTCTCTTAGGGAGCATTCCTCTGTCCTTTTCAGATCCTTGTGGATCTGGCCCTGCAACCACAGAGTCCAGGTCATCTTGATTTTCATCATCTGACCCAGAGACTCTAATTGACCCACCCCCTGATCCAGACCTATTAGCTCCTAGAGCTAATCTAAGATCATCTGCTGTCAGCAGATCTATCAGGTGTAGTGTGGAGGGACTCTGTCCTAGCTTCAGGTGCCTTGCAGCACACATGGCCTTCAAGTCAAAGAAAGTCATGTCCTTATACTGAGGCTGAGTGGACCCACTGGCTCCACCCCTTAAGGACATTCTAGTGTTGTGCAATGTTGTACTACCTACACTAGTTTGTGGCCTTCTGATCCGAGCTTGAGCTGTAGAAAGGGTGTGCTATCCCTTTACACACAGCTCTAAGTTCAGTAGAACTTATTGATACTAAGCTTGACTTTATATGTACCTTGAGTACCTATAGTAGTTTTCAGTTAGTAATTCAAATAGAGATTTTCTGGTAAAACAATGGCAAGCTGTAATTCCAAACGCTGCCCACCAATATGAGAAGTTGGCCTGGTATATGCTGGTCACTAGTTAAAGTGGCCACCTTGCACCAGTACAATTCGACTCTTATGGTAGATAGGTTTAAGACAACCTTTTTAAGAAAGCTATCCTAGTGGTAGCTGTGGAGAGCAGGCTTCAGGCTAAGTCTTTAGAGGAAAGTAAAGCAGCTTATTTTACCTTATAATCTCTTGAATTACCAAATGAAAGGACACCACACAGGTATATATATATCAAATATATATATGTATTTATTACAAACAACTCTCTGCTAATCTCTTTATGAGATTAGAAGTCAGGAACATATGCACAAATCAATATTTCACAACAAGTTAAGCACAAATATGGCTGGGGCCCTAGGGGCGTACCAGACCATATACTAAAAAAGAGACTTAGGAATATCGACTTGCGAAGGGACAAGGCCTAGAGCCTTCAGAAGCGCTGGGGCCTCACTAATCCACCCAAGGCAGGTAAGTAAAGGACCCACGGGTGACGCATGCAGTGTGAGAACACAGCCGCGGATCCCAATAGACTTCAATGGAGCAAGTCGCAGTTGGAATTTTAAGGTTTTAGGATACTTCGGGAGAGTCTACAAGCAAGTCACTTACAGGGTAAGTAGTTCTAGAACCAACACACACAGGAGCACCGTAGTGCTGGAGTTACCTCACCCAGGGAAGCCGGGTGCATAGGTGTCTTTTGGTGTCGGTTCGCGGCGTCGTTTTCAATGGGAGCCAAAGAAGACTTGCTGCTTGTGAAGACAGGAGAAGTGTCCGGTGGAATCCAAGGCTGGATTCAGAAGAAGGAAGACCTGACAGCAGAGGAGACAGTGTTCAAAGTCACTTGGCAGTGACCCGGGGCAAGGAAGATGGATGCCCACAGTCGTCGGGTGATTTCAGGTGATCAAGGGTGTCTTGACTCTTCAGCCACGAGGTCCAGGAGGTGTCAACGACACCCAGGAGCTGGATTCAGCGTTTCCCACAAAGTCTGTAGCTTACTGCGGTGCCGGTGACCAGATTGGAGCCAACAAGCCTTGGCAACAGCAAGTCTTGTGGAAAGGATAAAAAGTCAGCGGTGCAGACCAGCAAGGTCTGAGGGACTCACCCAGCAAACGTAAGTCAGGGCAGGCCGGAAGCAACCAGAGGAGCCCTTTGGAATTGTAGAAAAGTCTTCTGGGGACCCACAAGCCAACCAGCAAGGGATTGTGAAGACGCCTCAGGAGGATTTACTCACCAGGAGCCCACGGTCACTCGGGACAAGGTAGGCCTCTGATCTTCAGAGGAAATCCTGCTGGAGGCTTGAACCACACGTGGTCCAATGCACAAGTTCATAGAATGTCATGAAGGGTTTGCATTCGAATATAGTGCCCGGTACCCAGGTATTGCAGTTCCTCGTCACTCGTGGTGTTGAAGATTGCATTAATCTCTTAGCATGAGCTGAAAGCCATTTTGTACTTGGCAGCCATTTTAGTTAGCTATGTGCTGGCCATTTGCTGTTTTCCTCTCCCAGAGTCTTGCACATGCTCAGATGGGCCTAGCTAGTAGAGTGCACCTGTTCCTAGTATAGAACTGTCAGGCTGTTCTAACTGATGTCAGCAACTTATTACTCCTCCTACTTGTTGACTGTGCAGTTTCTGTATGACCATCTATGTGCATAACTCTTCTCATGTGTACTTGTACCGCCTTTTTTCAGCCCCTGTGTGGGTATATAATGCCCCTGTTCTCTGTACTCCTTAGAAAATGTCTCATACAGTGATTTGAGAATGCTGTTGACACATTTTTTCCCTCTTTAGAGGTTAAATAAAAAGATGTCCTTTATATTACAGCTTCTGTGCCAATCTCTTCTTTGTTGGTTTAAAAGGACCAGGTGTATCAGTGAAGCCCCTGAGAAGGTTTTGATTTCTACAATTGGTGCCCTCTGTGAGGCTCATCAGAGAAGTGGCTATCCAGGGGAGTGATCCTGATGGGAGACAGGAATCTACTGAGGAGGACAGAACAGGACTCGAGTAAAAAGGTACCCTAAAACTGAGATTCTGTCTCTGCAGCCCAGTATATTTCTGGTCTTCCTGATTGGACTCCTCCAACTGCTTACCACTCCTGACTGAGAACATTTTTGGCGTGAGTATTCTAAAAATGACCGTTTGGTCACTCAGAACTTGGCAGTTAGAATCTGGAAACTTGTGCTTGGTAAGGTCGTTTGTCACGACGCTTCTTGGATTTGTATGGAAATTGGCCAATATTTGGAATTTGGAAATATGTAAACTGCAGTTTATGTAGGCAGGTAATGAGAAACTTTTGTAAACTTGAACGGCACACTTTGAGTTAAGTGCTACTTTGTGTATAATATTGTATATGCTGCAATATTTTTGGCATGCCTGTTCTTAGCACACATCAAAGAATGTGTTGCTTTGTTTGTAGTTACTCTTTGGAACTTGTATTGAATTAGCCGGCTCCCCTAGAGGGGATACTTAACTAGGTTTAGGTATAAAAACGTATTTCTTCCTTGGTGACTAGTACCCCGAGGAACTAAATATGTACATAGAAAGGATCCTGGTCTGTGCACTTAGTAACATTCATAAGTGGTGATATGCAGAGCGTTTTTTTTCTTGGTGTTCTGCCAGCCAAATCTAGTGAATATGACTTATAACTAGTATTTACAAATGGTTTGGTTTAAGTACAGTCTATGGGCTGTCTTTTGTTTCTGTCCTAAGTGTTGATCTGTGGGTTAATGTGTGTTTAAATGTCTGTGGTTTGTCATTAGTGGTACTTGTGTGAGTAAGTAGCGATTGCGCTCTTGGTGCAAGAATGGCTAGCCTTAAGTGCCCTGTATTATGTGTATGACACCGTTTTGAAAATGTCTGGAATGAGCTCAATGTTTTTTTTGTCATCATTCTGTTATGCAAAACATCATTAAAATAAAATATATTTTAAAAGAATCCAGCAATGAATTATATAATATATGCTAAATAGCTGCACGCTATGATTAAATTGACAGAGTAAGACACTATACATGTGTGCAAGTTGCCACAATGTTAAAGATAAAATTAGAATAGGAATAAAAAAGCTTCAAAAAACGAAATTGTGTGTTTTGCAATAGATAAAATTAAGATACAAAACGTCACAGCATTTATCCTTCTGAATTAGGTATTAAAAGGCATTCACATTATCTGAGTGAGTTGGTTGTTGCTGAACTAAAATACACATTACAGAACGACAGATTTGTGCTGGCTCGAAAGGCTGACTTGAAAGGCTTGTGAATTCGACGCCTTTACGTGTCAAGCAGCTGTGTAAACATTAGACTATTTCTGACTCCGGCCACAGAAAACAGCTGAAGTTGACTACATCTTAAGTCAGTGCAAACACGGTGTAAAATCCTGCATTTCAGACTGCTGTTTTAAAAGTTAGAAATATAGTTTCATTATTTTTGATAAACAGAGGACAGATTGACAGTAGGGATTTCTTTTCTTAATGTCTTTTTAAAAAAGGATAAGAGTGGTTTTTGATGTTAAATACTAATGACTGTCCTTTAAAAGTGGCGCAGACTTAAGATGTTTCAAGTTAAGCTTCTGTGCTTAGGGCTGTGAATGACTGCGTTTAAATATGATAGGCAAGGGATGCAGCTTGCTTTTCATATGTGGACTCATCAAAATGATTGGATTTATTAACAACAAAAAATATATATATTTTGATTATATACAAAATGTTATTTAAAATAGGTGCATTAAATTCGTTTTTTAATATTTATAATGCCTAATAATGATGCCGTGACCTCCTAGCATCCAAATTGAATTTAAGCCGTTCTATACAGCAATAGGGGGTCACTTACATGTGAAATGTCACTTTACCCAGGCGTACAAAACTCATTTTTATAAGGGTATACATTATACATTTCTGATGCCACATCTCTGGGATATGTAGGGGACATTCTGGGGATGACTATTATGCAAAAACATTGTAGGATATTCATTTTTAAGTGCCCCAAACATCAAAGTCGAAATTGAGTAAAATTCACTATTTAAATGAGGTTATTCCAATCAGAGCAGCTTTTAAACTGCCTTAGGCTCCAGTAAATGCACATATGTAAGCATAGAATGAATAGCTGACATCTATACTGCTGGACAAGCACTCGGCACACTGCTTACAAATATAAATATGTACAAAAAAACTGGCAGAAGTTATTAAGCTTACCTCTGAATTGCTGGTAGACAGGAATGGAGTGGGTTTGCTGTCGCGCTCTCAGTCTCCAGGGTCACTTTGAATTGGTAAAACTGCATGAAAACCTTGCACACAAGATGGCACAGCTGCAAATAGGTTAAAGGTCGAAGTTCTACATTTAAAAGCAGGGCTCAGCGCAACATTTGCTTTGACATTTCGACATTTGAAAGACGAAATGGTAGGGCAGGGACAGAAAGAGGTTTTGCTTACTTTTTGTGGCAAAAGCAAGTTTTTGTTCACTCATATGAACAGATTGAATAATAATGGTATATGTGAGCTCTTATTAAGACAATGGCTCTGCCATATATATATAGCACTAATGCTTTTAGGGCTTAATTCAGGAAGCAATGGGATTTAGTTTGAATTCATGTGCCCTCGTGTTACACTTGTACATTTGCTAAAGGAATATGTTCTTTAGCTAGCTCAATGTGCTATTTAGCTCCTCAGAGTTTGTTTATGCCCAGTTGCTACAAATTGGGGTTGATAGTGTTGACAGAATGAAACCTGTTACAGGTTTCCTACTGTCAAAAATGGGGGAAGGAGGCTAGCTCCTCTACAAATTAAGGGCAGGCAAATTTATGTTTTCTCTCTCTTTTTCTCAATTTCTTTTGAGCCTTTCTAAACTGTCTGTGAAATAGCCATGAGACATTTAATTGGCTATTCAGTAATACTGTTTTAAACATTATTAGCATTAATAAAATGAATAAATACATTTGCTATGTTACTGCCCATCCTGTCTGATGAAATTATGAAAGGATGAGTAGTCTAGATTGCTGTTTCCTTATTGATCTTTAAGGGGAACTAGCTGTGGGTAGTTTTTGTTCTAAAATTCTCAGGTGATAACACCACTATTGTTTGTTATTCTCGTGCTACATACAGTTTTGCAAGGGCATTGCTAGTTTTTATTAGCTAGTCTGTGTAAATAAAGTGACAGTCCTTACTAGAGCTGATGTTGCATAGTTTGGATTGTGAAAAATAGAATGCAGAGAAGATGCCCATGTGATCCTTAGCAAACATTTTTGAGGAAAATATTGTTTTATAGGAGTCTGTTTGTCACAAGATGTTCTACTGGAGAAAATGTACCCATTATGTTGAAGTTTTTAGTTCTTTATGTAATATGTATCCCTGCTAAATTAGCAGTTTTAGATTTTCCTATTGCTCCTATAACATGAGAGCATGGTCCTAAGCATACAATGTAGGTGCTTTTATTAAGAGAAATCATTTTAGAAGTGTCTGCAGTCCTGTACAAGTAATGCAAAGTCTATGAGTAAAAGTGTAGAACATTTCCTTTTTTCTTGAGGGTCTTTAGATGATTAAGATAGGAATATACAGATGTAAGGATTTGGAGTATGTCTGTATTGGTTTTCTCTTTTCCTCAGAATTTAGTAAATGAACACAGACTTCCTTGGCTGCTTGGGATTGGGTGATGTATTACTCTTGTCAGTTCACCAAAGAGTTTCTTTTATACTTGCCAATAGGTCCAGGCTGTTGGTTTTTTTTTACTCTCACATAGATGAAAGTGGTTCTTGGGTACCTTGCTAATATATGGGGCATCCCTAGACTAGGAAGTATTCTGAGACTATCCTCTCTGTTGATAGATTATTTCTGTGCCTTGTCTAAAGACCTTTTCTTCTGTCCACCAATAGATATTTGCTGCCTTACAACCATTGCCAGAGGGGCGCGGACGTCAGATCTAGCTTGAGGAGTCAGCACCAGTCCAGCTTGATGTCAAAGTGAAGGTAACCAGCACAGGCATTGCTGGCAACCAGGACCTCAGTGAAGGTAGAAGGCCGGAAGCACTGGGATGTGAAGTGTGTACCCCTGCCACTGTCTTGGGCGAAAGACGGGGTCACAAATCAGAAAGGAGAAATCGTGGATCAAGTTTTTGATGCCCAGCCGAGAGTCACAGACCGACCAGGAAGACGAGAAATGTTTTGCTTGAGGTAACCCCCTTTGAAACAAGGGTTGCTTCAGAGATCCTAGCATCAGGCCTCTGAATCCTGGTCCCAAAGTGGCTGTAAAGTCTTCACCTTTGTTGGTCAAGAGATACCTGGGCACACTGAATGCAATCTATGGCCCCAACGAAAGAGCAGTGTGCCAGCAGAGCAATACAGGAGTTAGGGAAGGACTTGAGTTCAGGGTACAGGTGCTGTGTCTCTGGTGCCTGTTAGATTGAAATGAAGAAAACTGGTGCACTGCCTGAGACACTGGACAGGATCGCTGAGAGCATTTGTCCAGGTGGGTGATTGCCCTATCCTGAAAGAAGAAACTTTTCCCTTGAAACTGGGCCGTGATTCCTGAGTTGCGAGTTGTGCAGCTCCACCGTGGGAACAAGAAGAGTCTGCCTGTGAGGCTCAAACGGACACAGGGAGAAGACTCCCCTCTGGTTGGTTGTACAGCGGCTTTAATTTCCCATGGACTTCTTTTTCTTTTTTGTTGAAAATTTACCCCATTGGTCGTCCCATTTTTGAGGAGGAGCAGCCCTTTGCAGCTCTTTCCTAATTCTCAAGGTCCTGTGTGGTCCTCCTGGTCCCATGGATCCAGGATCATTTTTGTAATAATATATCTGACTGCTTTCATAATTGTATTAGGAATAATGTTTATTCTGCGAGAGAAAAGTTCATCTGAGCAGTTGACAAATGTTACTTTACCCTTTCCTTGGTTGATACTCTAGCCCTCATAAAGGAAACACTGGAAAAGTCTACCGAAAATGTTTTTATTAGATATGTGCTGTTGACTATTTTGAAGTTGAAATTGCTGGTCACTGAAATGCATAGGAGTCTTGAAAATGTTTTTACTGGATGGTTCTAGGATTTGCTTAGGACTAGAAAGCTAATAGTTCTGTTTCTGATTATAGTAATTACTCTCTCCTGCTATCTGTAGGACCCAATTCTCTGTTCCCCTTGTACTCCTGCTTATACCTTATACATACCAGCTTAAAAATATTTAGAATGAGAAATGCCCACCTAGCAATAAATTAGGATATTGATAAATTTATGAAAAAATTAATGTGCATATTTTCTGTTTTCCTACTGGATTATGGGAAATGTCTTTAGCTCATGCTAAAAGGACCATCTGTTGAAGATTGCATTAATCTCTTAGCATGAGCTGAAAGCCATTTTGTACTTGGCAGCCATTTTAGTTAGCTATGTGCTGGCCATTTGCTGTTTCCCTCTCCCAGAGTCTTGCACATGCTCAGATGGGCGTAGCTAGTAGAGTGCACCTGTTCCTAGTATAGAACTGTCAGGCTGTTCTAACTGATGTCAGCAACTTATTACTCCTCCTACTTGTTGACTGTGCAGTTTCTGTATGACCATCTATGTGCATAACTCTTCTCATGTGTACTTGTACCGCCTTTTTCAGCCCCTGTGTGGGTATATAATGCCTCTGTTCTCTGTACTCCTTAGAAAATGTCTCATACAGTGATTTGAGAATGCTGTGTGACACATTTTTTCCCTCTTTAGAGGTTAAATAAAAAGATGTCTTTTATATTACAGCTTCTGTGCCAATCTCTTCTTTGTTGGTTTAAAAGGACCAGGTGTATCAGTGAAGCCCCTGAGAAGGTTTTGATTTCTACAGTGGGTCCACTTGCCTCAGCGTTGCTGGGGACTCACGATGGCCTTGGAAAAGTCAGGAAATCCACTTCCGGGGCTGCAGGGACTTCGGACTCTGGCGGGAGCGGGAAAGTTTACGACCGTTGATGCAAGGTTTTGGTGCCTGCCAAGCAGGGGAGTCACTCCTTGACCCCAAGGGAGATTCTTCAGTCTTCCAGAGGTAGTGGAACGTCGAAGGTCCAGGATTCTTCTTCAGAGCATCGTCCAGGGATATCTAGTTTGCAATGGCAAGGGTTCCCTAACTTATACTACAAGGAAGGCAGGGACTAGCTCTATGACCACTCCTCTGGGAGGGTCAGGGGAGTGGGTGGCTACACCCACTTCCCTTTGTCCAGTTTCGCACCAGAGCAGGGGCAGGTAGCCCCTGAGCCGGTTTGAGCTGGCATATGCACAGAGGAGCCTACTGCTCCCCCAGTGCAGGACTTCAAAGCACTCTAGGAGTGCACCCACCCAGCCCCAATACACTAAATCCTGTCTGGAAGGTGGCGACAACTCCCTGTGACAGGATGCCTATTGTTGGGTCTCCTCCACTGCGAGTTTCAGTCAGCAGCAGGAGGGCAGCCCAGTGTCTGCGCTGGTGGCATCCATTTTGTGATGCCAGGGCTCTTTCAGATTTCTACCGTGTTACCACAGTAGGCACTTGTCGTCCCCTCTAGAAGGGTGGGATCATACTCTCACACCAGTTACTGGTGTGGGGGTATGATTCCAAAGCGCTTGACACCAAACACAACACGTTTTGATGCAGCCATTCCAGAGTTAGCATTTACCGCGAGGTTATAATGCACTTAAGAGTAAATGGTTTAACCGCATCCACAAACAGCCACAGAGAATGGACTCTGAGAGCTGCAGAGGGGCCCTGCTCAGGCAGAGGCACCCCCTCACATGGAAACCAAGCACCCTGCCCTCAGGATTGATAGGGCCTGCCTTAGGGGTGACTGATAGGTTTATATGTGTTTGTAAGGAGAGATATAGGGAACCTTTATCTCAGTGAGGAGTGCTACCACTACCTCACCAAGGCTGCAGTAGCAGGCCTGTGATGTCAGATTTAGTCTGCTTCCCAGGGGTGGCATAATACATGCTTCAGCCCCTGGTAGGCATGTGAAGTACCTATGCCCTTGGTACCTAAGGCACCATATACTAGGGGCTCATACGGTACCACTGTATCCAATCACTAGTGAATCTAATATACACTCCAAGTTGTTTAGAGAGAACAGAGAGGCTGGGGCCCTGATTAGCAGGGTCCCAGCCAGACTATAGCCAGAAAACAGTGTTAACATCAGAAAAAAAGTGGGGGCAACATAAGTGCAGATCCTATTCTCCTACAGTGATGAAAAGAAAAGATTTGCATAGGATCAAAACAAAACAAGACATTTACCTGGTGATGCGCAAATGTGCGCTGAGATCCGATTTGCACACATTATCATGTGTGTGCTGTGGAGTTTGTCAGTAAAACTGTCAGTGCAGAGTTAGTCCTCATTCCAGTGAAAGTGTGTGTGATACCGGCCTCACGGCGTATGCCCCCCCGATCATCCAGCCAACCTACAACCACCCCCAAGACACGGCATCTCCGACTCCGGCCGCCCCAGCCACACAGACCCGAGGGCTGGCCAGAGCCCCCGACAGACTCGACACCCTACCACGCATGTCCGACCGAGGGAGCGGGAACCCCCGAGCCAGACCAAGAGGCGCCAGCCCAGTCACACCTCGGGTCGCCTTCCCCCGGGAGGACTCGATCAGCCACCAGGCCCCTGGGGAGCAGGCGCCTCGCCTGCCGAGCGTCTGGGGTCCCTCCCAGACCCACCTGAAAAGACCAAAGAAACGAGCGGCAGGAAATCCCGCCGAACCCCCTCAGTCACCCAAGGCCCCTCTCTGCGAGGACTCCGGACTTCAAAGGGCAGGGGGAGTATAATAAGGGGGGCCGGAGGAACGAATGGCAGAGAAGACCTGGAACCATCGAAGCCTGCTGACGCTGTCGCGGCTCCCGAATACCGAACCACCTGGGCCTGCTGAGTGACTCGCGGCCCCCAGCCATTGAACCATCTGAGCCCTGCTGAACCGCCTGGGCCTGCTGAGTGACTCGCGGCCCCGACCCTCGAACCACCTGAGCCCTGCTGACGAGGTCGCGGCTCCCGAACTCCGACTACCTGTGCCTGCTGAGTGACTCGCGGCTCTCCCCTCAAGGACGAATTGGCAAGAGATCGCCCAGAGAAATAACACCCTCCAGCTCGAGGATTGTGAGCTATCCGCAGGGTACTTTGCAGAGACACTACCTTCAAAGACTGTCCCGCTACCCCCATTCCCCTACCACCGATTTGTAGTCTCTTGTGCCGCTGATGTACTACTTACACCTTGGATCATAAAGATCCCTTGAAACCTTCGATAAAAGAACCTATCGTCCTACAAAGAATACGTGTGGTGTCACTCTGTTCGTAGTGTAAGCTCAGGGTGTGCGCGCCTGGTTCGGCCTACTTGGGAGAGGTGGGTCAAAGGGGTGGGCAAGACGTATATCAAACCCCCCTCCGGCGAACGCCTTTCCAACATTTGGTGGCAGACGACGGGATCCGAGCCGACACCGAAAGAGAGCGTGCAGTGAACGACTGACGCACTACCAAACAGAGATGGAAGGAGAAACCTCCCGGGGTGCCGCAGGTACCGAAATGAGCTCGACGTTCCGAGAGGATCAATTGGACTATTATACGCATAGAGAATTAAAACAATTTTGCAAAGACCTTGGAATCGCTACCACCGGATTAAGCACAAAGGAAGACTTCCAGAAAGTATTGAAGACCTGGGTCGAGATGGGGGCGCCCCCGACCCAAACGGAAGGAGACTCCGCCCATGAACCACAAAGCATCCCGGTGAGAAACAGCGGGCCAGAGGGGAACCTGTCCCCCGAGGAACTAGCAGACCGAGAGAGAGGCCGCAACCACGAACTTGAACTGGCCAAGCTGAAAATCGAGGGAGAAATAAAACTGGCCGAGAAAAAGTTAGCCGTCGAGCAGTTACGGCTACAAGGGGAACTCGAGGAAAAGAGACGCCAAAGAGAGCACGACGAAAAGAAACTCCAGTTGGAACATGAACGCAGCCTGAAAGAGATCAAGTTGAGGGCTAAAAGCGAAGAGTCACGACCTTCCGGGAATCTACCATCCGCTCCCTCCGTGGAGGCCAAGGTCCACATCCCCACGGATGTGGTAAAGGAGTATTACAAAAATGACGATATCCAGCAGTGGTTTAAGGCCTACGAAGTCGCCATGACCTCTCACCGAGTCCCACAGAAGGATTGGGGGGCTGGGCTATGGGGCCGGTTCTTAAGCGAAGGAAGAGATACCCTGCTGGATCTGTCCTCCACGGTCATGAACTCCTACAGCCACATGAAAGAAGCCCTCGTGGGCCGGTACGGACCCACCCCCGAGATGTACCGGCAACGGTTCCGAGATTGCAAAAAGATACCGGGCACCACATGGGTAGAATACGTGAACTTTTACAGCCGGGCCTTGGACGGGTGGATCAAGGGCAGCAAGGTCTCCACCTTCGAAGAGCTGTTTGATCTGATCGCCTGGGAACATTTAGCGGCCAATTGCTTTGTAGAACTGCGCCAACATCTCCTGGACAGTAAACTCACCGACCCTCGAAAGCTGGCCGCCGAGGCTGACCGTTGGGTGAAAACCCGGGCCACCCGAGGCCCCGTGGGAGACTACGGTCGCCACAGTCAAGGACCCCCCCGCCAGAGGGGCGGAGGAAACCACGGCCGACCGAGAGACTTCCCAGGGGGGCCCCCGCACAGCCCTCCCAGCAGCCCACCAGCGGCAGGTCCAGCCCCGTCCCCAGCCAGCACCGGAGCCCCGGGGCGGCTAGGGCCACGAACCAGGATCACCTGCTTCCGCTGCCAACAGCCCGGACACTACGCCAATGACCCCCAGTGTCCCCAGTATCAACGAACCGCAACGACCAACCCCCCGGCCCGGCAGATGGCCTCCGTGGCCCTAGGGGAAGAGATAGAGGACTCCGAAGACTGGGAACCAGCTGCCATGGCCCTGGTCTCCCTTGGTGATCGAGAAATGGTCCCCGGGACACCCTTGCCCGCCAACACGAAGAAGTACCGACAGCAGGTGACCATCAACGGCCACCGAGTCGAGGGCCTCCGCGATACCGGGGCAAGTGTCACCGCGGTCCACCGCAACCTAATCTCTGAAGACCAGATCCTACCCGGTGCCCTCTGTCCGGTCATATCCTCCGACAATTCCGAGAGCCTCTGCCAGATGGCTCTGGTGCCTTTCGAGTGGGGAGGAGTCTCCGGAGAATTGAAGGTAGCCGTCCGAACATCACAGCCCGTAGACTGCCTCCTGGGCAACGACCTTGAGAGTTCCCCGTGGGGGCAAGTGGAACGAAGAGCCCATCTCGAGATGATGGGCCTACCCGAATGGGTCTGCGCCACCACGTGCTCCATGACCGCGCGATTGCCCCTCTCCGAGGGCAGGGAGGCCCTCCCACCGAACACTGTCCCCGAGAACCGGGACACCCTACCAGAAACGGACAACCCTCCTTCGGAAGGAGAAGAAGACATTAACCCGGGAGAAGGGCCGGAACCTTCCGCCCCTGAGGCACTGACTGAGCTCGGAGAACTGCCCGAGATGGCCCAGTGGCGCTGTGAGGGAGGTCCCTCCCGTGAAGAGTTCTGCCAGGAACAGGCCACCTGCCCTTCCCTCGCGGGACTCCGACAACAAGCCGAAGCACAGACCGCCGGTGACCGGACCGTAACCCACTGGGTCTATTGGGACAATGGCCTCCTATACAGCGAACAAAAGTCAGCCGAGCTAGGCGCAGCCCGAGTACTGGTAGTACCCCTGCGCTTCCGAAGCCTCCTCCTGGGCCTGGCCCACGATGTACCCTTGGCAGGACACTTAGGCCAAGACAAAACATATCAGCGATTAGTTACCCACTTCTATTGGCCCAGGATGCGAGCAAATGTAGAAGTCCACTGTAAATCCTGCCTCACGTGCCAGGGCAGTGGGAAAAGTGGCGGAAAGCGCAAGGCTCCATTACAACCCTTTCCCGTTGTGAGTACCCTGTTTGAGCGGGTTGGCATCGACATCGTGGGACCCTTGGATCCGAAGACCGCCCAGGGCCACAGATTCATCCTCGTCCTGGTGGACCATGCCACCCGCTACCCCGAGGCCATTTCCCTCCGCACCGTGACGGCTCCCGTGGTGGGCCGGGCTCTCATGGGGATCTTCGCCCGTGTTGGATTCCCTCGCGAGGTTGTGAGTGATCGCGGCACGAACTTCATATCCCGCTACATGAAGTCCCTGAGGCAGCAGTGCGGAGTAACATATAAGTTCACGACCCCCTACCACCCCCAGGGCAACGGCCTGGTGGAACGCTTCAACCGAACCCTGAAGGGGATGATCCTGGGCCTCGAGGAGCCCCTGCGCCGAAGATGGGACGTCCTCCTCCCTTGCCTCCTGTTCGCGTACCGGGAAGTTCCCCAAAAGTCCCTGGGGTTCAGCCCATTCGAACTACTATACGGACACCCCGTCCGGGGGCCCCTGAGCCTGGTCAAAGAGGGCTGGGAGACAAGCCCCCGGGGAACCCCCCCTGATGTGTTCCGCTACATCCTGGCGCTCCGCAACCAGACCCGGAAGTTCAGAGAACTCGCAGAGGCTAACCTCGAGGCCAGCCAAGAAGAAATGAAGCGCTGGTATGACCAGAACGCAACTCTGGTCGAGTTCCAGCCGGGCCAGCAGGTTTGGGTCATGGCCCCGGTGAAACCCTGCGCCCTACAGGACAAATGGACTGGCCCCTTCAAGGTGATCGAGCGGAAGAGTCAGGTCACGTACCTGATCGATGTACAGTCCCCACGGAACCCCCTCCGGGTTCTCCACGTGAACCGTCTCAAGCCCCACTTTGTGAGAACGGAGTTTAGTTTGCTACTGGCCACCGATGATGGGGCGGAAGAAGACACTGAACCCCTGCCCGACCCCCTGTGCGCTAAAGAACTGGATGGTTCCGTGGAGGGAGTGAAACTGTCGACCCCCCTCACTCCCCAACAGTCTGACGACTGTCACCAGCTGCTCAGACAATTTGCAGACCTCTTCTCCCTCATCCCAAGAGTCACCGACTGGTGTGTCCACGACGTGGACAGCGGCGACAGCCCACCTGTGAGACACCGAGCCTACCGGGTGCCTGACTGGGTCCGCACCTGCATCAAGACCGAAGTACAGAAGATGTTAACCCTTGGAGTGATCGAACCCTCCGATAGCCCCTGGGCCAGCCCGGTAGTCCTGGTCCCGAAAGCGGCCGCCTCTGGGGTCGCCCCCGAACTAAGATTCTGTGTGGACTACCGGTGGCTCAATGCGGTCACCCGAGCGGACGCTCATCCTATCCCCCGCGCCGACGAGCTCATCGACCGCCTTGGGGCCGCTCGTTTCCTCAGCACCTTCGACCTGACCTGCGGTTACTGGCAGATTGCGCTCACGGAGGGAGCAAAAGAACGCTCCGCCTTCTCCACCCCCGATGGACACTACCGCTTCAGGGTCATGCCGTTCGGGATGAAAAACGCCCCGGCCACCTTCCAGCGGTTGGTAAACAAGGTCCTGGCCGGACTCGAGGAGTTCAGCGCAGCGTACCTTGACGACATAGCCGTATTCAGCTCTCACTGGCACGAGCATCTCCAGCACCTCCGGCAAGTACTGCTGGCCCTGCGCCAAGCCGGCCTAACAGTGAAGGCCAGCAAATGCCAGCTCGGGCAAGGCTCCGTGGTCTACCTGGGGCATCAGGTGGGCAGCGGGCAGGTCGCCCCCCTCCAACCAAAGATCGACGCCATCAAGTCCTGGGAGCCCCCCACCACTTAGACGGAAGTCCGAGCCTTCCTGGGCCTCACAGGATACTACCGGAGGTTCATTAAAAACTATGGTAGCCTCGCAGGGCCTCTCACGGAGTTGACCTCCAAAAAGCTCCCGAAGAAGGTGCAGTGGACCCCCCCGTGCCAGCAGGCGTTCGACGCCTTGAAAACCGCCATGTGCACCACCCCAGTACTCAAGGCCCCCGACTACTCCCAAGAGTTTGTGGTCCAGACCAACGCATCCGAACACGGCATCGGAGCCGTCCTCTCGCAGTTCAACGACAAGGGCATAGATCAACCCATAGCCTTCATCAGCCGAAGGCTGCTGCCTCGAGAACAGCGTTGGAGTACCATACAACGAGAGACCTTCGCCGTAGTCTGGGCCCTCAAGAAACTACGGCCCTACTTGTTCGGAACCCACTTCCGAGTGCAGACGGACCACCGGCCCTTGCGGTGGCTGATGCAGATGAGGGGAGAGAACCCCAAGCTATTACGATGGTCAATCTCCCTCCAAGGGATGGACTTCACTGTCGAGCATCGCCCCGGGACGGATCATGCCAACGCCGACGGCCTGTCCCGGTTCTTCCGCTTCGGCGAGGAGAGCCCCCCAGTGGATGGGTAGTTCTCCACGCCTTTCAGCTGGGGGGGACGCGTGTGAGACCGGCCTCACGGCGTATGCCCTCCCGATCATCCAGCCAACCTACAACCACCCCCAAGACACGGCATTTCCGACTCCGGCCGCCCCAGCCACACAGACCCGAGGGCCGGCCAGAGCCCCCGACAGACTCGACACCCTACCACGCATGTCCGACCGAGGGAGCGGGAACCCCCGAGCCAGACCAAGAGGCGCCAGCCCAGTCACACCTCGGGTCGCCTTCCCCCGGGAGGACTCGATCGGCCACCAGGCCCCTGGGGAGCAGGCGCCTCGCCTGCCGAGCGTCTGGGGTCCCTCCCAGACCCACCTGAAAAGACCAAAGAAACGAGCGGCAGGAAATCCCGCCGAACCCCCTCAGTCACCCAAGGCCCCTCTCTGCGAGGACTCCGGACTTCAAAGGGCAGGGGGAGTATAATAAGGGGGGCCGGAGGAACGAATGGCAGAGAAGACCTGGAACCATCGAAGCCTGCTGACGCTGTCGCGGCTCCCGAATACCAAACCACCTGGGCCTGCTGAGTGACTCGCGGCCCCCAGCCATTGAACCATCTGAGCCCTGCTGACGAGATCGCGGCTCCCGAACTCCGAACCACCTGGGCCTGCTTAGTGACTCGCGGCCCCGACCCTCGAACCACCTGAGCCCTGCTGACGAGGTCGCGGCTCCCGAACTCAGACTACCTGTGCCTGCTGAGTGACTCGCGGCTCTCCCCTCGAGGACGAATTGGCAAGAGATCGCCCAGAGAAATAACACCCTCCAGCTCGAGGATTGTGAGCTATCCGCAGGGTACTTTGCAGAGACACTACCTTCAAAGACTGTCCCGCTACCCCCATTCCCCTACCACCGATTTGTAGTCTCTTGTGCCGCTGATGTACTACTTACACCTTGGATCATAAAGATCCCTTGAAACCTTCGATAAAAGAACCTATCGTCCTACAAAGAATACGTGTGGTGTCACTCTGTTCGTAGTGTAAGCTCAGGGTGTGCGCGCCTGGTTTGGCCGACTTGGGAGAGGTGGGTCAAAGGGGTGGGCAAGACATGTATCGAACCCCCCTCCGGCGAACGCCTTTCCAACAGTGTGCAGTGTGTAAACGAGGGTGGCTTCCACATCATTCTTTTTTTTTTAATTTCTGTTTATTGAAGTGGAAACAAACAGTGTCATGCATTACAGAATCATGTATCGTACATTGCACAGGCTGTCATTCTTGAGAGGCATCAGTACATTACTTCCGGCATTTCACGCAAAGTTCCAGTCCAGCAGTGTAATTTCACACCATACAATGTTCTTCGGGTGATGGGATAGATGGGAGCTCACAGAGTCCCCCCTGATACACATTCCATTTAGACCAAATTGCAATCCATTTTTTGGGGCAGCCCCGAGCCACATAGACTGTTTTCTCCCTCACCATACACCAGTCCATGTCCTCTTTCCACTTCTTTAGTTTCGGTGGCACGGCTGCTCCCCATGACTGCGCTATATTACGCTTAGCAACCATCTGCCCCAATGTGACCCATAACCTCCCCTTCACATTGAGGTCTGTGGGCTCCCAAACGTTTAAAAGGCATCTCTTGGCCTCGGGCATAAGAGGAACTCCCCAGATCGTGCTCATACATTTCAAAATTTGTCGCCAATAACCTTGGATTAACGGGAATTCCCAAAGAATATGTAGGAATCCGCCTTCCATCCCACAACGTCTCCTACACTGCCCATCCAGATACAGAAGGATATCATCCGCGTACAGCGAAATTCTGTCCTCCCAGCCTTCGGCCCAACGAAGTCCACGGATAGAAAGATCGTTCCGTATCCATGCTGCGAGCGGTTCCAGGGAGAGGGCAAACAGTAGCGGCGAAAGAGGGCACCCCTGTCTGGTGCCTCTGTCCAGGGCGAACACGTCCGACCTCTTATTGTTGACCGTCACTTGTGCTAGCGGGTCTGCATATAGAAGGCGGATCCACCCTATAAAGTTGGGCCCAAAGCCCATCTTTTGAAGCACCGCAAAGAGGTACGCCCATTCGAGGGTGTCGAACGCCATAGTGGCGTCCAACGAGACCACTATTGCATCCTCCTGGATTCCGGGGCAGCGCCCCAGCACTCCATGAAGGCGCCGGAGATTGAGGGCTGTGTTTTGATGGGGTATGAATTCCGATTGGTCCGGGTGCACCAGCCGAGCTGTGACGCGGCGGAGTCTGTTTGCTAATAGTTTAGCTAGTATTTTGGGCTCAGCATTCAGCAGGGATATAGGCCTATACGATGTACATTCGTCTCTCGGTTTCCCAGGTTTGGGAATGGTGACCAATGTTGCTATGCGCTGGTCTCTGGGCAGCTTACCTAGCTTTTTACTATGATAGAACATGGCTTTCAAATGGGGCACTATCTTATCTGGCTTGATCTTGTACAGCTCAATAGGAAGGCCTTTGGGCCCTAGCGCTTTACCAGCCTTAAGATCTCCTATTGCTGTAGTCAGTTCCTCAGTAGTGAGGTCCTCCTCCATCACGTCTCGATCTTGGTCAGTGAGAGTGTGCAGTTTAATGTCTGCCAAAAATTCGGAAGAGTCGCTCTCCGTGAACTCGGAGTCTCTCCGGTACACCCTCTCAAAGTGTATAGCGAATTCTCTTGCTATATCGTGTGGCTCAGTGAGGATGACACCCGTCGCACTTTTAAGTTCGGGCACAACCCTCTGCGTCTTCTCTTTTTTATCTAGCCAGGCTATCAGCTTGCCCGCCTTGTCACCCTGGTCATAGACGCGTCCATCCCTATCACGCGCCCATGTTTGCGCCGCGTCTGTAGCTATGGCTTTGTATTCTGCCGCTCTTAGCTGCAATTGGTGCGCCGTGTCATCATCTAACCCGCACCCCGTCCTCTCCTCTAGCCGAGCAATTTCACATTCGACCTCTATCAGCTGTTTTTCTTTGTCCTTTCGCCTGCCTGCAATCACTGAGAGGGCCTGACCCCTGATCACCGTCTTAAATGCCTCCCACAAAGTAGCCGGGGAGTCCACTGTGCCCTCGTTGTCGAGGAAGTATTGTTCGATGACCTTACACAGAGCGGTCCTGGTTTCTGGACTTTTCAGGTACCAAGGATTTATAGGTGGTATGCCTCCGACTCTTTTGTCCCCGACCGTAAGGTGGACCCATATTGGCGAGTGATCAGAGATTCCTCTAGGCAGATGTCTGATGCCTGTTGTAAGCATGTCTGCCTGTACCGGAGATAGGATATAATCAATTCTCGAGAGCGTATGGTGGGCCCCTGATAAGAATGTATATTCTTTACCATCTGGATGTCGCTTCCGCCAGAGATCGACAAAGCCGAAGGCATCAAGGAAGGTAGGGAGCCACTGCTGTCCCGGTCCTATGTCTCGAGGTGGGTGCCTGTCCAGCGCTCCCGAAAGGACGGAGTTGAAGTCGCCCCCAATCACGAGGTGTCCCTCTGGGAGCCCGAGCAGAAAGGCGCCAAGGTCTCTATAGGATTGAGCTTGCAAGCCAGGTGGAATATACACCGCCACCAGTACAAGTGTATGCCCCTCCCATTGCCCCGCGACCGCCACAAACCGGCCGAGCAGATCCGTCCAGGTTCCCTGAAGGGGAAGGTGTGGCGTGTCAGGATCCCCTCTCCCCTAGACCCGGTAGTGAACCCCGCATGTGCAACAAGTCTATAGCCCCACCTATTGAGCGCTTTACATGTGTTGTCGATGAGGTGTGTTTCTTGAAGTAACGCCACGTCAGGGGAGTGTCGTTTGAGGTGTTGTAGCACGATACTTCTTTTAATTTTGTCCCCCAACCCGTTGACGTTCCAGCTTATAAGTTTAAAACTTTTGTCCCAATGCATGTCTGGTGTGAAAGCAGTTCGTACCGACCAGTTGATGCACGATGCCTACCATCCCCAGTACGCACACTTTTAATATGCATGACCAACAAAAACTCCCCCCTCCTCCCATTCTCACCACATCCCACCGCCCCTCATTTCCCAACAGTAAACATAGCAACTCCGGCATCCAACCCCCCCTCCCTGCTACCCTGCCACGTAGGTTCCAAACTACCCACATCCCCAACCAGCAGAGTGCCTATCGCCCCAAAAAGTGAACTGTGTCCTGGGGAAACGGTCAGTAGCCGACCCCAGCCGCCCAGGGCTCTCTCCCCCTTTTCCAGGGAGGTAGTTGCCAAACCAGGGTACCAGCGCTATCCGTCCGCTCTCAGGCGGGACCGGTTGCGGTATAATGTGATGTGTTCCACCCACCGATGCATGAAATGGGCCCCAGTCGTAGGCATGAAGCTCCCCCAACATCATCAAGGTGCAGTCTGGAGGTGCAGGGTCATGATTTAAGAACAGTGCACCCACTCCCCGCCGCCCTCCGAGATCGAGTCCCCAGATTATACATTACGGTTTTGTGCATTCGGCCCCCTGCAGGAGAACGGAAGTCTTGTTTGTCGCAGTCTTGTTATCTTGGCGCCCGGCCCGGGCTTTTGGACCTCGATCTCCATGTGCGCCCAGTACGTGGCGCCTGGTCGACGAGTCCCTCCGCGGTCGTTTCCCCTTGGTGATCTGGCTCTTTCCGTCTAGCGGCACCTCTGGGGCACTTACTGTGTTCCTGCGTCCCCTCCAGCCAGTCCTGGACCTCCTGGGGGTTGGTGAAGAAGAACGACTTCCCATCAGCAAGGATTTTTAACTTCGCTGGGAAGAACATCATATATTTGATCCCGCGTTGGCGCAGGGTTGCTTTCACCCCCTCAAATGAGTGCCGCTCCTGTTGCACCTTCAACGTGAAGTCTGGGAAGAACCGGATTGTTGCGTTTTCATATTTAATGTCTCCTTGGGACCTTGCTGCCTGTAAGATGGCATCCCGGTCTCTATAGTTCAGGATCTTCGCGATGATAGTTCTGGGAGCCGCTCCCGGTCTTGGCTTAGGGACCGGTGCCCTATGTGCCCTTTCCACCGTGAACACTCGGCCCCTCCATTCCCTCCGGAACCCCCACCACTCTGATGTTACTGCGACGGGCCCTCCCTTCTTGGTCCTCAAGCCTCATTGCCACCTGGCGGTGTTGGTGGGTTAGAGCGTTTATTCTCTCCTCCAGTCGTTTCGTGGTTGTTTGGAGGTCCGCGACATTTGTTTCAGTTTCTTTGACCCGCTCTGTAGTTTTGTTCATGTCAGCCCTCATAAGGTTCATTTATATCGACATCTTGTCCATTTTTGTTTCGAGGGTGGTTCCCAGCCCCTTGATGGCCGCCATGATGGCCTGCAGGGATGGCTCGGACTCCCCCTGATGGTCTCCCTGCGCGTCGTCGGCCTGCGTCACCGGCTTGGGAAGAGCGTATTTGTCCCGCTTGTTGGACTGTACCGCGGCGCCATTTTTAGGTCTCATGTTTGCGGTGCCGCCGGCTGTCCGCAGCAGTCGTCCCCAAGCACAACTCCAGGCAAGAGGGGTGGTTAGGTTTCTGGCCGTGCGGTGCTCCTCAGGGCTGGCGCGCAACGGCGCAGTTGGGATTGTCGCGTCTTTCCACCTATACACGGCCACGCTCAGTGCTGCCCACTAGCGGTGGAACTGTCCTTCGCGGCCCATGTGCGCACATTCAGGCCTTCCAGACTCCGTATATCTGCACCTCCCGTGCGTGTCAGCCCCGACCCGTGAGTCGGGTCGGAATGGTCCCCCCTGGGGGGTTCGCCGCGTGCCTCGCAACGAACAGCAGCCAACACCGCAGGTCTCTACTCCTCCCGCAACGGAGCCTCCCGTCCCGGGCCCGGTCTAGGATGGGGCGGGCACCACTGGCCTGATTCGGATCTCGCCGCCCAGGCGCCGCTCCTGCGCCCGCCGCACCGCGCAGCAAGGATCCCAAGGTATGTCCCAGTGAGAGCGTGCACCTCCCCGGCCCCCTGCACAGGTCGCTCACCACAGTAATACTCCGGCGCTGCTCCGGGTGATTCACAGAAGGTCCGCCAGTCGGGTTGTGGGCGTGATCAGCAGCCCCTCATAGGCCCAGTGCATCGCCAGCAGTTACGCGTTGGGACCTCTCCGCAGTCCGGCCGCACCGGACTCCCGTGCAGTGAGCTGCCCGTGCTCTCCAAGAGATCCCCCACTGTTGCACGATCCAGCGCCCCCCCCACTAGAAACATCGGGGGGGAGGGGGGAACGTCCGGGGGAGCCCAACGAGTCCACCGGCGCCAAGGCGCCTCGCGTCCTTCCGCCTGGGTCCTTGCTCGAGGATACCGTCCACGCGCCATCTTCCTGGGCGCGCCCACACACAAGTGCCGCCGGCGCTGCACCTTCCCGGCTCTCCCAGGCTCCCCGCCGGGAATTAACGGCCTTTTGTGGGATCGGAGGGTGCCGTACCACTTCCGACGCGCAGAGCGCCGTCTTGTCCCCGTCTAGCCGGATTTTTCAGGATATTACGGGGTTTGAGAGTCCTAGCTCTGGCGGAGCTCCCTCGTTAGGCGGCCATCGTTGTCGGCGCCAAGCCACGCCCCCATCCACATCATTCTTTAGTAATGTTTTTACGACTGTGTGCGCCACAACGCACCACCAGCCTCATACCTCACCCGTACCCCACTCCTGCTGAGTGGGTGGGGCTCATGAGCTGCACGTGGGTACACAGTGTCCACCCACTCTTTTCACAGGCTGGATGCCGTCCATCCTGCCAAGAAGTTGGGCCCCACAGAAATATGGTGAACTTGTCCCAGTGTCATTTTCAGACACTGCACGTTTTCGAGCAGCGAGGTGCAGGCAGCAGGGGGGGGGGTTGGGCGTGGGGTGGCTGTTATTGTCACCCCCAGCTGGGCCAAAGTTGAAGGGCCATCGGGCCTCCTTTTGATCGAGCTTCCGGGATGGACAGGGTCTGGAGCCTCGCACTCAAATGCAATAGTGGGGAAAGAACACACAGCTTGTTATCACTTCACAGGTACTTAAGAGAGGCACACTTGTCTGTGTTGTCTTTGTTCAGTCCCTGTGTATAGGAGCTATGCATGCACTGTAAGATGTCAGGTGTGCGCTCTGTCCCAGTATTTACACAAATCATTTCAATTGCACCATTTTCTTTTCTTTATAGCGCTACTCCTCCCAATGCAGGGTGTCAGAGCACTTTACATCACACACACGTTATACATTGACAATAAATCATGTGTTTAAATTAATGTACGAGATGCGTTACTTAAGACAGCGTTACAAGGTGTAGGGGTCGCATGTCCTTGTAGCTCACTGTGCTATATTAGAAGGATTACAATTTATGAACGTCAAGTAACAAAAAGATTTTTGTGTTAAAACCAATCACCCTACTCACTTACTTATCTACTTATAATAAAAATCTGTCACATGATGTGCTTTGCAAGAGGCACATTAACCTACTCTGCTACTTTGATTCAAATCTGGGACCAGACAAAACACAGCTCTCTGCAGCAAGTGCATTAACCACCAGAGTTATCTTCCCATTATTATTATCCCTGAGACTTACTGGGCACACAGAGGTGCCTTAACCACATAAGAAAATTTTAAAATACAGACTTTGCAGCCAAGTAAGCAGAACACATCTTCTGCCATGCTTCTCCTTATCACCAATTTCTTTCTGACAGGGTTTTAAACAAATGTATTAGTTGAGGCGCAGATTTTGCGTCAGGGTTGCGTCACTTTTTTGGCTTAACCCCTACGCAAAATCTCATTTGATAAATCTTATAATATGCTTAAATGCACTCATGATATACCTGCTAAACATATGTGTGAGGTCCTAATACCTGATATCACTTCTTGTGATGTCACTTCTAGTGATGGTGACGCCCGTGCAATGCCACGCGCCCTGACATCATGCACTGTGATGTTACACGCCATGATGTCACATGCATACCGCCTAAGTTGGCCAGTCCTCCACCTTCTTTTTTAGGTCGAGCCTTGCGTTGCGGCACATGCGCTGCTCGCTCTGCGAGGCATATTGTAGTAGGGACAAATGTGGAAGTGCCGTGGAAGTGCCGTGGAAGCTCCGCCCATATTTTTCATTGGCTCGCGTCATCGTCCATGGTAAATGCTGACTTTCGATTGATAATGACGCTTCTTAGACCCGTCTTGTTACCACCCTGTCTCCTTTTGTGACTGCCCATCAGGACTGGATCTTTTGCTTTCGGCATTACACGGTCTCCTTCATTAGTCGGTGAGCACTATTTTTTTTTCATTCGGCTTTGCAAATGCTTAAGCCGCGTGCCAGAGCAAATGTTGTGGTTTTTTTTTAAAGTGCTGCGAAGTCGTGATTTAGCTTAAAATATATATATTTTTTAATGCAACAGACCACTGCAGACTTAACATGGCGGCCGCACGCCTTTTTTTGTGCTGTGCTGCTTGCATGAATCAAGTTTAAAAAAACCATTTTTTTTCCTTTTCAAAAGTTGCAAAATGCAGCACTTTTACAATGGCGCCCATGCGCCTATTGTCAGTTGTTCCGCGGCTTCTAACATTTTCTGCCGCTTTCTCTACATGGTCACGCTGACGCTGTTCTCTTGCGGACATCCCTAGAGCCCCTGCAGATATGACGGAAAGCGGAGCAGGTTTGGTAACTTGCTGACTAAACATGAACACAAATGTGGAAGGCAGCTGAGCCCAGAGTGGGCTTCAACTTAGCGTATAACAGTCCTGGATCCTCGTTCACAGCAGGCGGCATGCAAGGGGGGGTACCATGCATAGCACAGCTTCCGAGCAGCCAGCCAGGGTGACAACATGGCCAAAAGGTGCTTTTTAGGTCTCGCCTGAGACAGCGCTTTAGCGCTGCTCTGGCGAGACTTATAGTAAGCGAGTTTTGGAAGTGCAAACAGTGGCTTTTCAGGCCTCCAAATACAGTGCATGTGCGTCGGCCGGGCGCGCACACCATTTGGAGGCCTGAAAGCACTTGTTTGCTTTCACTTTCGCGGGCCGCACGGCCGCTTTGATGTGATTGCGATCGCGATTACCGGGGCAGCTTGCCCCTCATTGCTGTCGCGCTTTTCTTTTCCGACGCTTACAGTTTCGCTTTCAAAATGAAAAGTATGTATATTTTCCATAGACTTCCCGGTCCGTCGCCGCGGTTTTATTTTGAGCCTGCCCTGTGTTAGCAAGGCTCCCCCAGGGGTGGTGGTGGCAGATTGCACCATACTTGCTTTGTACGTGGAGCAATACCTGGACTGCGTCGAGTCGCTGCCTCTTGATATTCAGCGCGGCGTCTCTCTGTTGCGGGCGATAGACACGCGTTACCGAGAAGTTTTAAATGAAATTGATGAGGTCTATGAACAGCATGTGAATGAAAGCAACCCTACTTGCTACAGCTCTGGTCTGTTCTGTATGAGGTGTTTAAGCGGCAATTTCCCGTTGGCTAAGGACAGCAAAGAGCAGTTAAACTGGCAGTGATGACTGGCGCACTCCAACATTCACAGATGGGATAGAGAAGTGGGCACTTGACAGCAGCATTTCCGGTTCTGGTGTCCTGCACGGCTTAGGCTAGGTGTGCAGAAAGATCCATGTGTGCGTTTACGTAACAGGACATTAATTTTATGTCCGAGCTTGCCCGTGCTGTTGTACCGCTGTAATATTTTCCGGGCTTGTTTTAAAAGCAGCCACGGTACTTTCCATAGGCAACTCCAGCCTGAGCATTGCGGTGTGTGCGCAGCGGGAGAGCTGCAAGGAGCTCGGATGGGGGAAGGCTCAGGATCCTCAAGTGAAAAGTTAGCAACAGACGCCGCGCTCACTGCCCAGGCTCGCATCATCTGCAGCAGCACGGAATCCCTGCAGCTAGTTAGGACGAGCATTTCTTGTGTTTGTGTTTTTATCTTTGTGTCAGCAACGCGGTGCACTTATTTGACTATTTCCGTATTCTCTGCCGCCCTCCAGAAAGTCATGCCTGAGGAAGACCTCCCCCCTCCACCCACGTCACTGTCTGAGTGCTGGAGCTGCTTCATGTCCGCTGCGCTATCCAGAAGACGCGTGAACCCCCTCCCACCTCCTCACCCACATGTCATGCCGGCAGCAACTAGTGTGCCACATTGAGGCTGTCACTCAAGCTGGTATGTGACCGCAGCCTGTACAAGCTGCTCGCCATGACTGCACTTAACCTTCACCTTTGGCCCCTGCTCGTTCTTTCCTCACCCTGCTATCCCCGTGCGCGCACAGCTGCAGCAGGCCTTGAGCTCTAAAGTCTCATAGGCTGACCCTGTGTTTCCCAGACGCAAGTCCAGTGTACCCAATGAATTAAACCAGCCTCTCCCCTTGAGTGAATGAATGAATACATAATGACGCTTGCATAACACAACTGCTAATGCCTTCAGTGGGCCAAGAGCAAAAGGTGAATATTAGAAGTAACAACCGTGTCAAATTGTAATCAATGTTTAATGTGATATTCTGTACTTTGATATACATAGTATCCAAAAAAACGTGTCACATCTCCGAGCCGCGCAGTGGTTCATTAATTACCGCGATGTTATGTTCACACCGCCAGCCCTGCTTTTTTATGTTTAAAAACGTTTTTATTGAAACAAAACAAACCATGGGGGAGGGGGATAGGAGGTTAGGGTACATTTAATACAATCAAAGAAAAAAGGTGCAACTCAAGAGGGCTGTCGATGGATAGCTCGATGGGCCAGGGGAAAAGCACAGTAAATGAAAGGCTAGAAATGCAAACTGTGGAATCCCTGCGTGCATATCCAACACCCCAAATCTGAGCAATGAAAGCCAGCAGCAACTCGACAAAGCACAATCCACCCCCCCCATCCCCCAACCCCCCAGTAAAGAAAGGAAGGAAAAAAAAAAACAATCCCCCCCCCCCGTCCTATGGTCCCGCGTCAGATTAGTCCTCACCAAGAAGCCCCGCACCCCCCCCCCCCCCCCGGAGGCCTCTGTCTCACATGTGATCTAGTCCGCCGGGATCACCGGCGGCGTCAGCCTGAGAAGCCTAAGATACCTCGGACAGGTGAGCTCCCGGAATTCGGTGGACAGCAGCGCTAGAAAGGGTTGCCACAGCTCTTCAAATTGGTCTATTTCCCCCGCCACCGTGAGCGACAGCTTCTCCATTCCCAGCACATGCCAAAGCCTATGCAACCAACCCGTGATGGAGGGGACAGTGTTGGTGCGCCAGTGGATAAGGATGTTCTGGACCGCAGACCCCAGCGCAATCGCGATCTGCCTGCCCCTACGGGACTTCAGTGGGTACATTAGGTCATTGGGGAGGCCCAGCAGGACATTCGCCGGGAAGCGCGGCAGCTCTATCCCAAAGTGCTTATCCACCTCATCCAAAACTTCCTTCCAGTAAGCGGTCAGCACGGGGCAATCCCAAAGAATGTGTGAGAGGGTACCCTCCTGCCCGCAGCCCCGCCAGCACCCCTTGTCAGTGTGTTTATGCATTTCATACAGTCGCTCCGGGGTGTAATACCAATAAGTGGACACCTTAGTGAAGGTCTCCGTAAGGCCCGTGTGATATGCAGAGTGCCGCGCCCGATACGCAATTTTGTCCCATTCCTTGTGGCTAAGTGTCCTGCCCAATTCCCTGTGCCAGCGCTCCCTCCCCGGATTGTAATAGTGAAACGGCGGGGGTTGTAGGTACTTGTACAGATCGGTAATTAGCTTAGCGTCAGAGGTCCGGGTAGCCAGCCACCTCTCATACGGTGTAATTTGACGAGCCGCGGTGTCACGCACCTGGGGCTGGAGGGCCCAATGCCGAACCTGCATGTAGCGCAATCTGTCCAGCTCCGTCAGGCCGAACTCCTGGCGGAGTTGCTGAGACGGAATCACTCCCTCCGGGCCATAGATCTGGAAGAGCGCCCTGCAGCCCGCCTGCACCCAATGGGAGAAAACTCCCGGCTCCATCCCTGGGGAGAAGTCCGGGTTGCCCGCTATGGGTGTGAACGGCGAAGGGAAGGTGGTGAGGCCCCGAGCCTCACAGACTGCGTCCCACACCCGCAGGGGGACCCGCGTAATAAAAGAAGCGTAAAGGTTAGGGGGGCGGTGCGCGCGGCGCAAGAATGGAACCTCTTGTAAAGTGCGGCCCGCCACTGCCTGGTCTTGAAAGAGCCAGTGTTTGTCGGACTCCCACCTGCTCCACTCCACCAAATATCGCAGCTGTGCCGCCTGAAAGTACTTACGGAGGTCCGGAATACCGAGGCCCCCCGCCTCCGGAGCAAGCGTGGAGAGGACCCTCTTCATTCGTGGCTTGCGGCCCTGCCAGACAAAGCGGGAGATGTCAGCCTGCATTTGTCGTATCCAGCCCACCGGGGGCTGGAGAGGGAGGGCCCGGAAAAGATACAGTATCTGGGGCAACACCGTCATCTTAACCGCCGCAATTCGCCCCAACCAGGACAGTAGGCCCTTGCTCCAGCGACCAAGCTCCTCCTTGATCT
The DNA here is from genome assembly GCF_964204655.1 of Triturus cristatus. Classification (NCBI taxonomy): domain Eukaryota; kingdom Metazoa; phylum Chordata; class Amphibia; order Caudata; family Salamandridae; genus Triturus; species Triturus cristatus. The sequence continues at coordinate 1,085,176,606 of NC_140588.1, read as the reverse complement.
TCCTGCTGAGGAAGGCATAGTTAGCCGTAACCATCTCCGGTAATGTGGGCGCCAGCAGAATCCCCAAGTATGGCACCGTGGAGGAGGACCACTGCATGGGGAAGAGTCGCTGAAGGTCCCTCCTGGTGTCCGCAGCCAGGGACACGTCTAACGCCACCGACTTGCTCATATTCATTTTGAAGCCGGCCACACAGGCAAAGGCGTCTAGTTCCTGGAGGCAAGCAGGCAGCGACCTCCTAGGGTCGTCCAAGGTCAACAGGACATCGTCCGCGTAGAGACTGACTGTGTGGACATACTGGCCCATCCGGACCCCAACCGCATCCGGGTTATCGCGAATCCTCTGAGCAAACGGCTCCATGTAGAGGGCAAACAAGAGCGGCGAGAGGGGGCAGCCCTGCCTCTTGCCGCGTTCGATGGCAAATCCACCGGAGCTGCACCCGTTGACCCGCACCGACGCTGAAGGATGCTTATAACAGTTGAATACCATGGTGCGGAACTTATCCCCGATTCCCAATTTCTTGAGAACCAGCTCGAGATACGGCCAGTGAACTCTGTCGAAGGCCTTCTCCGCGTCGACGGACAGCAACATCCGCTCCCCCGGGATCCGCGAGGCCTTCTCCAGAACATGCGCCACCCGCTTGGTATTGTCAACCGTCTGTCTGCCGGGTACAAAGCCAGCCTGGTCCGCCTCCACCAATCCGGGGAGGTGTGGACCCAGCCTGGACGCTAGAATCCCTGTATACAACTTGAGGTCGACATTTAAGAGCGAGATGGGTCGATACGAACCGCAGAGGGCCCGGTCCTTCCCAGGTTTCGGAATTACCGCGACCGTCGCCCTCAGGAGATCCGATGGGATGGCTCCCGGTTCAGAAAAGGAATTAAATAGCCGAGTAAGTACAGGGGCCACAGCCGTGCAAAAAGTCTTATAAAACAAAGACGTGTACCCGTCCGGGCCCGGGGCCTTACCATGCTTCAGCCGCGCGATAGCGGAAATCACCTCCTCAACATGGATATCCCGCTCCAGGTGGACCGCCTGAGCCGGATCCAGGACCGGAAGGGTCACCGACTCCAAATAGCCTTCGGCGTCCCGTGGCGAGGAGGGCTCCTCCGCATACAGCGCCTCGTAGAAGCCGCGGAAAAATCCGCTACCGCTGCGTCCCCGGAGACTACCACCCCGTCCGTGCCCACCAGTTCCCTCACGACGCCACGCTGCTGCGTGACCCGGAGTCGGTGTGCTAGAAGCTTGCCACATTTGTCCCCCCCAGTATAGAAGGCGTGTTTCAAGCGCAAGGCAGCATACTCCGCCCTATCAAGATCCAATGCCGACAGGAGCTTCCTCGCAGCCTTCAACTGCCTCCACACCCTTGGCGCCCCCGTGCGTCGGTGGACCTGCTCAAGCTCCCGGACCTGAACGGTCAGCTCGTCCCTCTTCCGTTGCCGCTCCCTATTTTCGGCTGCGGAGATAGAGATAAATTCCCCCCGGAGGACTGCCTTCAATGCCGCCCACTGTGTCGCCTGCGAAGTGTCGGTGTTGCTATTGTGAGTTAGGTAGTCCTGTATGACCTCCCCAATACGCTGCACTACAGACTTTTTGTGTAAAAGGGTATCCCGGAGGCGCCACACCGCCCGAGAGGGGGAGGCTGCCGGCCACTGGAAAACGCCGGTGACTGGTGAATGGTCAGACAAGGTCAGGACCCCGATGTCCGCCGCCGTGGCAGCGGCATGCATCGGTCCACTCACCAGAAGGTAGTCCAGCCGTGAGTAGGTTCGATGTGCGTGTGAAAAGTAAGAGTAGTCCCTATCCGTGGGGTGCATGGAGCGCCAAAGGTCATGTAAGTCCATTTCCGCAATCCGGGCCTTCACAGCCTGGGACAGTTCACCCGTCTGCGGGAAGCGCTGCGCCGATCTGTCCATCACAGAATCGAAGACAATATTAAGGTCTCCCCCCACAATGACGTGGCGGTCGGGGGAAGCAGTGACATCCACCAACACGGAGTCTAGGAAACGCTCTTGGTGGTCGTTTGGGCTATAAACGGAGCCGACCGTAAACGCTATGCCCCCTAAGCGCATGCGATACGCAAGAAGCCTCCCCTTCTGTTCAGCACACTTATACAAAACCTCCCCCCTAAAGGAGCTCGCTAGAAGAATGGCTACCCCCGCCGTCTTGTTCGCTGCCGAGGAGAAGAACTGGGTAGGGAACTTAGCAGAGCGCAGCCTATGGCAATCCCGGGACAGTAAGTGGGTCTCCTGTAAAAGGCAAATATCCGCCTGCGTCCCCTCCAGCAAAGATAAGATCGCTCTGCGCTTCACGGGGTTATTCAGACCCTGAACATTAAGGATCACTACCTTTAGGGCCGTCATTCCTCTCGGGGATCGGGAGCGCCGTGCAATGGGCAGGGGATCAGCGGGTGGGGCGCGCGGGGCAGCCGCACAGGACAAGCCATAACATACCAAGCGTGGGCATGGACAACATCGGACGGGACCTCCCCAACCCCAGAACAACCCCTACACCCCCCCAAAACACAACCCTGGCAACTTGCCAAACGCAAACTCAAACACCCCATTGTCCCAGTCAAGCCCCAAAACGGGCAAGTCCGTAGAAAAGAACGAAGTGGACGTCCAGCCACTCACCTCCAGTCGCTCCCCCCCGACCCTCCCGCCCCGCACCCAGCATTTAAAGAAGCTAAAGGCATCTCCCCCCGGAGTGAGTATTAGGCCGTCAAGGCCACGCCGGTGGAGCCGGCCGAGTCCCTGGCCGCCGCCCTCAAAGCGTCGGCCATGTCCGCCCTGATGGTAGGGGAATCAGGACGCCCTGCGCTGGCCGCTGATCGTCGCCTCGCCGACCTCCGCCGGCTCCGTCTCTCCGAGGCCCTCCACGACGGTGTAGCTCCTTCCTCCTCCGCTGCCGTAAGCCCCAAGACTCCACAAATGTCCTGCAAGGAGCGTAGCTGGTGTAGCACCCCGTTCCATCGAAAGATCAGGCGGAAGGGATGACCCCAAGAGTACGGCGTCTCGTGTTCGCGCAAAAAGTCAGTGGCAATCCTGAAGGACCTGCGTTTCTGCAGCGTGATGGCGGAGAGGTCCTGGTAAAGCGCCACCGGCCGTTCCCGGAAAGTCAGGGGCTGTTTCCTGCGGGCCTCAGTCATGATGCGTTCCTTCAGCGGGAAATCGGGCAGGAAGGCCAGAATGTCCGGTGGAGGTGCCGATGATTGGCGCTGCCGGCCAACCCTATGTGCCCTATCAATGCTAATGGGGAAGTCCGCAGCTTCCCCCAGGATCTCTCGGAACAGGTCCCGCAGGTAGCTCCCCAGATCGGACCCCTCGTCTGCAGTCGGCACACCACGCACTCGAATGTTGTTCCTCCGTGATCTGTTCTCAAGGTCCTCAGAGTGGGCCTGGAGCTCAACACACTGCTCCCGGAGGCGGAGAACGTCCTGTTGAAGATGGACTATCTCCTCCTCCCGGCGTTGGGCCTCCGTCTCCACCGTTTCAACGCGCTCGCCAAGGCCCTCCACTTCTCTGCGCACTTCCCGGACCTCGCTGGCCACCTCCCGCTTCAGTGTCTGGAAGTCCTCTCTGAGGGAGCTAAACAGTTCCTCCATAAAGGTCCTCGTGACGGGTGGCTCCCCCCCAGTCACGTCCGCCGAGGCCTGGGAGGTCCCCGGCGAAGGCTGTGTTCTGTCCCGCAGTTGCTGGGCCCTGCCAAGCATGTCCGGCAGGGTGCGGTCCCCCTTCTTCGAGCCTCCTCTTCCAGACATCGCAAGCACTATGGTCGGGCACTGGTCCAGCCGCCCCAGGGATGCCTAGCTGCTGGCAAGCACTCGACGTGGGTGTCCCCCCACAAGCAGGGTCGCTGCGTCACAGGTGCCAAAATGGCGGTCCAGCCCGGTCACCGCCAGCCGCGGGTGCCCATCCGAGACAGGAATGGAAGCTACAGTGGGGGGCTCCTCATCAGCACATCCCCCAAAAAGTCAGTCCGGCAGCAGCGGCGGTCACATACATCCGCCAGCAAGGGCTCCGGCGAAGGCCAACACCACTGATCCCACGGGGACAAGATGGCGGCGGGGCGAGGCAGGGCAGAGCGACCAGGCCCGGCGACACCACCGGGGCCCCCAAAACACACAGCAATCAAATAGGTTCCACCGCCGGTTTCAGACTGTCACACGCAGGGGCCCAGATGGTCCGACCCCAACAGAGAGTCCGCCGTACTTCGGCCAAGGGACAGGGGCCTACACAGTGCGAAGTGTCGCCGACACAGATCTGAGTGCCAAAGCACCCGTCCTAAGTCTTCCGCACCGTCGGGTCCCCTCCCGCAGGGCTCCTTCACCCTCCGTCGAGCGACGGGCCAGATTCCCTCCAGATCGCAACTTTCAGCACCAGGCCCAGCCGAGGCGCCCGGACAGCACTCCGATGCGCTCCGCCTCTCAGGCCCTCCTTCGCTCCTCGAGCTCGATCGGACTTTTTGGGGGCTTCCCCCGAGGCGATCAGAACCAAAACGGCAACAACGTGCGCACCAGGTGCTCCGCCACGCTCCTCTTCCACGCTGAGCCTCAGCGGGGGGAGAAAAGCATAAGAAAAGGGCTCAAGCTTGGCCGGGCCGGAGCTGCTACGGGAGGAAGCGTCCGCTCACCCCGCCATCTTGGCCACGCCCCGCCCTGCTTTTTTTACTGCGATTGCTCATTTTCGCTTCTCTCACTTAACTTCTTATTTTTTCAAAGGACATTGATTTTTCGTATCAATACATAAACCCCTCAGTTTAGGCAGCATCTGTGCCCAGTGAACTCGCTGGAGTCCCAAGCAGGAGACTGAGTATGTCAGGGCACTTCAAAGCGCCTACCCTCTAATGAACAGACCTAGATTTGTAATGCTCCGCTGTGTTTGTATAGTGCTTCATTGCGCTGATGACGCGCTCGGAGTATCACCAGGCTCCTTTGAGGCCCTTGGGGTGTGCATGGTGTGTGTGGGTGGGGTTGTGATGTGCAAGGAGACATACTATGGTCATGTTGCTGCAACCTGGGCTCAAACATGATAGGGTGCTGCAAGGCGCACCTCTAGGTGCTGTCGAACATGCCACCTTCTTTGCCAGCAGTCATTGTTGCACATTCACTTGGTAGGAAGTTTATAAGGCTCTTCGAGGGTCAAGGAGACCGTCATTTCGACAGTCGACAAGTGCAAGATTTTTTGTAACAAGCGACGGTCAGGAGTTGCCCAAGGCCGGCTCAAGTGGTCTGTGGAACTGGCACTGAGCATAAAAGAAGTAAAATGGGCACCGATCATGGCTTACCATGCAAGATGCCAGGACACTCCTTTCAAACACTATTAGGATTCTTACCACCAAACATAGCTGTGGACTTTTGTCGCTCGCCACCCCAGCAAACCTCGGATTGACTGTCTCCAGCAGCAATCGTAAATATCCGGCTTGCTTTTAATGTCTTCATTTTCAATTTGGGACCTGTGCTTAAAAATTAACTATCCCACTTGCTTGCTATTGTCAGACCTATTAACTTGGCCAGTGCTTGTTTCCATTCAGTGCAGTCAAACAGCAGCTCCACGGTACTAGCTTTCATGCAGGCAATTTGGAACATAAGAGCTCGGCATCTCAATTAATCATAATCTCCCCTCAGTTTTCACTCTTGATCCCCCTAACATCCAGCTGCATATTTCTCTGTCCCTCCTCCACCTTTCATGGGGGAGGCCGGCCCTATTTCCTTCCATTATTCTTCTCATGGAATTCTGCATCCAACATGCCTGCTTATAACAAGCATTTGCAATCCAATAGGTCACGCATTACTGAATGTTTGAGCTATTGCTTTTACATTATTATTAGCAATGCCAATAGCTCAAAGTTTAATAATGCGAGACCTATTGCATTGCAAATGCTTGTTCATTCTTCTCCCTTATCCCCTTGTATGCATGTCTGAACGCGAGTAAATAGAAAAAAAAGGCGCCCGACGCCTTTACATCGTTGCCGGCTGTGCAGCTTTTATGTCGGCTATAACTTTAAACATGGTGCCGCCCGCCTCTCTTGTCAGTGTGTTTACTTTTCTGGCTTTAGCTTTAAATATATGAAGACAAAGCGCAACGTGCTGCAAATGCTACAAAAGCAAAAAAAAATGCTAAATTACGACATTCGATAGGATCTGACTTAATAACTATCACAGGAAAAAAATATACTTTGAAATAGTACCCAGGAATCTACGATAATATGCTCCGAAATCAGCGCCAATTATTGTGGCTCTTTAAACGTATATTGTGACACTCAAGCGGGTCACTTGTCGATTTGAATTGCTCGTAATTCTACTTCCGTTCTTGATACACGACCCATGCCCTGCGTCTTTACATTCCAGTTCTCCGCGCTAGCTATACCATGAGAACCAGCAGAAGTGATATCTGCTATTAAAATCCATTGTAATCCCCTGCATTCCTTGCTTCGAATCCCTCTCTCGTGTCCGCATCTGGGCCATGAAGTCTCCGGGCTGCAGGTAATCCTCGATATTGCCACGATCAGAAGGCAAGCAGCCTGTAAAAGATGTCCTTCTGTTGCTGTGAAAGCCTTTTCCTGTGCTATATAGGTTATACCCCCTCATCTTCTTGTCATGCCTGCAATCAGTTAAAAACGATTTGCTCTTTAATTTGTTAATACTCCTTCCGGGGTCTGCTTTAAGGTACAGAAGGAAATATAAAAGCACTACAAATTATGTTCAGTTAGGGGACCAGGGTCGTTCAATAACAGGTTAGACGTTCTGTATTTTAGCTGCAGATGTTCATGGTACATTGGAAGTCTGAGCCTCTGGCCTGTACACTACATGTCCAGCTCAATGGATTTATCCTACATTGATGTAAGTGATGTTAAAATGCCTCTAGACTCAGAGGAGTTTACTATGCAGTCAGTTCGACAATCCCTGTAAGAGGCGCATTCCATCTACCCTGGGTTTCATTGGCATTTTGTGCATTTGACTGCAGGCGGGTGGAGGCGGATACGTGACCCGGCACGGAGGGGGTCAGCCACAAGCTTCGCACCTCCTGGAGGGTCACCAGCAGGGCTTTAAGTGGGCTGGGTCTCACCGGGTCTGAGGACCGGCATTTTTTTTTAAGGGGGCCTCGAAACGGGTCTCTATCGGGCTCTGTTTTGTGCCCTGGCACAGGCGGTCCGTTTTTTTCCGGACTGCAGTGACAGCAGGCACATCATATGTCCGTGCCCACACTGCTCCCTAGTGGAGAAGTTACGGCATGACTTCGTGCCAGGTGAGTGTTGTAGGAGAAGGGAAATCCTTTAGAGAGTCATTTTCTCTAAAGGATTTCCCTTCTCTTGTTGAAACTCAGGAGCAGAAAATTTGTCGTGGTGTCACCAGGGCTTTAAGTGGAAACTTTTTCAATATTATATACAACAAGCCATAGTTTTTTGTTTTTTTTTACTTTTATTTAACGTTTTACACATTACAGCAATTTTACGACACAGCATGAGTATATCGAGTAACGTATACATCTAGCAAGTAAACACAGATCCCAACACCATCTGATCACATATTTCCGTCAGGGAGCTTCGCACTTGTCCAGGTCTGTACATGAAACATATCCCAGCATGTCCCATGGGCCCCCTTCATTGGGATGGCTTAGTATTATTGTACAGCATAGCAAAGACATATATCTTGTAGACTTCACACTCTATCCCTGCTGCCCTGAGATACAGATCCGGTCCTCTTCTCGTTATGTACCCATGCCAAAAGCTACCTTCAGCTGCGGCAAGGACCCCCCAAGGAGTCTGCACCGCATGGGAGCGGAGTTAAGCACCGTCCGTGTTGTACAGTTTGCGTATCAACAAGAGCCGCAGAGGAGGCGAAATCACCCCCCTAGACTCGCGCCTCCTGCTCCAAAGAGGATGAGACCGCCGCCTCCGTGGTGGTCAATAAGAGATAGTTCTGAAGGGGTCCCCAAATGTCCTTCGGTCTGGACATTGACGGAAGGGTCTCGGCGTACGTAGCCAGCTGCCCCTGGCAATAGGTCAGGTCATCAATCCACTCTTTGTATTTAGGAGCCCCTAACCTACCCCACCTACAAGCCACCCTGCGCCTGGCCAAGAGCAAAACCATACCAGTGAATCTGCGATGTGCCTGAGGAAGGTGTGCAGTGTAACCTAAAAGTGCCAATATGGGGTCCCTCTCCACTGATGCACCCACCATCTTCCCGAGAGCCTGGAAAACCTGTGTCCAGAAATCCTGTATCCTCGGGCATTCCCATGCTAAGTGGAGAAAACCTGCTCCTGGACGGTGGCACCTCTCACACCTATCATTATTCGCCAGTGCAAAACGAAACTTTTTAGCAGGCGTGTAGTAAAGTCGCTGTAAGAACTTGTAGTGAATGACCCGCAGTCTGCTACTAGCAGAGACCCTTGCAGTTTGAAGGCAGCAGTATTCCCATTGCTCTTCCGTCACTTCCCTTCCCAACTCCTCACTCCAGTGGGTCCGCGCCGTACATTGAAGTCCCGAAGAATGTGTGCGCATATTATGATAGAGTCGGGATACTAGGTGTTTGCCATCCGCCGATCCCAGCATCTGGTGCAATGGCACGAAGACCTTGGGCTCCTGCGGGAACCCTGGAAGGATAGAACGAAGGCCCTGCCACAGCCGGATATATAGAAATGTATCTAAGGCCGAAGGAGAGGCCTCGCCAAATATTTGTGCAAGCGAACCAAACTTACCGCTCCGAAAGAGGTCTCCCCAGGTGGCAATCTGCACCTGTGCGCACAGTTGATGAAAGACCCGTTCCTGCAGCAGCGGCATACTGGGATGATAGGAGAGCGGAAGCTTCGGGGAGTACAGGAATGAGGAGCCACAGAGTCCGACTATATCATGCCACGCGTCCACTGTGCTTGTTACAGTGGTGGGAGGAATATCTCGGGTGCGCTTAGGGGCCAGTATCATTCCATCTAATGGGAGGGGGTCCGCCAGCCAATGTTCTGCGGCCACCTGTGGCATGTACGGGGGGGGAAGAATCCAGTAATACGCATAGTGTGCTTGTGCACTAAGATAATATATTTCGAAATCTGGAATTTCGAACCCTCCGCGAGCATAAGGTTGGGTTAGTATGGACCATTTGAGCCTAGGCTGTTTGCCACCCCAGACCAGCCTAATAAGTTCCGATCTGAGGGTCTTAAAAAAATATCTCCCAGGGTGATAAGGTATGTTCAAAAACAAATACAGAAATTGCGGAAGCACTACCATCTTTATCAAGGACGACCGTCCAGCAAGCGACAGAGGCAGGGAAATCCATCGGGTGACATTATCAGAGAGGCTTTGCACGGCGGTACCATAATTAAAGCGGATCAGCTCGTCACGATCCCTAGAGAGATGTATCCCGAGGTATCGAAGATCAGAGTCGCACCAAGTCAGCGGGTAGTCTAGATCAAACCTGGTAGCTGCCGCCGTCAGCGGGAATACCTGCGATTTCCCCCAATTAATATGTACCCCAGATAGCCTACCAAAGGTTATAAATTCATGGAGCAATGGGTTAATATTCTGCTGAGGGTCCCTCACGTACAATGTAATATCATCTGCGTACAGGGATACCTGTATGTGACGCTGGATACATCGGAACGCTTTGTCACCATGGCGCTGCCTCAACCTGGAGGCTAATGGCTCCAATGCTATGGCAAACAGCAGGGGGGAAAGCGGGCACCCCTGGTGCGTATCCCGGGTTATGGGGAAGGCCACGGATAGGTGCCCGTTGATTAACACCTTTGCAGTGGGCTTATAATACAGCAGCCGAATCCAAGATATAAAGAGAGGGGGGAACCCCATCCGTCCCAGTATCCCAAACAGGTAGTCCCATTCCATGGAGTCGAACACTTTCGTAGCATCTAGGAACACCGCGGCCAAAGGCAGCTCCGGAGCAACATTTTGTAAAAGGGAGAAGAAGGTACGCAGGTTATGAGATGTATCCCGTCCCGGCACAAATCCCGATTGGTCGGGGAGTATGAGCCTTTCCAGTAGCAGCGACACCCTGTTGGCAATGACTTTTGCCAAGATTTTCATGTCGCAGTTGATAAGGGATAACGGCCTATATGAGTCGCACGAGTCACTAGGTTTGCCCGGCTTCAACAATGAAATTATAAGTGCTTCATGCATCGATCGAGGAAGCTCCCCTACCTCCAGCGACTCTTCGTACACTTCCTTGAGTACCGGAGCCATTATGTCAATATATGTTTCATAGAATTCAATAAGGATGCCATCTAGGCCCAGCGCTTTACCCGATTGCGTTTTCATAATGGCCTCTCGTATTTCGTCTAGCTCAAACGGTAAGCAGAGAAACCCGCAATGTGTATCAGAGAGCCAGCCCAGCGCAACATCTCCCAGGAATTCTTCAAGATCCAGCGAGCCACTGCGCTGTGTAGTGTATAGGTTGGTATAGTGCGTTGTAAACATATCTAGTATGTGTGCAGTGTCCCTGTGTCTCTGCGCCGCTGGGTCCAGAATCTCCAAGATGTAAGTAGAGAAGCGTGGTCGCCCGATCACCTCCGCCAATGCCCTTCACGGTCTCTCACCCTCACCATATCTGCGGGCCTCCCAGTATCGCCCCCGGAATTTTGCCTCGCGCTGAGCGGTTTCCTCATAGTCTGACAGAAGTGCCCGAAAGTCAGCCTGTACCTTACCCGTTTCGCCCAGTTCCATGCGATGCTCTAAGGCCTTAAGTTTTGTCTCCAGGGTCTTTAACGTCCCTTGTATATCCCTGAGCACTCCGAAGCTTTTAGACATACAGAACCCCCTTATCATTACCTTGAAGGCCTCCCAGATCGTTTCCACGCTATCCACCGAGCCCCTATTCCGTTGAAAGAAGTCCTGTATCTCTTCCCCCAACTCATGCCGAAACACTGAATCTAGCAGCGCTGTAGGCTGCAGTCGCCACCTAGGTCTGGGATTGTCATATCCTGGTGGATGAAGTGTTATTCTCACTGGGCAATGATCGGAGAGCGTTCTAGCCGGCTGTGTCGCTGCACTCAGCGTCGGCGCCAACCCCCTTGTAAGGAGAATGTAGTCTATTCGCGCCCAGGTAGCCGCATGAGTCGTGAAATGTGTGCCTTCCCTGGTCTGAGGATGAAAATGGCGCCAGGCGTCCACCAAACCTCCCTCTCTCAATATATCCTGTAGCACCCCTTGGGTGCGATTATGGTGGTGGGGAGCAGGGTTTGATCTGTCCAACGCAGGGTTAATCACCGCATTGAAATCTCCGCCCCATATTATATGAGTTGATCCTATGTCTACTATCTTACCCCAGAGCGTGGTGAAGAAGTCAGGTGTGTCTGAGTTAGGGCCGTTACAGCAGACCAGTGTAACCGAGTCTGCTCCCAATCTTCCCCAGGCAATAACAAAGCGCCCCTGTGAGTCCACTACAGATCCCGCCGGAACAAACGGCGTCTGTTTCTTTATTAAAATCGCCACGTGCATAGGAGGAGTATGAGGAGAACAGCCTACGCGCCGCCCATTTAGCAGCAAACGCATTAGAGAGTGTAGGATTGATATGTGTTTCCTGTAACATAGCAATATTAATCTGATGCCGATCCAAGTAAGCCAGGACCTGCCGCTTCTTCCTAGGGTCTCCCAGGCCCCGGACATTCCATGATATGACCCCTAATTGGGACGTAGAGATCTTAGCGCTCGTGTCCCCTATGTGAGGCGGGCTAAGAAAGAGATTAGTGCTCCCTCCCTCACAGTTGGGCAGAGGGCTGGAAGAGGTCTTTCTTGAGTATCTTCTCGCGCTGTGATCATGTTCTCAACGTCTGATACGTTCCTATCCCTCAAATCGCAGTGCTGAGTCGCGTGTTCCCCAACTTGTCCTCCCCCCTCCCACTGAAGCAGCCCCAACTTGCCAGAATCACATTTCCCTCCCCCCCCCTTCCCTCCAAACCACAACTTCGTAAATGCATTGCTTGACATGCAAACTAGAACCAAAGGGGGTTACCCGCTGGGGGAAACCCTAGGTGGCAATCCGGAAGCCCCCCGCCCCCAGAGTCCATGGGTGGTGATGTAGACGAACCCTCTAGGGGACCGGGGGGGGGGCCGGCGCCAACCTCAATGTCAGACCCACAGGTGTGCCTTATTCAGGCAAGGTGCAGTGCCAAGCCGCCCATATCTACCAATTCAAAATGTACCAGCGGTCCTTTATTCTTGTCCATCGCGTCTCTTCCTGCCCCCCGCTCGGGGCATGTCCGGCGGCGATATACATCAGTCTGGTGAGGTGGAGCGCCGCGAGGCAGCCGGTGAGCCAGAGCCGCCACCAGCGCGTTTGAGATGCTTGAGAAACTCCTCCACCTGCTGTGGATTAGTAAAAAAGCATTGTTTGCCCTGGTGGGTGATCCTGAGGCGTGCCGGGTACAGCAGAGCGTATTCTATCTGCGCCTGTCTTAGCTTACTTTTTACTGCCATGAATTTACGTCTATCCTCTTGCACCGCAGCTGTGAAATCAGGATATATGGAACAGGTTACTCCCTCATAGCTGAGTTGCTGTTTGCTTCTGGCCACGCGGAGCACCGCATCCCGGTCTCTGTAGTTGAGTAACCTAGCGATGATGGGGCGAGGCGTACCGCCCGGCGGCGGACGAGGCCCCAGAGATCGGTGAGCACGCTCCACGATGAAGTGAGAGGATAGGTGTTCCGCACCGATGGCCGAGGTCAGCAGCTTCTCCACATACTCTTCCATTCTACCCGTGTTGGTGGTCTCCGGTATGCCAAGAACGCGGATATTATTTCGCCGACTCCTCGCTTCCAAGTCCTCATTCTTGGCTGCTATATTTTCAGTAGTTTGTCCATTTGTGCTACCTGAGTGGAGACCCGAGTGGTGGTATCCTCGGCATCCGAAATGCGACGCTCTGCCTCCCGTAGGCGATCTTCATGATTATCCAATTTATGCACAATGGCATCCATGCGCGTGGACATGCCATCCATTTTTTCGGCCATGGTCGCAAAGCCCTGCCTAACCTCCTGGAGGATTGAAGTCAGCTTTCCCGTCGTCTCGGCTGGGCCTCCAACAGGACTCAGTTCTGCCGATGCGGCCCGCTCTTCTTGCGGGGCGCGATTTGTCTTTTTCGCCTCAAACATGAGGCGAGATTGTCTGGCGTCCGATTTCCCCATCTTGAGCGCTAGCTGGGAAGCCGCGCAAGCCACCGCAGGCCCACTCCTCCGGGGTGCAGCGTAGTTGAATGCAGTTATATGCAGCTAGGGCGATCAGGGGGTACGCACCCCGGGACACCATTTGATTGATCCACGCTCTTCCCCGGCTAGCAGGAGCCTCAGGTGTGCGTTGTGCCGACAGGCGGGTCACGGTCAGCATCCGCAGTCTCTTGCGCTGTTGTGGGTCACCGCGACCCGCGCAGCCCCACCCAGGGCGACAACAGACCTCCAGGTAGAAGAGGTGGGGGGGAGCAGAAGCCCAGGGAGCGCCGCAGCAAAACCAAATGTCCACTCCCCTCCGTCTGCAGCAGCCAGGCGTGGGGCCTCGTCCCGTCGTCCCCCGCCGCCCACCCCCCCGGCAAGCCGGCCGGGAAGTTCCAAGGCAGGCCCCAGAGGGGATTCGCACCGCCAGCTGCCTCCTTCCTCCCTCGCGGATCTCTCTCCCCAGGCAGTCTCGGCCGGAGCACAGCCCCTCACCTGAGGAAGTCGCCGGGTCAAGCCAGACCAGATCCGCTGTCCTCTGCTGCCTCCAGGCCCTGAGTTCTACCCGCCACGCGTGCAGCCGCGGGCTCGCGTCAGTCCGCCCGCCGGACTCCGCGCTGCCCGCGATTTCTTGGGAGCAGCGTCGCGGCGTCTGCAGCCGTTTCCCTGCCGCGGGAGCCCGTCAGCCTCTCGGAATCTCTGCCAGCGGCCCCCGCAGTGTCAGGCCGTAGGTACAAGTGCGGGCGGTCTTCTATATCGCTTGTGGGCAGGATATTTTTCGGATTTTCGGCGCCGGGCGGCAGGAGCCTCACGTCCGTGCGGCCATCTTGCGCGGCGCCACCTAGCGCCCCCCCACAACAAGCCATAGTTGCTGTTTATTTATCTTATGCAACTAACAACATAACATAACATGTGTTTTTGTAAAGCACACTTATCACCCATGGGTCTCAAGGCGCTGAATAACAGATTTTTATTGTTACCCAACTAAATGGTACTCATTTTATCAACCTCAGATGGATGAAAGGTTGAGTGGACCCGCTGGGATTTAAACCTGTGACCATGAGGTCAAACACAGGCACCTGCACCTGGTGTATTAGTCCACTAAGCCAGCAGACCTGGCTATTGACAAAGCCAATAGTCCTGCCTTGTTGTAGGTATGATGTTACTTGTATCATATCCGGATGCAATGACAGAAACAGCAAAATACAAGTCGGGCGGCACACTATGCTAAGCACAGATTTTTAGCTTATGTGTTTTGAAGCCACGCCCTTAATTACACTGGCCACGCCCCTTTGAGAGACCCCCCCAGTTTTTTCATCCCACTTAAATCCCTGGGCACCAGTATGCCCCCCACTTTATTCCAGAAACTCTAAATCAAAACCAGCATTTGCAATGCAATAGGTCTCGCATTTACGCGAGTTTAAGCTCTTGGCTTTGTAAATGACAAAGCCCTTTATTTATGTTTTAAAAAACAAAACATAAACAAAAGGCATTGTCATCTACAATGCCAATAGCTGAAACTTGCATAAATGCGAGACCTATTGCATTGTAAATGCTTGTTTAGGACTTGTGGTCTGTTTGGGCATTACACAGTTCCCGTGACGTCAGGGATGCAACACTGAAGCAAGCACCCTGCTCCAACAACCCCTCGCCCCACCCCCTCCACTAAACACTGCACCGGGAGGTCCCACTGGACTCTGGCGCTGCTGAGAGGAACCGATGCCTGACTGCTGGCCCTGAGGGCGGGGAGGGCCCTAGACTGCTCGCCCCTCCCTTGAAACCAGCCCACACCCCACCCCTCCTGCCACGTCTGCAGAGGATCACAGCAGCCCCCCATCCATCCTCGTCCAGTCCGGGCCTGCAGCCGGGGCTAGTGCTGGGACAAGAGGCGTGGATGACTGCACACCCGGAGGCAGGCACCGCCCATGCGAGACAGGCAGGTGACTGCACTGCTCGAGACAGGCACCCCCAATGCGAGACAGGCCGAGACTGCAGAGACAGGCAGGTGACTGTACTCCTAGAGGCAGTCACTGCGTACGCGAGACTTCAGAGACAGGCAGCAGGCGACTCCACACCTGGAGACAGGCACCCCTTATGCGAGACAGGCAGGTGACTGCACTGCTCGAGACAGGCACCCCCTATGCGAGACAGGCCGAGACTGCAAAGACAGGCAGGTGACTGTACTCCTAGAGGCAGTCACTGCGTACGCGAGACTTCAGAGACAGGCAGCAGGCGACTCCACACCTGGAGACAGGCACCCCTTATGCGAGACAGGCAGGTGACTGCACTGCTAGAGACAGGTACCCCCTATGCGAGACAGGCCGCACTCCTGAAGGCAGGCACTGCCTACCCGAGACTTCAAAGACAGGCAGCAGGTGACTCCACACCAGGAGACAGGCACCCTCTATGCGAGACAGGCGGGTGACTGCACACCTGGAGGCAAGCGCCGCCTTTAGAACACAGGCATGTGGCTGCATTCCTGGAGACAGGCACCGCCTATGCTGTGCACAGCAGAGACAGACACAAGATGAACACTGCAGCAAGAGACTGACAGGCTGTACACTGCAGAGACAGATACAAGATACACACTGCAGCAAGAGACAGACACAGGCTGTGCACAGCAGAGCCAGACACAAGATACACACTGCAGCAAGAGACAGGTACAGGCTGTACACTGCAGAGACAGACACAAGATACACTTCAGCAAGAGACAGATACAGGCTGTACACTGCAGAGACAGACACACGATACACACTGCAGCAAGAGACAGACACAGGCTGTACACTTCAGAGACAGGCGCAAGACGAAAACTGCAGCAAGAGACAGACACGAGTTTACACTACAGAGACAGATACAAGATAAACACGGCACCAAGAGACAGACAGGCTGTACATGCAGAGTCAGTCACAGACTGTACATGCAGAGTCAGTCACAGACTGTACATGAAGAGTCAGTCACAGACTGTACATGCAGAGTCAGTCACAGGCTGCGCTCTGCAGAGTCAGTCCAGGCTCTACATGCAGAGTCAGTCAAAGTCTGTGCATTGCAGAGTGAGTCACAGGCTGTGCATGCAGAGTCAGTCGGAGGCTGTGCATGCAGAGTCAGCACCAGGCTGTGCTCTGCAGAGTCAGTCACAGGCTGTGCATGCAGAGTCAGTCACAGGCTGTGCACTACAGAGTCAGTCCCAGGCTGTGCTCTGCAGAGTCAGTCACAGGCTGTGAATGCAGAGTCAGTCAAAGTCTGCACTGCAGAGTGAGTCACAGGCTGTGCATGCAGTCAGTCACAGGCTGTGCATGCAGAGTCAGTCACAGGCTGTACACTGCAGAGTCAGTCACAGGCTGTGCATGCAGAGTCAGTCCCAGGCTGTACATGCAGAGTCAGTTACAGACTGTACATGCAGAGTCAGTCACAGGCTGTGCTCTGCAGAGTCAGTCACAGGCTGTGCTCTGTAGAGTTAGTCACAGGCTGTGCTCTGCAGAGTCAGTCCAGGCTCTACATGCAGAGTCAGTCAAAGTCTGTGCACTGCAGAGTGAGTCACAGGCTGTGCATGCAGAGTCAGTCAGAGGCTGTGCATGCAGAGTCAGTCCCAGGCTGTGCTCTGCAGAGTCAGTCATAGGCTGTGCTCTGCAGAGTCAGTCATAGGCTGTGCATGCAGAGTCAGTCACAGGCTGTGCACTGCAGAGTCAGTCCCAGGCTGTGCTCTGCAGAGTCAGTCCCAGGCTGTGCTCTGCAGAGTCAGTCCCAGGCTGTGAATGCAGAGTCAGTCAGTCTGTGCACTGCAGAGTGAGTCACAGGCTGTGCATGTAGTCAGTCACAGGCTGTGCATGCAGAGTCAGTCACAGGCTGTACACTGCAGAGTCAGTCACAGGCTGTACACCGCAGAGTCAATCACAGGCTGTGCACTGCAGAGACAGTCAAAGGCTCTACATGCAGAGTCGGTCACAGACTGTACATGAAGAGTCAGTCACAAACTGTACATGCAGAGTCAGTCACAGGCTGTGCTCTGCAGAGTCAGTCCAGGCTTTACATGCAGAGTCAGTCAAAATCTGTGCACTGCAGAGTGAGTCACTGGCTGTGCATGCAGAGTCAGTCCAGGCTTTACATGCAGAGTCAGTCAAAGTCTGTGCACTGCAGAGTGAGTCACTGGCTGTGCATGCAGAGTCAGTCGGAGGCTGTGCATGCAGAGTCAGTCCCAGGCTGTGCTCTGCAGAGTCAGTCACAGGCTGTGCATGCAGAGTCAGTCACAGGCTGTGCACTACAGAGTCAGTCCCAGGCTGTGCTCTGCAGAGTCAGTCCCAGGCTGTGAATGCAGAGTCAGTCAAAGTCTGTGCACTTCAGAGTGAGTCACAGGCTGTGCATGCAGTCAGTCACAGGCTGTGCATGCAGAGTCAGTCACAGGCTGTACACTGCAGAGTCAGTCACAGGCTGTGCATGCAGAGTCAGCCACAGGCTGTAAATGCAGAGTCAGTCACAGACTGTACATGCAGAGTCAGTCACAGGCTGTTCTCTGCAGAGTCAGTCACAGGCTGTGCTCTGCAGAGACAGTCCAGGCTCTACATGCAGAGTCAGTCAAAGTCTGTGCACTGCAGAGTGAGTCACAGGCTGTGCATGCAGAGTCAGTCACAGGCTGTGCATGCAGAGTCAGTCCCAGGCTGTGCTCTGCAGAGTCAGTCCCAGGCTGTGCTCTGCAGAGTCAGTCATTGGCTGTGCATGCAGAGTCAGTCACAGGCTGTGCACTGCAGAGTCAGTCCCAGGCTGTGCTCTGCAGAGTCAGTCCCAGGCTGTGCTCTGCAGAGTCAGTCACAGGCTGTGAATGCAGAGTCAGTCAAAGTCTGTGCACTGCAGAGTGAGTCACAGGCTGTGCATGCAGTCAGTCACAGGCTGTGCATGCAGAGTCGGTCACAGGCTGTACACTGCAGAGTCAGTCACAGGCTGTACACCGCAGAGTCAATCACAGGCTGTGCACTGCAGAGACAGTCAAAGGCTCTACATGCAGTCAGTCACAGGCTGTACACCGCAGAGTCAATCACAGGCTCTACATGCAGAGTCAGTCACAGGCTGTGCACTGCAGAGTGAGTCACAGGCTGTGCATGCAGAGTCAGTCAAAGTCTGTGCACTGCAGAGTGAGTCACAGGCTGTGCATGCAGAGTCAGTCACAGGCTGTGCTCTGCAGAGTCAGTCCAGGCTTTACATGCAGAGTCAGTCAAAGTCTGTGCACTGCAGAGTGAGTCACAGGCTGTGCATGCAGAGTCAGTCGGAGGCTGTGCATGCAGAGTCAGTCGGAGGCTGTGCATGCAGAGTCAGTTCCAGGCTGTGCTCTGCAGAGTCAGTCACAGGCTGTGCATGCAGAGTCAGTCACAGGCTGCGCTCTGCAGAGTCAGTCCAGGCTCTACATGCAGAGTCAGTCAAAGTCTGTGCATTGCAGAGTGAGTCACAGGCTGTGCATGCAGAGTCAGTCGGAGGCTGTGCATGCAGAGTCAGCACCAGGCTGTGCTCTGCAGAGTCAGTCACAGGCTGTGCACTACAGAGTCAGTCCCAGGCTGTGCTCTGCAGAGTCAGTCACAGGCTGTGAATGCAGAGTCAGTCAAAGTCTGCACTGCAGAGTGAGTCACAGGCTGTGCATGCAGTCAGTCACAGGCTGTGCATGCAGAGTCAGTCACAGGCTGTACACTGCAGAGTCAGTCACAGGCTGTGCATGCAGAGTCAGTCCCAGGCTGTTCATGCAGAGTCAGTTACAGACTGTACATGCAGAGTCAGTCACAGGCTGTGCTCTGCAGAGTCAGTCACAGGCTGTGCTCTGTAGAGTCAGTCACAGGCTGTGCTCTGCAGAGTCAGTCCAGGCTCTACATGCAGAGTCAGTCAAAGTCTGTGCACTGCAGAGTGAGTCACAGGCTGGGCATGCAGAGTCAGTCAGAGGCTGTGCATGCAGAGTCAGTCCCAGGCTGTGCTCTGCAGAGTCAGTCATAGGCTGTGCTCTGCAGAGTCAGTCATAGGCTGTGCATGCAGAGTCAGTCACAGGCTGTGCACTGCAGAGTCAGTCCCAGGCTGTGCTCTGCAGAGTCAGTCCCAGGCTGTGCTCTGCAGAGTCAGTCCCAGGCTGTGAATGCAGAGTCAGTCAGTCTGTGCACTGCAGAGTGAGTCACAGGCTGTGCATGTAGTCAGTCACAGGCTGTGCATGCAGAGTCAGTCACAGGCTGTACACTGCAGAGTCAGTCACAGGCTGTACACCGCAGAGTCAATCACAGGCTGTGCACTGCAGAGACAGTCAAAGGCTCTACATGCAGAGTCGGTCACAGACTGTACATGAAGAGTCAGTCACAGGCTGTGCTCTGCAGAGTCAGTCCAGGCTTTACATGCAGAGTCAGTCAAAATCTGTGCACTGCAGAGTGAGTCACTGGCTGTGCATGCAGAGTCAGTCCAGGCTTTACATGCAGAGTCAGTCAAAGTCTGTGCACTGCAGAGTGAGTCACTGGCTGTGCATGCAGAGTCAGTCGGAGGCTGTGCATGCAGAGTCAGTCCCAGGCTGTGCTCTGCAGAGTCAGTCACAGGCTGTGCATGCAGAGTCAGTCACAGGCTGTGCACTACAGAGTCAGTCCCAGGCTGTGCTCTGCAGAGTCAGTCCCAGGCTGTGAATGCAGAGTCAGTCAAAGTCTGTGCACTTCAGAGTGAGTCACAGGCTGTGCATGCAGTCAGTCACAGGCTGTGCATGCAGAGTCAGTCACAGGCTGTACACTGCAGAGTCAGTCACAGGCTGTGCATGCAGAGTCAGTCACAGACTGTACATGCAGAGTCAGTCACAGGCTGTTCTCTGCAGAGTCAGTCACAGGCTGTGCTCTGCAGAGACAGTCCAGGCTCTACATGCAGAGTCAGTCAAAGTCTGTGCACTGCAGAGTGAGTCACAGGCTGTGCATGCAGAGTCAGTCGCAGGCTGTGCACTACAGAGTCAGTCCCAGGCTGTGCTCTGCAGAGTCAGTCCCAGGCTGTGAATGCAGAGTCAGTCAAAGTCTGTGCACTTCAGAGTGAGTCACAGGCTGTGCATGCAGTCAGTCACAGGCTGTGCATGCAGAGTCAGTCACAGGCTGTACACTGCAGAGTCAGCCACAGGCTGTAAATGCAGAGTCAGTCACAGACTGTACATGCAGAGTCAGTCACAGGCTGTTCTCTGCAGAGTCAGTCACAGGCTGTGCTCTGCAGAGACAGTCCAGGCTCTACATGCAGAGTCAGTCAAAGTCTGTGCACTGCAGAGTGAGTCACAGGCTGTGCATGCAGAGTCAGTCACAGGCTGTGCATGCAGAGTCAGTCACAGGCTGTGCATGCAGAGTCAGTCCCAGGCTGTGCTCTGCAGAGTCAGTCCCAGGCTGTGCTCTGCAGAGTCAGTCATTGGCTGTGCATGCAGAGTCAGTCACAGGCTGTGCACTGCAGAGTCAGTCCCAGGCTGTGCTCTGCAGAGTCAGTCCCAGGCTGTGCTCTGCAGAGTCAGTCACAGGCTGTGAATGCAGAGTCAGTCAAAGTCTGTGCACTGCAGAGTGAGTCACAGGCTGTGCATGCAGTCAGTCACAGGCTGTGCATGCAGAGTCGGTCACAGGCTGTACACTGCAGAGTCAGTCACAGGCTGTACACCGCAGAGTCAATCACAGGCTGTGCACTGCAGAGACAGTCAAAGGCTCTACATGCAGTCAGTCACAGGCTGTACACCGCAGAGTCAATCACAGGCTCTACATGCAGAGTCAGTCACAGGCTGTGCACTGCAGAGTGAGTCACAGGCTGTGCATGCAGAGTCAGTCAAAGTCTGTGCACTGCAGAGTGAGTCACAGGCTGTGCATGCAGAGTCAGTCACAGGCTGTGCTCTGCAGAGTCAGTCCAGGCTTTACATGCAGAGTCAGTCAAAGTCTGTGCACTGCAGAGTGAGTCACAGGCTGTGCATGCAGAGTCAGTCGGAGGCTGTGCATGCAGAGTCAGTCGGAGGCTGTGCATGCAGAGTCAGTTCCAGGCTGTGCTCTGCAGAGTCAGTCACAGGCTGTGCACTGCAGAGTCAGTCCCAGGCTGTGCTCTGCAGAGTCAGTCACAGGCTGTGAATGCAGAGTCAGTCAAAGTCTGTTCACTGTAGAGTGAGTCACAGGCTGTGCATGCAGTCAGTCACAGGCTGTGCATGCAGTCAGTCACAGGCTGTACACTGCAGAGTCAGTCACAGGCTGTGCATGCAGAGTCAGTCACAGGCTGTGCATGCAGAGTCAGTCACAGGCTGTACATGCAGAGTCAGTCACAGGCTGTGCTCTGCAGAGTCAGTCCAGGCTTTACATGCAGAGTCAGTCAAAGTCTGTGCACTGCAGAGTGAGTCACAGGCAGTGCATGCAGAGTCAGTCAGAGGCTGTGCATGCAGAGTCAGTCCCAGGCTGTGCTCTGCAGAGTCAGTCCCAGGCTGTGCTCTGCAGAGTCAGTCCCAGGCTGTGCTCTGCAGAGTCAGCCATAGGCTGTGCATGCAGAGTCAGTCACAGGCTGTGCATGCAGAGTCAGTCACAGGCTGTACACTGCAGAGTCAGTCACAGGCTGTGCATGCAGAGTCAGTCACAGACTGTACATGCAGAGTCAGTCAGAGGCTGTGCATGCAGAATCAGTCAGAGGCTGTGCATGCAGAGTCAGTCCCAGGCTGTGCACTGCAGAGACAGTCACAGGCTGTGAATGCAGAGTCAGTCAAAGTCTGTGCACTGCAGAGTGAGTCACAGGCTGTGCATGCAGAGTCAGTCCCAGGCTGTGCTCTGCAGAGTCAGTCACAGGCTGTGCATGCAGAGTCAGTCACAGGCTGTGCACTGCAGAGTCAGTCCCAGGCTGTGCTCTGCAGAGTCAGTCACAGGCTGTGAATGCAGAGTCAGTCAAAGTCTGTGCACTGCAGAGTGAGTCACGGGCTGTGCACTGCAGAGTGAGTCACAGGCTGTGCATGCAGAGTCAGTCAAAGTCTGTGCACTGCAGAATGAGTCACAGGCTGTGCATGCAGAGTCAGTCACATGCTGTGCTCTGCAGAGTCAGTCCAGGCTTTACATGCAGAGTCAGTCAAAGTCTGTGCACTGCAGAGTGAGTCACAGGCTGTGCATGCAGAGTCAGTCGGAGGCTGTGCATGCAGAGTCAGTCGGAGGCTGTGCATGCAGAGTCAGTTCCAGGCTGTGCTCTGCAGAGTCAGTCACAGGCTGTGCATGCAGAGTCAGTCACAGGCTGTGCACTGCAGAGTCAGTCCCAGGCTGTGCTCTGCAGAGTCAGTCACAGGCTGTGAATGCAGAGTCAGTCAAAGTCTGTTCACTGTAGAGTGAGTCACAGGCTGTGCATGCAGTCAGTCACAGGCTGTGCATGCAGTCAGTCACAGGCTGTACACTGCAGAGTCAGTCACAGGCTGTGCATGCAGAGTCAGTCACAGGCTGTACATGCAGAGTCAGTCACAGGCTGTGCTCTGCAGAGTCAGTCCAGGCTTTACATGCAGAGTCAGTCAAAGTCTGTGCACTGCAGAGTGAGTCACAGGCAGTGCATGCAGAGTCAGTCAGAGGCTGTGCATGCAGAGTCAGTCCCAGGCTGTGCTCTGCAGAGTCAGTCCCAGGCTGTGCTCTGCAGAGTCAGTCCCAGGCTGTGCTCTGCAGAGTCAGCCATAGGCTGTGCATGCAGAGTCAGTCACAGGCTGTGCACTGCAGAGTCAGACCCATGCTGTGCTCTGCAGAGTCAGTCACAGGCTGTGAATGCAGAGTCAGTCACAGGCTGTACACCGCAGAGTCAATCACAGGCTGTGCACTGCAGAGACAGTCACAGGCTCTACATGCAGAGTCAGTCAAAGTCTGTGCACTGCAGAGTCAGTCACAGGCTGTACACTGCAGAGTCAGTCACAGGCTGTACACCGCAGAGTCAATCACAGGCTGTGCTCTGCAGAGACAGTCACAGGCTCTACATGCAGAGTCAGTCACAGGCTGTACACCGCAGAGTCAATCACAAGCTCTACATGCAGAGTCAGTCACAGGCTGTGCACTGCAGAGTCAGTCAGAGGCTGTGCATGCAGAGTCAGTCCCAGGCTGTGCTCTGCAGAGTCAGTCACAGGCTGTGCATGCAGAGTCAGTCACAGGCTGTGCACTGCAGAGTGAGTCCCAAGCTGTGCTCTGCAGAGTCAGTCACAGGCTGTGAATGCAGAGTCAGTCAAAGTCTGTGCACTGCAGAGTGAGTCACAGGCTGTGCATGCAGGCAGTCACAGGCTGTGCATGCAGAGTCAGTCACAGGCTGTACACTGCAGAGTCAGTCACAGGCTGTGCATGCAGAGTCAGTCACAGACTGTACATGCAGAGTCAGTCAGAGGCTGTGCATGCAGAATCAGTCAGAGGCTGTGCATGCAGAGTCAGTCCCAGGCTGTGCACTGCAGAGACAGTCACAGGCTGTGAATGCAGAGTCAGTCAAAGTCTGTGCACTGCAGATTGAGTCACAGGCTGTGCATGCAGAGTCAGTCCCAGGCTGTGCTCTGCAGAGTCAGTCACAGGCTGTGCATGCAGAGTCAGTCACAGGCTGTGCACTGCAGAGTCAGTCCCAGGCTGTGCTCTGCAGAGTCAGTCACAGGCTGTGAATGCAGAGTCAGTCAAAGTCTGTGCACTGCAGAGTGAGTCACAGGCTGTGCATGCAGTCAGTCACAGGCTGTGCATGCAGAGTCAGTCACAGGCTGTACACTGCAGAGTCAGTCACAGGCTGTGCATGCAGAGTCAGTCACAGGCTGTGCATGCAGAGTCAGTCACAGGCTGTACATGCAGAGTCAGTCACAAGCTGTGCTCTGCAGAGTCAGTCCAGGCTTTACATGCAGAGTCAGTCAAAGTCTGTGCACTGCAGAGTGAGTCACAGGCTGTGCATGCAGAGTCAGTCAGAGGCTGTGCATGCAGAGTCAGTCCCAGGCTGTGCTCTGCAGAGTCAGTCCCAGGCTGTGCTCTGCAGAGTCAGCCATAGGCTGTGCATGCAGAGTCAGTCACAGGCTGTGCACTGCAGAGTCAGACCCATGCTGTGCTCTGCAGAGTCAGTCACAGGCTGTGAATGCAGAGTCAGTCAAAGTCTGTGCACTGCAGAGTCAGTCACCGGCTGTACACTGCAGAGTCAGTCACAGGCTGTACACCCCAGAGTCAATCATAGGCTGTGCACTGCAGAGACAGTCACAGGCTCTACATGCAGAGTCAGTCACAGGCTGTACACCGCAGAGTCAATCACAGGCTCTACATGCAGAGTCAGTCACAGGCTGTGCACTGCAGAGTCAGTCAGAGGCTGTGCATGCAGAGTCAGTCCCAGGCTGTGCTCTGCAGAGTCAGTCATAGGCTGTGCATGCAGAGTCAGTCACAGGCTGTGCACTGCAGAGTGAGTCCCAAGCTGTGCTCTGCAGAGTCTGTCACAGGCTGTGAATGCAGAGTCAGTCAAAGTCTGTGCACTGCAGAGTGAGTCACAGGCTGTGCATGCAGGCAGTCACAGGCTGTGCATGCAGAGTCAGTCACAGGCTGTGCATGCAGAGTCAGTCACAGACTGTACATGCAGAGTCAGTCAGAGGCTGTGCATGCAGAGTCAGTCCCAGGCTGTGCACTGCAGAGACAGTCACAGGCTGTGAATGCAGAGTCAGTCAAAGTCTGTGCACTGCAGAGTGAGTCACAGGCTGTGCATGCAGAGTCAGTCCCAGCCTGTGCTTTGCAGAGTCAGTCACAGGCTGTCCATGCAGAGTCAGTCACAGGCTGTACACCGCAGAGTCAGTCACAGGCTGTGCAGGCAGAGTCAGTGACAGGCTGTGCATGTAGTCAGTCACAGGCTCTACATGCAGAGTCAGTCACAGGCTGTACACCGCAGAGTCAATCACAGGCTCTACATGCAGAGTCAGTCACAGGCTGTACACCGCAGAGTCAGTCACAGGCTGTGCAAGCAGAGTCAGTCACAGGCTGTGCATGTAGTCAGTCACAGGCTGTGCTCTGCAGAGACAGTCAAAAGCTCTACATGCAGAGTCAGTCACAGGGGTCTTATTTGATGATCAACTTGGGTGGGACGCCTTAATCACCCCTTCTAAGAGCCCCTGCAGCTCAACTCTGCCTATGGCTTAAAAGGTTCAGCCCCCCCCCCCCGAAAATTTGTCTTAGCCTCCCACAAACCCCCCCCCACCCCCCCCCCCCCCCCCCCGGAATTTGGCTCTAGTTGCGCCTCTGGAGATGACACACTTGTACCTCCTGGGTAAGGCAGCGTCGGCCATCTTGTGCCATCTCTCTTTGAGAGGTACAGTGATGGCACACTTTCAGGCTAGGATTGGGAAGGCGGGCCGTCGGGCATTGGTCGATGGGCCGGAGCCTCAGGGTCACCTAGAGGCTGTTTTTTGGGCCTCAGTAAGCGGGCCCAAGAGACTTTCCCCCTCCCCGCCAGGCCACTTTTATGTGGCGCCAGCATCACAGAGCCCTCCCCTGCCGCGCTGTGAACTGAGGCTGGGGTCCAGGGGTTAGTTTAGCCTTTGGGACGTTCTCACCTGGGCGTACTGCCTCCGTGCTCAGCCGGAAGCAGGGTTATTCCCGCCAGGCCATTACTTTTAGACCATGGGGGTGCAAGGTGGGTGTGTTGTATGCAGGACTCACGGTGGGGGAGGGGGGTGCCATTCTCACCTAATCCCCCCTCCCTGCAGCAGCAATGCGCTTTTGACACCTTCCTTGCCATAAATGCCCTGAGGCTATAACGGGCCGGGGAGGGTGAGTAACAGAAGTGGCCTCGGTAGCAGCCAGGTGCTGTGACCTCATCCCCAGGGTCTTTTTAGGGCTTGTTGGGGGAGAGCGTGGCATATAATTGAATGTACGGGCATGGTCAGAGCTGCAGACGTTGAAACTGGGTCGAGTCCCAGCATCAGCTCAACATACTGTGATTCTGGGCACATCACTTCAGCTCCATACTGAAAATAAAAATGAATTTGATAATGTGTAATGTAACTGGTGCTCGCTCAAGCCTCCAATGACTCCGGGCCCAGTTCACGCTGCACAAACCTAGAACAAGAAAGTGACCAGGCAGATTCCAGTGAGACTAACCAGCCAGATGGTGATCCATGAAAGGGGTGACCAGAGATGGGGGGCACTCTCTGGAGTGCCCGGGCCTGGGTGGGACCCCAGTCCGACCCTGGGCGGTGCCCTCTCTCTTGCTTCCATCACCAGCGCGGTTCCCAGCCTGGCAGGACGGGCGGGGTTCGCAGCCAAAGCACCCACTTACACGAATCCTTGTTTTTGACACTTAATTTGATGTCAGCGCCTGAAACATAATTCATCCGGAGTGATTTTTTGGAAACGCGCTCTATCATTAGCGCCCAGAGGGCCGCGGATCGCGTCACTTCGCCGATTTCCCAGGCAGCAATAATGGCTGTAAGTGTCGGTTTTCAAAATGAAATGATGGCGCCGCAATGAATCTCTCCCCTCCGTTTAGGGGCGCGTTAAATGAACCTCGGATGCGTTTAATAATTACAGCCCTGGAGGCGCAGCTGGCGGCGGCCAGTGGGCCGCGTGCGGCGCTTCGAAGCCTTCCTTTCGGATTGTTTGAGGGGGAAAGAACGTTTCAGCCTCTTTCCTCCTCCTCGTCCTAAGACTCTCTGTGGCCGCCCAGACTCGTGGGCACTTTTTAGAGAGCTCCGTTTGGATGGTTCTTTTATTTTGTCATGATTTTTTATAAAATCCTATTGTAATGGAGCTGCCGGACCCCAACCAGTAGATAAAACAAGCATTGGCATAGCCAATAGGTCTCGCTTTTGGGACCTTATAAGTATTTAGTTATGCAGCACAATATCCTTGGTGCAACAAGATTAACTGTTGCATGGTTAAACACTTATAAGGCCCCATAGGCGAGACCTATTGGCTATGCCAATGCTTGTTTATAGTGCTTTTGTTTGGTGCCGAAGCACTGTGCTCAAGGGCACCACAGCTGGAGAGAGAATACAAACATTTACAATGCTATAGGTGTCGCAATTGTGAGTTTTTAACCTCTGGTATTGTAAAAAAGAAAGCGTGCGGTGTCCCTGAACGGACGCCACACTCCGTATTAAAGCAAAAATAAATAAACGTAGCTCGGTGTCCCTGAAGCGGACGCCACACTCCGTATTAAAGCAAAAATAAATAAACGTAGCTCGGTGTCCCTGAAGCGGACGCCACACTCCGTATTAAAGCAAAAATAAATAAACGTAGCTCGGTGTCCCTGAAGCGGACGCTGCGCTCAACACGAACATACAACAAAAAAAAAGCAGCCGCCATTGTCAATAAACAAAATAGTTCTCACCCACTAGAAAAAGCATGCAGTGTTAGGAGCTAAGTAAAAGGTCCGGTCCTTATGGACGGCAACAAATGGAGACAGGGCGGTACCTAGAAGCCTCGTAATGAATTGGAAGCCAGCGATTACCAAGGACAATGACACCTGCCAATGAAAAGTATGGGAGATGAGTAAGCGAGGCTTCCTAAGGCATACGCAACTACAGCAGGCCTCGCAGAGCAAGCAGTGCATGCGTGCCGCTGCTAGGCTCGACCGAAAAAGGGAAAATGATATAGCAGGTACTCCATACAACGCAAACACTTTCATTAAAATGAACATGAATAGTGACACGTGCTGCTTTGCAAAATGTAGCTGCAGACAGTAACTGGGCGGGATAGCTCTGCTGATTCGCTATGGGAGCAAAAGACACACAAATGATGGACGGAATGCAGAACAAATCAAAACATTCACCCCCAGTCAAGAGATCTGGGTTAAATCCATCATTCCTTTGCTCACCATGCCACCCCAGTTTAGACCTGGCTATATGCAAATCAGTCTTGACCCTGTGCCTCATGGGAACAGTCCAGCCCGAACTGCTAAGCCAGGTCCTCCCTGGACCGGAAACAAGCATCCTAGGACCGGTTTCGGGTTTTAACCCCTCTTCAGCCAGGATAGCTTGATTCCAGTGGCACAGTGAGCCCAGGACCCACGTCTGGGCATACCTGGCGCACTTAGGGCGAGAAAGCAAAAGACACACAAGTGATGGACGAAATGCAGAACAAATCAAAACATTCACCCTCAGTCAAGAGATCTGGGTTAAATCCATCATTCTTTTGCTCACCATGCCACCCCAGTTTAGACCTGGCCATATGCAAATCAGTCTTGTCCCTGTGCCTCATGGGAACAGTCCAGCCCGAACTGCCGAGCCAGGTCTGCCCTGGACCGGAATCAAGCATCCTAGGACCGGTTTCGGGTTTTAACCCCTCTTCAGCCAGGATAGCTTGATTCCAGTGGCACAGTGGGCCCAGGACCCACGTCTGGGCATACCTGGCGCACTTAGGGCGAGAAAGCAAAAGACACACAAGTGATGGACGAAATGCAGAACAAATCAAAACATTCACCCTCAGTCAAGAGATCTGGGTTAAATCCATCATTCTTTTGCTCACCATGCCACCCCAGTTTAGACCTGGCCATATGCAAATCAGTCTTGTCCCTGTGCCTCATGGGAACAGTCCAGCCTGAACTGCCGAGCCAGGTCTGCCTGTATTTTAGTACATTGTGCTGTGAAGGGAGCAGATGCTCACTGTTTGGACTGGGACTGATAAGGAGGCAATTTCAGTTCCAAGTGGCAATGGATCGATTGTCCTGTTGCAGGTGAATCCCGCAATTACAAGAGACCATCTCTGCCTTGGCAAGGGTTGCAGCATACAGGTAATGTGGACACCACAAAGACTGAAAGTGTGCTTGTAACTCTTATGCCACAGCACACAAACTGCTGCCTCGTACACCAGCAAAACAAAAAGGGAACAGAAAGTACCACACTGAAGCAGCACAATTATGACCCCAAAATTGTAAATCACTAAACCAAAGAACAGATCCCTATAAATACTCAAGTCAAAGTAAGATTTACAAAAGGTGCCAGTAAAACTAATTTCCAGTAAGTTTGAGATACAGTGGGGCGATTTATGTGTTCGGACAGATGAAGAAGAAACATTTTCCAGTTTCACAAAATGCCCTCTAAGTCAGCCATGCAGTTTTCATATGCCAAATAAAATACTGAGATTTATTTTACCCAGTTAACTATTAAAAACAAAAACAGAGGTCTATTTCTCAACTATAGCCAGGGCCACTGGAATTATGTGGCAGGGGAGGGTCAAATTATGTGGCAGTGTTGCACAAATTATGCGGCAAGAAAAGGCAAATTATGCAGCACATTGTCATAGTATTACCTCATTTTTAAGCTTAACACGCCTTAGTTGTACCTCATTATTACGAGTTTAACATCAAATATAGCAATAAGCTACAGAAAGGTGTCAGTCAACCTTTGCAAAGGGCCATCCACTGCACAGCAACACATGTCTGCATTTTTCCTACTTTTGAACCGTTGGAGCTAGAAACAAAATTGTATTTGCTAAAATCTGCAAATTATGTGGCAGATGAATTATGTGGAAAATGCGTCAATTATGCAAAAATTGCTGCAGCTTCATAATTTTAGTGGCCCGACTATAGCTTTGCCAAAGCAAGAAGGGGAATGGACTTGTAGAGCTTTCAATATCAATCTGAACTATGTTCCCAATTCTTGTCACAAAACGTGACCAGTGTTGGTGATGCCTCTCTGATGGTGCAACCGTTCATGTCTACAGAATCACATAGATGAAAATGTTACCACCACAAGCGTCAGCCGATTAAAAAAAAAAAAAAAAAAGTCTACCGTCTGTTGTAATCTTCATCCCATTTTCCATGCGTCTGCGAGTTTTTACAGAAAGCCTAGTCTGTACGTAGATGGGTAAGCCGATCATATAGTCACTGCAATCAGGGCTGCCCCTATTCTGTTGCCTGTGAAATGGGGTTACAGCCGAGTGGATGAGCCACAAGTTACATATGCATTACTTGGGGGAACAAACTACGTTGGTGTAACGGAATATGCAACAAACTCTAGAATTAACCACGGATACCAAGCAAACGGCAATAAAAAAAGAAACAAAGGAATTGTTTTATGGGAACAAGGAAAATTATGTTGGTACTGCAGACCACTCACACAGGAGATAAGAAATGCAGTCAGGTTGAGTCTAGTAAAAATCCTTTCAAGGAAACATCACACGAGCATCGCGCATCAGAGTTTTATCAGGATATATTAGCATCTGGAAACCGGTAGCTTTATTTCGCAATAACTGCGTGGCTGTTACTTATTTTGCATATAAACACTGTTCATCTCCATCTAGGTCACTATCTCTCAACTGGTCCAGAGAACTGGTGCTCATTCTTTCCGCATGGTTTTCATGGAGTCAGCGACGCCAGATACAAAGGGCAATAAAGATTATGTTGTGAAATGGTAACCCATAACGACTGGTGTATCAACTGTTCACTTCAAAATGACTGCGTGATTAATGACTAGTGGAGGGAGCAGGGCTATGAAGCATGGGTAAGTTGGGTTAATGTTAAGATGGAATTCTGGTCTAAAGTTTCTTCTTTACAGTACTTAAATTCAACAAAGACAATAACAAGGATTAACAAGCACAATCGCGTGCGTGCGCCTCGCGCGACAGCAGGGGGAGGGGAGAGAGGAGGGGGCCTGTGCGATCCCTTGTGGGAGCGAGCCGCAGGGCGCGATAATTGATAACATATGCTGCCAGCTGCTCGCTCCCGCAAGTGAATCGCAAGACGTGCACGCGTTGCCATTGGAAGCAATGCAACGCATGCACGTTTTTGCCGGGAAAGCTGTGCCGATTGCTGAAGTTCTCTTTCCTATGCAGCGCATGTGCGTTGCGTAGGCGAGACATTAAAAACTAAAAGTATTTTTTATCTCAAAAAGCACACATGGCCCGAGTACTCCCTGGCTCTGAATGGGAACTGCTTTGTGTGTGGATGCAGTCCTCGTGAAAAGGCGGAATGCTGTGACTCACAGTGACGTTAGCCAATGGCTGAAGTGGGCTGACCCTCGGCCCCATGCTGGATGTTGTAATGGACGGAAGAAAAATGTGAATGACACAACCCGAGACCAATGGATGGAGAAAGCTGGCTGAAAGCCCCTATATATAGGGTATATTGTGTTTGGAATTTTTGTAAAAACAAATGATCTTGGCTAACTCCAGAAAGCAGTAAAACAAGAATATATTTTTTCATATTTGGATGCTGTCCAACCCTCCCACTGTCACAAGCTCTTTCCGAAATAAAAAACTTCATCCTCTTTGTCTCTTTTAAGGGAAGTTTTGCACCAATCTGTCAAGTGGGGTTCAAGAAAAAGGGATGATCGCAAAAGAGCAATTTCCTATGTTTATACCCAAAGAACTTTGCTCTCCGATACCGAAAAAATAGCTGCAGGGAATTACACCAAACTTAGAAAACAGTTCGAACTTCCCTCACTACGCATGCTTTTTGTGATCTGGTGTAAATCCATTCAACTCTTTTGAGAAATTAGTGTTTAAAGAGGGGCTAGGTTCAACATGAAAGGGTTAACCCTAAAAAAAGTAACTATATAATGGTACGGTATCGCAGGACTAGCGAGAGAGCAAACTTCAAAGAATACTCAGGTCTGATTGGTTAAGGGAGCTTTTTCCCTATCTGCCACCTTGGCACCACAGTACCGTTCCTCGTCCCAGGGTACCGACACGATCTCATTGGCTGGCCACACCTCTGAAGAAACTGTCGCCACAGTCTTTACAGTTCACGGGGACATGGCAGAGTCCTGGAAAAAAACATAATAATTGGAAAAAGCCCATACGGGGACAGGGTGGACGCACCCCAACT
The DNA here is from genome assembly GCF_964204655.1 of Triturus cristatus. Classification (NCBI taxonomy): domain Eukaryota; kingdom Metazoa; phylum Chordata; class Amphibia; order Caudata; family Salamandridae; genus Triturus; species Triturus cristatus. The sequence goes on along the minus strand of NC_140588.1, from coordinate 1,085,144,754 downwards.
CCAAGAGCCATCTGGGGATGTCCTAAAGGGAATAATGCTGACCAATCACACATAGGAGGGGGTGGTGCGGCTTGGAAATATTACCTGGGTGGGTGGGGGGGGGGTGGAGTAGGGTGTATGTAGTGGGCATTTTAGTCCCCCTGGTTTAAATAGAGCATTGGTATTCGAACAGTGACTATTAGCGAAGCACTCTGGGCTGTCTGTCCCTTGTCCCTGTCTCAGCTGGACCTGTGGGCCGTCCTCTCTCACTCCCACTGTCATGCATTTAACCCCTTCCCTGTCACACTACATCTCTCAGGTGGGATCAATACTGGTCTTCAGAGAGGACCCCTAATGACCCAGAATAAGTGAAAGTGAGTGTGAGGGAGGGAGTGAGTGAAGCAGTGTGAGTGTGTTAGGAGCGAGCGATTAGAGATTAGGAGAGGGAGTGGAAGTGAGTCAGGGGTTCAGAAGGTGCATTTGCACCAGGGCCCAGAGTCAGTGTGTGTGTGCGTGCCTTTAGTAAAAGTGAGAACCTGTGAGTGCGAGTAAGCTTGTGTGTCAGTCACAGTGAGTGGTAGTGAGAATAGGTAAGTGGAAGTTTGTGAGTTGGAGTGAGCAGAAGGAGAGTGAATGTGAGAGGGCGTGAGTATGAGTGAGTGAGGGTAGTGAGTAGGAGTGTGCTCGTTGGCGTATTTTATGAGTGTACGTCTGCCACTGACCATGGCATCCTCGATATAATTCTGGGCGTATGGCGGCGCCCAAGGTGCCATGCTGCGCCTGGCATACTAGAGATAGTTTGTGACATAAGGAAGCCCTGATATCCCGGAAGTCATCCTTGGCAGAGGGGCCCTGTAGAAAAATGCTGGCACTGGGACACTGCTGGCAATTCTTGGCATAAGAGAGGGCACCGAGGCAACATGAGCCTGACCCTGAAATGCTGTCAGGAGGGCGTGCTTAGGGCACAATGCAGGTGCTGGCATACTGGGGGTAATTCTTTGCCTCAGAGAGGGCATCCATGGCCTAGGGGTTGGTGAGGGAAAGCCAACCAGGCTAAAATGCTGGCTCTGGAATATTGGAGGTCATTTATAATGTACAGGCCACCCATGGTATGTGGACAGTTTCAATGTCAAAATGATGGTACTGTAAGATTGTATGACATTCTTGGCATAAAGGGATATTTGTAACGAAATGCCAGCATTGGCCAATGAAGGTGATTCTTAACGTATGGGGAACTCTCAGGTTATTTTGATTAAAATGATGTAGACTCCTGCCAGGCATTACGCCGCACCACTTTCAAAGATCACCAGCCGCCACTGGTTCCTGGGGCTGTAAAAGCTCTGAGAGGCATACCCAAGACTAGAGAGTGAGGGTGTGGTGTCAACGTGAGTGTAGGGGCAGAATGAGAGTTGCTACGCTCATCAGTTTGTACCTCTGCCCCTACACTCTCACACCTTCACTCTACAGATAGTTTGTCCCTCTGCCCCTACACTCCACTCTGGCACTACACCTTCACTCTACAGATAGTTTGTCCCTCTGCCCCTACACTCCACTCTGGCACTACACCTTCACTCTACAGATAGTTTGTCCCTCTGCCCCAACACTCTCACTCTGACACTACACCTTCGCTCTACAGATAGTTTGTCCCTCTGCCCCTACACTCCACTCTGGCACTACACCTTCACTCTGCAGATAGTTTGTTCCTCTGCCCCTACACTCCACTCTGGCACTACACCTTCACTCTGCAGATAGTTTGTTCCTCTGCCCCTACACTCCACTCTGGCACTACACCTTCACTCTGCAGATAGTTTGTTCCTCTGCCCCTACACTCCACTCTGGCACTACACCTTCACTCTGCAGATAGTTTGTTCCTCTGCCCCTACACTCCACTCTGGCACTACACCTTCACTCTGCAGATAGTTTGTTCCTCTGCCCCTACACTCTCACACCTTCACTCTGCAGATAGTTTGTCCCTCTGCCCCTACACTCCACTCTGGCACTACACCTTCACTCTGCAGATAGTTTGTCCCTCTGCCCCTACACTCCACTCTGGCACTACACCTTCACTCTGCAGATAGTTTGTCCCTCTGCCCCTACACTCCACTCTGGCACTACACCTTCACTCTGCAGATAGTTTGTTCCTCTGCCCCTACACTCCACTCTGGCACTACACCTTCACTCTGCAGATAGTTTGTTCCTCTGCCCCTACACTCCACTCTGGCACTACACCTTCACTCTGCAGATAGTTTGTCCCTCTGCCCCTACACTCCACTCTGGCACTACACCTTCACTCTACAGATAGTTTGTCCCTCTGCCCCTACACTCCACTCTGGCACTACACCTTCACTCTACAGATAGTTTGTCCCTCTGCCCCAACACTCTCACTCTGACACTACACCTTCGCTCTACAGATAGTTTGTCCCTCTGCCCCTACACTCCACTCTGGCACTACACCTTCACTCTGCAGATAGTTTGTTCCTCTGCCCCTACACTCTCACTCTGACACTACACCTTCGTCTGCAGATAGTTTGTCCCTCTGCCCCAACACTCTCACTCTGACACTACACCTTCGCTCTACAGATAGTTTGTCCCTCTGCCCCTACACTCCACTCTGGCACTACACCTTCACTCTGCAGATAGTTTGTTCCTCTGCCCCTACACTCCACTCTGGCACTACACCTTCACTCTGCAGATAGTTTGTTCCTCTGCCCCTACACTCCACTCTGGCACTACACCTTCACTCTGCAGATAGTTTGTTCCTCTGCCCCTACACTCCACTCTGGCACTACACCTTCACTCTGCAGATAGTTTGTTCCTCTGCCCCTACACTCCACTCTGGCACTACACCTTCACTCTGAAGATAGTTTGTTCCTCTGCCCCTACACTCTCACACCTTCACTCTGCAGATAGTTTGTCCCTCTGCCCCTACACTCCACTCTGGCACTACACCTTCACTCTGCAGATAGTTTGTCCCTCTGCCCCTACACTCCACTCTGGCACTACACCTTCACTCTGCAGATAGTTTGTCCCTCTGCCCCTACACTCCACTCTGGCACTACACCTTCACTCTGCAGATAGTTTGTTCCTCTGCCCCTACACTCCACTCTGGCACTACACCTTCACTCTGCAGATAGTTTGTTCCTCTGCCCCTACACTCCACTCTGGCACTACACCTTCACTCTGCAGATAGTTTGTCCCTCTGCCCCTACACTCCACTCTGGCACTACACCTTCACTCTACAGATAGTTTGTCCCTCTGCCCCTACACTCCACTCTGGCACTACACCTTCACTCTACAGATAGTTTGTCCCTCTGCCCCAACACTCTCACTCTGACACTACACCTTCGCTCTACAGATAGTTTGTCCCTCTGCCCCTACACTCCACTCTGGCACTACACCTTCACTCTGCAGATAGTTTGTTCCTCTGCCCCTACACTCCACTCTGGCACTACACCTTCACTCTGCAGATAGTTTGTTCCTCTGCCCCTACACTCCACTCTGGCACTACACCTTCACTCTGCAGATAGTTTGTTCCTCTGCCCCTACACTCCACTCTGGCACTACACCTTCACTCTGCAGATAGTTTGTTCCTCTGCCCCTACACTCCACTCTGGCACTACACCTTCACTCTGCAGATAGTTTGTTCCTCTGCCCCTACACTCTCACACCTTCACTCTGCAGATAGTTTGTCCCTCTGCCCCTACACTCCACTCTGGCACTACACCTTCACTCTGCAGATAGTTTGTCCCTCTGCCCCTACACTCCACTCTGGCACTACACCTTCACTCTGCAGATAGTTTGTCCCTCTGCCCCTACACTCCACTCTGGCACTACACCTTCACTCTGCAGATAGTTTGTTCCTCTGCCCCTACACTCCACTCTGGCACTACACCTTCACTCTGCAGATAGTTTGTTCCTCTGCCCCTACACTCCACTCTGGCACTACACCTTCACTCTGCAGATAGTTTGTTCCTCTGCCCCTACACTCTCACACCTTCACTCTGCAGATAGTTTGTCCCTCTGCCCCTACACTCCACTCTGGCACTACACCTTCACTCTGCAGATAGTTTGTTCCTCTGCCCCTACACTCCACTCTGGCACTACACCTTCACTCTGCAGATAGTTTGTTCCTCTGCCCCTACACTCCACTCTGGCACTACACCTTCACTCTGCAGACAGTGTGTCCCTCTGTCCCTACACTCTCACTCTGGCACTACACCTTCGTCTGCAGATAGTTTGTACCTCTGCCCCTACACTCTCATGCTGGCACTACACCTTCACTCTAGAGATAGTTTGTCCCTCTGCCCCTACACTCCACTCTGGCACTACACCTTCACTCTGCAGATAGTTTGTACCTCTGCCCCTACACTCTCACACCTTCACTCTACAGATAGTTTGTCCCTCTGCCCCAACACTCTCACTCTGGCACTAAACCTTCACTCTGCAGATAGTTTGTCCCTCTGCCCCTACACTCCACTCTGACACTACACCTTCACTCTACAGATAGTTTGTCCCTCTGCCCCAACACTCTCACTCTGGCACTAAACCTTCACTCTGCAGATAGTTTGTCCCTCTGCCCCTACACTCCACTCTGACACTACACCTTCACTCTACAGATAGTTTGTCCCTCTGCCCCTACACTCCACTCTGGCACTACACCTTCACTCTGCAGATAGTTTGTCCCTCTGCCCCTACACTCCACTCTGACACTACACCTTCACTCTACAGATAGTTTGTCCCTCTGCCCCTACACTCCACTCTGGCACTACACTGTTAGAAAGGATAGACGGACCGGGAGGGTCGGCCGGGGTCAGGAGGAGAGGTCTCCGGGGAGAGCCGTCTCCAGCGATCGTACAGATAAGTAACTTCCCCCCCCACAGACAGATACCACACACGGATAAGGTTCAGTGTTCTTTATAAGCACTTCTTAAGGTACGGTTGAATGGTACAAGGAGGTCTGGACTCAGGGGTCCCCTCGATTCAAGTCTCTCAAAGCAGGGTAAGGGGTAGCGGGACAGTCTGTCTACCAGTCAGGTAGTTTGGATGAGATGATGATTAGCTCACAATCCTCGAGCTTAGTTGGTGCGGGCCGCGGCAGCGCCAGCAGGTCCCGGAAAGATGGTCGATGCACGGTCCGCGGCAGCGCCAGCAGGTCCCGGTGAGGATGGTCGTTACAACGGGCCGCGGCAGCGCCAGCAGGTCCCGGAAAGATGGTCGATGTACGGTCTGCGGCAGCGCCAGCAGGTCCCGGTGAGGATGGTCGTTACAACGTGCCGCGGCAGCGCCAGCAGGTCCCGACGAGGATGGATGTTGTAGAAGGCCGCGGCAGCGCCAGCAGGCAGGGCGATGGTTCACAAGAGCGGGCTACGGCAGCGCCAGTAGTCCGTCAAGGCTGAGTTCTCTCGGTGTCTCTCGACTCCAGGATACAACTGCCTTCCTGCTCCGGAGTTGCCCCAGTTATAGGGCAGGCGCTCTTTGATGTCCGGACCCTCGCACTTGGAGGTCGGAGGGCCCGGGATGAAGGTGTCCAGACACCCAGCAGGGGGTGGAGCCAGCGCCTGGGGGAGCTGGGGGCGATCGGCACCTGGCGGGGGAAGAGCTCTTGACACTTCGTCCTCCCATTGACCTGCCAAGTGGTCCGCTCACCTCCTGGGTGGATGGTGGTGCCGGGATGTCGGGGCCGGTCAGGCCCGGGGTTAGGGTCGGCCCGAGGCCACGCGGCCTCGTGGTGCAAGGCCCAAGATGGCGGCTTGAACCGGCCGGGGGGGCCGGTAGGGCTGGGCCCCGTGATGAGTAGAGGTCCGAGGGCAAAAGGTCCGTCGGGAGACGGGGTACGGGTGCTTTTCGTGGGTTATGCCTGGTGGGCCGGAGCTCGGGCCCTGTCGTGCGGGGAGGGAGCAAGCCCTTCGTGTGGCCTGTCCAACATGCGTCCCCCCCAGCTGAAGGCGGGGAGAGTCACCCATCTCCTTGGGGACTCTCTTCGTCGAGGCGGAAAAAGCGGGACAGGCCATCCGCGTTGGCGTGGTCTTGGCCTGGTCGGTGCTCCACAGTGAAGTCCATTCCCTGCAGGGAAATGGACCAGCGCAAGAGTTTTGGGTTCTCCCCCCGCATCTGCATCAGCCACTGCAGGGGTCGATGGTCGGTTTGTACCCGGAAGTGGGTACCGAAGAGATAGGGCCGGAGCTTTTTGAGGGCCCACACCACTGCGAAGGCCTCCCTCTCGATGGTGCTCCAGCGCTGCTCTCGGGCCAGGAGACGTCGACTGATGAAGGCCACCGGCTGGTCATGACCTTCGGGGTTTAACTGAGAAAGGACGGCCCCGATGCCGTGGTCGGAGGCGTCGGTCTGTACCATGAATTCCCGACTGTAATCGGGGGCCTGGAGCACAGGGGCGGTGCATAGAGCGGCCTTCAGCTTCTCGAAGGCCGCTTGACAATCGGGTGTCCAGTTAATCCGCTTCGGCTGGTTCTTGGACGTGAGACCCGTGAGGGGCCCCACGATGCTGCCGTAGTCCTTCACGAACCGCCGGTAGTAGCCGGTGAGCCCCAAGAAGGCTCGGACCTCGGTCTGGGTGACGGGGGGCTGCCAGGACTGGATGGCAGCAATCTTAAGTTGTAGCGGGGCCACCAGCCCGCTTCCCACTTGGTGCCCCAGGTAGGTCACAGACCCTTGGCCAATTTGGCACTTGCCGGCCTTAATTGTGAGGCCGGCCCGCTGGAGGGCCTGTAGGACCTCTTGGAGGTGACGGAGGTGGTCGGGCCAGTGGTGGCTGTATACAGCGATATCGTCCAGGTAGGCAGCGCTGAACTCTTCGAGCCCCGCCAAGACCTGGTTCACGAGGCGTTGAAACGTGGCGGGGGCATTCTTCATGCCGAAGGGCATGACCTTGAATTGGTAGTGGCCATCGGGGGTAGAGAAGGCTGACCGTTCCTGAGCCCTGGGTGTGAGGCCGATCTGCCAGTAGCCCGCTGTTAGGTCGAAGATACTGAGGTAGCGGGCAGCCCCCAGCCGGTCGATCAGCTCGTCTGCTCGGGGGATCGGATGAGCGTCGGTCCGGGTGACAGCGTTCAAGCCCCGGTAGTCGACGCAGATTCTAAGTTCAGGTGCGGTGCCGGGGGCAGCGGCTTTGGGGACCAATACCACCGGACTGGCCCAGGGACTGTCCGAGGGCTCGATGACCCCGATTGTGAGCATCTTGGCCACCTCCTCCTGTATGCAGGCCCGTACCCGATCTGGTACGCGGTAGGCCCGGTGTCGGACAGGGGGACTGTCCCCGGTGTCCACGTCGTGCAAACACCAAGGGGTGACCCCGGGGGTGAGGGAGAACAGGGTAGCGAACTGCAGCAGGAGGTTCCGGCAGCCCTGGCGTTGCTCCGAAGTGAGGGTGTCAGAGAGCCGGACCCCGTCCACGGAGCCGTCATTCTCCTGAGTCTTCAGAAGATCCGGGAGGGGTTCGGAGTCTTCCTCTGCCCCGCTGTCCGTAGCCATCAGGAGGCTGAGTTCTGAGCGCACAAAGTGTGGTTTGAGTCGGTTGGTGTGGAGGACCCGAAGGGGGTTCCGGGAGGTCCCCAGGTCGATGAGGTAAGTGACGGGGCTTTTGCGCTCGACCACTTTGAAGGGCCCCGTCCACTTATCCTGCAAGGCACATGGTTCGGTGGGGGACATCACCCATACTGGTTGTCCAGGCTCGAACTCAACGGAGGAGGCATTGTGATCATACCACCTCTTCATGTCCTCCTGGCTGGCCTCGAGGTTCGCCTTGGCCATCTCTCTGAAGCGCCGGGTCTGATTGCGTAGGGCCAGGAGGTATTTGAAGACGTCTGGAGGGGTCTTTAGGGGTGCCATCTCCCAACCTTCTTTTACTAGGCTGAGGGGCCCTCGCACAGGGTGCCCGTATAGGAGTTCGAAAGGGCTAAACCCGAGGGACTTCTGGGGAACTTCGCGGTAGGCGAAGAGGAGGCACGGGAGTAGTACATCCCACTGGCGACGGAGGGGCTCTTCCAATCCCCCAATCATCCCCTTGAGGGTGCGGTTAAAACGCTCCACTAGTCCGTTCCCTTGGGGGTGATAGGGGGTCGTGAATCTGTAGGTGACCCCGCATTGTTGCCAGAGGGACTTCATGTATTTGGATATAAAGTTCGTGCCTCGGTCGCTGACGACTTCTCGGGGGAAGCCTACCCGGGAGAAGATCCCCATTAGGGCCCGGCCAACCACCGGAGCGGTCACGGTCCGTAGGGGCACCGCCTCGGGGTAGCGGGTGGCATGGTCCACCAGTACTAAGATGAACCGGTGTCCTTGTGCCGTGCGGGGGTCCAGAGGCCCCACGATGTCTATCCCCACCCTCTCGAACGGGGTGGTGACCACAGGGAAGGGCTGCAGAGGGGCTTTCAGCTTCCGCCCACTCTTCCCGCTGGCTTGGCATGTGGGGCAAGATCGGCAGTGGTTCAGGACGTCATTCCTCATCTTTGGCCAGAAAAAGTGGGTCACTAGGCGGCTGTACGTTTTATCTTGGCCCAGGTGTCCAGCCAGGGGGACATCGTGGGCCAGTTTGAGCAGAAAGTCTCTGAAGCGGAGAGGTACCACCAGCACTCGACCAGCCCCCAGCTCGGCGATTCTTTGCTCGCTGTATAGCAGGTCGTTATCCCAGTAGACCCAGTGAGTTCCGGTGGAGTCCCCTGCGTTCTGGGCGCTGGCTTGTTGGCGGAGTCCCTCGAGGGAGGGACAGGTCTTTTGTTCCTGGCGGAACTGTGCTTGGGTGGGCCCCCCCTCTTGACGCCACTGAGCCAGGTCAGGAAGGTCCTGGGGTTGCGCGTCCCCTTCGGCCGTCGGGTCCGGGAGGCTGGCCTCGTCGTTGTCTTCTACTGGGGCGACTGGGGGCGGAGGTGCTGGCCATTCGGGTTCTTCCGATCGAGGGACGGCACGGGCGGCCATGGACCGGGTGGTTATGCAGGCCCAGTCCGGGAGGCCCAGCATCCCCAGGTGCTCTCTTCTCTCAACGGTGGCCCACGGGGAACTCTCGAGGTCATTCCCCAGGAGGCAGTCCACGGGGGCATCGTCCCGGACCGTCACCTTCAACAGGCCGGAGACCCCTCCCCATTCGAATGGAACGCAGGCCATTTGACACATACTTTCAGAGTTGTCTGCCGAGCGGACGGGGCAGAGAATGTTCGGCAGGATCTGCTCGGGCTTCACCAGGTGACAGCGGACGGCCGTCACACTGGCGCCTGTGTCACGCAAGGCCTCGGCTCGCTGTCCATTAATGGTCACCCACTGACCGTATTTCCTGGTGTTAGCGGGTAGGGGAGCCCGCGGTACCATGTCTCTTCCCCCTAAGCACGCCAGGACCATGGCGGCCGGTTCCCACTCTTGCTGGGCCGGCTCATACTCCTCTGGTTCCTCCAATGATCGCTCTTCCCCCAGGGCGGCGGCAGCTACCTGGCGGGGCTTGGGTGTTTGGTTCTGCGGGCAGCTCGGGTCATTGGCGTAGTGGCCGACTCGCTGGCATCGGTGGCACGTGACGTTGGCTCGGACCCCAGGACGCCACGGGGGGTTGCCCCGACCGGCCGGAGCCGGGGTGCTGGCCACGGGTGTTGCGGGCAAGGCGTCTCTCCCTCGCCCCTGGCCCCCTCCTCCTCCCCGAGGACGGTGCTGGCCTTGGTTGTTTCTGTTCTGTTCGTGTGGCCCCCTCCGGCCCACTCGGGTGCTTTCCCATCGGTCAGCTTCGGCGGCGAGCTGCCGGGGGTCAGTCAGCTTACTGTCGAGGAGGTGCTGCCTGAGCTCGACGAAGCAGTTGTTCGACAGGTGCTCCCATACCATCAGGTTAAAGAGTTGTTCGTAGGTGGTGACCTGGCTCCCCTTTATCCAACCCTCGAAGGCACGGCTGAAATAGTTCACGTATTCTACCCAAGTTGTACCTGGGATCCGGGTGCAATCTCTGAACCTCTGGCGGTACATCTCGGGTGTGAGGCCGTAGCGGGTGAGGAGGGCAGCCTTCATGTGGTCGTAGGACGACATTTGGTGATCTGGGAGCTGCAGTAGGGCATCGCGCCCCTCGTTGATAAACCTCCCCCAGAGTCCGGCTCCCCAATCACTCCGGTCGATCCGGTGGGAGGTCATGGCGATCTCGTAGGCTTTAAACCATTGTTGTATGTCGTCTTCTCGGACATACTCGCGGACAACATCCTTGGGGATGTGGACTTTTTTTTCTATTGGCCCCGGGGTGTGTGGTCGCTCAGGCACCCCCAGTTCTTTATTCTGTTTCCGAAGTTCTATTTCCGCCAGTTTGCGCTCGTGCTCGAGCGTTATTTTTTTCTCCTCCAGCTCTCTCTGTCTCTGCTTCTCTTCTCGTTCATCTCGGAGCCGCATGTGCTCGAGGTTGAGTTTCTGTTCAGCTAACTTGAGCTCCCCATCCATCTTGAGTCGTGCCATTTCCAACTCGTGCAGTCTGGTTCTTTCTCTTTCTCGGATCTCCTCCTGCGAGAGGCCCGTTCCCCGCTCCTCGGGAGCCGTGGCGTTCCCCTCTGGTGTGATGCTGCTTTGGTCGGAGGGTCCGGCGACCCCAGTTTCTGCCCACGACTCTAGGGCGTGCTTTAGATCCTCTTTGGTACTCAGGCCGGTGGTAGCAATGCCAAGTTCTATGCAGAATTGTCTCAGTTCGCGGTGGTTGTATTCTTCTAATTTATCCATTTGGAATTTCTCTGTGGAGTTGCTATCTTTGGCTGACATCGTGTTGTTGTCGTGGGGTGAGCTACTCTCTGTACGATTACGCGTTGATTCGGATCGCGCCGCTGGCCACCAATGTTAGAAAGGATAGACGGACCGGGAGGGTCGGCCGGGGTCAGGAGGAGAGGTCTCCGGGGAGAGCCGTCTCCAGCGATCGTACAGATAAGTAACTTCCCCCCCCACAGACAGATACCACACACGGATAAGGTTCAGTGTTCTTTATAAGCACTTCTTAAGGTACGGTTGAATGGTACAAGGAGGTCTGGACTCAGGGGTCCCCTCGATTCAAGACTCTCAAAGCAGGGTAAGGGGTAGCGGGACAGTCTGTCTACCAGTCAGGTAGTTTGGATGAGATGATGATTAGCTCACAATCCTCGAGCTTAGTTGGTGCGGGCCGCGGCAGCGCCAGCAGGTCCCGGAAAGATGGTCGATGCACGGTCCGCGGCAGCGCCAGCAGGTCCCGGTGAGGATGGTCGTTACAACGGGCCGCGGCAGCGCCAGCAGGTCCCGGAAAGATGGTCGATGTACGGTCCGCGGCAGCGCCAGCAGGTCCCGGTGAGGATGGTCGTTACAACGGGCCGCGGCAGCGCCAGCAGGTCCCGACGAGGATGGATGTTGTAGAAGGCCGCGGCAGCGCCAGCAGGCAGGGCGATGGTTCACAAGAGCGGGCTACGGCAGCGCCAGTAGTCCGTCAAGGCTGAGTTCTCTCGGTGTCTCTCGACTCCAGGATACAACTGCCTTCCTGCTCCGGAGTTGCCCCAGTTATAGGGCAGGCGCTCTTTGATGTCCGGACCCTCGCACTTGGAGGTCGGAGGGCCCGGGATGAAGGTGTCCAGACACCCAGCAGGGGGTGGAGCCAGCGCCTGGGGGAGCTGGGGGCGATAGGCACCTGGCGGGGGAAGAGCTCTTGACACTTCGTCCTCCCATTGACCTGCCAAGTGGTCCGCTCACCTCCTGGGTGGATGGTGGTGCCGGGATGTCGGGGCCGGTCAGGCCCGGGGTTAGGGTCGGCCCGAGGCCACGCGGCCTCGTGGTGCAGGGCCCAAGATGGCGGCTTGAACCGGCCGGGGGGGCCGGTAGGGCTGGGCCCCGTGATGAGTAGAGGTCCGAGGGCAAAAGGTCCGTCGGGAGACGGGGTACGGGTGCTTTTCGTGGGTTATGCCTGGTGGGCCGGAGCTCGGGCCCTGTCGTGCGGGGAGGGAGCAAGCCCTTCGTGTGGCCTGTCCAACATACACCTTCACTCTGCAGATAGTTTGTCCCTCTGCCCCTACACTCCACTCTGGCACTACACCTTCACTCTGCAGATAGTTTGTTCCTCTGCCCCTACTCTCCACTCTGGCACTACACCTTCACTCTGCAGATAGTTTGTCCCTCTGCCCCTACACTCCACTCTGGCACTACACCTTCACTCTGCAGATAGTTTGTACCTCTGCCCCTACACTCTCACACCTTCACTCTACAGATAGTTTGTCCCTCTGCCCCAACACTCTCACTCTGGCACTACACCTTCACTCTGCAGATAGTTTGTCCCTCTGCCCCTACACTCCACTCTGACACTACACCTTCACTCTCCAGATAGTTTGTCCCTCTGCCCCTACACTCTCACTCTGGCATTACACCTTCACTCTGCAGACAGTGTGTCACTCTGCCCCAACACTCTCACTCTGACACTACACCTTCGTCTGCAGATAGTTTGTCCCTCTGCCCCTACACTCCACTCTGACACTACACCTTCACTCTACAGATAGTTTGTCCCTCTGCCCCTACACTCCACTCTGGCACTACACCTTCACTCTGCAGATAGTTTGTCCCTCTGCCCCTACACTCCACTCTGGCACTACACCTTCACTCTGCAGATAGTTTGTTCCTCTGCCCCTACACTCCACTCTGGCACTACACCTTCACTCTGCAGATAGTTTGTTCCTCTGCCCCTACACTCCACTCTGGCACTACACCTTCACTCTACAGATAGTTTGTCCCTCTGCCCCTACACTCCACTCTGGCACTACACCTTCACTCTGCAGATAGTTTGTTCCTCTGCCCCTACACTCTCACTCTGGCACTACACCTTCGTCTTCAGATAGTTTGTCCCTCTGGCCCTACACTCCACTCTGGCACTACACCTTCACTCTGCAGACAGTGTGTCCCTCTGTCCCTACACTCTCACTCTGGCACTACACCTTCGTCTGCAGATAGTTTGTACCTCTGCCCCTACACTCTCATGCTGGCACTACACCTTCACTCTAGAGATAGTTTGTCCCTCTGCCCCTACACTCCACTCTGGCACTACACCTTCACTCTGCAGATAGTTTGTACCTCTGCCCCTACACTCTCACACCTTCACTCTACAGATAGTTTGTCCCTCTGCCCCAACACTCTCACTCTGGCACTACACCTTCACTCTGCAGATAGTTTGTCCCTCTGCCCCTACACTCCACTCTGACACTACACCTTCACTCTACAGATAGTTTGTCCCTCTGCCCCTACACTCCACTCTGACACTACACCTTCACTCTACAGATAGTTTGTCCCTCTGCCCCTACACTCCACTCTGGCACTACACCTTCACTCTGCAGATAGTTTGTCCCTCTGCCCCTACACTCCACTCTGACACTACACCTTCACTCTACAGATAGTTTGTCCCTCTGCCCCTACACTCCACTCTGGCACTACACCTTCACTCTGCAGATAGTTTGTCCCTCTGCCCCTACACTCCACTCTGGCACTACACCTTCACTCTGCAGATAGTTTGTTCCTCTGCCCCTACACTCCACTCTGGCACTACACCTTCGTCTTCAGATAGTTTGTCCCTCTGGCCCTACACTCCACTCTGGCACTACACCTTCACTCTGCAGACAGTGTGTCCCTCTGTCCCTACACTCTCACTCTGGCACTACACCTTCGTCTGCAGATAGTTTGTACCTCTGCCCCTACACTCTCATGCTGGCACTACACCTTCACTCTACAGATAGTTTGTCCCTCTGCCCCTACACTCCACTCTGGCACTACACCTTCACTCTGCAGATAGTTTGTACCTCTGCCCCTACACTCTCACACCTTCACTCTACAGATAGTTTGTCCCTCTGCCCCAACACTCTCACTCTGGCACTACACCTTCACTCTGCAGATAGTTTGTCCCTCTGCCCCTACACTCCACTCTGGCACTACACCTTCGTCTGCAGACAGTGTGTCACTCTGCCCCTAGATTATCACTCTGGCACTACACCTTCCCTCTGTAGCTTGTCCCTCTGCCCCTACAATCCACTCTACCCCTACACTCTCACTCTGGCACTACACCTTCACTCTGCAGCTTGTCCCTCTACCCCTACACTCTCACTACACCTTCACTCTGTAGCTTGTCCCTCTGCCCTACACTCCACTCTGCCCCTACACCTACACTCTCACTCTGGCACTACAACTTCACTCTGCAGCTTGTCCCTCTGCCCCTACACTCTCACTACACCTTCACTCTGCAGCGTGTCCCTCTGCCCCTACACTCTCACTACACCTTCACTCTGCAGCTTGTCACTCTGCCCCTACACTCTCACTACACCTTCACTCTGCAGCTTGTCACTCTGCCCCTACACTTCACTCTGCCCCTACACTCCACTCTGCCCCTACACTCCACTCTGGCACTACACCTTCACTCTGCAGCTTGTCCCTCTGCCCCTACACTCCACTCTGCCCCTACACTCCCACTCTGGCACTACACCTTCACACTGCAGCTTGTCACTCTGCCCCTACACTCTCACTACACCTTCACTCTGCACTTGTCCCTCTGCCCCTACACTCCACTCTGCCCCTGCACTCCCACTCTGGCATTACACCTTCACTCTGCACTTGTCCCTCTGCCCCTACACTCCACTCTGCCCCTGCACTCCCACTCTGGCATTACACCTTCACTCTGCACTTGTCCCTCTGCCCCTACACTCTCACTACACCTTCACTCTGCACTTGTCCCTCTGCCCTTACAGTCTCACTACACCTTCCCTCTGCACTTGTCCCTCTGCCCCTACACTCCACTCTGGCACTACATCTTCACTCTGCAGGTTGCCACTCTGACCCTACACTCCACTCTGACCCTACACTCCACTCTGCCCCTACACTCCACTCTGCCCCTACACTCCACTCTGCTCCTACACTCCACTCTGCCCCTACACTCCACTCTGCCCCTACACTACACCTCATGTTTACCGACACACTGATGCCGTGCAAGGGCTGGCGGTAGGAGGCGCTCGCGGCCCTCACTGGAATGCTGCAGTGTCCGGTTGGGCTGGTGCCCTCTCTGGCCCTGATTATGTAAACCCGGGTGCGCAAGCTGCTGTGTAACGCAGAACCTCACGAATCTGTCCTGGGGGACATTACTAAAACCCTGAGTCCAGCCCGAAATGTGCAGCGCTTGAGCGGGCTGTGAATATCATCTGTTGCCATGTTTGGTTTAACCCAATGTGCGCTCTTGGATACTGGTGATCCGATCCTGAAAAGGGCGAATACTTGTTATTAATCCGTTCAGGCATGGACGAGGTGCCAGTGTGCCACAAGCTCGTCCGCGGAAAACATCGAATATAAACCTGTGATGCCCCTCTTCGCCACCAGAGGCCTCACTCCTCCAAGGCGAATCCAGCAGATCACCTGCAGCAGAAAGTAGCAGAACTACTGATTATAAACTGCGCGCCTACCTCTCAAACGTGCTCCTGCATCACTGCTAGGCGCTATGTCCCAAGACAAGGTAAGAGCACTTCTCTGGTCACTCGCACACACGACACACACATATTTAAATGTATCTATAGCCTGACATTTGAGCACTTTATAATATGTCTAATGTTCTAATGATGTTATAAATGCTTGTGTTTTATGTATGTAAAAGTTTAATGGGCCACGGTCCCAACAAACCCACTTCTGACTGACTGGCACAAAAACTCTTCCCACACCGGCACAAAACAAAGACGTCAGGCTTCCACCAGTGGCTGTGGCGGCCACCGATGCCAGAGAAAAGTTCCCCACGTCTTCATATTTTAAAATGTTGCACAGGCCCTGACAATACACTTAGATAAGACTTTATATAAAATCGTCCAATTTCCTTTCTAGAATGGCTTTTCAGTCTTTCTTTCCTTTCACCTTCCTTCATGGGTCATTGGCAAAATCAAGCCAAGCATCACTTCATTTTCCTTTCTGTGGAGCATGGCCCGAGCACAGATTGATTCAACCATAATCAGGGCCCGCGATGCTGTGCAACATGTCTAGAAACCATTGACAAAGCCAATAGGCCTTTCTTAGGTGAGACCTTTTGGCTTTGCCAATGCTTAATAAAGTATTATTCAGAACAGGAAAAAATACCTGTTTTAGGTGCTTTTCCTAATTTTAGTACCAACTGGGATAATAAAACACCAGTCAAGCTGGCAAAATATTGCCCTGCTGGCAACCCTATCAGTAGTGCCACTAGACTGAAGGCCTCATTTACAAGCTTTTGGTGTAGGGCAGCGCTGTAAGCCTTCTTGCGGCACTGCCCTATGTTAACAGAAAAGGGCTGTCTACGTCTATGAGATGTGGCGCATTCCAGTCCTCTTCGCCAGCGTAGGGGCACGATTGGCAGCAATGGGCCAACGCAGGCACTCTTTAACTGCGGTGCAACGGCGTCTGCATTGTGGGAATGATTGCTTTTGTGCAGGAAGGGAAAGACTTCCTGCATACAAACAATCGATGGAGGTGAGTTCCCCCACCTGTGTGTACTGCTGAATACAATGTACATAGAAAGAGTTAACAACGAGGAGTAATAAAGTTATTTCTCCTCGTTGCGCCTCCCCCATGCCTCCCCTGGGGAGAGGTAGGCTTTCGACGCATTCCCAGGCTTACAGAATCTGCGAGTGTGTCAAATGCATGGGTGTTATGTGGAAACACCCACCGTAATGCCCATGGCATGCCTCCCCATTGCAGTGTGACGCAACGCAGCAACTTACTTGGCTCACACCATATCTACAAGGCCATGGAAAGCCACGCAGGGAGTCTTTACGTGGCCATGTAGATATGGCACTGCACTGTGTGCTGCTGCAATAAAAGTGACGTTCTGGCGGAGATAAATAAGTCCCTGAATTTTGTAACCACCTTCCAGACAGGATTTAGTGTATTGGAGCTGGGTGGGTGCACTCCTAGAGTGCTTTGAAGTCCTGCACTGGGGGAGCAGTAGGCTCCTCTGTGCATATGCCAGCTCAAACCGGTTCAGGGGCTATCTGCCCCTGCTCTGGCGTGAAACTGGACAAAGGGAAGTGGGTGTAACCACCCACTCCCCTAACCCTCCCAGAGGAGTGGTCATAGAGCTAGTCCCTCCCTTTCCTTTAGTATAAGATAGGGAAACCTTGCCATTGCAAACCAGATATCCCTGGATGACGCTCTACAAGAAGAATCCAGGACCTTCAACGATCCACTACCTTTGGAAGACTGAAGAATCGCCCTTGGAGTCAAGGAGTGACTCCCCTGCTTGGCAGGCACCAAAACTTTGAACCAACGGTCGCAAACTTTCCCGCTCCCGCCCAAATCCGAAGTCCCTGCAGCCCTGGAAGTGGATTTCCTGACTTCTCGACGGCCATTGTGAGTCCCCAGCAAACCTGAGGAGAGTGGACCCCACGAGTGACGAGGAACAGCAATACCCGGGTAACATGCACTATTGTCAAGTGCAACCCCTTCACGACGTTCTATGAACTTGTGCATTGGACCACGTGTGGTCCAAGCCTCCAGCAGGATTTCCACCGAAAATCGGAGGCCTACCTTGTCCCGAGTGACCGTGGGCTCCTGTGAAGTGAATCCTCATGAGGCGTCTTTGCGATCCCTTGGCTTGTGGTTTCCTGAAGACTTTCATCAAACCAAAGGGCTCCCTTAGTTGCTCCAGGCCTGCCCTGACTTACCCTTGCTGGGTGAGTCCCTCAGACCTTGCTGGTCTGCACCGCTGACTTTCTTCATATTCTACGAGAATTGCTGTTGCCAAGGCTTGTTGGCTCCAATCCAGTTGCCGACACCTCAGTAAGCTGCAGACTTTGTGGAACACTCCGAATCCAGCTCCTGGTTGTCGTCGACGCCTCCTGGACCTCATGGCTAAAGAGCCAAGACACCCGTGAATCACCTGAAAGCACCCGACTACCGTGGGCATCCATCTTCCTGGCCCCGGGTCACTGGCAAGTGACTGTGAACACTGTCCCTTCTGCTTTCAGGTCTTCCTTCTTCTGAATCCAGCCTTGGATTCCACCGGACACTTCTCCAGTCTTCACAAGCAGCAAGTCTTCTTTGGCTCCCATTGAAAACGATGCCGCGACCCGACACCAAAAGACACCTATGCACACGGCTTCCCTGGGTGAGGTAACTCATGCACTCCGGTGCTCCTGTGAGTGTTGGCCCTCGAACTGCTTACCTTGTAAGTGGCTTGCTTGTAGACTATTCCGAAGTACCTTAAAACATAAAAAATCCAACCGTGACTTGCTCCATTGAAATCAATAGGGAACCCGCGGCTGTGTTCTCACACTGCACGCGTCTCCCGTGGGTCCTTTACTTACCTGCCTTGGGTGGATTAGTGAGGCCCCAGTGATTCTAAAGGCCCTAGGTCTTGTCCCCTTGCAATTCAACATTCCTAAACCTCTTTTTTAGTATATGGTCTGGTATGCCCCTAGGGCCCCAGCCATTTAAGGGCTTAATTTGTTGTGAAACATTGATTTGTGCATATGTTCTCATAAAGAGATTAGTAGAGTGTGTCTAGAAATAAATACCTATATATTTTATATATATATACCTGTGCGGTATCCTTTCATTTGGTAATTCAAGAGATTATAAGGTAAAACAAGCTGCTTTACATTCCTCTGAGACTTAGCCTGAAGGCTGCTCTCCACAGCTACCACTAGGATAGCTTTCTTAAAAAGGTTGTCTTAAACCTATCTACCAAGAGTCGAATTGGACTGGTGCAAGGTGGCCACTTTAACTAGTGACCAGCATATACCAGGCCAACTTCTCACCTTGGTGGGCAGCGTGTGGGATTCCAGCTTGCCATTGTTTTACCAGAAAATCTCTATTTGAATTACTAAATGAAAACCACTAAAGGTACTCAAGGTACATATAAAGTCAAGCTTAGTATCAATAAGTTCTACTGAACTTATAGCTGTTTGTGAAGTGATAGCACACCCTTGCTACAGCTCAAGCTAGGATCAGTAGGTCAAAAACTAGTTTAGGTAGTACAACACTGCACAACACTAGAATGTCCACAAGGGATGGAGCCAGTGGGTCCACCCAGCTTCAGTATAAGGACATGACCTTCTATGACTTGAAGGCCATATGTGTTGCAAGGCACCTGAAGCTAGGACAGAGTCCCTCCACACTACACCTGATAGATCTGCTAACAGAAGATGATCTTAGATTAGCTCTAGGAGCTAATGGATCTGGATCAGGAGGTGGGTCAGCTATAGTCTCTGGGTCAGATGATGAAAATCAAGATGACCTGGACTCTGTAATTGAAGGGCCAGATCCACGGGGATCTGAAAAGGACAGAGGAATTCTCCCTCAGAGAGCTGACAGAGTGGAAGAAAGACCTAGGTCCCCTTCAAGGGAATCTGACCACTCATATCACTCTGGCAGAGAATCTGTCCAGCAGAGGAACTCATACTTTAATAGAAGAGAGACCTCCTCTGAAAGAATGTACAAACTGCTACAGTATGAGGAAGCAAGAGTTGCCCTTAAGGCCAAGCAGTTGGCATTAGACAAAGAAGCCTTTGAGCTCCAGAGAGCTTCTAGAAGAGTGGGTTTAGAAACCCCTGGTGGCAGCAACAGTGTCCCTAGAGGCAGAGATTACATTCCAGACCATAGGAACCTGTCCAAGGTTGTTCCTCCCTACCAGAGTGGGGATGATATCCACAAGTGGATAACTGCTGTGGAGAGGGCCTGTAAAGTACAACAGGTTCCCCAGAAACAGTGGGCAGCAATCTTGTGGCTCTCCTTTTCTGATAAAGGTAGAGACAAGCTCCTCACTGTTAGAGAAGAGGATGCTGATGACTATGAAGTCCTGAAGAGTGCACTGATAGATGGGTTTGGCTTAACCACTGAGCAGTACAGGTTGAAGTTCAGGGAACTAAACCATGTCTTAATTGCAGCCATTGCAATAATATCATCCAAGGCAACATCATGAACCACCCCACTACAGGCAAAACCATCAAACTATTCACTAATGCAACTTGTGATACAAAGAACGTTGTGTACTTACTGAAATGTCCCTGCGGTCTTCCATATGTGGGGAAGACGGAACGAAAAATGAAGGTTCGCATAACTGAACATAAAAGTACCATAAGGAATCAAATCAGTAAAGCACCAGTAGCGGCACATTTCACCAGCCATAAACACAACATAAGTCAACTAAGATCCTTGATATTGGAGGTTGTCCCTGTGAGACAGGGTACGGACAATAAAAAAAGACTTTTACAACGCGAAATGTTTTGGATCAAAAAACTGGACTCTTGTCACCCAAAGGGGCTCAATGAACGCATGGAATACAGTTGTTTCCTGTGAAACACCATCAATGAACAAACATACCTCAACAGATACATATGTATACCATGAAACCTTGTTTCTATATTTTTGTTTATATCCTAACAACCTCAGGACATTCATTTTTAGTTTAATTGTTTTTTATTCCACTTCAGGTAAAATCATGATGAATTGATAACATTCTCATTTATCCCACTTAATAGCAAACCCTATCACGAGTTCACCATTATATCACATTACCAATAATGTTTATACCCACATAGATGAACATTTCCATCTTGCCAATTTTGTATAATTTGTAGGATAGTACATATGGTCCCCACGGACTTTCACTGTAGAGAAGTGTGTTTTACATACACATTACAAGATGGCCGACAAATTTAAGTCCATCGTTGGTTTCCAGTCGGAAACCAATTAACATTCAGCGTCTTACGCGTGATGTCATTAATATCTAAACGCACATCGGCATTAGTTGTTACCGTTCTACAGAGATTTACGTACATAGGAACCGTTCAGCATTCCATTACGTGGTAAGACCTTGTTTAACTTGTTTGACTACCGTGATTTACTTTTCATCCTTTAATTTTCAAAGGCACCAGGGACGCGGTCACCATGTCGAGAACTTTTCTTTTAAACGTGACCTCAGTGCATGCAAATTATTGGTTGTTTAACGTCCACTTGTACTAACACACATTTACTTTCGGCGGCCACCGGATCCACCGTAAACGTGAGATTACAACTTTAACACCTTCATATATGTTTACCGAGAATATTTTCCCTCTAACGAACACCCATTTGGTTAACCGCGGGTCTATTTTCGGCAATTCAGCATTTAATTTCTTGCGGTCTAAACACTTTCTATCTCACTAAGCCATGAACTCAATGTTATCGGGAAAGCACGAATTAACTATAAAAATCACAAGTGGTTTTTATTGCATGATTTCATCATGTTCACTGCCCTCACCCTAACACTTTTGAATTCACAGTCTGTTACCCGTAACTTTGTGTTTGACTGTGGAGCTTTAGACATCCATGGATTATAGCATAGTTTTATATATATTTTTTCAGATTACCCACACTTCCCCTGAAGAAGGGCTCAGTCCCGAAATGCATAGGGATGTACAATACTGAATGGAGCTAATTCAGGAAGCAAATCACAATCACACAGGAAGTGATGTAATATATGTCAAATGAAGTAATCATGATATAATTATGAAGAAGACAATATAATAAAATCGAAAAGAACATTGAGATTGAAGAAAGTTTACTGTTATCATTGCATGAAACGGATTTACAATCATAAGGAGACTGTGTCTCGAAGGAGTGCGTAATGGGCACACTATTATTAATTTAATAGTGCCAATTATTTGTTGATACAGTACCTAACTCCCCAAGGTCAGAGGGAGACACCCATCAGCACCCTAAAGCATAAAGAGGATCAACGTAACAGCACGGAATTACACCTGGTAAATCAGAGTGTGCCACACACCAATTCTTCAATTCTTTAATTTGAAGTTCAGGGATACCCAGAAAGCACAGACTCAGGACTGGACTGACTTTGTTGATTGTGCAACCAAGGCTCTGGAGGGTTGGCTGGTTGGTAGTAGAGTTACTGATTTTAAGGGATTGTACAATCTTATGATGAGAGAACAGATTCTTAATAATTGCCAAAACCAGTTGTTGCATCAATACTCGGTGGACTCTGATCTGACCTCTCCCCAAGAATTGGGAAAGAAGGCAGACAAATGGGTCAGAACCAGGGTGAGGCAGAAAACCCAGAACCAAGGGGGTGACACTAAGAAGCAAGATCCTTAAGGCACTGAGAAAGGTGGGGATAAGTCAAAAGACCAGAAGTCTTCACAAGGGCCCCAAAAATCTGCATCTGGTGGGGATTCACAGTCTAACAAAGGGAAAGGCCAAAAGAAGCCCTGGTGCGAATTCTGTAAACAGAAAGAGCACTGGACTGCTGACTGTAACAAGTCCAAAGACTAAAGCACCACCACTCCTGCCCCTAAGGCAACTGTTTCCCCTAGTGCAGCTACTGGTGGAGGTGGTAATCAGAATAAGGGTGTAGTAGGATTGACCCTGGGTTCTGAAGTGGACTCTGGCCTAGCCAGAGTACCCACTCAGGCATTGCTGATTTGTGATGGGGACATTGATATGTCCTTCCTAGTGAGCCCCAGTAACCTGGGCAAATACAAACAGCAGCCTGTAATAAATGGCAAACATGCTTCGGCATTCAGGGACACAGGTGCTAGTGTCACCATGGTGGCAGAGGATCTTGTGGACCCTGGGTAGATCATCCTGGGTGAAATGTACCGGGTTACCAATGCAAGCAATGTCAGGACCAACCATAGTCTGGCAGTTGTGAATTTCTCCTGGGGAGGGGTAACTGGCCTCAAGAAGGTAGTAGTCCGTGCAGACCTCCCTGTCGAATGTTTGTTGGGCAATGATCTGGAGACTTCAGCCTGGTCTGAAGTAGAATTATGGACTCATTCTGAGATGTTGGGCATACCTGCAGAGGTATTTGCTGTGACCAGGTCACAGGCCAAAATGCATAAAGCTGAACCAGCTTTGGATCCTGAAACTATGGACCAGATGCTACTCAAGAAGAGGAGCAGTAGGGTTAAGGCAGCGCCTTCCCCTCTGTCTCAGATCACAGATTCCCCTCCTGAGGGAGGAGAAGCAGATCCTGAAGAAGGAACTGTCCCAGAGTAACTTGAGCCTGATCAGGCTGAGTTCTTGGGGGCAGGGGACCCTTCTAGGGAAGATCTGAGCAAAGAGCAACAGTGCTGCCCCTCACTTGAACCCCTCAGACAGCAGGCTGCTGCTGAGACTGCTGGGAGTGCTAGTGGGTCCCATAAAGTTTATTGGGATGAGGGACTCCTATATTCTGAAGCTAGAGATCCTACCCCTGGAGCCACCAGGAGGTTGGTAATACCTCAGAAGTTTAGGGGGTTCCTCTTGACCCTAGCACATGACATCCCTTTGGCAGGACACTTGGGCCAAAACAAGACCTGGGACAGGCTTGTTCCACATTCTCATTGGCCACATATCTCAGAGGACACCAAGGAGTTCTGTCGCTCCTGTGTCACTTGCCAAGCCAGTGGCAAGTCAGGTGGCACAACAAAGGCCCCCCTGATACCACTACCTGTGGTGGGGGTACCCTTTGAAAGGGTAGGGATTGACATTGTTGGTCCCCTTGACCCTCCAACAGCATCTGGGCACAGGTTTATCCTGGTGGTAGTGGATCATGCCACCAGGTACCCAGAAGCAATTCCCCTGAGGCCCACCACAGCCCCTGTGGTGGCAAGAGCCCTCATTGGAGTTTTCTCCAGAGTGGGTTTCCCTAAGGAGGTTCTATCTGACAGAGATACCAACTTCATGTCAGGGTATCTAAAAGCAATGTGGAAGGAGTGTGGTGTAAATTACAAATTCACTACTCCCTATCACCCACAATGCAATGGCTTAGTTGAAAGGTTCAACAAAACCCTAAAGGGAATGATTAAAGGCCTCCCAGAAACGCTTAGGCGAAAATGGGACCTTTTACTTCCCTGCCTTCTGTTTGCATACAGAGAGGTTCCACAGAAGGGGGTTGGCTATAGCCCTTTTGAACTTCTGTTTGGGCATCCTGTAAGAGGTCCATTATGTTTGGTGAAGGAGGACTGGGAGTTACCTCTCAAACCTCCCAAACAGGATGTGATGGACTATGTACTTGGTCTCCGCTCCAGGATGGCTGAATACATGAAGAAGGCAACTAAAAATGTGGAGGCCAGCCAAGAACTACAAAAAACTTGGCATGACTAAAAGGCTGTGCTGACTGTGTATACCAGCCAGGACAGAAAGTGTGGGTGCTGGAGCCTGTGGCCCCAGCAGCTCTCCAAGACAAGTGGAGTGGCCCCCATACAATTGTTGAGAAAAAGGGAGAAGTCACCTATCTGGTGGATCTTGGAACTCCCAGGAGCCCCCTTAGGGTGCTCCATGTCAACAGATTGAAACCATATGTTGACAGGGCTGACATGGGCTTGCTCATGGTAACTGATGAGGAACAGGAGGAGGATAGTGACCCTCTCCCTGACCTGTTCTCACAGAACCCTGATGATGGGTCAGTAGATGGTGTTGCTTTGGCAAGCAGCCTCACTGATCATCAGCAAACTAAGTGCAGAAAATCTTTGCAACAGTTTAGACATATGTTTAGCCTGACCCCTAGTCAGACTTCCTGGTGCACCCATGAGGTGGACACTGGAGACAGTCTGCCTGTCAAGAGTAAAATCTACAGGCAACCTGACTGTGAGAAGTTGGCCTGATATGTAGTGCTCACTATTCTGGTGATCACTGTGTATCATTCCAAACAACCCTTATTGATGATTGGTTGTAAGTCAACCTTATAGACCAGCTATCCTAGTAGCGTGGATACGAGCAGTCTTAGGCTAAACTCTAGAGGGCGTGTTAAGCCAGCTGTTTACCATCACATATACCCCTTGAATACCAAGTGAAAGGACACCACACAAGTTGTTATGAAAATAAAGGATATTTATTTATAACAAGACTACCCTGGCTCTTTATGAGTCAGGGAGCTAAGCACAATACAAAACTCTTAGGAAAATACTTCTGGTTGCACAATTTACACAAATGCCCGAGGGCACGAAACCATTACACTGCAAGTGGAAGGGGTGAAGTTAGAAAGTCTAAAGTTACTGATTCCGGAGTGATCCGATCAGTGGGACTAAACGGGAAAGGAACTGGACACTTGTAAAGCGAACCTGCGATGGAGCACCGAAATGCTCGAGTTACCTAGCCCAGAGGCTGCGGCGGTTGAAGGTTCGGCAAGATGTCGGAAGTCCTCGTTGTAGTCTCAGGAGCCTGAAAGAAGAGTTGCTGGCAGGCGACCAGTGTCGATGTTCAGCGAGATCCAAGCCTGGATCGGTGTTGAAGGAAACCTGAAAGCAGAGGGGACTCAGTTCTCAACCGCTAGCCAGCGATCGTGTGGGCACCAGGAGGGTACCGGCTGAAGTCACCTCGACCAGGTGAGTGGATGACGTCGGACTCGGCTGTTCTTCGGACCAGGAGGCGCGGCGGCGACCCGGATGGAGGGCGAGCTGTCCCACGAAGGTGTCTGCTGTCGGTGATGCTGGGCCCAGGAAGGGGGCAGCGGATCTTGGCAGTGGCAAACCCACGCGGTGGAGTCAAGATGGCATCTGGAGTGGACCAGGAGGGTCCGTGGTACTCCTCTGTTGAAGGGGAGCAAGAGCCAGTCTGGAGCAACCAGACTAGTGATAAAACAATCGTGGTGCGTCGTGAAGAGGGCCACAAGCCGGTCGGCAAGTGGTCGAACAACGCGGTGAACAGCAAGGAGCGGAAGGGCCCTGTTCTGCTTGGGTTTTCGGATCAGATAGAACCCGCTCAACAGAGCCTCTCTAACCCAGCCAGAACGTTACCCCCTCCCTAGGGCCTATTCACACCTAAGAAACCACATATATATATATACCACCTAGGGACAGGGAATTCCTACTATATATATATATATATATATATATATATATATATATATATATATATATATATATATATACCAAGACCTCTTATAATACACGTGGCGGCCTCGCGGTCCCAAATGGACCCAGGACTTCCTGCCCAGACGGCAGCCTCAGCCTCGCGATCCCAAACGGACCCAGGACTTCCTGCCCAGACGGCAGCCTCAGCCTCGCGGTCCCAAACGGACCCAGGACTTCCTACCCAGACGGCAGCCTTAGCCTCGCGGTCCCAAACGGACCCAGGACTTCCTACCCAGACGGCAGCCTCAGCCTCGCGGTCCCAAACGGGCCCAGGACTTCCTGCCCAGACGGCAGCCTTAGCCTCGCGGTCCCAAACGGACCCAGGACTTCCTGCCCAGACGGCAGCCTTAGCCTCGCGGTCCCAAACGGACCCAGGACTTCCTGCCCAGACGGCAGCCTTAGCTCGAGTTCATCCTATAATTACCACGACATACAACAAGGGAATTAGTGTTACTATGTATCAGATCACACAAAGACTGCTAGTTGAGCACAACCTGTTCCCCAGTTCGAGGGGCTCCTTTCTCCCTTATTCAGTTACCACCTACCTGATCAGGATTAACATCTGTTCATGTCAAGTCACAGCTGACTAGAAGAATAGGCTACCCTCTTATACAAGAACACGCAGCACATGTTGATTCACTACAAACTGGATACTTTATTTAGTCACTACATACACGCTCACAGAACATAATACATATCACATATAACCTGCAAAGAAAAGTGAAAGATTAAGTTGTACACTCTAATAATAAAGGGGTTGACATCACCTTGGTCGTATGTAGCCTGCACTCAATGGTCATCTAGGTTCCCTTCTCGTCTGTGCCTCGGCTTCGCCTGGAAGTCACACCTCCGCAGTCACGGATCTACTCCCTTCTCCTTCTCCGAGTCACTGGGACCTCTTCCTCATCGGCTACTCTCTTTTCCCTTTGGCTATTCTGTTAGAAGAATATCTATCTCTCGGTTTTTCTCCACCTTCAAGTTTGTCATCTGTCTTCCCTGGAATAAGTAGTAGCTTTACTGCTAACGGCCAGGTGCCGCCTACGAACTAAAAGCAAGTGCCAGTATCTGCCTCAGACTTTCACTAATATAGAGATGCATTTTCTCATGGAAAATTCCAGCCCGTAACCTGCCGCCCACCAAATTCTTGTACCTCCCCGTACCAAGGACACGTTCCCAGCCGGCCGGCCTGATGTAGTGTCTTCGGCATGAAGAAAAATACAATCCTTCGATAAGGGCCGGCCTGAACCGGTTCTCTCCAAGCGAATAACACCTCATAACTAAAACATCACCCTCGACCTAGAAACTTTCCAAGCTGCCGGAGCGGAAAGAAAGATGGAGTCTCTCCCGTTTAAGGCCTACCAGGCCTGGATTCAGCACGGCTCCATGAAATACCCTCACTATAGAACAGATTACCCCTAATACTAACGAATCTATCCTCTAGGATATATGTGCAAACCCTGATCTATGGGGAAGAACACAGGATCATGTCGAAGTGCCTAATAAATAGGCTCTATACACTACTCTAACCCTTAGACTTGGATGGAAAGAGACTGAAGTCACATTAGTTCCCCTTAATCACAAGAGAGCCGGGAAAATCGAGCAGTACATTTCACCCTTGACTTCAGTCTATTATACATTCATTAGATGGAGCTAACATCTGTGGAAGAATAATATGAAACAAAGCTAACTGATCTGTGTCTAGTACCGAGTGTACAGAATTGAAGTAGTGAAGGAATACACTGAATAAAGCAACAGATAGAAATCAAAACAGCAACAGCAATCAGAATACCACCTAATGTTTGACGTAGCATGTGTACGTCAGGCAACCAATTAAAGAGCCAGTCAAACCAGCCCTGGTCAACGTGTTTTCTAACTTCTTCCGTTAAGTCACGCAACTTGTCAATATGTGCACGAATGGATTGTGTATGATCGGACAAGTTAAAACAACAGAGACCTTCAAAATCAGAGCAATCATGTCCATGTTTAAGCAAAAGATAATCAATGGCCGCTCTATTTTGCAAAATGGCCCTACGTTCACCCTGGGCATCTAGTAGCATGTCGGACAGGACTGTAGAAGTATGATTAATGGATTTCACCATCCAGCAGGCCATTTTCCCAATGGATTTGGCATTATAAACTGCCAAAGCAGGAACACCAATAATTGAAATAGCTAGGCTAAGGTATTCAGACTTGGAATATAAATGCAAAGATGAGTCACAATCCTCCTGTAACATCACAGCATCTCGAATCACACGAGAGTTGGCATTCGGATGTGATGAAAACATCAACAAACTGAGTCTCGTAATGGCACAAGGGCCTCCGGAAATGTTTGCAGGGACATATGGCCAGGAAGTATTACCACATGAGAAAAGCCATCCGGCAGGTAGTAACATCGTGCGATAATGACTGGGGGTAACTACCAAACTATTGCAAGTCATATTGTTCTGAACTGAAACACATGTGGTCGGTGTCCTTTGAAAGCACAAAGTCCGTTCATGAGCTGTAAATGAAGTGGCGCCTTTTAGTTTTAGGCGTAGACATTCAGAGATTGCATTAGGATTACACGTAAGAAAGAAGCATAAATCACCTTGTGTGATATTATAAGTAACTATTTGGGACTGGATGGGGGGTGGCTCGTTCGGCAGTTCAGTGCATAAGGGGCAATATACATGGGTAGCAAAATCACCCAGGAGAACATTGGGACGAGCCTTTGAAACATTGAAAATGTGAATTAGGGTTTCCAATGAGGCAGGGACAGCAACCAGACAGGTCGCCAGAATATCATGTACAGATCTCATCGGTGTCAAACAGAAGTGAGGGGCATCAGTCACCCTCTTGGCTAACGATGTCCAAAAGTTCGATGATGAATCCCACGCAGCGAAGGAACGCAACACTCGGGTTCTCAGTTCATCCCGGGTTGACGGGATCCCTCCTCTCTCGTCGTACCATCCCAAAAGGAGTCCAGCACCGACACATCCTGCAGCAACAGTCCAAAGAATGATCTGAAAGAGAATCAAATACAGGCATTAATCATTCTCGTAAATAACATTTGTCAGCCGGGACCGCCTCCCAGCTATCTTTCCCTGGTCTCATAACCAATATGGTATTGTCCTGACCGGTGGCAATAACCTCTGCTTGTTCAGGGGGATTCTTAGGCGACTGCACCCAAACCCTAGCCCCAGGGTTATCCGTAGAGCCAAAACCTTTCTGGCCTCGTACAGTTAGCAAAGTTGGGGCAGTGCCTTTCATTAATGAACCACTGAAAACAGGCATAATGAGTAATTGAGCCACTCGGTCAGTGCGGTGTATCAGTAAGTCAACCTCACTGCTATTCAGCAGGAGCACCTTAATCTCTCCCTGATAATCGCTGTCAATTATTCCTCCAAGCACCTGAATGCCTTTTACAGCCAGCCCCGATCTAGGGGCGATTAATCCGAAATTCCCAGGTGGTATATGAATACCAACACCGGTAGCAATGATGACCCGATCCTTTCTTTTTAAAACGGTGTCATCCATGGCATGCAAGTCTAAACCTGCCGACCCTGGGGTCGCTCTACATGGAGCCAAAGCTCCAGGAGTAATTTCCCAGTACATCACAGTCTCTCTGATTTCATTGGGCTTAGCATCAACATTCGGAGGAAACAAACGCATAAGTGGGGATTCAGCATTTAGAAAAGGACGGTTATTCAAAATCAATAACGCTTGAGGCAAAAAGTCTCGCCAATTCTTATACTTGTCATTTGTTAACTTACGCAGCTGGTCCTTTAGCAGGCCATTCAATCTCTCCACCAGGCCCGAGGCCTGTGGATAGTAGGGTATATGGAATATCCATTCAATATTGTTTTCCGCACAGAATTCCTGTACCAATCTTCCACGAAAATGGGATGCATTATCAGATTGAATTTGGAATGGCACACCATAATACATCATAATCAATTCTAATGTTTTAATGGTATTCAATTGGGTAGCTTGCTTACAGGGAAGGGCTACCAGCAGGCCACTGTATGTATCAACAATAGTGCAAACATATTGACAATTCCTACTCATAGGAAGTGGACCAATGTAATCAATCTGCCAAATTTGAGCGGGCAGTTTTCCGCGATGTAAATGACCTTTAACAATTTGGGGCACTTTACGCTGTCTGATATGCTGACAAACGGGACAGTGTAAAATAACATTTTTAATTAAATCTAGGGGAATATAAATTCCTCGATCAGCAGCCCACCTGCTAGTGGCCTTCTCTCCAAAATGTCCTGCCTTCTGGTGTGCCCATTTCGCCAATCCCGCAATGTCAGAATCTTGCCTGTCCACCACTGCCTCAGCAATTTTAGATTTCTCATCTGCAATGTTATGAAAAAATTTGTCAAGAGAATCTATCGGGGTGTGAGCATCCACATGGAAGATTGTAACAGTACTCTGTGGGAGCATCTCCCAAATCTCTTGCCATAACCCTTTTCCCCACAATTCTTTGGAATGTAACTTCCAATTATGGGAATGCCAAGTCGGCAACCAAACAGCCAGTCCATTGGCAGTAGACCAAGAATCAGTGAAAATATGACATGTACCAGGTAACTCTTGTTTCAAAACTTGATAAACAGCGTAAAGCTCGGCAAATTGGCTGCTTTTACCTTCACCAGTTGTGCTCAGCAATTTCTGTGTGACCGGATTATAGGACACCGCCTTCCAGTGCCGTGTCGTCCCTATAAACCTCGCTGAACCATCCGTGAACCAAACATGTTTTCTGTCCGCTGCGGACAAATCATCAAAAGACTTACCCCACTTGACAGGAGACTCCTGTGCTAAAGGTACGGAACATTCACTCTCAGTCTCAGTCGACGGCGCTCGCGCCACCTGCTCATGTAAAGAAGCAACTCCTTTCGGGCCCACACGTGCCCTGTCTTGTATATACCATTTCCATTTAATCACACTCGCCTCTTGAGCATGTCCAATTCGGTGAGTTTTCGGCGAACTCAGAACCCACTGCATGATAGGAATTTCAGGACGCAAAACTATATCATGTCCCAAAGTCAATTGCTCGGTATCCACCAGAGCCCAATAACAAGCAAGTAACTGTTTCTCAAAGGGTGTATAACGCTCACCAGCATCAGGTAACTTTTTGGTCCAAAAACCTAACGGTACTCTACTCCTGCCTTGTTTCTGCCACAAACTCCAATTTGCATAAGGGCCCTGTACAGACACATTCAAATCCACGTCACTATCACGTACAGGCCATAAATCCAGAGCATGTTGAATTGCTTCTTTTGCCAGACTAAACGCATCTTGCTGTGGTTTATCCCATTCAAATGCATTCTTTTTACGCGTGACCCGGTACAAGGGGGCCAATATTTGACTCAAATGAGGAATATGCTGGCGCCAAAAACCAAACAGGCCAATGAAGCTCTGGGCTTCTTTCCTATTCCTCGGAACTGCAAAATCAAGAATCTTCTGTTTAACCTGAGGGATCACTTCACGGTGCCCTTCATGCCATAAAATACCCAAAAATTTTACAGCCTGGGACGGACCTTGCAATTTATCTGGGTTGATTTCCCAACCTTTCCCACGCAGGCACTCAATGATCCTGTCCAATTGGGTCTGAACTTCCTCCTGTGTGTCGCCTTGGATCAAAACATCATCAATATAATGACATATCTGAATTTGGGAATGAACCGGTACCTCAGCCAAATGCTCTGCCACCAGCCGGTGACATATTGTAGGACTATGCACATAGCCCTGAGGAAGACTCCTAAACGTCATCTGACGCCCGTTCCACGTAAAACTGAACTGTTCCTGACACTCAGGGGCAATTGGAATAGAAAAGAAAGCATTAGCAATATCAATGGACGCATACCATGTACCTGGATGCTTTTGGATTCTTTCAATTAGGGTAATAACATCCGGTACTGCAACAGTCAAAGAGGGCGTGTGTTTGTTCAATTCTCGATAATCAACAGTCATGCGCCAAGAATTATCACTCTTACGTACAGGCCAAACGGGATTATTCCAAGCAGAAGTAACCGGGGTTATAACACCTGCATCCACCAACTCCTGAATAGTGGTACTAATCTCCTCATGGCCACCTGGAATACGATACTGCTTCTGACAAACCACTTTTGTCGCCTGGGGAACTTGTATGGGGGGCATTCTTAAACGACCAACCCGTATAGGCCTGGACGATATATAATGCGTGGTTCCAAATTGGTAACACCCATCATCTAGATGCAACGTCATTCCTTTCAAAATATCAATTCCAATTATGAATTCTAAGAGTGGCACCACTAGTACAGAATATTCTTTTCTAGGGATTCTACCTATTCTCATTTCAAGCAAAGTTTGAACTGCAGGGGTTTCTTTTCCACCTAATCCGGTAATAGTAAAAGGCTGACCTGTAAACTTCTTTGATTTTCCATGAATAAGAGTGGCCTCCGCTCCTGTATCTACCAATGCTCGGGCCCTTTGGATATTACGATGTCTCCAATAAATATCAATATCTACATAGGGTCTATTATCTCTGTGAGCCCATCTGTGTACCGGAGCTTGACCTATTTCCTAGTCATTCTTACTGCATTCTGTGTACCAGGACAAATCAGGATAAAGACTCTCACGTTTCTTAGGTATCGGTACCTCCTGTTCATATCCATTCCCCGTACGGAACAGATTCGAGTCTTCAGCATTGTACTGCGGGTTACGATCAACCAAACTGTGACGATCCTCTCTCCTCCTCAACTCAGGGGATTGATCCCTATCATCTCTACGTCTGCTGTAAACATAATCATTTCTCCCCCTTTCCCTTTCCCCCTCTCTCTCCCTGTCTCTCTCTCGACGGGGGGACACATCACGTACATAACGTCGATCATCACGACGAACAGAGCGCCCACGGCGGTCGTCATCACCGCTTCCGTCAGAACCACCAGGATCACACTCAGTGTTCCGAACACGCCGGGCACCCTCCTTCCGATCCAAGCCACGTTTGCGAAACAACTCCCACAAACGAGCGGTAGTCTCACCGTCAATGTCCTCCCTACGCACACCATCAGCCAGAAGACCAGAAAAGATATCACGTCTAGTAAATTTATTTTCACCAGGAGTACGAGTGTCAGGCCGGGACTGACGTTCAGGTTTAAACCACTCACCCAACTCACCGAGCTGGCGTACCGACTCCAGTACCGTAGATAACACATTACCAGTCTGATTAATCAATAAAGTCATCATGACCTGCTTATAGGCAACAGGGGAAGACCGAATAATGCGATTCCGCACAGAAGATGTTAACAAACCATCAAGCAACCTGTCAGCAGTACCCAGAAAAATTGCCGTTTTCATCACCTCCTCTTTGAGACGTTGTGCAGCGTCGCGCAAAGTATACCACGGTTTGTCATTCACAGGCCAATCAGACTCAGTAGGATACTTTTGATTACAACCCTCAGTCGCCAATTGAAGTAAAGAAATTTGACCACCACCATTATAGTTACGAAAATGATCCTGTACAGTAGAATCCGAACTCAAGGAACAAAACTTCAAACAATCGCCATTATCTAACATAATGCCCGCAGCGCCCAGTTCATAAAGGCGCACCATCCATGTGAGTAAGGCCTCACCAGCTCGCTGCCGAAATCGCTGCAAAATATCACTAATTTCTTGTTGAGTAAAGTCCTCTAAAGAGTCTAAAGAAATACCCTGCGGAGCAGCGGGAGACTGCTGCAACTTCCGCCGAAAAACTGGATGCGCAGAGACCGCGGGACGAGCATCACAAGGAGCCCGATCAGTACTCGTAGAGGGATAATCAGTGTAAGAGGTATCGATCCCACCCGAAGAACGAGCGTAATCACGGGGTGCACCATCAGAGGTGCGAGAAGCAGACTTACAATCATGACGGGAACGAGAAGACTCGCGCTTGGCAGACTCCTCACCCGAGGAACAAGAATCACTCGAGTTCCAGATATTACCATCCCATTCATCAGGATTCCAATCCAGTCCGGCTGTCGCCACGACCAGACGCACCTTTCGCGTCGAAACCCGACCGCGCCTGTTCTTGTATTTATAACGAGCAATTCGCACAGCCGCCCTTTCGGCAATAGTTTGGTAAGTCTCCAGCTTATCAGCAAGCAACTTATTCTGACTCCGCAACAAAGTATGAGAATTCTGAATCTCAACAAAGTGCGCTTCCACATCTTTAAGAGAGATCTGTAATTTCAACAATCTCTCATGTAGAATCCGATACGCAGACAGAACAATCCAACCTCTGCGCCCCAAAATGGGAATCTCCTCACCCTTCGATACGGGTGCCTTCTGCAAACAAGTAATCACATTAGCTGGCTCCGCCAGCTCCAAAGAAGAATTCCAATTCTCACTCAAACCAGTAGAATCAGCCCACTCACGGGCCAAGGCTTCATAAGGCGTTGAATCCCATCCGGGAATATCAACGGGCAACTTAAAAGTAGATTTAGATCTTCTAGAAAACATTGTGGAAAGGAAAAAGAAGAAAAAGAAGAAAAAGAAAAGAAAGAAGAAAAATAAAAACTATACACACAAGTATACAAAAATAAAATGCAAACAAAACCACGCACACGCCGAAAGCAAACACAAGACAACCACAACGCACACAGGTTTCGTAAACGGTTCGTGACGCCAAATGTTCTGCTTGGGTTTTCGGATCAGATAGAACCCGCTCAACAGAGCCTCTCTAACCCAGCCAGAACGTTACCCCCTCCCTAGGGCCTATTCACACCTAAGAAACCACATATATATATATATACCACCTAGGGACAGGGAATTCCTACTATATATATATATATATATATATATATATATATATATACCAAGACCTCTTATAATACACGTGGCGGCCTCGCGGTCCCAAATGGACCCAGGACTTCCTGCCCAGACGGCAGCCTCAGCCTCGCGATCCCAAACGGACCCAGGACTTCCTGCCCAGACGGCAGCCTCAGCCTCGCGGTCCCAAACGGACCCAGGACTTCCTACCCAGACGGCAGCCTTAGCCTCGCGGTCCCAAACGGACCCAGGACTTCCTACCCAGACGGCAGCCTCAGCCTCGCGGTCCCAAACGGGCCCAGGACTTCCTGCCCAGACGGCAGCCTTAGCCTCGCGGTCCCAAACGGACCCAGGACTTCCTGCCCAGACGGCAGCCTTAGCCTCGCGGTCCCAAACGGACCCAGGACTTCCTGCCCAGACGGCAGCCTTAGCCTCGCGGTCCCAAACGGACCCAGGACTTCCTGCCCAGACGGCAGCCTTAGCACGAGTTCATCCTATAATTACCACGACATACAACAAGGGAATTAGTGTTACTATGTATCAGATCACACAAAGACTGCTAGTTGAGCACAACCTGTTCCCCAGTTCGAGGGGCTCCTTTCTCCCTTATTCAGTTACCACCTACCTGATCAGGATTAACATCTGTTCATGTCAAGTCACAGCTGACTAGAAGAATAGGCTACCCTCTTATACAAGAACACGCAGCACATGTTGATTCACTACAAACTGGCTACTTTATTTAGTCACTACATACACGCTCACAGAACATAATACATATCACATATAACCTGCAAAGAAAAGTGAAAGATTAAGTTGTACACTCTAATAATAAAGGGGTTGACATCACCTTGGTCGTATGTAGCCTGCACTCAATGGTCATCTAGGTTCCCTTCTCGTCTGTGCCTCGGCTTCGCCTGGAAGTCACACCTCCGCAGTCACGGATCTACTCCCTTCTCCTTCTCCGAGTCACTGGGACCTCTTCCTCATCGGCTACTCTCTTTTCCCTTTGGCTATTCTGTTAGAAGAATATCTATCTCTCGGTTTTTCTCCACCTTCAAGTTTGTCATCTGTCTTCCCTGGAATAAGTAGTAGCTTTACTGCTAACGGCCAGGTGCCGCCTACGAACTAAAAGCAAGTGCCAGTATCTGCCTCAGACTTTCACTAATATAGAGATGCATTTTCTCATGGAAAATTCCAGCCCGTAACCTGCCGCCCACCAAATTCTTGTACCTCCCCGTACCAAGGACACGTTCCCAGCCGGCCGGCCTGATGTAGTGTCTTCGGCATGAAGAAAAATACAATCCTTCGATAAGGGCCGGCCTGAACCGGTTCTCTCCAAGCGAATAACACCTCATAACTAAAACATCACCCTCGACCTAGAAACTTTCCAAGCTGCCGGAGCGGAAAGAAAGATGGAGTCTCTCCTGTTTAAGGCCTACCAGGCCTGGATTCAGCACGGCTCCATGAAATACCCTCACTATAGAACAGATTACCCCTAATACTAACGAATCTATCCTCTAGGATATATGTGCAAACCCTGATCTATGGGGAAGAACACAGGATCATGTCGAAGTGCCTAATAAATAGGCTCTATACACTACTCTAACCCTTAGACTTGGATGGAAAGAGACTGAAGTCACATTAGTTCCCCTTAATCACAAGAGAGCCGGGAAAATCGAGCAGTACAGGCCCCCACTCAGATCTCGTGGATGCTGGGGAGGCAGACTTCGGTGCTGGAGCTGCTCAGGGTTAGGGCTTCTCAAACCCTAGGTGCACTCACTCGAGGGTCCCTCGGTGGGCGTGCTAGATAAGCGTCGTGCAGGTTCTGAAGATGGCCGGTCCCGCAAGTCTCGTCACACCTACGGTTCTCAGCTGGGCTGATGAGGTAGCTAAAAGGTCAGAGATGGCAGGGAACTCGGGTCTCGTCGAGCTGGGCAGTCTTGATCCGTGGGAGAGACTTACAGCAAACCGCAAGCGCTTAGGTGGTGCCTGCTGGTGCAGGGTGGCTACTCCTTAGCCACAAGGGAGAGTCTTCAGAAATAGTCAAGAGTTCCTTTCGTGGAAAGTAGTTCAAGATTCAGAATTATCCAATTTGGGAAGGGGGCTCGCTCCCACCTTTATTCTAAGAAAAGGGGCTGGCCCGTGACTAGGTTCTACCTATGGGTGGAGCCAGGAGGGGGGTGGTTACACCCCTCTCCTTTGTCCGGCTTCGCCCCAGCTCAGGGGCTGGTGTGCCCCCAAAACTGGTTTGAGCCGGGCTATGCACAGTGAGCACCGGGGTGCCACTGGCAATCACCTTCCTTTCAGCCCTGCCTACCTGGGATACACAAACCCTGTCTGGGATGGTGCTAACACCGCCTTCGACAGGAAACCCTTTGTCCAAGCTCCCCTCGCTGGAAGGTCTCCCAGCAGCAGGAGGTCAGACTTGTGTCTGGTGGCAGCATCCATTTTGTGATGCTGAGGCTTGAGTCAACTTTAACCGGGGTTCAAGGTTACTTCCATGTCGTGCCCCTCTAAAAGGGGGGAACGCTAACCCCGTCGCCAGAACTGGCGAGGGGTTCGTATTCCAATTCGTATGACACCTTACTCGACATGTGTAGGTGATGCGATGCCAAAGTTAGCAAATAACCGCAAGGATTATAATGCATTTAAAAGTAGTTGGCCCGCGTCACCATGGAACGGCTATTAGGACTTGGTTCCGCAAGCCGTCGACGGGCTCAGCTCGCGCCAGAGCACCGTCCCACATGATTCCCTGCACTCTGCCTTCAGGATTGATAAGGCCTGCCATAGGAGTGACTGATAGGAATCCATGTGTCCATTTTAGGGTTAGGTGTAGGAATACTACACCTACAGCAACGGGTGATTACACCACGTTGCCCCAGCTGTCGTGCAGCCAGTTGTGTCAGATTTGGGCGGCCATTCCAGGGGTGGCAGAATACATGCTGCAGCCCCTGGTAGGCCCTGGGTACACCGATGCCCTGGATACCTGTGGTATGCTGAGACAGGGACTGACAAGGCGGCCCAGTTCCAATTGGTGGATGCACCTAATGTACATGTGTGTTAATTTCGAGAGAGAACAGCTAGGCTGTGGGTCTGATTGGCAGGCCCACAGCCGGGGAAAGTCGTAAACCAATGAAGCAAAAGCAAAAAAATCTGGGTGATCATAGGATTGCAGACCCTACTCTCCTACACTGACCATGTCAGGGACTGTATCAGGACTGAAGTCCAGAAAATGGTGTAATTGAGCCTTCAGATAGCCCTTGGGCTAGTCCAGTAGTCTTAGTACCCAAACCTCATACCCAGCGTGGTAAGAAAGAAATGAGGTTTTGTGTAGACTACAGAGGCCTCAATGCAGTCACCAGGACTGATGCCTATCCCATACCAAGGGCAGATGAGCTAATTGATACTTTGGCCTCAGCCAAGTATCTTAGTACATTTGACCTAACAGCTGGCTACTGTCAGATCAGGTTAGCTGAGGATGCCAAGGCCAAAACTGCATTCTCAACCCCTGGTGGGCACTACCACTTTGTGATTATGCCCTTTGGTTTGAAAAATGCACCTGCCACTTTTCAGAGGTTGGTGAACAAAGTTCTCACAGGTATGGAAACGTATTGCTCAGCTTATCTAGATGATATTGCTGTCTTTAGTTCCACTTGGCAGGATCACCTGGTCCACCTCAGAAATGTTTAGGAGGCCCTGCAAAAAGCAGGCCTCACTATCAAGGCCACTAAGTGCCAGATAAGGCAGAGTCAGGTTGTGTACCTGGGCCACCTTGTAGGTGGAGGCCAGGTTCAACCTTTGCAGAGCAAAATCCAAACCATCATGGAATGGGTTGCTCCAACCACCCAGACACAGGTGAGAGCCTTTTTGGGCCTTACTGGGTACTATAGGAGATTTGTTAAGGGATATGGATCTATAGTGACCCCCTTAAATGATCTTACCTCAAAGAAAATGCCAAAAAAGGTTCAGTGGACAGCTAGCTGTCAAAAGGCATTTGAAGCCCTGAAGCAGGCCATGTGCACTGCCCCGATCTTACAGAGCCCAGACTACACCAAAAAGTTCATTGTCCAAACAGATGCTTCTGAGCTGGGTGTGGGAACTGTACTGTCTCAACTGAATGATGAAGGTCAAGACCAGCCAGTAGCTTTTATAAGCAGTAGGCTGACCCCTAGAGAGAAACGTTGGTCAGCTATAGAGAGGGAGGCCTTTGCTGTGGTTTGGGCCCTGAAGAAGCTGAGGCCATACTTGTTTGGCACTCACTTCATAGTTCAGACTGACCACAAGCCCTCCTATGGCTCAAACAGATGAAAGGTGAAAACCCAAAACTGCTAAGGTGGTCGATTTCCCTACAGGGGATGGACTATACAGTGGAACATAGACCTGGGACCCAACATGCCAATGCAGATGGACTCTCAAGGTATTTCCACCTAGAACACGAAGACTCAACTGGTCAAGGTTAGTTTAGTGTCCCTGCATTTGGGGGGGGGGTTGTAGGAGAGTAGGATCTGCACTTATGTTGCTCACACTTTTTTTCCTGATGTTTACACTGGTTTCTAGCTATAGTCTGGCTGGGTTCCTGCTAATCAGGGTCCCAGCCTCTCTGTTCTCTCTAAACAACTTGGAGTGCATATTAGATGCACTAGTGATTGGATACTGTGGTACCTTATGAGCCCCTAGTATGTGGTACCTTAGGTACCAAGGGCATAGGTACTTCACAGGCCTACCAGGGGCTGAAGCATGTATTATGCCACCCCTGGGAAGCCGACTAAATCTGACACCACAGGCCTGCTACTGCAGCCTTGGTGAGGTAGTGTTAGCACTCCTCACTGAGGTATAGGTTCCCTATATCTCACCTTACACACACATATAAACCTATCAGTCACCCCTAAGGCAGGTCCTATCAATCTTGAGGGGAGGGTGCTTGGTTTCCATGTGAGGGGTGCCTCTGCCTGAGCAGGGCCCCTCTGCAGCCCTCAGAGTCTATTCTCAGTGGCTGTTTGTGGATGCGGTTAAACCATATACTCTTAAGTGCATTATAACCTAGCGGTAAATGCTAGCTTTGGGATGGCTGCATCAAAACATGTCGTGTTTGGTGTTAAACGCATTGGAATCATACCCCCACACCAGTAACTGGTGTGGGAGTATGATCCCAACCTTCTAGAGGGATAGACATGTACCCACTGTGGAAACACGGTAGAATCCTGAAGAGCCCTGGCATCACAAAATGGATGCCACCAGCACAGACACTGGGCTGCCCTCCTGCTGCTGACTGAAACTCGCAGTGGAGGAGGCCCAACAATATGCATCCTGTCACAGGGAGGTGTAACCACCTTCCAGACAGGATTTAGTGTAGAGGGAGAGACATGTTCACACTGCCCCTGCTCTGGCACAAAACTGGACAAAGGGAAGTGGGTGTAACCACCCACTCCCCTAACC
This sequence comes from Triturus cristatus, assembly GCF_964204655.1. Lineage (NCBI taxonomy): Eukaryota > Metazoa > Chordata > Amphibia > Caudata > Salamandridae > Triturus > Triturus cristatus. Next base: position 1,085,104,780 of record NC_140588.1, on the reverse strand, counting down.
CTCCCAGAGGAGTGATCATAGAGCTAGTCCCTCCCTTTCCTTTAGTATAAGATAGGGAAACCTTGTCATTGCAAACTAGATATCCCTGGACGACGCTCTACAAGAAGAATCTTGGACCTTCGACGTTCCACTACCTTTGGAAGTTTGAAGAATCTCCCTTGGAGTCAAGGAGTGACTCCCCTGCTTGGCAGGCACCAAAACTTTGAACCAACGGTCGCAAACTTTCCCGCTCCCGCCGGCGTCCGAAGTCCCTGCAGCCCCAGAAGTAAATTTCCTGACTTCTCAGTGTGAGTCCCCAGCAAACCTGAGGCAAGTGGACCCCACAAGTGATGAGGAACAGCAATACCCGGGAACCGTGCACTATTGTCAAGTGCAACCCCTTCACAACATTCTACGAACTTGTGCATTGGTCCACGTGTGGTTCAAGCCTCCAGCAGGATTTCCACCGAAAATCAGAGGCCTACCTCATCCTGAATGACCGTGGGCTCCTGTCAAATGAATCCTCATGAGGCATCTTTATGATCCCTTGCCGGTTGGCTTGTGGGTCCCCTGAAGACTTTTTCATCAAACCAAAGGGCTGCCCTGCTTGTTCCAGGCCTGCCCTGACTTACCCTTGCTGGGTGAGTCCCTCAGACCTTGCTGGTCTGCACCGCTGACTTTCTTCACATTTCACAAGACTTGCTGTTGCCAAGGCTTGTTGGCTCCAATACGATTGCCGACACCTCAGTAAGCTGCAAACTTTGTGGGACACTCCGAATCCAGCTCCTGGTCATCGTCGACGCCTCCTGGACCTCGTGGCTGGGGAGTCAAGACACCCGTGAATCACCTGAAATTACCCAACTACCGTGGGCATCCATCTTCCTGGCCCCGGGTCACTGGCAATTGACTGTGAACACTGTCCCTTCTGCTTTCAGGTCTTCCTTCTTCTGAATCCAGCCTTGGATTCCACGGGACACCTCTTCAGTCTTCAAAAGCAGCAAGTCTTCTTTGGCTCCCATTGAAAACGACAACGCGACCCGACACCAAAAGACAACAATGCACCCGGCTTCCCTGGGTGAAGTAACTCGTGCACTCCGGTGCTCCTGTGAGTGTTGGCCCTCGAACTACTTACCTTGTAAGTGGCTTGCTTGTAGACTCTTCCGAAGTACCCTAAAACATTAAAAATCCAACCGCGACTTGCTCCATTGAAATCAATAGGGAACCCGCGGCTGTGTTCTCACACTGCACGCGTCTCCCGTGGGTCCTTTACTTACCTGCCTTGGGTGGATTAGTGAGGCCCCAGTGATTCTAAAGGCCCTAGGCCTTGTCCTCTTGCAAGTCGACATTCCTAAACCTCTTTTTTAGTATATGGTCTGGTACGCCCCTAGGGCCCCAGCCATATAAGTGCTTAATTTGTTGTGAAACATTGATTTGTGCATATGTTCCTGACTTCTAATCTCATAAAGAGATTAGTAGAGTGTGTCTAGGAATAAATACATATGTATTTTATATATATACCTGTGTGGTGTCCTTTCATTTGGTAATTCAAGAGATTATAAGGTAAAACAAGCTGCTTTACATTCCTCTGAGACTTAGCCTGAAGGCTGCTCTCCACAGCTACCACTAGGAGAGCTTTCTTTAAAGGTTGTCTTAAACCTATCTACCATAAGAGTCGAATTGGACTGGTGCAAGGTGGCCACTTTAACTAGTGACCAGCATATGCCAGGCCAACTTCTCACAGTGACCTTGTACTATTCATTCCATTATGAATGAACAACTTCATATAGTTCATTGGTGTGTACATTGCACTCAGTCTAGTCTTGTAGGGCCTCATTTATGAGTGCCCTGCGTCACTTTTGCACCACGTAAAGTGGTACATGCGTGACACAGGGCTCGGAGTCAGATTTATGAAGCCACGCAAAGCCACACTGCATGTCTTAGAGTGGCTTTGGAAATCTTGAGTAAGGTGAAGCAGCACAAATATCTGTGTCACCTTACGCTGTGCTCAGGAGCCATGGCCGATCCATGGGCGTTGCAGTGGGTGTTTTCACACAACACCCATGGATTTTGATGCTGCCCCAGATTTACAAAATCATGTAAACCTGAGGAAGGACCAAATCCTTACGTCCCCAAGGTGAGGCGTAACAAGGAGAAATATCTTTATTTCTCCTTGTGCTTTCCTCTTTCTCTGTGTGCTGCAGCACACAGAGAAAGAGGAAAAGGAACATTTTGCTGCACACATAGTGTCAGGTACCCCACAAGACTTACCTTTGCTTGTGAAGTAATCCCGCAGAGACGACAAGAGCGCCCGTCCGTGTACCAACCTGACCCCCCTTGGATAGGAAACTCAACAGGGATGAGATGGACACAAGGATGGGAGCCGATTAAGGACGTAGGGCGGTGGTATGGGAATGGAGCGTGCAGGGTATCCCGGGGTAGCTGGAAAACAAACAATAACAGGATTGGTAACCTAACCCCAGGCTATTCCAGACTATCCCTAAAACACACACAACTGTTCTCTTGCCGGGACTCACCAGTGCTTCTGTTTCCGGAATCCAGCGAGACTCTCCTACTAAAGGTGATTCAGCAGAAGCCCTAACTGTAACCAAATAATAGCGCTCCTGCACGGCTCCCCCAAAGTAAACAAGTAAAGCGCTCCTGCGCGGCTCCCCCAAAGTAAACAAGTAAAGCGCTCCTGCGCGGTAGTCCCAAAATAAACAAACAAAGCGCTCCTGCGCGGTATATCAAAACAAACAAACAAAGCGCTCCTGCGCGGTGTATCAAATAGCACGGAAAGCGCTCCTGCGCGGTATATCAAAACAAACAAACAAGCGCTCCTGCGCGGTGTATCAACTAGCACGTAAAGCGCTCCTGCGCCGCTCTCCGAATACACAGTCAAGAACTCCTGCGCTGCTAACAAAACAAAGAAATGTGAGTAAGGCGCTCCTGCGCTGCTCACCCACAGAAACAAGTTCAACAACGCTGCTGCGCTGCTTCTTTGCCGATCGAAATGCTACAGCTGTAGCACTTCAGCAATGGTGCCAGAACGAGAGCGCTCCTGCGCGGGAACCCCCAACACCGTAAGTACCTTCGTGTTGGTAGCGGACAGAAACACTCCTCCGTCGCTGAAGCCTCGGAACTGGAATTCAAAGCACAGAGCCGGCGGGAAACGCGGAGATAAGGCGTTTACCCCGGAAGTGCTTCCAGGACCAGCCTGTGGCAGGAGAAGAACTAGACCGGGGCTCAGCTTCCAGCCGGAAGTGAGGATCCCGGCAATGTTGTGCGTGCTTCGTGGGATGTCGGGAAACGGCAATCGCCGAGAACCCGACAGAACCCCCTCCCAAAAGACTTCCCCCCCCCCCGAACCCCCCGGACCTAGAAGGGACAAGCAGGGCGAGGGCACAGGGGGTGACTGAGATGAAAAGCACGGATCAGAACGGGAGCATGGCGCACATGGGACAAGGGCTCCCAAGACCGCTCGTCCGGACCGTAACCCTTCCAGTCCACCAGATAGAAAAGCTTACCTCGCACCCGGCGAGACCCCAAGATGGCCCTGACCTCATATTCAACATGGCCCGCCACCACCACAGGAGAAGGAGGAGAGGGGATTGGGTTGTCAGAGCGGACCGCCCGCAGAAGGGACACATGGAATACAGGGTGAATCCGCATGTGTGATGGGAGCGAGAGCCTCATGGCCACAGGGTTAACCACCTTGTCGATGGCAAAGGGACCCACAAAACGGGGCAACAGTTTCTTGGGACCATGCACATTGATGTGCCGAATCGAAAGCCACACACTGTCACCCACTCTGTATTCAGGCTCCTTCTGTCTGTGGGCGTCCGCATGCGCCTTGTAGGCGTCCTTCGCCTTGGCCAACTCAAAGCGCGCCTGCTGCCATAGTCTATGTAGAGTCTCATGATAGGCGCGCACCGTGGGCAACTGGCTGTCCCGGGGGACTTCCCAAGCAGATGTGCGAGGGTGACGACCATGGAGACAAAAGAAGGGGGACATGCCAATGGCCGAATGCTTGCTGTTGTTGTATGCATATTCTGCTAACCATAGTACCGCAGACCATTCCTTCTCTACCATCAGCAACAGACATCGGAGATACTGCTCCATAGTGTGGTTTGTTCTCTCGGCCTGACCATCGGTCTGGGGATGGTACGCTGAGGATAAGCGCACGTCCATCTCGAGGAGTCTGCATACTTCTTTCCAGAAACGGGATACGAACTGCGAGCCCCTGTCCGTTATGACCACAGATGGAATGCCATGGAGGCGAACCACCTCGTGCACGAAAACCAGGGCCAGGTCCTTCGCCGTGGGTACTTTCAACAAGGGTACGAAGTGCGCCATTTTGGAGAGGTGGTCGACTATGGTGAGAACCGTGGTGTGTCCAGTCTTGGTGATGGGAAGGTCAACCACGAAGTCCATGGAGACGGTGTGCCAGGGAAACGGTGGCACCGGAATGGGACGCAGCAGACCAACCGACGGCTCAGAGCTGTTCTTGCCTAACAGACAGATGGTACAGTTCGTTACATGCGTTCTTGTGTCGGACACCAGTGTTGGCCACCAAAATTGTCTTTGTATTAGTTCGAGTGTCTTGTGATAGCCAGGATGACCGGCAAGGACATGATCATGGCACATACGGACTGCTTTTTGTTGACTTGGTACCCCAGGTAAGCACAACCGTTCCCCTTTGAACAGCAATCCGTCCACACAAGTCACCTCATCGCTGTCTGTGGCCAGGCCTATCGGATCGGACCGCTTCACGTCCCTCTTTACTTGAGCTAGGAAGTCTGTAGATGCTATAACGCCCTGGAAATGTTTTTCAGATATGATGGGAACCGGCTCGGGGTTTTCGGCAGGTTCGTCATGGTCGTCCAGCCGTGAGAGGGCATCGGCCTTGGCGTTGTCCTTTCCAGGTCGGAACGTGATCACGAAGTTATATTCGTTAAAGAATAAGGTCCATCGCAACTGTCGGGCTGTGAGGGCACGGGCTGAACGCAGGAACTGGAGGTTCCGATGGTCGGTGTAGATGGTCACTATGTGTTTGGCGTCCTTCAAGAAGTGGCGCCATTCCTCGAACGCCGTTTTGATGGCTAGCAGCTCCCGGTCAGACACAGTGTAGTTGCGTTCCGCTGGTTGTAATTTTTTGGAATAAAAAGCTACCGGATGTAGTTGTCCTGTGTCGGTGCTTCGTTGGGACAACACCCCTCCTATAGCGTCCTTCGAGGCGTCTGCTTCCACGATGAAAGGTTGCTCCGTGTCCGGATGCACCAGCACGGGGGCTATGGTGAAACGTCTTTTTAGTTCTTGGAAGGCCCTCTCAGCGTTCTGCTCCCACCCGAATGGCACACCTTTTCGCAACAAGCGTGTTATGGGAGCTACCAGTGCGGAGAAACCGGTGATGAACCTGCGGTAGTAGTTGGCAAAGCCTAGGAACCGCTGAACCCCTTTTACGGATTCCGGAGAAGGCCAAGACAAGATGGCTTCTACCTTCTTGTTGTCCATGTGGATACCTTCAGGTGTTATGATGTGTCCCAGGAACTCCACAGAGGTGACATGAAAGACGCTCTTCTCCAGTTTGACGTACAAACGATGTCTTCCTAGCTGTTGGAGGACAGAACGCACATGCTGCACGTGTTCAGCGATGTTACGGGAATAAATCAGGATATCGTCTATATAGACGATACAGAAGACATCTATAAAGTCCCTCAATACCTCGTCGATGAAGTACTGGAAAGCTGCGGGGGCGTTACAGAGTCCGAAAGGCATAACCTGGTATTCGAAGAGACCGAACTTCGTCCGGAACGCGGTCTTCCATTCGTCCCCCTTCCGGACTCTTACTAGATGGTAGGCACCCCGCAGGTCGAGTTTGGTATAAATGGAGGCGTCTTTTACTTGATCCAGTAGATTGGTGATCAAAGGTAGGGGGTACCGGTTTTTCACCGTGATGGCGTTCATCGCCCGAAAGTCAATGCAGGTCCTCAGATCACCTTCCTTCTTCGACACGAAGAAAAGAGGAGAGGAAACCGGAGACCTGGAATGGCGAATAAACCCGTTATCCAGGTACTCATCCAAATAGGATCGAAGGTGGATGTTCTCCTTTTCTGTGAGAGAATAAATTCTGCTGCATGGCAACGTGGAGCCAGGGATTAAATCTATGCGGCAGTCAAACGACCGGTGTGGTGGCAGGGTGTTGGCTCCTTTTTTATCGAACACCTCTGCCAGATCCTGATATTCCTCTGGTATGGTTGTGTGGGAAACCGACCCCATGCCATCAACGGGTAGTGATCTCGCCTGCACCGAGCGAGCCCCCAGACGATTTTCCCTCGTATAACAGGTCTCACAGCAGTATTCCGAATCCAGGTGAATTATTCTGGCCGCCCAATCGATTCGGGGATTGTGCTTCACCAACCACGGCAACCCCAATATAACCTTGAATTGCGGAGCGTCGATAACATCAAAACTGATGGACTCAGCATGTTGGTTGGCAAGAAGCATGGACATCTTTTCGGTTTGATGTCGGATTGGGCCAGAGGTCAAGTCCGTTCCATCAACAGCCTTGACTGCTTCGGGTTGTTCTTTTGCCACGGTTTGTATACCCAAGGCACTCGAATAACCGGTGTCAATGAAGCTGCCTGTCGCACCGGAATCCAGCATGGCGGTTACCAACCAGGTTCTGCCCGCCTGATTCTGTAAGGAGACTTCGATGCCTACATGATGACTGCCATCGAATACTGCGGGGATCACTGAAGTGTGATACGAAGAACCCAGAGGACGGATCCCCTTGTCTACTGGGTTGTCTCGTTTCCCATCTGATCGCCTTTTGTGATGGGCAACGCAAACGGCCGTCTGCCCCTTGATTTAGAGGGTTTCACTGGACACTCCCTGACGAAGTGTCCGCTTTTCCCACAATACAGACATTGGTTCTGCTTCCTTCTCTTTTCTCGCTCGTGAGCGGTCAACGGCCCTCGTATGCCCCCGATCTGCATGGGTTCTGACGCTTCACCCTGGGGGGAAGCTTCGTCCTTTGTTTTCTCAACGCTTTTTTCTCCAAAGGATAAGAACCGGTTTTCACTGCCCTTCCCTTTCTCGGTCTTTCTTTCCTGGAGACGAAAATTCATCTTCACCACCAAGTCGATGAAAGGACCTATTTCCTCAGGCGGGTCGGGTAACTGTGCGATGAGGTCCTTCAGGTCATCACGTAATCCTCGATAGAAGACTGACACCTTCTTGTCCTCTGGCCAATTAGCCTCGATGACCAGCCGGCTGAAACGGGTGATGTAATGCAGGAGATCTTGGTTGCCTTGTTTTAAGCCAAGCAACTCGTTATCTGCGGCCTGCACAAAGGTGTGGCGAGCGAACATCCGCCGCATGGCTTCTGTGAACGTCGGCAAGTGGTGGAGCATGGGATCGTCGTTTTCTACAAACGAAATGGACCACTGAGCGGCGTCACCTCCCATGTATGATAAGATGTAGGCGACCTTGGAGGCATCATCAGGAAAAGCCGTATTTCTGGCCATGAAATGTAGGTGACATTGATGGAGGAATATCCCATACTTGGTACTATCGCCGTAGAAGCGTTCCGGTGGTGCCAGTTGTACCTGATGAGGTGTTACGACTTGAATGGCGGAGCTCTGAGTGGGAGCTGCGGGGGCCCCCCCAAAGGTGAAGGTAGGCGGCCTCAACAGCCCTTCTTGTACGACTCTGGAACTAGGGGTAGTGCCCCAAGGACTGGAAACCCCGGATGCCATGTGACTCTGGATGGACGTTACATCATGGCGTAGACTAAGGTTCTCGGCTTGCATGGCAGCCAACATGACTGCTATGTCCTGCAAGGTGACTTCCGGGTCGCCCATGTCGTCTGGGTGGAATAGTAAACGTGGGCTTTGAATTCTGTCAGGTACCCCACAAGACTTACCTTTGCTTGTGAAGTAATCCCGCAGAGACGACAAGAGCGCCCGTCCGTGTACCAACCTGACCCCCCTTGGATAGGAAACTCAACAGGGATGAGATGGACACAAGGATGGGAGCCGATTAAGGACGTAGGGCGGTGGTATGGGAATGGAGCGTGCAGGGTATCCCGGGGTAGCTGGAAAACAAACAATAACAGGATTGGTAACCTAACCCCAGGCTATTCCAGACTATCCCTAAAACACACACAACTGTTCTCTTGCCGGGACTCACCAGTGCTTCTGTTTCCGGAATCCAGCGAGACTCTCCTACTAAAGGTGATTCAGCAGAAGCCCTAACTGTAACCAAATAATAGCGCTCCTGCACGGCTCCCCCAAAGTAAACAAGTAAAGCGCTCCTGCGCGGCTCCCCCAAAGTAAACAAGTAAAGCGCTCCTGCGCGGTAGTCCCAAAATAAACAAACAAAGCGCTCCTGCGCGGTATATCAAAACAAACAAACAAAGCGCTCCTGCGCGGTGTATCAAATAGCACGGAAAGCGCTCCTGCGCGGTATATCAAAACAAACAAACAAGCGCTCCTGCGCGGTGTATCAACTAGCACGTAAAGCGCTCCTGCGCCGCTCTCCGAATACACAGTCAAGAACTCCTGCGCTGCTAACAAAACAAAGAAATGTGAGTAAGGCGCTCCTGCGCTGCTCACCCACAGAAACAAGTTCAACAACGCTGCTGCGCTGCTTCTTTGCCGATCGAAATGCTACAGCTGTAGCACTTCAGCAATGGTGCCAGAACGAGAGCGCTCCTGCGCGGGAACCCCCAACACCGTAAGTACCTTCGTGTTGGTAGCGGACAGAAACACTCCTCCGTCGCTGAAGCCTCGGAACTGGAATTCAAAGCACAGAGCCGGCAGGAAACGCGGAGATAAGGCGTTTACCCCGGAAGTGCTTCCAGGACCAGCCTGTGGCAGGAGAAGAACTAGACCGGGGCTCAGCTTCCAGCCGGAAGTGAGGATCCCGGCAATGTTGTGCGTGCTTCGTGGGATGTCGGGAAACGGCAATCGCCGAGAACCCGACACATAGAAAGAGGACACTTCTAAGGATTGTTTCTGAGCAGGAAGGTGCCCAGGTACAGTAGCTTAGTCATTGCCTAGGGATGGCTCTAATTGACCACAGTGCCTAGGAAAGGATGTCCAGCCACTTGCGACCCATCTTGGCACAAATCTCAGCTTTTTTATTTTTCAAAGTGCAATTGAAAAGCTCTACCAGCCCTAAAGAGTTGGGGGTGCACAATGATGGTGTTATTTGATCCCTAACCCCTTTCACAGCTGCTCTGCTACCGTAGACACCGAATGAGTGCCCTTGTCACTCCCCATTCAGCAGGGAACCCGAAATCTAAAAATGAAATCACCCTTTTCACCAATGTAATCATGCCAGCATGTGGGCAGGGGTAGGCTTCGATCCATCTAGAAACATACAGGCTAGAACCACTACATATATATGCATGAGTTACATATAGGCATTTGGATAAAGTCCATATGGATGTGGACGAAGGGGCATCACGGAGGCGGGTGGGCAACGGGAATGAGTTTGGATGTATTCCTGATATTGTTGCCTTGACAGGTGGCACAGGGATTGCAATAAAGATGGGTAACAGAAAGGAAGGATTAAGCAAACCGATGGGTAGTTGTGGCACAAATCATGCCCTCTCTGTAGGAAGGTGGAATCTGAATCTGACTATATGGTTGCCCCCACTTTTTGCCTCGTGTTTTGCTGGTTTATGACTTAGTTGGACTGGGATCCTGCTATTCAGGGCCCCAGTCTATCTGCTTTCTCTCTAAAATGGTTTCCATGTACATTAGGTCAATTTCTAATTGGATTCTGGAGTGCCTTATAAGCCCCTAGTTTATGGTATACTATGTACCTAGGGCAGAGGTACCTCAGAGGCCTACCAGGGGCTGAAACATGTATTATGCCACCCCTGGGAAGCACTCCAAAATGACACCACAGGTCTGCTACTGCAGCCTGGGTAAGGATGTGCTTGCACCCCTTACAGTGGTATAGGCAACCTATATCACTACCTTATACAGACACATATAAACCAATAAGCCACTCCTATGGCAAGCCTTGACAATCCTGAAGGCAGAGTGCTTGGTTTTTTTGTAAGAGGGTGCCCCTGCATGAGCAGAGCCCCTCTGCAGCGTTCGGAGTACCTCCTCTGATGCTGTTTGTGGTGCAGCCTGACCATATACTCTTAAGTGCATTATAACCTCTCAGTAAATGCTAACTTTGGAATGGCTGCACGGAAACATGTCGTGTTTGGTGTCAAACGCTTTGGAATACTACCCCCCCCCTGACCAGTTTTGGCAGCAGGGGGTAGCATTCCGCCCTTCTAGAGGGAGAGACATGTTCACACTGGTCAAACCCGGTAGGACTTTCTACAGCCCTGGCATCACAAAATGGATGCCTCTGCCACTGACACGGGTCTGGCCTCCTGCTGCTGACTGAAACTCCAGCAGGGGAGGCCTGGACAATAGGTTTCCTGTCCCAGGGAGGTGTAACCACCTCCCCAGACAGGCAGATGTGTATTGGGGATGGGCGGGAGCACTCTCTGGTGCTTTGAAGTCCTGCACTGGGGGCACATTTGGTGTCCCTGTGCATAGTCCGGTTCAAACCGGTTGCAGGGGCTACCTGCCCCTGCTCTGGCCCGAAACTGGACAAAGGAAATGGGTGTAACCACCCCACTTTCTAAACCCTCCCATAGGTGGGTCCCTAGAGTATGTCCAACCCCCAAACTTAGTTTAAGTATGGGAACCCAGTCCTTGCGACTTTAGATTACCCTGGACGAAACTCTGCAACATATATCCTGGACCTTCGACGTTCTACTTTGCTTAGAAGACTGAAGAAATCTTCATTGGGGTCAAGGAGTGACTCCCCTGCTTGGCAGGCACCAAAGAACTAACTGTCCGGACTGCAATTCTGAAGCTCCAACCGGACGCCGAAGTCTCTGCATCCCCAGAGGTAGATTTCCAGACTTCCCCGAGGCTACCCTGAGTCCACAGCAAAGCTGGGGCCCGTGGCTATCTTGGGTGACGTGGAACCGTGACCCCTGGACACCGTGAATTTTGCAGCAACATCATCTTCCTGGTCTTCCTCGAAGTTGTGCTTTGGGCTCCGAGTAGCCCCAGCCTTGAGCATTTCCTGCACCGAAGAATTTTGGCCTCCACTCCACGAGTGACCCGTGGGCCAGTTTCCAGTGCGACCGCTCGAGGCTCCTTCATGATCGCTAGCCTGTTGGCTAGTAGGTCCCCACGAAGGCAACTCCTCTTCTGATTGGGCTTTCCTAGTTGCTCCAGACATGCCTCGACTTACCCTCGCTGGGTGAGTCCCCCAGACCTTGCTGGTCTGCACCGCAGTCCTTTCTCTGATTTCCAGTGACTTGCCGTTGCCAAGACTTGTTGGGTCCAATCTGGTCGCCGACACCGCAGCACTCGACAGACTTTGTGCGTCAGCTCGAATCCAGCTTCTGGTTGTCATCGGCACCTCCTGGACCTCGTGGCTGAAGAGTCAAGACACCCGTCAACTCACCTGAAGCACCCGACATCTGTGGGCATTGGTCCATCCTGCCCTTGGTCACTGGTAAGAGACCCAGACTCTGTCCCCTCTGCTTTCAGGTTCCTTTCATCCTATATCCAGGCTGGGAATGGTTCGGACACTTCTCCTCTTCACGGCAGCAGCACTTCTTCGCCAGCTTCCATTTAAATCGACGACTCGACCCAACACCAAAAGACACCTATGCACCCGGCTTCCCTGGGTGAGGTAACACGAGTACTCCGGTGCTCCCGTGGGTGCTAGCCCTAGAACTTCCTAAGTCCAATAGGGTTTGGTCCTGACTCGATTCTAAGTGTCCCTAATCTTTAAATTTCCAACCGCGACATTGTCCTTAGAAGCTAATGGGAACCCGCGGTTGTGTTTAGACACTGCACACGGCCCCCGTGGGTGTCCTGCGTCACTACCTTGGGTGGTTCCTTGGGGTCTCAGCGATTTTACAGGCTCTAGGCCTTGTGTCTAGTTCAGTCGTAATTCTTATACCACTTTATTGGTATATGGTTTGGTACGCCCCTAGAGCCCAAACGTGTATTTGTGCTATTACGGTTGATTGCTAACTGGTAAATTAAGTACTTCGAACTCCAGTCTCATAAAGAGACTAGAGGGGTGTGTTTTATCTTAAATACATATATTTTAAATACATACCTGGTGTGGTTGTCCTTTCATTTGGTCATTCAAGAGGCTATAGACTGGTAAAACAAGCTGCTTTACATCCCTTCAAGACTTAGCCTGAAGGCTGCTCTCCATAGCTACAAATAAAGGTTGTCTTTAACCTATTCACCATAAGGAGTTGTTTGGACTGATACAGGGTGCCCACTAGAACTAGTGGACAGCATATGTCAGGCCAACTTCTCACACTCTCTGCTCACTTAAGTGATACCATGGCATAGTCTGTTGAAGCTGGGGAGGGAGAACGTCAAGGCAGCCATTCTCCATGTGTTGTCCCTTCATACTCCATTGTGGTCCCTTTGCAGCTCTGTTTCATCCAAGACCTTTTCTTCACTCACAGGCACAATCCAGCAAACCAGAGAACTCTTTTAGGTTGGCATAGAAGACTCAACAGTCGAGGAAACATACAGAGTGACTTTGGAACTAGGGAACACAACCACCTTTTTAGCAGTTTAATCACCAAAAGCATTTCCCTAGACACTCCGGGCTAGATTGCCAAAGGTAACATACACATTTAAGTAAGTTTACACTTTGTAATAAGTTTACTACTTTTGGTATTCACAAGCTCCGAGTGTAAACATACTACAAAAGTGCAAATTACATGTCACCACACCCAAAGTGATGCAATTGGACTACTCGTGTGAGCTAGTGACGTCCTTCCCTGAAATCCTTTCTAACCCACTCTTTATCACTATCATACCTCCTTCCCACCCATTCCCTCTAGTCCCACCCTCACATTCACTACTGAAATGTGTACTTAAATGTGTGGCGATAACTCAGTCATGGTGCAGAACTCCGCACACATAAGGAGAGGAAATGTGGAGACATTAAACTCTGTGGGCCATATTCTTAAGGAGGTATCGCTGAGTTTACGGCACTTTAGCGCAGCCAAAGTCGCGATAAATGTATCTCCCCATTCACAAGCTGGTGCTAACAGCCCATAGCACCAGTTTTCCGGTGATAACATCCGCAAAAAACATTGCCACAGATTACCCCGGCAACCATCGCTAATGAGATACAGAGTAGGCGTTCCCGTCAAAAACCGCGACAGCACCACTCCTCAACATTCACACCGACCAGCCCAATCGGCGATAAGATCACAAAACAGGCGATAAGGTGCGTTAGCAGCAGGAAACTAACACCTGCTCTGACCTGATGTAAAGTCAGATGACAACCGGCAGCAGCCAAGGGAGCACAGCCCAAACCCAAACATGAAGAACAACAGATGCCCCCGAGCAACTGAACATGCAGCCCGGTGCCCCAATAGGGCAACAACACACACCGCCACCACACCCAGGACCACAACCCCCCCCGGACCACCACAGAGGCAGCACGGACAAAGACAGTAGACCCACAGGAAACGCACCAGCCTCACAGACCCAACACCAGAGGATGCCATTGCCCACTACAGGCTCAAAAGAACAACCATCCCACGCATCCTGACCATCATTGCCCAACAGGCCGACGGCACCAACACAGCGGACAACCAACATCCCTCTGCAGACAAAGCTGCTGGCTGTGATGCACGTGTTGGCCTCTGGTACCCCCAAACCAACACCTGCCAGAATCAGAGGAGTCACACAGCCAGCCGCATCCAAGTCCCTCACACCAGTTCTAGATGCCACCATCAGCCTGGTACCCCAGTATCTATATGTCCACCACAATGCGCAGGAACAGCTGGAGACCAAGCTTGGAACACACGCCATAGCCGGAAGCACGCACGTATTGGGGCAATCCACAGCACACATGTCCTACATGTGCCCCCTTGTGACACACCACACAATCACCCCAACAGAAAGCACACGTCTCACATCACTGTGCAGGCAACATCCGAACACCGTGGAATCTCCACCCACGTTGTCGCCAAATACCCAGCCAGTGTGTATGATTTCTTCATCCTCCGACAGTCCATCATCAACCAGCGCTTCCAGGTTGGCCCCAAGAGAAATGCACCGCCCCTTGGCAAGTTCCAAATGAATACCCCACACACCTCAACTCCATAACCATGCAACCCACAACTCTGGCAATGCACATGTCACAAATTCACAACCAACATGCAAAACAACATGCCCACCCACTAGACACGACAGTACAACTTACAATGGTAACCTGGGCAAGCCGTGAACATGAGCCATCAATGGCATTGCACCTCAGCCACACAATAGCGGAATGTGGGGAGAGGTGGGAACCAGGCATGTGTGAAGGAGACAGGAGAACCATGATTGGGAAAGTACACAATGCCAAGAGTGGCGGAGATGTGCTGGACAGACCGCAGTATGCAGAACACACCCATATCCATGGCGATATACACCGCTGGTGTATAGAGTGTAGTGGACAGTGGACGCAACCATGTCAACCCAGCCAGTGGGGGAGTTCGCGGAAATGTTGCCAGCTACGTCCACCCCGTAAGCGTGAGCGGAGTGAGATGCCCCGGCGTATGCCAGGCCAGCGTGGGGGTGTGAATAAAAAGCACGTAGCCCTGGGCGTGGTCCTCTTCCGGAATGCCTAACATCTCTGCCAGGGCGGCGCCTCTCACCCCGCCACGATGCCGAGGCCGTCCTCCTGAGCGAAGTTGCCTACGATCCTGTGCGCATGCCGTACCCCAGCCCGCTGGACCCCGAACACGTCAGGCCCGCCCCCGCGCAGCCCGGCCACACTGATCACCTGCTGACACCAGCGTGTGTCAAGGAGGGCCCACCACGTGCCGGCGCAAGATCCAAGCCAGAGGCCCTCGACCCTGGCAGCCTCCTCAGACCATCACGGCCTCCAATACACAGGCACGCTTTAGTCCTTTCTCATTGACGTACTCTACTGCCACCTCCGGCCTTCACTACGGTCAAGTAGGTCATACATTTGGAACGGAGTCTTGATCATACTTTGTCCGAGTACACACAAAAATGAAGAGTTTACTTCACTGTACTCCCTTTGATGTGGTGACACCAAGTCTGTGCCTGGCCTCCTAACCACACGTGTCTGTGGGCCCTTGACTACACCGTCGGCTTACACTGCGGTCCAGCAGGCCTCACGCCAAGCCACTCCAGTCATCATCGCTCACTGAATACCCGCCCGGCACTGGTGCTTTTGCCTCCGTCAACCACAAGTCACCCCCAAATGTAATGTCAACATCGTGTGTTAGAGTTCCTGGAGGAGCTCGCTGAACCGCGTCTGGCCCGCGCTGACCACTGCCTCAGGCCTACACTGCGGCCGAGTTTGCCACACACAACTTGAATTCAGCCATGATTTATTTATGGCATACTTGATGTCGTTGGACAGGCCTCAATGCAGGCTGGATCCCCTTACAGCCCCGAGGCCACTAAGTCTGTTCCCCGAGACCCATGGACACTTCCTGTTTGAACTTTGGTGGCAACTGAGTCACCATCATGTCGTCGCCATCATGTCAGTGATACTGACTTTGTGGCTCAAACAATGCCGTGGCATTCCACTCCTCCATTTGCTGCTTCCGGACAGCTTCCACCCTCTGCATCATGCCCGGGAGGACACCTTCCACTGTCCCCGCAAGCCTCTGCCACGTCCACCTTGAACATCGATGAGGACCCGCTCAGCACTTCATGTGCCCCTATCTCACTGCACCCAAAGTCACCGTCCCTTGGCGGTGTGCCTGTGCCGGCCGCAGTGCATCCGGGGCCACTAACTCTGTGCAGCTCAAGTCATGGACCCTTGCTGTTTGTACTTTGAACCTCTGATTGTCTGATCACTGTTGTAGTTGTTGCCAGCACCAACCAACCCCTGAGGGCTGGCTTACACTCACCCCACACACATCCAGCACAGGCATCACTGTACATGTGGCCCTGCCAATAAAGGGGCCAGGCGCACGTGCCCGTAGCCTGTTCAACATGATATATGCACGTGTCCCTGTGGTCTTGTTGTATGCATGAGGGCCCTGGGCCTTATGACATTACATTGTGCTGTGTACAGCGCATGCAGACATGTCACCGCAGGCAGCAAGTCAGAGCTTGGACATGTAGCTTTGTCGTCACCCACTCAATTCGTAAGGGGAGTGGACTGGGCCATCGTACGCAGAGCCAATGTGGGTGTGTGACTGATGTGTGTGTGCCCCTGGGCGTGGTTCTGTACTGGGAATGTGCATCTGCATGTGTCTCTATGGCAGTGAGGGTCTCCTTTATGGGGTGTGGGTGGTCCCTGAAGGGTATTGGCCACCCACGTATGTGCTCTAGTTCGCCTTCCATGGGTTCAGACCACACCGGCACCTGTTGGGCCACCTCCTTTTGGCGTTATGGTACATGGCATTGGGGTGCCATGTGTGGGTCGGTAAAGTGTTGTGAGCCTGCCGTGCTGGCGGGTGCTTCCTGCTGTGTGGTCTGTGCAGGGGATGGGTTCTCCTCTAAGGAGCTTGTCTGCCCTGGTCCTGGTGGTGGTTTGCGTGGGTTGTCCATGGGCTGCCGTAGGGCGTCGGTCTCGAAGGTGTGGTGGTCGTCTCAGACATTACTTATGGGTTGTCTGGTCTGACCTGCTGGAGGTGTTCTTTGCTCCTCAGCAATGTGAAGGAGAGATGCATGTTGACATTGTGTTGCCATGTATGTTGGACGCATTGTTCTTGTGAACATGCAAACTGTGTGACAATTTACCTTGTGACTGTTTGGGCGGTGCTGGCAATTTGAGTTGGGACAGTGGACATTTGGACTACATGACTGATGTGAGGTTGTACCCGTACATATGCATCTCACAGTTCCTTGCTCTGTCCAATGTGAATGTCCTGTTTCTGCGCATGGGCAAACCCAGTTGTGTCCCCTGTTCTGCAGTGTCGGTGTTGCACTTTGTGCCACAGTGTCATGAGATGTGCTGGTATTGCTATGTGTGTGTGCTGCAGTGTGCCACGGGGATGGGGGATATGATTGTGGGTCATTGTGGGTGTGCAGTGTGCTCCACTTACTTGTGCATGTGTGCCATTGTACCCATCTCCCCCCGACCCCCAGTCTCTGTCCGTTCCTCACCCTGTTGTTGTTGTGTCAGGTCCTCTTGGGCTGTGTCCGTACTGCCCCCTCCTTGCACCGTCTCCACACTGATGATTGGCCTCCATTTCCTCAGGCTCGTCCTGTGGCGCAGGACTCACACCTCCTGTCGCCGTTGCTGCCTTCCTTTTGGTGACGTCTTGGTGCCTGGTTTAGGTTTTCACGTCATGCCAGCACCTCTTGGCCTCCTCCGTTGGCCTCCTCGACACTCCGGCTGCATTCCAGGTAGTGTGATTGAGGGTCAGTTGATGGTATTGTTCTGTCATCTCCGTGACGCTGGCCTTGTTTTCCTGCAGACTGCACCCAGTCTACCTCTCCCTCTTCTCCCTGGCCTTCCTGACCCGTTGTACCTTGCTGGTGGTCTGTGGGGCTTGTGGGGTTCGCGTTGGCCTCTGCGCTCGGTCAGGGTGCATCCATGTTGCTGCGCACTTTGGATTGTTTCCTGGTGTGTTTTTCTTGTTCTGCTTTTATGGTGCATTCTCCCGCCAGACGCGTGCGATTTGCACGCCTGTGGCTGATTTTTGCTGATTTTTGAATCGCGCTTGGCCTCATCGCAGCTTTTTTGGCGTTCGTGTTTTGCATTTTTGCTGTGTGGGTTGATTTTAACGCGGTCAGTTGACGCGTTATCTGGTGACTATCGCATGGTACCGCTGAGTTGTGAATACTTGGTTAACACGGCGTAAAATTCCCACGATGGACTGCGATGTTGTAGGTTGCGTTAATTTACTTTTGAGATGGTTATCACACGTTCTTGAGAATATGCCCCTGTCTGTAGTTTGTGAACTGCAATTTGTAGTCGATGTGATGGTAGTACACAACATTCTACAAAGTGCAGCTCGTGAACCAAGCCCTTCATCTTGAGGGAACTGACCTGCAGAAGGTTTTACAATCCTACGTTCAGCACCAACCCACTGAGGTATCAGCTGATGTGAGGAACCCTGTTTCATCCCGAGAAGGCCCCCAAGGCATATTTTGAATTCTTAAATACAGTAACAATCATTCGGGCAGCAATAAGACAGGCAGGAGCCAGAGGTACCAATTCAGCTGCTTGAGGAGTTAACTGGAGGTAAGCCTTGGCTTTCAGCAGCTTCACGGAGTGTAGACATGGGAGGCGTGGCCACTCAGGAGCCAGACGCGGCCACTCAGGAGCCAGACACGGCCACTCAGGAGCCAGACACGGCCACTCAGGAGCCAGACACGGCCACTCAGGAGCCAGACGTGGCCACTCAGGAACCAGACACGGCCACTCAGGGGCCAGGAGCGGCCACTCAGGAGCCAGACGCGGCCACTCAGGAGCCAGATGCGGCCACTCAGGAGCCAGATGCTGCCACTCAGGAGCCAGACGCGGCAACTCAGGAGCCAGACGCGGCCACTCAGGAGCCAGAGCCATTTCTGAGGCATGACCTGTCCAGGGTCCCACTGAGGTATTGGTGCATCAGAGAGATCAATACGGGCTTAGTCAGATGGACAGTTACGATGAGCCAGTCGTGCGGCTCGCTGTCCTGGGCAATGGGCGGCAAGGAGGCAAGGCCGCGGACTGGACATCGAACAGGTTCATGTGAGAAGTAGACAAAAATAGAACTTCATACTGGGACAGTCTTGCTATGGGTGCCCAGAGTTAGGTCATAGGGGTGAGCAAAGGATGGGTGGGGCCAAGGGCAGTGTTTTCAGAGCTTCCTACAAGATGGGCAGAAGCGGCCGCGGCTCATAAATGAGGCAGAGGTTTCGCTGCCACAACTACATCAAACGTCGAGGAGTAACGCGCGACAGGCTTCTTTTGATCACTGTTAGTAATAAAGCACCACACGCTGGGGAAACTCAAAGTCTAACTTGTATTTTAATGCAAAATACAAAAAAAACCTATCAAAATACTTCAACGACGATTGTCATTTCGCCCGACCAGAGCTCTCCCTAGAACGGCCAGTTGGAGCATAGCGCCAAAATGCACACACTTTGGAACAGTTTCTATAGGTTTTCTCTCAATACAAATCTATAGAGCCTAATCCCTTGTCAGGAACGTGTTCCATGCAGTGAAATCTTGGCCAATGAGCAGGTGGCAGGATCCCCTCCCCGAGGAAGCACACATGTCCTCAGGAGCAGATATCACGAATGAGTACAAAACTGACCTATTCCTCTTCCACAATCCTGTGTCCAGAAGCTCGTCCTAAAAGCGAAGTTATAGTTTGCAAAATGTGCAAATGTATGTCCTTGAACAGCGAGGCTCCGAGGCCCCTAGAGCCGTGAACAGTAGCAGGCATGTGGGGAGTCAAGGGAGGCTTCAAACCAATAGAGACCAGCTCCGTATATGTTTACGAGATACATCCCTGCACTCTTTGTCACACACACATACATCAATCATACTGTGATATGTATGGGGCTGCCTGAGTGTTTTCACAGTGACTCACAGATATCCCGGATGTATTGTAAGCCCATCTTTTCATGACAGCGCCGGGATCACCATCAGACAGCCCCATTGCATGGGCAGACAAGACACAAAGGGGTAATTCTGCCCGCGTGGCCCAATCCAAAGGCTCTGTATTATCTTTCTTTAACTAATCTTGGAGGAGTTTGATAATATTAACACATCCCAATGCTCACTGCCTGCAGTAACCCACCGTTCCCAACAAAGCGGATGGTGACTGGTCACAGCAACTGACTTGTGGCTTCAGTGCAGTCGGCAGGTGATTGCCGCCCTCCGGCTGGGAATTCATGACTTAGATAGTGTCGCTGCTTAACTAACTCAGTCAGGAAATCAAGGGAGTCCGTCTCGTATCGGTCCACGGAGTCAGACGCTACCATCAAATCATCGCCCGACTGAAGCAAAGTACATGCTCCTTGGAAGGAGCTGGGGCAGCTGTGCGCTATATAAATATGGATAACATAACATAACATAACAAGACCGTGGCTTCCAAATCTTTCTTGAGTCCTTGAGGGAGGATGGAGGGAGGGAGTCAAGAACATATTAACGCCCCCCTGAGAATGAGAAGAGCTACTGGCTTTCAAGTCATATATGGATGCAGAAGGAGGCTGGACCAAGATCTGCTACTATGAGCCATTTGGCAGTGGCTGCAAACAAGACAAAATGGTTACAGGATCAGGAACAACAGGACAACTGGGCACCACAATTGTAATAACAGGTCACAAGTCTTGCACAAATCTGTATGTCTTTGCTAGGCTTTTCATCTGTAATATAGGAGTCTGACGCACACTTACAGCGCACTGGGACCCCTTGTTCGAGCACAGTGCGGAAAACATGTCAGATTCCCCATTCCGCTTCAGGGCGTGAATGGTATGATGGGGCCGCGTCGTCATTGGGTTTATCTCATCTTTACAGGCTTTGCAGACAGTGAACATCCACCACCGATGGCTGGTCCAGACCATCAGGTAGAAGGCACTCGATCAAGTGCACCGGAGATGGATTTCAGAACATTATCTTTACGTCAACATCATCAGCACAATCAGCGCTTTCACATAAGACAACGAGAGCTCAATCAGCGCTTTCACATGAGACAACGAGAGCTCAATCAGCGCTTCCACATGAGACAACGAGAGTTCAATCAGCGCTTTCACATAAGACAACGAGAGCTCAATCAGCGCTTTCACATGAGACAACGAGAGCTCAATCAGCGCTTCCACATGAGACAACGAGAGTTCAATCAGCGCTTTCACATAAGACAACTAGAACTCAATCAGCGCTTTCACATAAGACAACTAGAACTCAATCAGCGCTTTCACATAAGACAACTAGAACTCAATCAGCGCTTTCACATAAGACAACGAGAGCTCAATCAGCGCTTTCACATAAGACAACTAGAACTCAATCAGCGCTTTCACATAAGACAACGAGAGCTCAATCAGCGCTTTCACATAAGACAACGAGAGCTCAATCAGCGCTTTCACATAAGACAACGAGAGCTCAATCAGCGCTTTCACATAAGACAACGAGAGCTCAATCAGCGTTTTCACATAAGACAACGAGAGCTCAATCAGCGCTTTCACATAAGACAACGAGAGCTCAATCAGCGCTTTCACATGAGACAACGAGAGCTCCGTTTTCAATGTTTTTCTTCACATGAAGATAACCACAGTCACTAGTGCGACAGACTAAGCAGTTCAACGTACGGAACAGGTCTGTTTCCAATGGGTTCACAAAAGAGGTGTGACTGGACGGAAAGGTGTGTTAATCCTGGCTTGACGCTGGTTTATGGAGATGGGATCGGTTGCATGGCGGGGACACGGGTGTTCGGAATGCCAACTGCATCAACGGATACGCCTGAGAGAGTTTGTGAGGGGAACTGTGAGGATCTGAGGGCAGACTGCCAGCAGCAGTATCATGAGACAGGAGACAGGGTTTCTGCTAATAATGCATTTTACACATGGACCATTCTAGAGTCCTGGGATCACGGTACTTATGGAGCAGTTAGCACTCCTCGGTCTGAATAGTAAGTTAGCAACTCTAAAAGGACTCTGAGATACTCTGAGGGACTAGCGTAAACTCAGGTTGTTTAAATTGAAGGGGTGTGTCAGAGATTAGATTGGCGCAATCCCGTTTCCAGTGACCTAGTTGCCCACAACTGTAACATGAAGAAGACCCACCAGGAGGGGCTGAAGGTCCCCAGCCCCCCCGTGCTTTGTGCTGCTCCTCCATCCCCTTGCCCCTCCCTCTTGGATAATCTCTCAATCTATATTTGTTTGAGTCCTTTTTGCTTTCCTGTACTGCCAGGCGGTGGTCAGAAACAGATACCAGCTCAGCCAGACCCTAGGTGTGGTACCCGACACTCAGCTGTTGCTGAGCTGCTCCTGTACCGTGGGCAGGTGACCTTGAACTGTAGCAGCACCAACAGGTCTTGCGCTCTTTCAGCTCACTGAGCAACACCAGAATAAATACAAACACCTCTTTCAAATGATCACAGTTACCAGGAGGAGACCGACCCTTATTCTGTTTACAGTTGTAAATCTGACCCAGTGAAGTCTTGAGTGGACATATATCCGCTATTGAAGCTCCCAACGCCCCCTTCGCAGCCACGAGAGCAGCCGCGCCACCAAGGGCCTGCCGAGCCCAGAACTCTTTCCCCCCGCTCGTCCCTAACTCCACTTTGCATAACAACACACCAGAGTTGATTCACGTGTTCTCAATTGGGTTTAAAGCATTCAAAAGTGGTTTGTGTCTCTTCTCAGAATTTCATGAGATTTTCGCAAATATTAGTAAATTGTTTCTTAATGTTAACATGGTCTGATGGGGACCAGGAGCCATGGATGGTAACTTAGCCTCCTACCCCTGGACTAGAGTACTCTCGGACACAGGATGGGTTGAATTGGGCATCGGGGTTCATCACTGGACGGAAGGGTAGGTTGATCACTTCTGGTTATAGTGAGGCTGTGTACCCCAAGCTGTCGAAGCCAAGCGTTAACGCAGCCTCAATTTTCTCCACATCGAACCCTACCTGGAATCTTACCTCCTTCGGTCTCTCTGCCAGCCCCGTGCCTCTCTTGACCCAGCGCCTGGATTCTGCTGGTCCCCTGCAGCTCGCCAATGGATGCCACGGCAGCTGCACACAAGACAGAACCAGTGTCAACTTCCTGAGAAGAGGTGAGTGCACTGAACTTCGGCTCCACCAATGACAATCTCTCCTCGTTCTCAGAGGCTGCGGCCATTATGAGGATTTGTTGACTCTGGCATGCACCCTTCTCGCAAACATCTGCATAGTGTCACATCTGGATAGGGACTCTCTGCATTTCCACACTATCATTGCTTATTATTTACACCTTAATGGGGTGAAGGCTTTTTGTAGATAAATAGTTTATAATTTTGGTGAGTGAGTGATTGCTGGTTGGAAGTCAGGACCAGAATCTTTACACATTGTTTTCTGTTTGCCAAAACCCTGATTGTGCCTCCATATCTTAAAGGAGAAAACAGACACCCGCAGACTGCGTCATCAACTGAGGGAAGTGCTCGCTGTGGTGCGGGTAGCGGGTGTTCTGTCTTCTCTTCCCCTCTCTCCCTTCTCAAGCCCTATTCTTGCCCCCCCCCCCCCGCACAAGTCATGGGAACTGATTTTCTATCAGGTGTTGGGGGTTGTTCTTGGAAGGTTTTGGAGGGATTTTCTTCGCTCCTGCAGATTCCGGGTCCCAGGTGAGTGGAGTCTTGACAGCTGTCACTCACAGTGCACTCATCGCCCCACCATAGCTGCTGCACGCGCATGCGCGTCACCTGTCCTTACCTCGTCTGCAGGCTGCACCACAGGCGCGTCTCTTTTCCCTGGTGTCACCCTGAGCGCATCTCCAGCAACAGCGGCCGGCATAGAAAGACTCAACATATCTAACGGGTCCGCCTCCTTGACTCTCACTTGTCGCACAGGGTTTAGGAAAATAAATGAGGGAGCAGAGCCGCAAGGGTACCAGCCAGGGCCAGACTTCAGTAGGGGGCTTCGAGCGTTTCCTCCAGAGGATGGAAGGGTGGGGGCTGGTTTTATTACTGTGGGCTGGTTTTGTTACTGTAGGCCTGCAATATGGACCCCCAGTAACAAACGCAGCAGTGCGTCACACATGCCATTCCCCCCTCTCTTTCCCCAGGGGGGTGGGGGACTGCTCAGGCCATATTGCCAGGGTTGCTTTGGGTTCCCAGTCCGGCCCTGGTACTAGCCCCAACCCTATCCGTTAAAAGGGTAACTTGGTGTTTGGATCTCTCCTGGGTTTCTTTCGCACCCCACATCTTAGGCTCCTGTTTGCGTGTGATGGTTTTCTCGTACCAATTTTGGAAGACTGGCCATAGGTGAGCATCTGCCTTACTTTTGGGTTCTTCAAATCCTTTTGGGAGATTATTCAAGCGCAGCAGATCAAAGGGACCTGTCTCTGGAAAGGACCTCTTCCCGTCTTCATTGGTGAGTCCCACCCATGGCTCTATAGATCTGCACATGCTTTGGCCACACGGATGGTGCATCGCGAGGGCGGGAGTCCGTTAGCTGGGGCTTGTCCTTATCTCGTCTTGCTTTCCCTCATTTATGAGCCTACATCCTCATTCCCCACTGGGAAGACACTAAGGCGGGAGCTCCGAACTTTTCTGTGATAAGAGTTACTTATGTTCAATGAAAATCATCCTGAGCTACTAATATTAATGCAGTAAAGGTGATCACTTTAGACAAGATGACATTAGAGGCCACCCAATGCAGGTTTACCAGCAGAAATCCCATCAGTGCATCCGGCCGAGATGTCAGCAGAAATGTAAAAAAGGTGCTGTGCTCCATGTATGTGTAGGACACAAGAGATGTTAGGTTGTGCTCCATGTATGTGTAGGACACAAGAGATGGTAGGTTGTGCTCCGAATGTGTAGGACACAAGAGATGTTAGGTTGCGCTCCGAATGTGTAGGACACAAGAGATGGTAGGTTGCGCTCCGAATGTGTAGGACACAAGAGATGTTAGGTTGCGCTCCGAATGTGTAGGACACAAGAGATGGTAGGTTGCGCTCCGAATGTGTAGGACACAAGAGATGTTAGGTTGCGCTCCGAATGTGTAGGACACAAGAGATGGTAGGTTGCGCTCCGAATGTGTAGGACACAAGAGATGGTAGGTTGTGCTCCGAATGTGTAGGACACAAGAGATGGTAGGTTGCGCTCCGAATGTGTAGGACACAAGAGATGGTAGGTTGTGCTCCATGTATGTAGGACGGGAAACAGCGGTTTCAATGCGGGTAATACCACGCGGGTAGGTTTCAACGCGGTTACCATGCATGGCATTACATCGCAAATCGTTTCAACGACTTGCGCTAGATGGCGTGCAACACCAGTGAATGTGTTGGATTTTAAATCCATCACTTTCCCTGCTGTTGCGCTAACTGGAGTAGGAATAGTAATTTATACTATTCCTAAATCCAGCGCACCATCTACTGCAAGTCGTAGAAACGACTTGCTATGTAAAGCCATGCGTGATAACAACGCAGATGGTGTAACGTCTGCGTTGTAACCCACCGCGTGGTATTTGCTCGCGGTGTAAAGAGACATATTCATGTAGGACACAAGAGAAGTTAGGTTGCGCTCTTTATATGTAGGACACAAGAGTTGTTAGGTTGCGCTCCGTATCTGTAGGACACAAGAGATGTTAGGTTGCGCTCCGTATGTGTAGGACACAAGAGAAGTTAGGTTGTGCTCCATGTATGTAGGACACAAGAGAAGTTAGGTTGCGCTGCGTATATATAGGACACAAGAGATGTTAGGTTGCGCTTCGTATATGTAGGACACAAGAGATGTTAGGTTGCGCTCCGTATGTGTAGGACACAAGAGATGTTAGATTGCGCTCCGTATATGTAGGACACAAGAGATGTTAGGTTGCGCTCCGTATATGTAGGACACAAGAGATGTTAGGTTGCGCTCCGTATGTGTAGGACACAAGAGATGTTAGGTTGTGCTCCGTATGTGTAGGACACAAGAGAAGTTAGGTTGTGCTCCATGTATGTAGGACACAAGAGAAGTTAGGTTGCGCTGCGTATATATAGGACACAAGAGATGTTAGGTTGCGCTTCGTATATGTAGGACACAAGAGATGTTAGGTTGCGCTCCGTATATGTAGGACACAAGAGATGTTAGGTTGCGCTCCGTATATGTAGGACACAAGAGATGGTAGGTTGCACTCCGTATATGTAGGACACAAGAGATGTTAGGTTGCGCTCCGTATGTGTAGGACACAAGAGATGTTAGGTTGCGCTTCGTATATGTAGGACACAAGAGATGTTAGGTTGCGCTCCGTATATGTAGGACACAAGAGATGTTAGGTTGCGCTCCGTATATGTAGGACACAAGAGATGTTAGGTTGCACTCCGTATATGTAGGACACAAGAGATGTTAGGTTGCGCTCCGTATGTGTAGGACACAAGAGAAGTTAGGTTGCGCTCCATATATGTAGGACACAAGAGATGTTAGGTTGCGCTCTGTATATGTAGGACACAAGAGATGTTAGGTTGCGCTCTGTATGTGTAGGACACAAGAGATGTTAGGTTGCGCTCCGTATATGTAGGACACAAGAGATGTTGGGTTGCGCTCCATATGTGTAGGACACAAGAGATGTTAGGTTGTGCTCCATATGTGTAAAACATCAGTAGTTCACAAGCTACTTATTGGAGAAGCCGGCATTAAGGTGCTTGCCCGCCCTGTGCCTCGCTCATCCAGTGGAGCAGGTAGGAGGGTAACAGGGTGAGACTGCGACAAACAGATTTCTCATCTGTTCTCGTGGAGGAAGGTAGGAGTGTTGTGCAAGTATCTTTCACTCCTGGCTGCTGACCCAGCAGTCAGGCTAGGGGAGAGAATGTGGCCTACGGCTAGGGCGGTCGACCTCGGGCTGGGGAATCGGGTTCGAGTCTCGGCAGGGACACTCAACATTCTGTGATTCTGGGCAAATCACTGAATCTCCCTGTGCCTAACAAAAATGAATGTGTCTGTCTGTAATGCAACTGGTGCTTATGTAAAGCGTTCAGATACCTTCAGGTGTAGTTCATGCTATATAAAACTCCACACAAAAAAAACCTTTCTTTCGAAATTCCCTGGTCACCGCCTATCACGATTCGAAGAGGTTCCGGCTGGGTCAGCATCACTTTTCCACTCACACGTTCATCCGCAGGGGTCTGTGTAGGAGTTCTAGGTGCTCCTATATACCGGCCCGCCTTTTTGCACCTTCTCTGGAGCCTTCTGCTCTATACCGTGGATTTCACTCACAGCTCGAACTCCCTAATCCCTAAATAACACAGGCTCGCTCACGCCCTGCACTGCAATTTTGCTCCCTGTACTGGAAGGAGGTGAATAGGTGCCAGAAACAACCAGAACGTCGCAGGGGACTCACCTTAAATCCAAACAGGAAAATTAGGAAAATCAGCTAAACATCGTTACGAATCAATCAACTAACTACTCGGGCACGTTATTCGAGCAACTGTTCGGGGGTACCACATAACATAACTACAACCCTCACAGGTGCGCCATGAGGTCGGGGAAAGTGAGGAAATTAACCAACAATGCGCCGGTTAAAAGGCAAGGAAACAGGAAGAGCAATGCTCCAACCGAAATAAACCAAGTACTGGCCCAGGAGCAGTCTCCATGGGAGAATTTGATCCTGGTAGAGACAGACTCTGCTGCCCTGCACAGAACAGCAATTAAGGGCTTCCAGCCAAAGATTTACTCAAAAATGTTCTTTTTTGAAAGACACTGGTTCATTCTTAAGCGCTTCAATTAGCTACCTCAAGGTGCTCCCTCCTATGGAGCCTGAGGGGGGGAGCGCAAAGGGAAGGAGGGGATGCAACAGGAACCGTACCTTCAGTACAGAACACTGCCCCTGATGGCGAAAATACTGATAATGCAATACAAGACGAGACGAGAGACTCAAGAGGTACGTCTATAAGGGCCGGACAAGGACAAGACCAAGGAATTGGCATTGAGGGCAAGGAATTGGCAGAGGGCGTATCGCACACTTATACCCACGACTAGCCCCACCCAAGTAGGAATGACGAACACTGACCGCAGTGGGGAAAACTATAGTACTGGTAAAAGAGCCATTAATGATAGGGCGTACCCGCTCGAGCCGAAGATTGTAATCCTGCCAATTCCGTGGCCAACAACCACAGAAATAGGGGCTGAGTAAAACAATCATGAGCTCATCAAACACAAAAAACCCGACTTATCTAGCTCGCAGAACAATACGGAGCCACAAGCCTTAAGACAGCCACTAACCAAGGACTTCGATCCCTCGGAACAAATAGGAGAAATCCTAGGATCCAACACCGACAGGCCGGCGGCAAGCACCGTTACAGACCAGGCCCCAGACCAGACAACTCAACCTGACCACGATCCAGAGGGGGCAGAGGGAGCTAGGAAAGAGCCAGAAAAAACAGTGACAACAGAAGAGACGGAGTACGATCAAACGGAAATCTCCAAACCAGGCAACACCTCTCAGCTTACAACAGAGGAGTGGGAGAGACTAGTAGAATCATATTCCCCAGTCATCCCTTAGGAGGAAGTCAGTAAACGAGAACACAACATAAACTCAACCACAGAACAGTCTTCAAAGGGAGTGGGAAATGTATGATCTTCCTCGCTAAACACGTTATGCCAAGCAGTCTCACTCTGACAAAATGGACATTCAATTCTCCCTCCGAAACGTCTTAGCAGTACATGTGTCCAACATTGACAACAAGTTAGCAGATATGAATAGCCTGATCAAGAGGGTCCAAGCTGAAACAAAACTAACGCAGCCGAGTTGTACTTGTCACACTACTGTGGATAAACTTACAACAATTCCATCACTACTGGGGGAGATTCTGTCTGACTTAAAAAAGGCAACCAACATTGCAAAAAACGAATCGCACCCTGGACCCGTGGAAGAATTGACAGATCCATACTCAGGCTATCCAAGAGGACATCCTGGGAGTCTAACTCAGCAGAGCCTTGTACAAGAACTCCCCAGTAGTCCTTGTTGCAACAGAAGAACAACAGAAGAAAAATGCAAAATGCCAGTCCAACAACTAAGAGGCACTGGGTCGGCAAAAAGGGAGATGCGGACCCAACCTACTATACTGAAATCCAGAGCCAATAACGGGCCATTGGCCCAAACTTTCATGGGGGGTGACAGGAACAGCTCAAATTCATCGGAGAACACCAAAGATAAAACTTATGCTGCAGTTGTAGGAAAAGTACCAAAGCAGCCTAGAGAAACACAGCAAGAGGAACGCCACGAGCAATCAAACACACAGCACTGCCACACCCAGGGGCAACCGGAGAGTGCTCCAGAAGACACCGACCATCACAGCCCTCATGGCCAAAGTACGGGTAAAGGAAGCCCGGAAAAATCCAGGGAACAAAACAAAAGATGTTGAAAACAAAAGAGGAAAGGGAGAAAAAAGACTAGCGATATAAGAGCATTCTTCAAAGCCGTAACTACGAGTACAGAAGAAGAAGAAATAGACAGGCCAACTCCGGCCATAATAACTCCACTGGTCAAGGACACTGCACATTCAGAAGCCCAAAAACACAGATAAAGGCTCAAACTATAAGTGTCAAACCGGAAGAAATCACTGGAAAAACAAACCCGCTAACCCAACGAAGAGGGCTGAAATCACTGACTATTCAAATGCCCAAAGGGCGGGAACACCGCTGGGAGGCAGACAAGGAGCTCCCTTGAACCAGGACTTTCTGCCGGCAGCAGACAACAAGGTAACAGCACTGCGGGCTGAAGCACCATTAACCCAAAAAGAGCTGCTTGGACCCAGGAACAACCATTCATAGAAGAATCTAAACGAAGGGACCTTATCCAGGAGGGGGCCGATAGCTGCACAATCGTACTCATTCCAGAGTACAAGTCAAGAGGTAGAGGGGATATCCTCAACCGAGGCAATATTTTACGCTTACTATCAGCAACCTGACTGATATAAGCACAAACGACCTGGAATCTGTTGAGTTTGAATACTACAACTATTTGTCAGATCCAGAGGTCACAAAGACAACATGGGCTATGCAGGAAATTGCTGAGAGAATCAGGAAGGCGGAACGCCGTTTTCATGCATGGGGGATACGCCTCAAACTACAAATAAAAACTGGGGACCCAGATCCGCTTTGTCAGACACAGCAAGAGAGGGATGGCGGCAGATTGTCAAATGAGCAAAAAACAGACAAAACGGCATGTGTTCTGAAAGGGGCCCGAAGTTCATCAATTTCACAGACGGAAATCAATGTACGGAGCCCAAAGCAAGCACAAGGACCACTTAGACCAAACGATTGGAAGTGGATAGCAAGGACCATCAATACAAGGGCCATGAAAACATGACAAGATACACAACAAAATACCACAACAAAACATCAACTAAAAATATGTTCCTGGAACATAAACGGTCTAGGGAATAAAGTAGATGATATTCACCTACTATTATATCTTCAAAAATTTGACTTAATTGCCCTCCAAGAGACCTGGTCAGACCAACCATATCAAATACAGGGCTTCAAAGCCTACCACTTACCGGCTATAAGAAAAGCCAAATATGGCCATTTAAAAGGAGGTTAAACAATATACTCGTCAATAAAGAGCATTGATAAAATAAAGAACATAGGAGTTAAACAGTCAGGAAATAACAGCAAGAATGTTATAGAACTGGATTTAGGGAGAAATAACCACAATCAAAAGCTACTACTGGTAAATACATACCTGCACCCTCGAGAGAAAAAAGCTGGGATGAAACTATTGATTGCAGAACTGTCAAAAATACTGTCAGAGGCGTCAACATCTAACTCCATCGTAACATGGGACTTCAATATGCACCTTGTAGGGCCTCTGACAAGAGCAGTTTTTGGCATGGGGTATTCCACAACAGGAGGAGAGTAAATGGGGCAAACAATGTAGATTAGCGAGGGATAGCTTAAAGGACTTGGAACATCTTAATCTAGTAGCACTAAAAGGCGATTCCCAAATGACAGTCCACGGGCTGCCACCTTTCACAACTCGACAGCAAGCACAACCATAGATTTTACATTCACATCGCTATCACTGTTTAGCAAAGTCTCTGATTTCCGAATAGAAACGATGGAAGCCAGCGATCATCGACCGCAAGAGATCACGCTAAATATTCAAGGGGCAGCGTTAACTTTGCTAGGCGCAAATTTGCGATCCTCGCTCTCAGTTATACAAAATAGAATAAAATTTAACACGTACAACTTGGAAGGCTTTGAGAAGGAAGCAAAAAGCCTATGGGAAAAAAGCACTGCGACTCAGCTTGACAACTTAAGTCGATGGGAGCTATTTACCAAAATCCTTGGGGCTGCACACACAAAGAAAAAAAAGGACCAAACAACAACTGAAGCTCAACAGCAAAAAGGCCCCTCACTGAATACTCATAGTGTGGAAGGCCACGGCCTGTCAACAAAGCAAAAAACCAACTTAATGCTCCTCAAGAGAAACATCAACAAACTTCTGCGGCGCCTACGCCAAGTCGGGCCGGACAAGGCTTCTCAAAAGGAATTACAAAATTTAAAAATCCCCAAAAAGAAATTTATCTGGCATTTTAAAAGGGAAGCGGAGGAAGAGTTATGGGCCAAGCTGCTCCATGATGTGAAAGGAAACAACAAGAGTGGAAGGCTCTGGCGAACGGTGAACAGTCTTCAGAATCCAAGAAGACCTCGTATTCATTCTCATCTAACCGAAGAAGCTTGGGCTGATTACCTTTGGCATCATTTTAATACAGCACCAAGGGACATAACAACGGGGCCACCTGAACCCAACAGAAACGCATCAGATTGGGCCTTATCATCAGAGCCAACTAATATGGCCTTCACAGAAAAACAAATTATAAGAAGGATAGCGAAAGGCAAGACAGAGGGGGCATCGGGTCCAAACGGTATCCCACCCATTCTGTAAAAGCGAAACCCGGAATGCTGGGCAGCGGCCTTATTGCCACTATATAAACAGATCCTAGAAACAGAGATAATTCCCGAATCACGGAAGGGTTCAATAATAACCCCAATTCATAAGAATGGCAGTATAAACAAAGCAAAAAACTACAGACTCGTGGCCTTCATAGACAATGACGCCAAATATTATGCTGGCCTTCTATTAGAAGAGCTTACAGAATGGGCGGTTGAAAATCCAGTGATCCCCATCATCCAGACAGGTTTCCGCAAACACATGGGAACAACGACAAATATCTTGGCCCTAACACTCTTAATAGATGCCGCTAAATCTTCCAATCATCCACTCTATGTATGCTTCATTGAATTCACCTCCGCCTTTGACGACATTAACAGAAATACACTATGTGAGAAGCTGCCCAATAGAAAAATTCCATCAATTTTACTATCGCAATTGATGCTACTACATACGGACACGTGGGTGCAAATTCAGTTGGGATCAGGCGACAGATTGTCGAGGAAAGTACAGAGGACCAAGGGCCTTAAACAAGGGTGCGTGCTCGGCCCGACCCTTTTTAACATCTTCATGTCCGACCTCTCAACCAAGCTAGATGACTGCAACCCTCATGCCCCTGACCTAGGAGGCCTCAATCACTCGAACTTGATGTATGCGGAGGACATTGTGCTAATTAGCCGTACGCCGATAGGGTTACAACATTCAATCGATACACCATATAAGTACTCGGCAACGAATGGCCTAGGCATACACCTCTCCAAAACAAAAGCAATGAGGATAAATGCTAAGAGGTCTACGCCCAGGTTCCTCTGGCAACTGGGAGGATCATCACTGGAAATCGTGGATGAATACAGATATTTGGGCGTAATAGTTGATAGCAAAGGGACATTTCAACCACAGAAAGAAGCGGCAGTAAGGAGAGGAATTACAACAGCAGTCGCACTGAGGAATCTTAAAACGAAAACGGCTGGCCGTATCTTCACACATTTACTACAGGTGATCCAAGCGAAAATTATACCGGCCATCACCTACGGAAGCGAATGCTTACGAGGGAGTGATGCGTGGACACTGGACAACATAGTAGCCAGGGCAATGAGAATGATATTTAACCTTCCTAAGTACACATCCCAGGCACAAATGAGGCTTGACTTGGACCTGAGGAACCAAAGAATAGCAAGAATAGGCGCTAACGCCAAATAATGGCATAAAATACAGGGAGCCGAAGTAACAACATTGGATCACCATCCCTGGAAGGAGCTAGAAAGGAAGAATGGGTGCGCAGCCGCAGGCTATCTAAAGCATTCAATAGACACCCTGGAAGGACAAGATCTGTGGGGAAGCACTGGGTCGCACAACACGTTCAAACAACTGGTAAATAAATCATTAAGGATCATCTCGCAAGCAGAGGACAAAGCAACACTAACCAACAGGGCCCATGGCTGGACTGTCATTCAAAGCTTTGCCAGCAGCTTCCATCAAAGCTACCTAAGCGTCGGCTTCACACGGATCATGAAGGAGAAGTTCCTGCGACTACGGCTGGGCATCCTCCCATCACGACATCATTTGCCCCCGTGGAAACGCCGTAAAACGATAACTAATCGCCTATGTGGGGACTCTAAAGAGGACATCCTTCATCTAATATGCATCTGCAAGGAACTGGACAAGGAGCACAGATCCCATTTAAAACCTGCCTTAAAGAAAATGGGAATAAGAACATGTAGGCAGGCAGTTAAAGCATGCGTTGATGGCAAAAACATTCAAATAGCGTGTCACCGTGTTAAATTTCTGGATAAAGCGGAAAAAAATCTGAACTCTAGTTGGGAGTGATTAGCCGAAGATAACTCATGCCGCATTTAAATCTTATTACTTCTTGGTAACAAACAAGGAATAATTACCTCTGTGTTAAAACATACAAATGCAAAACTTCGGACTCTTCCGTCTTCTAATATGTTCTCAAGGAGGCTCAAGAAATGATGAACGCTACTCCACAAACTAAGCTCTGACCTCTGATGACCATTTTTTTTTACAATACCCCACATACTTTTTAGACATGTTTGCTCTTCTGAAACTGTCTTTCTTTCATCGTCACATGGACTTTATGGAGGCAATGTTCAACCCGGCAGTGCCGATATTAGTATAATACTCCATATCCTTTTCAGACATGTTTGCACATTTGAAACTGTTTTCTTCTGTTGTCACATGGACTTTACGGAGGCAAGGTTTTTAAGTAATTTTTTTTATTACAAACAGTGCGCTACTGTGGATTGGTTCAATGTCACAAAATTGTTGTAGCTGATAGCAAGTAGCCCACACGTTGCTCCGGAGGACCACCTCTTGACTGCCATGCTAGCCCGGCCATGTTTCTCAAAGCCAACTTTATAGAAACTTGCACGGCCCTAGGAACTTGTAGTTGAATGGACTCCAAATCCGACGTCTTGCACTTTATTACGACTCCTTTTTCACTTTACTGAACGCACTAAATGCCAATGTTTATACTCCTCTTGTAGTTTTATGGAAGCATTGTAATTTCTCAAACTTATTTTAACTAACTTTATTTATAAAAAAAGGGTTGTTTTAGGCATTTTTTCACACGTAACCTACCATGCCGCTGACTGTAATGTTTTTTTTTATCAATAAAGCACTTTTATATGCGTCGTTCTATGTAGCTGATTGCAATGGTTTTTATTAACTAAGCAATAAAGATGATTATTATTACATCCACAGCGCCCAGATACCCCTAGGGGTGACACAGCGGCACTATAGAAATGCTGATTGATTCATTGACCCCTTCAGCATAAGAGTGCACATTTACATGTTTTCACTCACAGGCATGACAGGGAGCCAGATGTGGACACCGCTTGGCAGCACTGGCTCGGCACAGAGCAGGCACATTTCAGCCTCCATTGCGCTGAAGCACTTTTTTATATTCAACAGTTTGAATGTTTATTTGGAGCTAAAGATTAGCAAAGAGGCAGCAGGACATTTCTTTTCTTCTTTTTCTTATTTGTATTTATTTTATGAGAAAATATTTTTGTGAAGGAATTAACTTTTTGTGATACTATACAGGAGTCCAATGTTCCATGAGAAGGACATTTCAGAACCATAAAATCCAGGGCACAAGTCCTAAACAAAGAAGTGGGGGGACGCTCCAAATTAGGTGGTGTCGCCGGACGTGACGTCACGACAAAAAGTGACGTCACGAAATGTAGTCCCCTATAATTAACAAACGTTACAAGGCGATGGGGGCAGGTTCAAAGGGCAAAGCAGAATGTTTACGTTGGAATTCGTCATCGTATTGACACTCAAAGGAGCGGGGAAATTAAAGCTGCGCTTGTTCGGTGCGTATTTATTGCCCACAGTAAATTTGCCGGTCTCCGGTCTGAAATGCATGAATACATACTGACCTTTTCTCATATACGACCGTCTGTCATACTGAACGGCTCCATCAACGTGAAACAACTTAAAGAGCTCTGTTCGCCCTCTCTCGACAATAGGAGGTGAGGTTTGGTGACTGCTGAGCGCGCGCGCAGGTGCATACTCGGGTACCGGCTCCATCTTTTGGGCAGGGGGACGGCGTCCACCCAGTAAAATAAGTGGGGGGACGCCGTCCACCCGCGTGGTACCCCGACTCGAGCCCTGATAACATCCTGGTAATGCTCTCAGGGATTGCAGGAGGAAGTGAGGTATGTGGAGTGAAACAGCGATTGCAGCGCCGGCACAGAGCGCCGCAAGAGTTTTGGGAGTTATTGTTGAGAACTCAATCAATGTTTTTGCTGGTAAAGTTAAGGACATTCATGTAGAGCCGGATTGGCACCTGTTTCGCAGTCAGTTTGTGATTACTGTCGGGTCTGGAACCCAACCTACTCAAAGCCCCGCCTTAGGTCTGTGCACACGCACGCTCCAACCAATCAGCTCCTCCCCTTTGTTCCTAATCTTAAAGCACTTCCTGCTCTTGCGCACTGTCTCTACCTGACATCTGCCCTCTTTTGGATATGCCTCCTTCAAAAAGGGCCACCGAAATGATGTTGCAGCAGGGTTGTGTCAGGTTCCGATCTTCCTGGCGTCCTCGGAGCTGGGCTGATGCTTAATGGGGTCCACCTCTTGACTGCCCCAAGTCCGGAATGCGAAAGAACGCGGACTAGTGGAATAGTCAAGTGAGGGAAGGAAAGGGTAGGGACAGCGGGGAAGGAGATCTGAGGAGAGAAATGAACACAATCAAAAACAGTTGAGGAAGAACAGTCTCATGCTGTGTACACGGTCTAACAAGTGAGTAATGAATTATGTCTACACTCTACCTGAAAAGGAGAAAATACGAAGCTGGAATGCCTGAAGAGAGAAGCGGAGGACTACACTGGTTTTAGCCCGAAGATTTTGGATCCCAGGGTTCATGAGCAACACAGTGACCTTCTCCACTCCGTATCTCTCTAAGCCCTAGGCAAAGAATAGACAATGAACAAAAGCGGTGTTAACTGATCAACAGTGATGGGGCATCCCAATATGGACGCTTACGGAAACAAAATGGTGAAGGCAATAGTGGGACTACCCGATAGGGAAATACATCTTTCCACTACCTGAGCGAGTAGCGCTCACGGTGGGCGTCAGCAAAGTTTTGCTCTGTAATCAAGTTTATACAGAGCCCTATTCTTGCTCTATCCCCGCTACAGAGTACACAGTAGAATAGTTTGACAAATATATGCGTCTCCCACCAGGGAGTGTCTTACGGTATCCAGTCGTGCAGGGGATCTCCCAAAGAACCTTCCGGGATGTTTTTCCGGCCTGGGATGCCGCGGGCAGCGAGGAAAGCGGGGAGTCTTGGAGAGGCTTCTCTGCAAGAGAGGCGAACGCTCTCTCACCAACAGAGGAGCGTAAATAACCCAAAGAACGTTCCTCTGCACGAGACTCGGAAAGTGAATCTCACCAACAGAGGAACCAAGATGTGTGCAACAAACGCTTTAGCGTTCCTCTGCACGAGACTCGGCAGTGAGGTCTCTCCAACAGAGGAACGTAAATAACCCAAAGAACGTTCCTCTGCACGAGACTCGGAAAGTGAATCTCACCAACAGAGGAACCAAGATGTGTGCAACAAACGCGTTAGCGTTCCTCTGCACGAGACTCGGCAGTGAGGTCTCTCCAACAGAGGAACGGGGAACAAATAATACAACGGGCGCGCCTCTGCATGAGACTCGGAAACGAAGTCTCTCCAACAGAGGAACGTGTCAGGGATCCAAGGTACGCTTTAGCGTTCCTCCACACGAGACTCGGCAAGCTGGTCTCTCCAACAGAGGAACGGGAGAGGCAGACCTCCGGAACGAGGACCAGGAACGAGGAAGCTGGGTAGTACTCACGGTGCCTAGATTTGGAATCCAGACTTGCTGGCCGTCGGGTTGTCGCTTCGTCGGAACTCCGTGACTGAGGGAATAACCAGCACTGAGTGTTCTTCCGGCCTTGTAGATAACGGAAATGCGCTCCGCGTCAGAGTCACGTGGTCCGTGTCTCGGGCAGAGCATCTTGGGAAATGTAGTTTTTTCTGGCATTGTTGGAGCGGGAAGATTAGACAGTCAGTGATTACCGGGTGCTCGGCCTGACAGTACATCCACCTTTTCGAGGACACTGACTGACACCAGGCTTCCCCGGGTACCGGGCATGGAAGGCAGAAACCAGACGAGCCGCATGTACAGCTGCAGCCGGTTCCCACGAGTTCTCCTCTGGTCCGTAACCCTTCCAAGCCACCAGGTACCATAACTTGCCCCGTACCACTTTGGAGTCCAAGATACCCTGGACCTCGTACTCCAGATCCTGTTGAACCCAGACGGGAACGGGCGGTTTCTTTACTGGACTGTGAGAGGGTTTTAGTAAGGAAACGTGAAAGACGGGATGGATGCGCAACTGTGCAGGCAATTTCAGTTTCACGGCTACAGGATTGACGTGTCGGATGACACGGTACGGGCCTATGTATTTAGGGTGGAAAGCACTGTGCTTTTTGAACCGGATATTTTTTGTTGACAGCCAGACCCATTCCCCCTGATTGTATGTGGGACCTTGTCGTCTATGCTTGTCTGCTTGGGCCTTGTACCTACTTTTGGCAAGAAGTAAATTGGCACGAGTGTCTATCAAGGTGTTACGGATGTGTTCTAGTCTGTCTTGTAAAATGGGCATGTTGGAGGTGTGACTCGGAAGGATCAATGGGGTGAACCGGGGGTGAAAACCATACGTGCTAAAGAAAGGGGAGTGTAGGGTGGAGGCATGCTTGGCGCTATTGTACGCTATCTCAGCCACCCATAACCACTCCACCCACGCTTCTGTATTGTTATTGACATAGCACCGAAGGAATTGTTTTAGGGTCTGATTAAGTCTCTCGGTTTGACCATCGGTCTGTGGGTGAAAACTTGTGGACATCGAGGATTCTATCTTGAGTTCGGAGCACCAGGTTTTCCAAAAACGGGCGGTGAACTGTGCCCCTCTGTCCGAAACGATGACTTTCGGGAGACCATGGAGCCGAATGACATGAGTCAACAGTAACTTGGCCAATGCACTTGCCGTTGGAATCTGTTTACATGCGACAAAATGTCCCATCTTGGATAGATAGTCAACCACCACTACTATTGTGGTGTACCCCTGGTCTCGGGGTAAGCCCACGATGAAATCCACCGAAAACCTTTCCCATGGGGTGTCTGGTGTAGGTAAGGGTTGTAACAATCCTTGCATGGGGCGATGATCGGTCTTCATTTGGGCACAAGTGACACAGTGTTTTACCCAGGACAACACATCTGTGCGAACCGTTGGCCACCAGAATTGTCTTAACACCTTTTCCAGGGTTTTCTTTCTCCGGGATGTCCTGCACAGGGAAGATCATGGCACCAGGTGAACACCATCTTTCTCAATGCTTGCGTTGGTATCAACTGTTGGTGTCCTTTCAGCAAGAGGCCTTGGTGTTGTCTCCATTCAGGGTGATATTTCGACCAGGTTTTCCAGGTAAAGGAGTTCAATCCTCGCTTGGTTTTTTGGAGGAATAAATCTGTATGGATGGCACCTATCACTCTGTTCGGTTCGATAATGGCCCTTTCCGGGATCCCGAGTGGTTGCGCCGGTGTCTCTTGTCTTGTCAGAGCATCTGCTTTTTGGTTCTCTCTGCCTGGGCGGAACGTAATGAGAAAATGGAATTCTGCAAAAAACAACATCCAACGAAGTTGACGAGGGGTAAGATGGCGCGCTGCTCGCATAAATTGAAGATTGCGATGATCCGTGTAAACGGTGATTTGGTGAACGGCCCCTAATAGCCAGTGTCTCCATTCTTGAAACGCTTCCTTGATGGCTAGAAGCTCTTTTCCCGCGATAGTATAGTTCTGTTCCGCGGAATTGAGCTTTCGAGACATGAAGGCGATCGGATGAAGGTGTCCGGTGGTTTCGTTTCTTTGTGACAATACTGCGCCCACTGCCACCTCAGAGGCGTCTGCTTCTACAATAAAAGGCACCTCAGGACGAGCATGGGCCAAAACAGGGGCCGACGTAAAAGCATGTTTTAGGAGATCAAATGCTTCTTGTGCCTCGGTAGACCAGAGAAATTGGACCTTCTTTCGAGTTAGGCGGGTGAGCGGGGTTACTTTATCAGAGAAATTGCAGATAAACCGCCGATAAAAGTTAGCAAATCCCAGAAAACTCTGAATTTCCTTCATGGTCTTTGGCAGCGGCCAATCGATAATGGCTTTCACTTTTCTTTCCGCCATAACCTGCCCTGAGGGGGTAAGCATGACCCAAAGGAACTCCACGGTGGTCACGTGAAATTCGCACTTGGTTATCTTACAATATAACTGATGATCCTGAAGTGCTTGTAAGATCTGTCCCACGTGGCCTCTGTGTTCTTCTTCGGTAGTGGAATACACTAAGATGTCATCAATATATACCACTACGAAATGGTCCAAGAACTCTCTCAGGACATCATTCAGGAAGAATTGAAACGCGGCTGGAGCGTTACACAGCCCGAAGGGCATGACCAAGTATTCGAATAGGCCATACCGCGTCTTGAAGGCCGTCTTCCATTCGTCGCCTTCTCGGATACGGACCAGATGGTATGCCCCTCGTAGGTCCAATTTGGTGTATATCACCGCCGTCCTCACTTGTTCGAGGAGAACCGGAATTAGTGGCAACGGATATTGGTTTTTGACAGTGATGGTGTTCAACGCCCTATAATCAATGCAGCATCGCAATTCCCCGTTAGCTTTGGGTATAAAAAATAGGGGTGAGGCAGCCGGTGATCTGGAGGGGCGGATGAACCCCAATTTTAGATATTTCTCAAGATAGTCCCTGAGGTGGAGGTTTTCGGGAGCAGTTAGCGCATAAATCCTACCGCATGGTATCTCTGCCCCTGGAACCAGATCGATCCTGCAATCATAGTCCCTATGTGGGGGAAGTTCTTCGGCCTTACTGTCACTGAACACCTCTGCATGTTTCTCGTAACATGCAGGAAGCGTCACGTCTTTTTCCGCCGCGGTAGCAACGTGGTGACTTGTGGCTAAAGTCATTGAGGGCCGTGTGGGGGTTTGATTGCACACATTCTGACAATAAGGGGACTGCAAAGTTAGGGTCTTATTGGTCCAGTTGATTGTGGGTTCATGTTTTTGCAGCCAGGGAAGACCGAGGATGATTCCATAATGAGGGGCCTGAATCACTTGAAAGGATATCCATTCCCGGTGAGATTCACCGTAGACGAGTTCATATTCCTGGGTAACGTAGCTGATAGGGCCAGACGCCAATTCCTTGCCATCCACAGCATAGACTCTTTCGGGGTTTGTCTTTCGGATTAGCCGTACCTTGAGTCTCAGAGCTTCTTCTTGATCCATAAAACACCCCGTGGCCCCAGAATCCACCATGGCTTTTGTGGGTTTGCTTTCTAAGTCCACTTGTATGTGTAATGCTATGTAGAAGTGAGTCGTCTCTACAACACCTTGGCTGTTTACGGAAGGGATCGTGTATTTGCTTGATGGTTTCCCTTCTTGCGCCTTCAAGCTTTGAAGTTTTCCGTCTCCTTTTCGGTAGTTGCGGCGGCCTTTTGTCCTGGTCGAAAGCGGCCGTACTTCGGTCTAACCGGGCAGTCACGGAGGAAGTGTCCCTTCTTTCCACTATATAGACAAAGGCCTTGCTTTCTTCGATGGTCCTTTTCGCTTAGGGTTAAAGAGGCTCTAACAACTCCTATTTCCATAGGTTCCGGTTTGTTACCGGCGAATTCCATCACCGGACTACGTTCGTGCTGCGTTATGTTTCGGTCTTTTCGCTTATGGTCCCCTTTCCTTTCTCTGAGACGATGTTCCAGCCTTAAGGTCAACTCAATAAGGGCCGTACAGGTTTGGGGCTGAGGGTCTATTTGGGCTAGAACGTCTTTCAGTTCATCATTCAACCCTTGATAGAAGATGGCAGCTTGCTTTGATTCAGGCCAGTCTGTCTCTGCCACCAACCGCCGAAAGTTGTTTAGGTACGTAATCAGATCAGAATTACCCTGACGGAGCACTAACAAATCTCGGTCTGCTGCAAAGGACTCTGCCCTACGATCAAACGTTTTCTCAAATTCGATACGAAAAGTGTCCCAGTCGTATAGCATCGGGTCGTCTCTTCTTACCAGTGGTACCGCCCACTGTGCCGCCTCTCCGGCCAGATATGATAACACGAAGGCCACCCTGGCTTGATTGGTGGCGAATAATTTGGGTTTGCAATTGAAATGAAGCAGCGCTTGTGTCATGAACACTTGAACCTTTCTGGGATCCCCATAAAAGCGCTCAGGAGCGGCTAATGGAATTTGCGTAGGCATTTCTACCACTACTGGGACTGGGGCAGAACGCGAGGGTCCCCCCGCATCGAATGGGTTCCTTTGAATGCGATCTACACGAGCCTGGAGAGCGGCGGTCTCAGTACGTGAGGCCGTTAGCTCCGCCTGGACTAAAGCAAGGGCGGCCATTACATCCTCCAACGTGGCCATTACAGCACCAGCTCAACCAGGAGGACAAAAATTCGTGGGCTGGTTATTCTGTCAGGTTCCGATCTTCCTGGCGTCCTCGGAGCTGGGCTGATGCTTAATGGGGTCCACCTCTTGACTGCCCCAAGTCCGGAATGCGAAAGAACGCGGACTAGTGGAATAGTCAAGTGAGGGAAGGAAAGGGTAGGGACAGCGGGGAAGGAGATCTGAGGAGAGAAATGAACACAATCAAAAACAGTTGAGGAAGAACAGTCTCGTGCTGTGTACACGGTCTAACAGGTGAGTAATGAATTATGTCTACACTCTACCTGAAAAGGAGAAAATACGAAGCTGGAATGCCTGAAGAGAGAAGCGGAGGACTACACTAGTTTTAGCCCGAAGATTTTGGATCCCAGGGTTCATGAGCAACACAGTGACCTTCTCCACTCCGTATCTCTCTAAGCCCTAGGCAAAGAATAGACAATGAACAAAAGCGGTGTTAACTGATCAACAGTGATGGGGCATCCTAATATGGACGCTTACGGAAACAAAATGGTGAAGGCAATAGTGGGACTACCCGATAGGGAAATACGTCTTTCCACTACCTGAGCGAGTAGCGCTCACGGTGGGCGTCAGCAAAGTTTTGCTCTGTAATCAAGTTTATACAGAGCCCTATTCTTGCTCTATCCCCGCTACAGAGTACACAGTAGAATAGTTTGACAAATATATGCGTCTCCCACCAGGGAGTGTCTTACGGTATCCAGTCGTGCAGGGGATCTCCCAAAGAACCTTCCGGGATGTTTTTCCGGCCTGGGATGCCGCGGGCAGCGAGGAAAGCGGGGAGTCTTGGAGAGGCTTCTCTGCAAGAGAGGCGAACGCTCTCTCACCAACAGAGGAGCGTAAATAACCCAAAGAACGTTCCTCTGCACGAGACTCGGAAAGTGAATCTCACCAACAGAGGAACCAAGATGTGTGCAACAAACGCTTTAGCGTTCCTCTGCACGAGACTCGGCAGTGAGGTCTCTCCAACAGAGGAACGTAAATAACGCAAAGAACGTTCCTCTGCACGAGACTCGGAAAGTGAATCTCACCAACAGAGGAACCAAGATGTGTGCAACAAACGCGTTAGCGTTCCTCTGCACGAGACTCGGCAGTGAGGTCTCTCCAACAGAGGAACGGGGAACAAATAATACAACGGGCGCGCCTCTGCATGAGACTCGGAAACGAAGTCTCTCCAACAGAGGAACGTGTCAGGGATCCAAGGTACGCTTTAGCGTTCCTCCACACGAGACTCGGCAAGCTGGTCTCTCCAACAGAGGAACGGGAGAGGCAGACCTCCGGAACGAGGACCAGGAACGAGGAAGCTGGGTAGTACTCACGGTGCCTAGATTTGGAATCCAGACTTGCTGGCCGTCGGGTTGTCGCTTCGTCGGAACTCCGTGACTGAGGGAATAACCAGCACTGAGTGTTCTTCCGGCCTTGTAGATAACGGAAATGCGCTCCGCGTCAGAGTCACGTGGTCCGTGTCTCGGGCAGAGCATCTTGGGAAATGTAGTTTTTTCTGGCATTGTTGGAGCGGGAAGATTAGACAGTCAGTGATTACCGGGTGCTCGGCCTGACAGGTTGAATAAATTCTGTGGCAATAAAAGTCAAATTATGTGGCCTTACAGGCACATTCTGTGATAGTATTACTTCATTCTTTGTCATTTTTCAGCTTGTTAACAGTGCCTGGGCATTAGTTTTACCCGGCGCTCAATTTGTCAAAGAATAAGCCCCAGGGTCCTTCTCGGAAGGCCACTGCCGCTTGCATCACCCACTGCCCCTGCCAGTGCTGCCAATGACAGTAGCTGCAAAACTAACCAGCACACTCCTCCAAGTGAGTCAATTCAGACTTTTAATATGCATTAAAATGACTAGTACCTGCCGCCCAAGCTATTCCTATTGCTTTGGGTGGCAGGTATTAGTCATTTAAATGTATATAGTATTATTAAACAGCTGTTGTGCTCATCACAAAATTTGGAAAACACTGCCACCATGTGGTAGGCTGTCATAAGTGCCAGTGTTGACAGTAAAGTGCCTGTGCCGAGCACCGGAAACCACCGGCTCAAATTAAGCACTGGTTGTATCTCATTAGTACTAGTTTAACATCCAAATATATCAATAAACTACATAAAGGTGACCAGTCAACCTTTGCAAAAGGCCTTCCACTGTGAGGCAATACGTGTGGCTGTGTTTTTACTAACGTTTGAAACACTTGGGCTAGAAACTGATTTTTTTTCAGTTAAAATATGCAAATTATGCAGCAGATGTTGGACTATGTGGCAAATCTACAATCATGCGACAATCGCTGTATCCACACAATCGCGTAATTCCAGTGGCCCTGCAGAGGTCAGTGGAGACT
The DNA here is from genome assembly GCF_964204655.1 of Triturus cristatus. Taxonomy (NCBI): domain Eukaryota; kingdom Metazoa; phylum Chordata; class Amphibia; order Caudata; family Salamandridae; genus Triturus; species Triturus cristatus. The sequence goes on along the minus strand of NC_140588.1, from coordinate 1,085,060,896 downwards.
CGCTGACCCCACACATTCTGTTTGCATAGAATAGCAGGCTACATTAACTGTAGACTGAAGGCGTGCCCGGGCCACATACACTCACACAGCCCTGCCCTGGCTCCTCCATACAGACGAGTGGTAACTCCACCCTCACAACCTGCCTAGACTGAACACCCTCTACTACTGCAGTGGTGAGACTGACACACAGCTCTGCCACTGCACCTCGATCCTAGTAATCCAGTGGTAGGGCAGTAGCCCTCTGCGGACATCCTGATTCCTAGGCCAGATTCTCCTCTGTGGCCTCTGGTGCTGAGCACCACGACTCTCACTTGGCAACCTCTACCCACCCAACCATGGTCCAACCATCACAGGGAGAAGGCGGCCTGTCCTCGCTGGCCCGGCACGCGGTGCACTGGCTGAGGCAACCCTTCAGAACACACCCCTGGTTTCCCCATGTTGCATCTACTTTAAAGACCTGCTGCATGGTAAACGAATCACATATTCTGTAAATAATGGCACTGACTGGGAAATAAATGACTTTCATGTTTCTGAACTATCAAGTTTCAAGTTTGATTTTATTTTCTTAGTTACTTAAAATCATTGCAATACAATTAATTCACAAATCATACTCAGTTTTTATTAAAACTGGCTTAAACAGTTTGCGATTTTCCAATTTTATTTATTTATTTAGAGTTTTATAGAGCGTGAACCAGACCCGTGAGGGTATCAGAGCCCTTTACAGGATAGATCGGAGGTAAACAAGGGACTTTGTTGGGGGGAGGATAAAACCAGGGAGATACATTGTACAAAGAGGCAGGAAATTTCAATCCAAGGATACCTGTGGGACAAAAGACAGGAGGAAACATTTAAAAGAAGAGTCTCAGTGTGGGTGAGTATCATCCAAGAAGACCATGGAAACTGCCGAGATAGTGGGTGGAACCGGGACACTGAGGTGCAAGTAATGCAGCCTTAGGGGAGGAATTTGCCCATGAGGAAAGTTTTGGCCTCTTTTTTGAAGCGAGCCAGAGAGGGAAGTTTTTTGATGGCTGGTGGGCGAGAGAGAGTTCCAGATTCTGTGAGCGGCCCGTTTTTTTTTCGCAGGCGTGCCGGTTGGAGCAAAAGGTCTCTGGAAGATCGGGAATTTCTGGCTCCTCCGGATATCACGAGTTTCTGGGCCAGATATGCCGGGGAACTGGAGTATAGAGCCCTGTGGTTGATGCAAGCCAGCTTAAGTTGGATCCTGGCCTCGAGAGGAAGCCATTTTAGAGCTTTCGAGTGGGGAGAGATGTGGTCGAATTTCTTTGATCCAGTTAAGAGTCTGGTGGCGGCGTTGAGGCAAGCTTTCAGTGGGGCCAACGAGCTCTTGGGTAGACCTGCGAGGGTGGAGCATCCATATTCTAAAATTCAGTTCCTATAATGCCAATTTCAGAATGCTAGTCTGTCCATATACACAAATAGGAGCCGAGTAGAACGAATCTGAGTGAGTTTGTTCTTGTGATACAGTGGGCTTTGTCAGAATCTACCTTTGCAGAGTCCTGTTGAGGGGGAAATATGAACTACAGGGTTGAATTGGGATCAAAAAGTGGCCAAGACGCACAAAAAAAGTGGCCCACATTTGTGTATTGCCTTTCCGCTAAACACTGCTTCAGCAAAGTTTTATGAAAAGAAAGGGGGTGGGGGGCATGTCTTATTAACTTCACTTAGATAAAAAGAAAAGTCCAGCGGGGAGCAAAGAGTAAGGGCAATAGGAGAGGGCAGGTATAAATACCTGTCCCCAGCCCCACTGCGCACTGGAAGTGATGCCGCAGAGGCATCGGACATATGTGGGACTCCAGAGGAAAGGGGTCCTGGCAGCGGGTGCATGGGGACGTGTCTAATGCGGCACCAAGGCTGCTGCCCTCTTAAAGGGGCCCACTGCGTGCACCGCGGGCAGCCGCAATCTGCCTCTAGAAATGCCACTCCGGCACCCTCTGGGCCGCTGGGGGCATCCTAACAGCACATACAGACCCCAGGCTGCCCCAAAAAGCAGCCCACAGCTACCGGCCCTTTAGCCATTTCCCGAGTGCCCGCGTTACCAATCCGACCCTGATGAACTAACATGCTTCCGTGCTTCTGACCATCTTCTCAAAAGGTATTGGGCTCTTTGTGCTCAGTAGGAAGAAGTACAAACGTTGCAAAGCTGTTGTGGTGTCTCTGCCCGCTGGTCACCTCTCACGCCATTGGCTGGGACGCCTTGCTTCTTAACAGGTTTTGGCGCCACAGAGCGCAGTACAGGGTGTGCCAGAGCTCTGTAGTACCCTGCGTGTCTCCTCTGAAGGGATGCCGATAGGGCCCCACAGCTGTGCTGTATTCAAGGCTTTAAGTGGGAATAAAAAACTGTGGGGTCTCATAAAGGGGCGTGGTCAATGTCATTAGGGCGTGGCTTAAACACACACGCTAAAAATCTGTGTTTAGCATAGTGCACCACCCAACTTGTATTTTCCTGTTTCTGTCATTGCATCCAGATATATGATACAAGTAACATCATACCTACAAAAACTCAGGACTATTGGCTTAGTCAATGGTTGTTAGTTGCATAAGATAAATAAGCAGCAACTATGGCTTGTATATAATATTGAAAAAGCTTCCACTTAAAGCTCTGGTGGCACCAGAACAATGCTGCTGTTCCTGAGTTTCAAAAAAAGAAGGGAAATCTAGAGAGAAAATGACTCTCTTTAAAGGATTCTCTTCCCCTACAACGCTCACCTGGCATGACGTCATGCCCTAACTTCTCCACTACTGAGAAGTGAGCAGCGCCCATCGATGTGCCGCTGTCACTGCAGTCCGGGAAAAAAATGGACCGCCTGTGCCAGGGCGCAAATCAGAGCACAATAGAGACCTGTTTCGAGGCCCCCTTTAAAAATCTGCCGGTGCTCAGCCCCGGTGAGACCCGGCCCACTTAAAGCCCTGGCTGCATTCAGCCAGTTCTCACCTGCTCCCTTGCATTCTACGGCCCTTATCTTTTTCTTCACTATCCTGGGAGATTTTACCAGCTCACAGTTAAGCGTGAGATCTGCAGGGTCAGGACACACCACAGCGGCCTCTTTTGATGAACTCTTTGCATAGGCTGGCCTGGTCTGGCATTCATCTAAAGCGACTCTGCAGACATAGCACGTGAATTGCGGCTGCCCTAGAAAGGTGGGCCTCTAGTGCCAGCAAGGCACCAGCCCACCCCCCTTCTACTAGGGGACCCCTCGGGGAGGAGTCCCCCCTCTCTGCAGCCTGAGGCTGCGGCGTGCTGGGCGCGTCACTTCTGGGGCGCGAGGAACGGGGGGGGGGTATATAGGCCTCCCCCACCCTCTTACCTTCCTCTTTAGCGCCCTGGACACACCGTGTGGTCTAGTGGTTAGGATTCGGCGCTCTCACCGCCGCAACCCGGGTTCGATTCCCGGTCAGGGAAGATGACATTTCCACCCCAAAAGGGGCGTGAGTAATAAGGGACCGTGATCCGGGAAGAGGATCACTGAAGGGGCAGCACAGACGGGGTTCGCCCCAGTGCTGCTTGGCTCATCAGGCGGGCAGGCGGCTCAGTTGGTTGCCTGCCCTTGGATCGCCCGTAAGATAACCCACCATATTACATAACGGTGTATGTAATAAACCTGCAGCAGTTTCTTACCCAAACAAAAAATTGTGTGGTGTGTTTTATTTATGCGTAAGAACATGCATGCTATTTTGGGGGGGTGGGGACTGTTGCCTCCTGCTGGTGCTATGCGGCTGCCCTGGCGCCCGCAGGGTGCCCTAGAAGGGCGGGCCTCTAGTGCCAGCAAGGCACCAGCCCACCCCCCTTCTACTAGGGGACCCCTCGGGGAGGAGTCCCCCCTCTCTGCAGCCTGTGGCTGTGGCGGGCTGGGCGCGTCACTTCCGGGGCGCGAGGAACAGGGGGGTATATAGGCCTCCCCCACCCTCTTACCTTCCTCTTTAGCACCCTGGACACGCAGTCTCCCATCCTACCGCTTACCCGGCGTGGAAGCAGCGGGGGAGGCATAGAATGTTGTAATATTGTTCTTTTTTTCGTTGCAGGCGGGGTGATCTGGAAGCAAATGAGTACTGAAGGAAGGGTACCTCTGCGCGGCACCATAGGGGGTGCCAGAGCCCGAGCCCAGGAGCCTCGTGGAGGTTCCTGGAAAACCGTGTCGGCGGCCCGTTAGTCCTTCGGGAGGTTGTGGGCCTGAACAACCGGGGGCTTGCCTTGCTACGTTCTGCCCCGAAAGGGGCATGAGTAATAAGGGACCGTGATCTGGGAAGAGGATCACCGAAGGGACAGCACAGACGGGGTTCGCCCCAGTGCTGCTTGGCTCATCAGGCGGGCAGGCGGCCCAGTGCCTTTCATCTAGATTTCCAGGAGGCTCTAGACAGACGATCTAGCGGGCAAGACTATAGCTATTTTGGTGGGGGGCCCTGGTGGCGACGGTGGCCGCCTCCAGAGCTGTAGCGGAGTTCCAGGGTGATCTGGAAGCAAATGGGTACCGAAGGAAGGGTACCTCTGCGCGGCGCCATAGGGGGTGCCAGAGCCCAGGAGTCTCGTGGGAGGTTCCTGGAAAACCGTGTCGGCGCTCCGTTAGTCCTTCGGGCGGTTGTGGGCCTGAACAACCGGGGGCTTGCCTTGCTACGCTCTGCCCCGAAAGGGGCGTGAGTAATAAGGGACCGTGATCCGGGAAGAGGATCACCGAAGGAGCAACACAGACGGGGTTCGCCCCAGTGCTGCTTGGCTCATCAGGCGGGTAGGCGGCCCAGTTGGTTGCCTGCCCTTGGATCGCCCGTAAGATAACCCACCATATTACATAACAGTGTATGTAATAAACCTGCAGCAGTTTCTTACCCAAACAAAAAATTGTGTGGTGTGTTTTATTTATGCGTAAGAACATGCATGCTATTGTGGGGGGGTGGGGACTGTTGCCTTCTGCTGGTGCTATGCGGCTGCCCTGGCGCCCGCAGGGTGCCCTAGAAGGGCGGGCCTCTAGTGCCAGCAAGGCACCAGCCCACCCCCCTTCTACTAGGGGACCCCTCGGGGAGGAGTCCCCCCTCTCTGCAGCCTGAGGCTGCGGCGTGCTGGGCGCGTCACTTCCGGGGCGTGAGGAATGGGGGGGGGTATATAGGCCTCCCCCACCCTCTTACCTTCCTCTTTAGCGCCCTGGACACGCCGTCTCCCACCCTACAGCTTACCCGGCGTGGAAGCAGCGGGGGAGGCATAGAATGTTGTAATATTGTTCTTTTTCCGTTGCAGGCGGAGTTACAGGGTGATCTGGAAGCAAATGGGTACCGAAGGAAGGGTACCTCTGCGGGGCACCATAGGGGGTGCCAGAGCCCAGAAGCCTCATGTGAGGTTCCTGGAAAACCGTGTCGGCGCCCCGTTAGTCCTTCGGGTGGTTGTGGGCCTGAACAACCGGGGGCTTGCCTTGCAACGATCCACCCTGAAAGGGGCATGAGTAATAAGGGACCGTGATCTGGGAAGAGGATCACCGAAGGGCAGCACAGACGGGTTCGCCCCAGTGCTGCTTGGCTCATCAGGCGGGCAGGCGGCCCAGTTGGTTGCCTGCCCTTGGATCGCCCGTAAGATAACCCACCATATTACATAACGGTGTATGTAATAAACCTGCAGCAGTTTCTTACCCAAACAAAATTTGTGTGGTGTGTTTATTTATGTGTAAGAACATGCATGCTATTGTGGGGGGGGTGGGGACTGTTGCCTCTGCTGGTGCTAGATGCCCTGGGCGCTTCATCGCAGAGCTGGCCCTGTGCCCCGTAATCCTTCGCCAAGGTGGGCAATGCACTGATGCTGGCATTCTCCCGAACCTGTACTTTCAAACCTGCTCCTCCGTGTAGATGCTGTAAGGTGTCTGTAGGTAGCCTTGAGGGGACTGCGTCTTGTAATTGCAGAGAGTTAGACCCCCATGGATCCCTCTTGCCAGAGTTTGCTTTCCCTCCAACAGTGACAATACTTTGGTGTTTGTTTGTATTATTTTTGATAAATCACTTGCTACTCAAATTTAGGGCCCCAGCAGATGAAAGGTTCAGGGTGGCGCGTGACCTGTGTAGGAAAGCTCTCATGGGTGACCTGTCCCTCCCCGAGATTTTCAACCAGAGAGGGCGACCCGAGGATTCCTCCTTGGCAAGTTTGGCACTTCTCAACAACTCACAACAGCCGCCTGCCGGCCCAAGGTTTGCTTTACAAGGCAGAACTCCAGCCTGAACAGCCCTCTGCATTTCATAAACTGTAGATTCAAGCGCCACACTCTCCCGGACCCTCAGGCCTCACTCCCAGAGGCTACCGTGGGGGGCCTCCTGCAGGACTGGACAGAATGAAGAGCCCTTCACTTTCCCATGGACCAAGCCCAGGCCGGAACTATGCACTGCATCTAAGTTTCTTCCCCAAACCACCTTCCAGGAGGAACCACTGACTTTACGACCTTGCCAAGCTGTCAAGGGGGAAACCATGAGCTGCTTGCCTGACCAGTGTGTTCCTAGTACCGTTCGCCTCTGTGATTCGAGGGAGAACAAGCATTACTTGCCACATAGATCGCCCAATTTCCTCTGGGTGCAGAGCCCCCTAAGACCTGGCCTGGCAGCCTTGTAAATAGCTCCTTAGTAGATTCATGTCATGTGAACTTCTTCAATCAGTTCTCGCTTCCCATACTTACAATGTGAAAAGCAAAACTACAAGTCACAGCATGCATTGTGCTAGTGGCCAGAAGCAGGGCTGTGTGCAGGCGTCACTCCTGACCGTGGTCCCTGTGGCAGCTGTGCATACAGCTCTAATAATGCATCTCACTCCAACATGCAGCACAACCTGGTAGTGCATTACCACGAGCCACAGACAACGCAGGCCGTGGGGTAACGGGCACAGCTGTCAACATTGGAACTGAGGAACGAGGGTTGAGTCCTGGCGCGGGCGCAGCATACTGTGATTCTGGGCAAATCCCCTAATATCCCTGTCCCTAAAAAAGGAATGTGACCTTGTGAAATGTAACTGGTGCTCATGGAAAGGGCTCCAATACCTTCAGATATGTAACATGCTAAAACAAATCCTGTCCTGCAGCACAGCCTCCTACGCTAGTACGGAGAACTGTGCAGTTTACTGCATTATTGTTGCAGCACCTCTATACAGCTTTCTTCGTGCACCTCCATACAGCTCTGTTGGTGCACCTCCATACAGCTCTGTTGGTTCACCTCCATACAGCTCTGTTGGTGCACCTCTATACAGCTTTCTTCGTGCACCTCCATACAGCTCTGTTGGTGCACCTCCATACAGCTCTGTTGGTGCACCTCTATACAGCTTTCTTCGTGCACCTCCATACAGCTCTGTTGGTGCACCTCCATACAGCTCTGTTGGTGCACCTCCATACAGCTCTGTTGGTGCACCTCCATACAGCTTTCTTCGTGCACCTCCATACAGCTCTGTTGGTGCACCTCCATACAGCTCTGTTGGTGCACCTCTATACAGCTTTCTTCGTGCACCTCCATACAGCTCTGTTGGTGCACCTCCATACAGCTCTGTTGGTGCACCTCTATACAGCTTTCTTCGTGCACCTCCATACAGCTCTGTTGGTGCACCTCCATACAGCTCTGTTGGTGCACCTCCATACAGCTCTGTTGGTGCACCTCTATACAGCTCTGTTGGTGCACCTCTATACAGCTTTCTTCGTGCACCTTTATACAGCTCTGTTGGTGCACCTCCATACAGCTCTGCTGGTGCAGCTCCATACAGCTCTGTTGGTGCACCTCCATACAGCTCTGTTGGTGCACCTCCATACAGCTCTGTTGGTGCACCTCCATACAGCTCTGCTGGTGCACCTCCATACAGCTCTGTTGGTGCACCTCCATACAGCTCTGTTGGTGCACCTCCATACAGCTCTGCTGGTGCACATCCATACAGCTCTGTTGGTGCACCTCCATACAGCTCTGTTGGTGCACCTCTTTACAGCTTTCTTCGTGCCCCTCCATACAGCTCTGTTGGTGCACCTCCATACAGCTCTGTTGGTGCACCTCTATACAGCTTTGTTGGTGCTGTTGAATGCAGCTCTGTTGGTGCAGCTGCATACACCTCTGCCACTGCACCTCCATACAGCTCTGTTGGTGCACCTGCATGCAGCTCTGTTGGTGCACCTGCATACAGCTCTGTTGGCGCACCTCTATACGGCTTTGCTGGAGAACCTGCATGCAGCTCTGCTGGTGCACCTGCATACAGCTCTGTTGGTGCACCTGCATACAGCTCCGCTGGTGCACCTAATACAGCTCTGTTGGTGCACCTCCATACAGCTCTGTTGGTGCACCTGCATACAGCTCTGTTGGTGCACCTGTATACAGCTCTGCTGGTGCACATGCATACAGCTCTGTTGATGCACCTCCATACAGCTCTGTTGGTGCACCTGCATACTGCTCTGCTGGTGCACCTTCATACTGCTCTGTTGGTGCACCTGCATACAGCTGTTATGTTATGTTAATAGCATTTATTACGCGCACAGCTGCCCCAGCTAAGGGGCGTCCTGGCGCGCGACAAGATACAACACAACAAACACACGATCACAAATAAAGGGAACAGATTAAAACAAGAAAGTCTTTAAAGATTTCCGGAATGACAAAAGGTCGTCAATTGTACGGAGCTGTAGCGGGAGCGAATTCCATAACGCTGCAGCCTTCATCCGAAAAGAGCGCCCACCAGCTCGGCAAAGCCTGAACCTCGGGACTACTGCAAGCATTTGCTCCGAAGATCTTAATGAGCGAGTTGGTACATAGCTAGACATAAGATTCGAAAGAATCTGGGGAGCGGATCCCTTCAGAATTTTAAAAGCCAAACATAAAACTTTAAAATGAATTCGTGACTTGATCGGCAGCCAATGCAATGCTCGAAGAGTGCTGGAGGCCGAGCAGAACCTAGGCAAGCCAACAATTGCTCTGGCAGCGGCATTTTGAACGCGTTGAAGCCGAACAATTTCTGCCTGATTGCTCCCTAATAGGAGCGAACTGGCATAGTCCAGGCGAGATAAAACTGTTGCCTGAACTACCATCTGTCTGGTAGAGGGATCGAAAAACTTAAGGACAGGCCTTAAGCCCCGAAGGACTCCAAAGCAGCACGCCGCGGTTTTCTTCGTGTGCCCCACAAAACTGAGAGTGGAATCCAGCCACACTCCCAGATTTCTCAACTCCATAACCGGGGTTGGAGCCACACCAAGTTCTGGCGGCCACCATCTGTCACCCCAGAGATCCCTACCCTTTCCGACGATCATAACCTCGGTCTTCTTCGCGTTAAGCTGGAGACAATTAGCAGTCATCCAGCTGGCCACCTCCCTTAGCCCATTCTGGAACTTGTGGGCATCCACATCGGCATCCCCACTGATGGTAACCGCCAGCTGAGTGTTGTCAGCATATGAGACCATGTACATGCCCCATTGCTTGACGACATCAGCCAGCGGTCTCACATAGAGATTGAATAAGGTGGGACTCAGTGAGGAACCTTGCGGTACTCCCAAGTCCAGAGGATGGAATTTGGACTGATAGGGAGGTATGGCAACGCAAAAGGACCGGTCAAGCTCTGTTGGTGCACCTGCATACTGCTCTGCTGGTGCACCTTCATACTGCTCTGTTGGTGCACCTGTATACTGCTCTGCTGGTGCATCTTCATACTGCTATGTTGGTCACCTGCATACAACTCTGCTGGTGCACCAGCATGCAGCTCTGTTGGTGCACCTCTATACAGCTCTGTTGGTGCACCTCCATGCAGCTCTGTTGGTGCACCTGCATGCAGCTCTGTTGATGCACCTCCATACAGCTCTGTTGGTGCACCAGCATGCAGCTCTGTTGGTGCAACTCTATACAGCTCTGTTGGTGCACCTGCATGCAGTTCTGCTGGTGCACCTGCATGCAGCTCTGTTGGTGCACCTACATGCAACTCTGTTGGTGAACCTGCATACAGCTCTGTTGGTGCACCTCCATGCAGCTCTGCTGGTGCACCTCCATGCAGCTCTGCTGGTGCACCTGCATACGGCTCTGTTGGTGCACCTGCATGCAGCACTGTTGGCACACCTGCATACAGATCTGTTGGTGCACCTGGATGCAGCTTTGCTGGTGCACCTGCATGCAGCTCTGTTGGTGCACCTGCATGCAGCTCTGCTGGTGCACCTGCGTGCAGCTCTGTTGGTGCACCTGCATGCTGCTCTGTTGGTGCACCTGCATGCAGCTCTGTTGGTGCACCTGCATGCGGCTCTGTTGGTGCACCTGCATACAGATCTGTTGGTGCACATGCATGCAGCTCTGCTGGTGCACCTGCATGCAGCTCTGTTGGTGCACCTGCATGCAGCTCTGTTGGTGCACCTGCATGCAGCTCTGTTGGTGCACCTGCTTGCAGCTCTGTTGGTACACCTGCTTGCAGCTCTGTTGGTGCACCTGCATGGAGCTCTGTTGGTGCACCTGCATACAGATCTGTTGGTGCACCTGCATGCAGCTCTGTTGGTGCACCTCCATGCAGCTCTGTTGGTGCACCTGCATGCAGCTCTGTTGATGCACCTCCATACAGCTCTGTTGGTGCACCAGCATGCAGCTCTGTTGGTGCAACTCTATACAGCTCTGTTGGTGCACCTGCATGCAGTTCTGCTGGTGCACCTGCATGCAGCTCTGTTGGTGCACCTACATGCAACTCTGTTGGTGCACCTGCATACAGCTCTGTTGGTGCACATCCATGCAGCTCTGCTGGTGCACCTCCATGCAGCTCTGCTGGTGCACCTGCATACCGCTCTGTTGGTGCACCTGCATGCAGCACTGTTGGCGCACCTGCGTACAGATCTGTTGGTGCACCTGCATGCAGCTTTGCTGGTGCACATGCATGCAGCTCTGCTGGTGCACCTGCATGCAGCTCTGCTGGTGCACCTGCATGCAGCTCTGTTGGTGCACCTGCATGCAGCTCTGTTGGTGCACCTGCTTGCAGCTCTGTTGGTGCACCTGCATACGGCTCTGTTGGTGCACCTGCATGCAGCTCTGCTGGTGCACCTGCATGCAGCTCTGTTGGTGCACCTACATGCAACTCTGTTGGTGCACCTGCATACAGCTCTGTTGGTGCACCTCCATGCAGCTCTGCTGGTGCACCTCCATGCAGCTCTGCTGGTGCACCTGCATACGGCTCTGTTGGTGCACCTGCATGCAGCACTGTTGGCGCACCTGCATACAGATCTGTTGGTGCACCTGCATGCAGCTTTGCTGGTGCACCTGCATGCAGCTCTGCTGGTGCACCTGCATGCAGCTCTGCTGGTGCACCTGCATGCAGCTCTGTTGGTGCACCTGCATGCAGCTCTGTTGGTGCACCTGCTTGCAGCTCTGTTGGTGCACCTGCATACGGCTCTGTTGGTGCACCTGCATGCAGCTCTGTTGGTGCACCTGCATGCAGCTCTGTTGGTGCACCTGCATACGGCTCTGTTGGTGCACCTGCATGCAGCTCTGCTGGTGCACCTGCATGCAGCTCTGTTGGTGTACCTGCATGCAGCTCTGTTGGTGCACCTGCATGCAGCTCTGTTGGTGCACCTGCATGCAGCTCTGTTGGTGCACCTGCATGGAGCTCTGTTGGTGCACCTTCATACAGCTCTGTTGGTGCACCTGCATGCAGCTCTGTTGGTGCACCTGCATGCAGCTCTGTTGGTGCACCTGCTTGCAGCTCTGTTGGTGCACCTGCATGCAGCTCTGTTGGTGCACCTGCATGCAGCTCTGTTGGTGCACCTGCTTGCAGCTCTGTTGGTGCACCTGCTTGCAGCTCTGTTGGTGCACCTGCATGGAGCTCTGTTGGTGCACCTGCATACAGATCTGTTGGTGCACCTGCATGCAGCTCTGTTGGTGCACCTGCATGGAGCTCTGTTGGTGCACCTTCATACAGATCTGTTGGTGCACCTGCATGCAGCTCTGTTAGTGCACCTGCATGCAGCTCTGTTGGTGCACCTGCTTGCAGCTCTGTTGGTGCACCTGCATGCAGCTCTGTTGGTGCACCTGCATGGAGCTCTGTTGGTGCACCAGCATGGAGCTCTGTTGGTGCACCTGCATACAGCTCTGTTGGTGCACCGGCATAGGGCTCTGTTGGTGCACCTGCATGGAGCTCTGTTGGTGCACCTGCATGCAGCTCTGTTGGTGCACCTGCTTGCAGCTCTGTTGGTTCACCTGCATGCAGCTCTGTTGGTGCACCTGCATGCAGCTCTGTTGGTGCACCAGCATGGAGCTCTGTTGGTGCACCTGCATACAGCTCTGTTGGTGCACCTGCTTGCAGCTCTGTTGGCGCACCTGCTTGCAGCTCTGTTGGTGCACCTGCATGCAGCTCTGTTGGTGCACCTGCTTGCAGCTCTGTTGGTGCACCTGCATACAGCTCTTCCAATGCACCTCAGTGCTCACATGGGTCTAAATAGGGCCGACATTGTGCAGCGCCCATTAATATTCCAACTACTGCCCCCACAGACACTGATCACTCCCTAAGAACGGCAATAATAACAACTAATCTACAGCCGCTCTCATGTGCCTGCATGTACCTGTCCCGGCCACCTGGGGGCGCTGTTGTTCCAGCATCCACCTGAAAACAAAAGCAAGCGGACAAAAGGTGCAGACAGCTGTTTTTACGGAAATCACCCAAATAACCTTAATCTTACCCCTCCAGGCGAAGGTTCGTGCAAATATTTGGCCTTAAATGTTATTATGAACGTTTCCTGGGAGCCCTCGGTGCTGGAATGGGTAATTCGACGAAAACGTCTGTATCGGCGAGCGGTGTGTCCCCTGCGCAGGCGCGGGCAGGGGGGCGAGGTGCGGAGGGTCTTTGTGGCAGGGACCCCTGAAGCCTTTGAAGATCAGTGGGAGGAAGGCCTGGAGGGCGCGTGGCCACAGGGAAGGCCCACACCTGCCAGCATTAATTCAGTGCTTAATATGTAAAAGGAGAAGTGCCGGGTCCAAACGTGCTCAGAAACCCGCGCTCCGGCGCTATGGAATGTCAGAATGCGGGCTGGACTCCACCTCGCGGCGCCTCCATCCTGGACGTTCCCTGCTGCTTCTTTTTCATCAGGACCACTCTACTCCGTCCCTTCTTTTCCTCTGGTTTGTTTTTCTCTTTCTTGTTCTGGGTCAAAGTGTGATTTGGAACAATAAGTGCCAATCCCAAAAATGAGTGCGGGCGGCTCCGCCTACAAGCTCCTGCTCAAGTTAAGCACTGAGTCAGTGGCCAGAAGGAGGCAGGAATATTCCGGTTTTGAAATTGCTAATGAGCACAAGAATGACATCACCTGAGATGGTATCACGTGACCTTTTTCCACAGTGACAGAAGCCTGGCAACAGATTTTAATGTCCTCACACTGTTTCTAACAAGCTTGGCAGCGCCGCCAGTCCTGGCCTTGGCACCATGGTGCAATAGTAATTTTAATTTTTTTTTACTGCAGGCATATTCTCGAAAAATAAAGTACAAGAAAACATGCCTAAATGCGATGTCCATACGTTTGCAAAACACATTTTACATTTAAATAACACAGCAGAGATGCTTCCTAGAAGAGGTGTTATATCGCATTGAAGCACCTGCCCTTATAAGGTAGTGATATAGGTAGCCTATACCACAGTAAGGGGTGCAAGCACACCCTTACCCAGGCTGCAGTAGCAGACCTGTGGTGCCATTTTGGAGTGCTTCCCAGGGGTGGCATAATACATGCTGCAGCCCCTGGTAGGCCTCTGAGGTACCTATGCCATAGGTTCATAGTATACCATATACTAGGGGCTTATAAGGCACTCCAGAATCCAATTAGATATGTACCTAATGTACATGCAAACCATTTTAGAGCGGAAGCAGCTAGGCTGGGGTCCTGATTAGCAGGGCCACAGCCAGACTAAGGTCGAAAAACAGTGAAACACCAGCAAAAAGTGGGGGTACCCATGTGAAGCAGATCCTACTCTCCTACATCTACTATCAAGTCATTTTCCTTCATAAACTTGGAAAGTTGGGTAAAAACCGTTTTAAAATATTTTACCAATGGGCGGGGCATTACATTTTAGTTTGTAGTTTACGGAGTCAGTTGGGTCGATGTTTAAGAAGTGGTATAATTACACTGGTTTTTCAGTTCAGACCGGAATGAATCCAGTTCTGGGCATTCGTTCTAATTAAGAGTAATTTGGGGCAAATATTCCATCCACCAGAACACAGGAACAGAGAACAAGTGGCTGCTGACGGCTGTTTTTCGTGTTCTGTTACATGGAGCTATTTCTTAGCATAAAATGTATCCTCTTATCAATTTTGGACGCGATGGCTCATTTTACCCTAAGAAAATAGTGCTAAATGTATCAGGGTTAGGCTCCTCGCATCTTTCTGAAGAATCTTGCGTAATTTCACTGAAATTATTTATTTTTATTTTTATTTATTTTAGGTTTTTATAGAGCGCGTAGTCACCCTCGAGTATCCCAGCGCTGAAACCTCGGACTCCTAAGGGGGGGGGCACAGGAAAGCTTCGAATAAATCAGGGAAAAAGGAGGGTTTTGAGGGACTTCCTAAATCGTAGGAGGTTTGGTTCAGCTCTGAGATTCGAGGGGAGAGCGTTCCATTTTCTGGCCGTGTTTACCGAAAATCTACGGCCGCCGATGCGGGTTTTCTTCACCCTAGGGACAACGATAAGGTTTCCCTGTTCAGACCGGAGCGCTCTCGGCGGTCTGTATGGAGTGATCCAAGTGCTCAGAATGGGGGGACCAGCGTTGTGCAGGACCTTGTGTGTCAGGCAGAGGGCCTTGAAGGCGACTCTTTCCCTCACGGGGAGCCAGTGAAGTTTTCTCAGAGCAGGTTTGGCCGATGTTCTTGCTGGGGTGTTTGTGAGCAGGCGGGCTGCGGCATTTTGGGTTTTTTGTAGTATTTGGAGGGTGGCTTCCGGCGCCCCGAGGTAAATAGCGTTGCTATAATCTAGCCTTGCTAGCACTAAGCCTTGAATTAGCAGGAGGCGGGACTGGAATGGTAGTAGGGGGAGCACCTTTCTGCATGATCTCAGGAGCCCATAGCAGATGCCGGCTGTTTTCCTAGCCTGTGTCCTAAAGGTGAGATCTGTCTCCAGCCACACTCCCAGACTCTTAACCTCTGTCTTAGGGGAGGGGGGGTCACCCATACAGGCGGGCCAGATGTTAGGGGGGAGGCTCGAAGTTATGTGACCGAGGAGCAGGATCTCTGTTTTTGACCCGTTAAGCTTTAGGTCAGAGTCGCCCATCCATTGATGGACGGAGGAGAGGCAGTCTCGCAGGTTGGAGGGCTTTAGCTTGGGGTGTGAGAGGGTCACCACCAGCTGAGTGTCGTCAGCGTAGCTGACGATCGTGACTCCGAATGGGGCGACCAGCTCCTCCAGTGGGGCCATATACACGTTGAAAAGCGTGGGGCTCAGTGACGAGCCCTGAGGCACTCCACACCGGAGGGGGATTGAGGGTGAGCGGCTTTCTCCTTCCCAGACTTGGAAGGAGCGTCGGGAGAGAAAGGATGTGAGCCATCTCAGCGCACTGTCTTGTACGCCAGTGTTCTCTAGGCGCTGGGCTAGGACCTGGTGGCTGACAGTGTCGAATGCCGCGCTAAGGTCCAGGAGGACCACTGCCACTGATCCTCCTGTGTCCATGATTTCCCTCGCGTTTTCTACGGCCGCCAGGAGGGCGGTGTCTGTGCCCTGACCTGGTCTGAAGCCTGTTTGGGAGTTTTTTAGCAGATGGTTTGCCTCTAAGAAGTGGGACAGCTTTTTATTTGCAAGCTTCTCCGCGACCTTACCTATCCAAGGGAGGAGCGAGATGGGTCTATAGTTGGATAAGTCCGCGGGGTCTAGCGACGGCTTTTTCAGAAGACCTTTAACAACGGCCTCCTTCCAGCTTTGTGGGACTTCTCCTTGGGCAAACGAGGTGTTAATGAGGGCCGTGAGTCTAGCTGTAATGGTCCGAGCGATGTTTTTAGTGAACCGTACGGGAACTGAATCGCTGGGGGCCCCACTTTCCGTGGCTGCTAGAGTAGTTGCCGCCACTTCTTCTGTGGCTGGTCCGAATGAAGCTAGACGAGGGGGTTCGGGTTTGTCCGTGGGGTTTCCTGACGTGAGGGCACGATCCTTGGCTATTCCAGGGGTGGCCTGATTGGTGGTAGGTAGGGAGGAAAGGATTTTCTTAATTTTATTGTCGAAGAAGTTAGCCAGGTTGACGCATTTCTCCTCGGCTGCTTTGGGGTCCAAGGGTGTCTGCGGGGGGGCTGGGACATGGAGGAGCTCTTTAAGGATGGAAAAAGTCTCTTTGGCAGAGCACGAGGAATTCTTTATTCTTTCCTCAAAAAAGGAGCTTTTGGCGCTGTGGAGGGCTTGTTTGTAAGCCTTCATGGCTGTTTGATAAGCGTTTTTGTCCGTCGCCAATTTGTTTTTTCTCCATGTTCGCTCCGTTTTTTTGCACTCCTTCCTAAGAATGTTCAGGGGCGGAGTGTACCAGGGAGCATGGTTAATCCTTTTTACATGCTTAAGAGAGCATGTTAATGGGATGAGGCTGTCTAGGGGGTTGGTGAGCCAGCTGTTAAATTCTCTATCGGCGGTGTTGGGGTCAGTTGAGAGGGGGCCGTCGGATTCCCTAAGCTTCACTTCCCATTCTTCTGGACTTAACTTGTGCCAACGTCTGGTTAGTATCCTGGTTTTCTGTTTAGGGACCGAGGCGGGCTGATAGGACCAGTGCATAGGGACCAGGGAGTGGTCAGTCCATGGAAGGGGGGTAGGGTCTTGGGTTTGGAGATTCCTAATGTTGGTAAAAACTGGGTCTAGGAGATGTCCTTTCTCGTGGGTGGGTTTCGAGTTCAGGAGCAGGAGGTCAGCTGACATGAGGTCTGCTAGGAGATTAGCGGCAGTGTTGTCTGCCGGGTCTAGAAAGTGTAGATTTAAGTCCCCTAGAAGAAGAAAGTTGGGCGTTGCTATTGTTTTTAAAAGGATGTGATCCATCAGAGTGCTTGAGAAGTCACCTATCGAGCCTGGTGGTCGGTATACCAGAAGACCCGATAGTGAGGTGGTGGGGGAGATCTGGAGGGTGAAATTACAGTTTTCACAGTCCTTGACCGTACCGTCGTTGATCCTGCAGCTGAGATGGTCTTTATGGAGAATGGCGAGCCCGCCACCTCTTCCGACTGGTCTGTTAAGGCAGCAGATTTGGTAGCCGGGGGGGGTTGCATTGACCAAGTCTGAGCCGTTGCTGGGGGTCAGCCATGTTTCGGTCAGAAATAGGGCGTCTAGCGAGAGGGTTTGAGTGAGGAGGTTTATCTCGTGCGAGTGCTTTGCTAGCGACCTACAGTTCAGAAGGCCCAGTCGAAGCATGTGGCTAAGTTCCGTGGCTCCGGGGGTGTCGCAGAGGGGACATCCTGTGAATGGGGTGTCATCCTTGAGGATAAATTCACACTGAGGATTTTTCTTTGTGTTCCAGAGGCGGAGGGTATCCGGGGGGTAGGATAGGTGGGGCTGTGAATTAGGCATAGTGTCTGGTCCTAGGGCCGTCTGGGCCCGGATGGGCCCAGACGGGCTTGCCTTTGGCGCGCCTTCGGCGCGCTGACGGCGCGCCCGCTGCGCCCGTCCGCTGCGCGTCCGGTAATTGCACATTTTTTATGGGTGGAAAGGGGGCGGGTGGGCGTGGCCTCGGAGTAGGCGTGGCCTCTCTACCTCGCCGTCAATGGCGGCAGAATTGTTTGGTTGCAGGTTCCTATGTTGCAGCGAAGGGGTCGCTGTTCGGCGTTTCTATCGCCTGCTTCAGTGATGGCAAGGGGGTGAGTGAAGTTTTTTAAAAATACAAGAAATAAGCAAGTGATAACACGCAAATACAATTTTAAAATCAAGAGGTCTCCCGGCTTCCGCCTCAGGAGATTACGAGGTCTGATTACGTGGCGCTGAAAGCAGCGTTTTTATACTGTGGAGGGCGGGTGGGCGTGGCCTCGGAGTAGGCGTGGCCTCTCTACCTCGCCGTCAATGGCGGCAGAATTGTTTGGTTGCAGGTTCCTATGTTGCAGCGAAGGGGTCGCTGTTCGGCGTTTCTATCGCCTGCTTCAGTGATGGCAAGGGGGTGAGTGAAGTTTTTTAAAAATACACGAAATAAGCAAGTGATAACACGCAAATACAATTTTAAAATCAAGAGGTCTCCCGGCTTCCGCCTCAGGAGATTACGAATTTACGAAATTATGCTACACCAAATGATGCAAGTTACACCTACCCCTAGACATCGCTAAATATTTTTGCAGGTGTTGGATCTGAAGGGGCTCCTGATGATCTGCTTGCAGTGATAATGTTGTGGAATTGTTTTTTTGAGAGGGCACCGCAAGTATTAAGTGGTTGAATTTATTTATTTTATTTATTTTCATCACTTACAAAGTGCACTGTCACCCAGCGGGCATCCTGGCGCTATCATATGTGTGCACAGCTGAGCTTATGGCACATGAGGGGGGTCTCACCAATTTAGGAGGGTTATGATTTAGGGTAGAGCCATGTCTTCAGGCTCTTCCTAGAAGATTACTTTGGTCCCTCCTTGAGGTGGTTGAGTTAAGTGTTAGCCTTGTTATCTTTAAGCTAATTTTCTATTTTTTTTATTTTAGAGTACAGGTGGTCCACAGGGAGGAGAAATGAGCTACTGAAGTGGCATCTTTCCCCAGGATAAGTGGTGACGAGGATGCCTTCTGCCGGGGATTTGCGGAGACCGCGCTGGAGTAAAGAATATTTCAGGGGACACGTGCATGGCTGCAGCAGTATGCCAGAGTAAGAGTTCGGGGTATGGAGGCGATATGAAAGTGAATCTAGGGGCGGCCACTCTTCCCCTGCAGCTCTGCCCCACCCCCTCAGGCACTGCCGCAGCAGGAGGAAAAAATAAAATGATAATAACATTCCTTTGTTATCACTTTTTCCCTATGCTGCTCCTGGCAGTGGGGCAACGCTCCTGCGCCTTAGCAGAGGAGCCGCCACTGATTTGCATCTATGTTCGATTCACAACATCTAGGCCTAGTTAGCCAAAACCACTCGTGTTTCTTTCTCTATAGAGCAGACATCAAGCCACAACTCTACAAGTCAAACTCCTAAACCGCTACTGGAGAGTATACGCCCTTCTTTATCTCTAATCCCAGACACTTCCGGTTTTAAAAATACAAGAAAGTACAATAACCCCAATAACTTCATTCTTTCAATCAATTCTTACTTAGCAGACCAAAGAGAAAAGAAAAACATCCCCAAAACTTAAAATAACCTAATACAAGTCGGCGCCCTGCCCACTGAAACTACAGTGGGGAAGTCCCAAAATGCATGCGGGTAACAGCAGCACAGACAACTGGCCTAAGAGACATCCGCTTATGCACTGATCTGGAGATTATACCCCTGACACAGATACAGCTTACCTCTCCCTCTCTTCTACACACTGGGGACACAGAGAGGCTCTCTGAATGCAAGATCCCACAGAGGCACTTTCTACAGCACTTTCAGAACCAGGAGGCAAAAGCCAGAGCCACCCACACGTCCCAGCGCTGTGCAGAACTTTGTCCACGCCAAACACTTTATTTCAGCCACAGGGGAGACGCGACAGAGCCATCATCTTGTCTCCTTCCTTGAAGAGAAGATTACTTCTTGTATTCAAAACATTCTCCACACAAAAAGGGCCCTAGGGGGCATATTTACAATAAACTGTCGGAGCGCGGTGTAGCTCCAAAATTACCAAAGCTGCGCTCCGTTATTTTAAAGAACATAAGGATTCGTCGTATTCACAGGAAGGCAGCATCCCCCTGCATTGTCCATAGTGCTGGCGCTAAATCTAACTGCCTAGCGCCAAGGCAGGCACCCTTGCACCATAGCACTGCAGGCCATGGCGATTTGCTGTTTCATATAGCACATATAGAAACAGCAAAAACGAATAGAAATTATTTTTTCCGCTGCCCCATATTTACGCCACCCTTGTAATTACGGGGCAGCATCAAAAGCAACGGGTGTTGCGGCGGACACCTTTCTGCACAAAAACAATTCCCAGACGCATTTTCCTCTTTCTATGTGTGTGTCCTGCAGAACGCAGCACACATGGAAAGAGGAAAAAACAAGGAGAAATAAAGAGATTTCTCCCCGTTCCGCCTCACCTGGGGAGCTGTAGCAGTTTTGACGCATTCCCAGGTCTACCACTTATGGTAAATCTGGGAATGCGTTGAAATCCATGGGAATTGCGTGTGAACACCCACGCACCACACATGCAGCACCTCCCTGGGGCAGAGGAGCGCAACACAGCGATTTGTGCTGCGTTGTGTTACTCTAGATCTATCAAACCTCTCGGGGCCACGCCAGGTGGCCTTGCAGGGCTTGATAAATCACGCTTATTAGTTGCGTCGCACTTGCACCCCGTTGCACGCTGCAAGTGCGACGCAACTACTCCATAAATGTGGCCCTCAATTTTTAGCCTGAAGTTTCATATTTCCCCACATTCACAGAGCATTTTAACATTTTCAATATTCCATTTTGCTTCTTTATTTACCTTGGGCCCGATTCACATAACTAACTTAAGACAAAATCCTAAACTTACTACCATTTTGGTATTCACAGAATGCACTTACTGCTTTTGGTATTCACAGAATGCACTTACTGCTTTTGGTATTCACAGAATGCACTTACTACTTTTGTTATTCACAGAATGGATTTACGACTACTAACTTTACGTCCGCACTCGGGCCGGAAATTCCGGCCCGGAGGGGGAGCTTCCAGGCCCCGAGGCGGGGCTTCTGGGCCAGAGGCGGAGCTTCCGGCCCAGAGGTGGAGATTTTGGCCATGGCTAAATCTCCGCCACTGGCCGGAATCCCCACCTACGGGCCGGAAGCTCCGCCTCCGGGCCGGAAGCTCCGCCTCCGGGCTGGAAGCTCCACCTCCGGGCCGGAAGCTCCACCTCCGGGCCGGAATTTCCGGCCCGAGTGCGGACGTAAAGTTAGTAGTCGTAAATCCATTCTGTGAATACCAAAAGTAGTAAGTGCATTCTGTGAATACCAAAAGTAGTAAGTGCATTCTGTGAATACCAAAAGTAGTAAGTTTAGGATTTTGTCCTAAGTTAATTCTGTGAATCGGGCCCGACACTTTATTAATCTGTAAATAATACTTAATTTTCTAAGCAGTCACGGACCCCATGGTTAGACGTTGCAGATCCCCCCAGGACCCCCAGACTACAAGTTAGGAACCACAGATGTAGAGGAACTGACCCCCCCCCATTTTATGACATCCGTTGAGACTGGGGTGGAGAATGGTCGCCTCCCTTCTACCATGGGTGAAGCTTTGGTGGTAATTGTCTTTAAACCGGACAAGCCGACAAACTTTGCTCCTTCTGCTGACCTCTTTCATTATTACATACAGATACCAACATTTTTGCAAAGATAATAACTGGATTATTCTTTTCGTGATCGACCTCGTATGGCCCGAGCAATCGAGCTTTATCCCTCGCGAGTGACTGCTGTGAATCTTAGAAGTGTTTGGGGTAGTCTTAAGGTAAAATCCTGGTGCACGCGCGGTCTCTGGTTTTTGGATGCTGGGAAGGCATTCGACTCTGTTGAATGGGAGTTTATGTTTGCAGTATCGGTAATCTGGGAGCAGGGGAGACATTCCTTAAACTGTTTCGATTATTAGATATTCGTGTGAGTGACTGCATAACCAAGCCCCTTTGTACAGGTGTTCTGCTCGATTTTCCCGGCCTTCTTGTGAGGCACAATGATGGAATGTGACTTCAGTCTCTTATCATTCAAGTCTAAGGGTTAGAGTAGTGAATGGAGCCTATTTACTAGGCACTTCGACATGATTCTGTGCTCTTCCCCATAGATCAGGGCTTGCACACATAGCCTAGGGGATAGATTCGTTAGTATTAGGGATAACCTGTCCTGTAGTGAGGGTATTTTATGGAGCCGTGCTGAATTCAGGCCTGGTAGGCCTCAAACGGGAGAGACTCCATCTTTCTTTCTGCTCCGGCAGCTTGGGATGCTTCTAGGTCAAATGTAATGTTTTAGTTATGAGGTGTTATTCGCTTGGAGAGAACCGGTTCAGGCCGGCCCTTATCGAAGGATTGTATTTTTCTTCATGCCGAAGACACTACATCAGGCCGGCCGGCTGGGAACGTGTCCTTGGTACGGGGAGGTACAAGAATTTGGTGGGCGGCAGGTTACAGGCCGGAATTTTCCATGAGGAAACGCACCTCTATATTAGTGAAAGTCTGAGGCAGTTACATGTTCAGTCCGTAGGTGGCATCTAGCCGTTAGCAGTAAAGCTACTACTTATTCCAGGGAAGACAGACGCCATCTTGAAGGCGGAGAGGAACCGAGAGACAGATGCTCTCCTAGCAGAATAGCGAGAGAGGAGAGAGTAGCCGATAAGGAAGAGGTCCCAGTGACTCGGAGAAGGGTGATTCCAGGCGAGCCGAGGCACAGACGAGAAGGGAACCTAGATGACCACTGAGTGCAGGCTACATACTACTAAGGTGATGTCGACCCTTTCTTATTAGAGTGTACAACTTAATCTTTCACTTTTCTTTGCAGGTTATGTGTTATATCGTAATGTTATGTGATTGTGTATGTAATGAGTAATAAAGTACCCAGTTTGTAGTGAACCAATATGTGCTGCGTGTTCTTGTATGAGAGGGTAGCCTATTCTTCTAGTCAGCTGCAGCTATATGAACAGATGTTAACCCTGATCAGGTAAGTGGTAACTGAATAAGGGAAAGAGGAGCCCCTCGAACCTGAGAACAGGCTATGCTCGAACTGGCAATCCTTGTGTGATCTGATGAATAGTGAGACTGATTCCCTTTTTGTATGTTATGGTGATCATAGGATGAACTGTCGTATGAGACTGCCGTCTAGGTAGAGAGGTCTGGATTCGTATAGGATCACGAGGCCGCCACTTGTGATACTGTCGTATGGGCAGAGAGGTCTGGGTTCGTATGGGACCGCGAGGCCGCCGATTGTGCTGAGACTGCCGTCTAGGTAGAGAGGTCTGGATTCGTATAGGATCACGAGGCCGCCACTTGTGATACTGTCGTATGGGCAGAGAGGTCTGGATTCGTAGGGGATCGCGAGGCCGCCGACTGTGCTGAGACTGCCGTCTGGGTAGAGAGGTCTGGATTCGTGTGGGATCGCGAGGCCGCCACTTGTGATACTGTCGTATGGGCAGAGAGGTCTGGATCCGTATGGGATCGCGAGGCCGCCGATTGTGCTGAGACTGCCGTCTGGGTAGAGAGGTCTGGATTCGTGTGGGATCGCGAGGCCGCCACTTGTGATACTGTCGTATGGGCAGAGAGGTCTGGATTCGTAGGGGATCGCGAGGCCGCCGACTGTGCTGAGACTGCCGTCTGGGCAGAGAGGTCTGGATTCGTAGGGGATCGCGAGGCCGCCGACTGTGCTGAGACTGCCGTCTGGGTAGAGAGGTCTGGATTCGTGTGGGATCACGAGGCCGCCACTTGTGATACTGTCGTATGGGCAGAGAGGTCTGGATCCGTATGGGATCGCGAGGCCGCCGATTGTGCTGAGACTGCCGTCTGGGTAGAGAGGTCTGGATTCGTGTGGGATCGCGAGGCCGCCACTTGTGATACTGTCGTATGGGCAGAGAGGTCTGGATCCGTATGGGATCGCGAGGCCGCCGACTGTGCTGAGACTGCGTCTGGGTAGAGAGGTCTGGATTCGTGTGGGATCGCGAGGCCGCCACTTGTGATACTGTCGTATGGGCAGAGAGGTCTGGATCCGTATGGGATCGCGAGGCCGCCGATTGTGCTGAGACTGCCGTCTGGGTAGAGAGGTCTGGATTCGTGTGGGATCGCGAGGCCGCCACTTGTGATACTGTCGTATGGGCAGAGAGGTCTGGATTCGTAGGGGATCGCGAGGCCGCCGACTGTGCTGAGACTGCCGTCTGGGTAGAGAGGTCTGGATACGTGTGGGATCGCGAGGCCGCCACTTGTGATACTGTCGTATGGGCAGAGAGGTCTGGATCCGTATGGGATCGCGAGGCCGCCGATTGTGCTGAGACTGCCGTCTGGGTAGAGAGGTCTGGATTCGTATAGGATCGCGAGGCCGCCACTTGTGATACTGTCGTATGGGCAGAGAGGTCTGGATTCGTGTGGGATCGCGAGGCCGCCACTTGTGATACTGTCGTATGGGCAGAGAGGTCTGGATCCGTATGGGATCGCGAGGCCGCCGATTATAAGAGGTCTTGGTATGTATAGTAGGAATCCCCTGTCCTTAGGTGGTAGATATATATGTGGTTGCACTATTGTAAATAGGTTCTAGGGAGGGGGTAACGTTCTGGCTGGGTTAGTGAGGCTCTGATGAGCAGGTTCTATCTGATCCGAAAACCCAAGCAGAACATTTGGCGTCACGAACCGTTTACGAAACCTGTGTGCGTTGTGGTTGTATCGTGTTTGCTTTCGGCGCGTGCGTGGTTTTGTTTGTATATTATTTCTATACAATTGTGAGTGTAGTTTTTTTTTTTTTCCTTTTTCTTCTTTCTTCTTTCTCTTTTTCTCTTTTTCTTTCTTTTCCGAGATGTTTTCTAGAAAGTCGAAATCTACTTTTAAGTTGCCCGTTGATATTCCCGGCTGGGATTCAACGCCTTATGAAGCCTTAGCCCTTGAGTGGGCTGATTCTACTGGTTTGAGTGAGAATTGGAATTCTTTTTTGGAGCTGGCGGAGCCGGCTAATGTGATTACTTGTTTACAGAAGGCGCCGGTATCTAAGGGTGATGAGCTTCCCGTTTTGGGGCGCAGAGGTTGGATTGTTCTGTCTGCGTACAGAATTCTGCATGAGAGGTTGTTGAAGTTACAGAACTTGCATAAGGATTTGGAAGCGAACTTTGTTGAGATTCAGAATGCTCATACTTTGTTGCGGTGTCAAAATAAGTTGCTTGCTGACAAACTTGAGACGTACCAAACTATTGCCGAAAGGGCGGCTGTGCGAATTGCTCGTTATAAATACAAGAATCGGCGTGGTCGGGTTTCGACGCGAAAGGTGCGTCTGGTCTTGGCGAAAGCCGGACTGGATTGGAATCCTGATGAATGGGATGGTAATATCTGGAACTCGAGTGATTCTCCTTCCTCGGGTGAGGAGTCTGCCAAGCGCGAGTCCTCTCGCTCCGGCCGTGATTGTAAGTCTGCTTCTTGCGCCTCTGATGGTGCACCCCATGATTGCGCTCGTCCTTCGAGCGGGGTCGATGCTTCTTCCACTGATTGTTCCTCTACGTGTACTGGTCGAGCTCCTTGTGATGCTCGTCCCGCGGTCTCGGTGCATCCAGTTTTTCGGCGGAAGGTGCAGCAGGCTCCCGGTGCTCCGAATGGTATTGCTTTAGACTCTTTGGAGGATTTTACTCAACAAGAAATTAGTGATATTTTGCAGCGATTTCGGCAGCGAGCTGGTGAGACCTTACTCACATGGATGGTGCGCCTTTATGAACTGGGCGCTGCTGGCATTATGTTGGATGCTGGCGATTGTTTGAAGTTTTGTTCCTTGAGTTCGGATTCTACTGTACAGGATCATTTTCGTAACTTTAATGCTGGTGGTCAAATTTCTTTGCTTCAATTGGCGACTGAGGGTTGTAATCAAAAATATCCTACTGAGTCTGACTGGCCTGTGAATGACAAACCGTGGTATACTTTGCGCGATGCTGCACAACGTCTCAAAGAGGAGGTGATGAAAACGGCAATTTTTCTGAATACTGCTGACAGGTTGCTTGATGGTTTCTTGACATCTTCTGTGCGGAATCGTATTATTCGTTCTTCTCCTGTTGCTTATAAGCAGGTCATGATGACTTTATTGATTAATCAGACTGGTAACATGTTGTCTGTGGTGCTGGAATCGGTACGCCAACTCGGTGAGTTGGGTGAGTGGTTTAAACCTGAACGGCAGTCCCGGCCTGACACTCGTACTCCTGGTGACAATAAACTTACTAGACGTGATATGTTTTTTGGTCTTATGGCCGATGGTGTGCGGAAGGAGGACATTGATGGTGAGACTACTGCTCGTTTGTGGGAAATGTTTCGCAAACGTGGCTTGGATCGAAAGGAGGGTGCCCGGCGTGTTCGGACAACTGAGTGTGATCGTGGTTTTTCTGACGGTAGCGGTGATGACGACCGCCGTGGGCGCTCTGATCGTCGTGATGATCGACGTTATGTACGTGATTTGTCCCTCCGTCGTGAGAGAGACAGGGAGAGAGAGGGGGAAAGAGAGAGGGGGAGAGATGATTATGTTAACAGCAGACGTAGAGATGATAGGGATAAATCCCCTGAGTTGAGAAGGAGAGAGGATCGACACATATTGGCCGATCGAAACCCGCAGTACAATGCAGAGAACAGGAATCCATTTCGTAATGGAGATGGATTGGAACAGGAGGTATCGATACCTGGGAAACGTGAGAGTCTTTATCCTGATTTATCCTGGTACACAGAACGCAGTAAAGATGACTAGGAAATAGGTCAAGCTCCAGTACACAGATGGGCTCACAGAGATAATAGACCCTATGTAGATATTGATATTTATTGGAGACATCGTAATATCCAAAGGGCCCGAGCATTGGTAGATACAGGAGCGGAGGCCACTCTTATTCATGGAAAATCAAAGAAGTTTAAAGGTCAGCCTTTTACAATTACCGGATTAGGTGGAAAGGAAACTCCCGCAGTTCAAACTTTACTTGAAATGAGAATAGGTAGAATTCCTAGAAAAGAATACTCTGTATTAGTGGTGCCACTCTTAGAATTCATAATTGGAATTGATATTTTGAAAGGAATGACTTTGCACTTAGATGATGGATGTTACCAATTTGGAACTAAACATTATATATCGTCCAGGCCTGTACGGGTTGGTCGTTTAAGAATGCCCCCCATAAAAGTTCCCCAGGCGACAAAAGTGGTTCGTCAGAAGCAGTATCGTATTCCAGGTGGTCATGAAGAGATTAGTACCACTATTCAGGAGTTGGTGGATGCAGGAGTTATAACCCCAGTTACTTCTGCTTGGAATAATCCTTTTTGGCCTGTACGTAAGAGTGATAATTCTTGGCGCATGACTGTTGATTATCGAGAATTGAATAGACACACACCCTCTTTGACTGTTGCAGTACCGGATGTTATTACCCTAATTGAAAGAATCCAAAAACATCCAGGTACATGGTATGCGTCCATTGATATTGCTAATGCTTTCTTTTCGATTCCGATTGCCCCTGAGTGTCAGGAACAATTCAGTTTTACGTGGAACGGGCGTCAGATGACGTTTAGAAGTCTTCCCCAGGGCTATGTGCATAGTCCTACGATATGTCACCGGCTGGTGGCAGAGCATCTGGCTGAGGTACCGGTTCATCCGCAAATTCAGATATGTCACTATATTGATGATATTTTGATCCAAGGCGAATCACAAGAGGAAGTTCAGACCCAATTGGATAGAGTCATTGAGTGCTTGCGTGAGAAAGGTTGGGAAATCAACCCGGATAAATTACAAGGTCCGTCCCAGGCTGTGAAATTTTTGGGTATTAATTGGCATGAAGGGCACCGAGAAGTGATCCCTCAGGTTAAACAGAAAATTCTTGATTTTGCAGTTCCGAGAAATAGGAAAGAAGCCCAAAGCTTCATTGGTTTGTTTGGTTTTTGGCGCTAGCATATTCCTCATTTGAGTCAAATATTGGCCCCTTTGTACCAGGTCACTCGTAAAAAGAATGCATTTGAATGGGGTAAACCACAGCAAGATGCGTTTAGTCTGGCAAAAGAAGCAATTCAGCATGCTCTGGATTTATGGCCTGTATGTGATGGTGAGGTGGATTTGAATGTGTCTGTACAAGGCCTTTATGCGAATTGGAGTTTGTGGCAGAAACAAGGCAAGAGTAGAGTACCGTTAGGTTTCTGGACTAAAAAGTTACCTGATGCTGGTGAGCGTTATACACCTTTTGAGAAACAGTTACTTGCATGTTATTGGGCTCTGGTGGATACCGAGCAATTGACTTTGGGACATGATATAGTTTTGCGACCTGAAATTCCTATCATGCAGTGGGTTATGAGTTCGCCGAAAACTCACCGAATTGGACACGCTCAAGAGGCGAGTGTGATTAAATGGAAATGGTATATACAAGACAGGGCACGTGTGGGACAAAAAGGAGTTGCATCTTTGCATGAGCAGGTGGCACGGGCGCCATCAACTGAGACTGAGAGTGAATGTTCCGTACCTTTAGTACAGGAGTCTCCTGTTAAGTGGGGTAGACCTTTTGATGATTTGTCCGCAGAGGACAGAAACCATGTCTGGTTTACGGATGGTTCAGCAAGGTTCATAGGGACGAAACGGCATTGGAAGGCAGTGTCCTATAATCCGATCACACAAAAATTGCTGAGTACAACTGGTGAGGGTAAGAGCAGTCAATTTGCTGAACTCTATGCTGTTTATCAAGTTCTGAAACAAGAGTTACCTGGCACATGTCATATTTTTACCGATTCTTGGTCTACTGCCAATGGACTGGCAGTTTGGTTACCGACTTGGCATTCCCATAGTTGGAAAATCCATTCAAAAAAACTGTGGGGAAAAGAATTATGGCAGGAGATTTGGGAAATGCTCCCACAGAGTACTGTTACAATCTTCCATGTGGATGCTCATACCCCGATAGACTCTCTTGACAAATTCTTTCATAATATTGCAGATGAGAAATCTAAAATTGCTGAGGCAGTGGTGGACACGCAAGATTCTGATATTGCGGGATTGGCGAAATGGGCCCACCAGAAAGCAGGACACTTTGGAGAGAAAGCCACTAGCAGGTGGGCTGCTGATCGAGGAATTTATATTCCCCTAGATTTAATCAAAAATGTTATTCTACATTGTCCCATTTGTCAGCATATCAGGCAGCGAAAAGTGCCCCAAATTGTTAAAGGTCATTTACATCGCGGGAAATTGCCCGCTCAAATTTGGCAGATTGATTACATTGGTCCACTTCCTATGAGTAGGAATTGTCAATATGTTTGCACCATTGTTGATACATACAGTGGCCTGTTGGTGGCCCTTCCCTGTAAGCAAGCTACCCAATTGAATACTATTAAAACATTGGAATTGATTATGATGTATTATGGTGTGCCATTCCAAATTCAATCTGATAATGCATCCCATTTTCGTGGAAGATTGGTACAGGAATTCTGTGTGGAAAACAATATTGAATGGGTGTTTCATATACCATATTATCCACAGGCCTCGGGTCTTGTGGAGAGGTTGAATGGCCTGCTAAAAGACCAATTACGTAAATTAACAGATGACAAGTATAAGAATTGGCGAGACTTTTTGCCTCAAGCGTTATTGATTTTGAATAACCGTCCTTTTCTAAATGCTGAATCCCCACTTATGCGTTTGTTTCCTCCGAATGTTGATGCTAAGCCCAATGAGATCAGAGAGACTGTGATGTACTGGAAGATTACTCCCGGAGCTTTGGCTCCATGTAGAGCGACCCCAGGGTCGGCAGGTTTAGACTTGCATGCCATGGATGACACCGTTATAAAAAGTAAGGATCGAGTCATCATTGAAACTGGTGTTGGTGTTCATATACCAACTGGAAATTTCGGATTAATCGCCCCTAGATCGGGGCTGGCTGTAAAAGGCATTCAGGTGCTTGGAGGAATCATTGATAGTGATTATCAGGGAGAGATTAAGGTGCTCCTGCTGAATAGCAGTGAGGTTGACTTACTGATACATCAAACTGACCGAGTGGCTCAATTGCTAATAATGCCTGTTTTCAGTGGTGAGATGACAAAAGGCACTGCCCCAACGTTGCTAACTGTACGAGGCCAGAAAGGTTTTGGCTCCACAGATAATCCTGGGGCCAGAGTTTGGGTGCAGTCGCCTAAGAATCCCCCTGAACAAGCAGAAGTGATTGCAACCGGTCAAGACAACACCATTTTAGTTATGAGACCAGGGAAAGATAGCTGGGAAGCAGTCCCGGCTGACAAATGTTACTTACGAGAATGAATAATGCCTGTATTTGATTCTCTTTCAGATCATTCTTTGGACTGTTGCTGCAGGATGTGTCGGCGTTGGACTCCTTTTGGGCTGGTACGACGAGAGAGGAAGGATCCCATCAACCCGGGCTGAGTTGAGAACCCGAGTGTCGCGTTCCTTCGCTGCGTGGGATTCGTCGTCGAACTTTTGGATTACATTGGCCAAGCAAGTGACTAAAGCCCCTCATTTCTGCTTGACACCGATGAGATCGGTGACGGACATTCTGGCAACTTGTTTAGTTGCTGTCCCTGCTTCATTGGAGACTTTGACTCATATTTTTAATATATCAAATGCTCGCCCCAATGTTCTTCTGGGCGATTTCGCTGCCCATGAGTATTGCCCCTTGTGTACTGTACTGTCAGACCCGATACCTCCCATCCAGTCCCAAATAGTTACCTATAATATCACACAGGGTGATTTATGTTTTTTCCTTACTTGTGATCCTAGTGTGATTTCTGAATGTATGCGTTTAAGATTGAAAGGTGCCACTTCATTCACCGCTCATGAACGAACTTTGTGCCTTCAAAGGACACCGAAAACATGTACTTCTGTTCAGAATAACATGACTTGCAAGAGTATGGTAGTTACCCCCAGTCACTATCGCACGATGTTACTGCCTGCCGGATGGCTTTTCTCATGTGGTAATACTTCCTGGCCATATATACCTGCAAATATTTCTGGAGGCCCTTGTGCCATTACTAGACTGAGCTTGCTCATGTTTTCATCACGTCCGAATGCCAACTCTCGTGTGATTCGAGATACAGTGAGGTTACAGGAGGATTGTGACTCATCTTTGCATTTATATTCCAAGTCTGAATACCTTAGCCTGGCTATTTCAATTGTTGGTGTTCCTGCTTTGGCAGTTTATAATGCCAAATCTATTGGGAAAATGGCCTGCTGGATGGTAAAATCCATCAATCATACTTCTACAGTCCTGTCTGACATGCTATTAGACGCCCAGGGTGAACGAAGGGCTATCTTGCAAAATCGAGCGGCCATTGATTATCTTTTGCTTAAACATGGACACGATTGTTCTGATTTTGAGGGTCTTTGTTGTTTTAACTTGTCGGATCATACAAAATCCATTCAAGCTCACATTGATAAACTACATGACTTGACAGAAGAAGTTAGAAAACACATTGACCAGGGCTGGTTTGACTGGCTCTTTAATTGGTTACCTGATTTACATATGTTACGTCAGATATTAGGAGGTATTCTGATTGCTATCGGCATTTTGATTTCTATCTGTTGCTTTATTCAGTGTATTCCTTCACTACTTCAATTCTGCACACCTGGTACTAGACATAGATCAGTTAGTCTTGTTTCATATTATTCTTCCACAGATATTAGTTCTGTTTAATGAATGTATAATAGACTGAAGTCAAGGGTGAAATGTTCTGCTCGATTTTCCCGGCCTTCTTGTGAGGCACAATGATGGAATGTGACTTCAGTCTCTTATCATTCAAGTCTAAGGGTTAGAGTAGTGAATGGAGCCTATTTACTAGGCACTTCGACATGATTCTGTGCTCTTCCCCATAGATCAGGGCTTGCACACATAGCCTAGGGGATAGATTCGTTAGTATTAGGGATAACCTGTCCTGTAGTGAGGGTATTTTATGGAGCCGTGCTGAATTCAGGCCTGGTAGGCCTCAAACGGGAGAGACTCCATCTTTCTTTCTGCTCCGGCAGCTTGGGATGCTTCTAGGTCAAATGTAATGTTTTAGTTATGAGGTGTTATTCGCTTGGAGAGAACCGGTTCAGGCCGGTCCTTATCGAAGGATTGTATTTTTCTTCATGCCGAAGACACTACATCAGGCCGGCCGGCTG
The DNA here is from genome assembly GCF_964204655.1 of Triturus cristatus. Lineage (NCBI taxonomy): Eukaryota > Metazoa > Chordata > Amphibia > Caudata > Salamandridae > Triturus > Triturus cristatus. Next base: position 1,085,029,110 of record NC_140588.1, on the reverse strand, counting down.
GGAACGTGTCCTTGGTACGGGGAGGTACAAGAATTTGGTGGGCGGCAGGTTACAGGCCGGAATTTTCCATGAGGAAACGCACCTCTATATTAGTGAAAGTCTGAGGCAGTTACATGTTCAGTCCGTAGGCGGCATCTAGCCGTTAGCAGTAAAGCTACTACTTATTCCAGGGAAGACAGACGCCATCTTGAAGGCGGAGAGGAACCGAGAGACAGATGCTCTCCTAGCAGAATAGCGAGAGAGGAGAGAGTAGCCGATAAGGAAGAGGTCCCAGTGACTCGGAGAAGGGTGATTCCAGGCGAGCCGAGGCACAGACGAGAAGGGAACCTAGATGACCACTGAGTGCAGGCTACATACTACTAAGGTGATGTCGACCCTTTCTTATTAGAGTGTACAACTTAATCTTTCACTTTTCTTTGCAGGTTATGTGTTATATCGTAATGTTATGTGATTGTGTATGTAATGAGTAATAAAGTACCCAGTTTGTAGTGAACCAATATGTGCTGCGTGTTCTTGTATGAGAGGGTAGCCTATTCTTCTAGTCAGCTGCAGCTATATGAACAGATGTTAACCCTGATCAGGTAAGTGGTAACTGAATAAGGGAAAGAGGAGCACCTCGAACCTGAGAACAGGCTATGCTCGAACTGGCAATCCTTGTGTGATCTGATGAATAGTGAGACTGATTCCCTTTTTGTATGTTATGGTGATCATAGGATGAACTGTCGTATGAGACTGCCGTCTAGGTAGAGAGGTCTGGATTCGTATAGGATCGCGAGGCCGCCACTTGTGATACTGTCGTATGGGCAGAGAGGTCTGGATTCGTAGGGGATCGCGAGGCCGCCGACTGTGCTGAGACTGCCGTCTGGGTAGAGAGGTCTGGATTCGTGTGGGATCGCGAGGCCGCCACTTGTGATACTGTCGTATGGGCAGAGAGGTCTGGATCCGTATGGGATCGCGAGGCCACCGATTGTGCTGAGACTGCCGTCAGGGTAGAGAGGTCTGGATTCGTGTGGGATCGCGAGGCCGCCACTTGTGATACTGTCGTATGGGCAGAGAGGTCTGGATTCGTAGGGGATCGCGAGGCCGCCGACTGTGCTGAGACTGCCGTCTGGGTAGAGAGGTCTGGATTCGTGTGGGATCGCGAGGCCGCCACTTGTGATACTGTCGTATGGGCAGAGAGGTCTGGATCCGTATGGGATCGCGAGGCCGCCGATTGTGCTGAGACTGCCGTCTGGGTAGAGAGGTCTGGATTCGTGTGGGATCGCGAGGCCGCCACTTGTGATACTGTCGTATGGGCAGAGAGGTCTGGATCCGTATGGGATCGCGAGGCCGCCGACTGTGCTGAGACTGCCGTCTGGGTAGAGAGGTCTGGATTCGTGTGGGATCGCGAGGCCGCCACTTGTGATACTGTCGTATGGGCAGAGAGGTCTGGATCCGTATGGGATCGCGAGGCCGCCGATTGTGCTGAGACTGCCGTCTGGGTAGAGAGGTCTGGATTCGTGTGGGATCGCGAGGCCGCCACTTGTGATACTGTCGTATGGGCAGAGAGGTCTGGATTCGTAGGGGATCGCGAGGCCGCCGACTGTGCTGAGACTGCCGTCTGGGTAGAGAGGTCTGGATTCGTGTGGGATCGCGAGGCCGCCACTTGTGATACTGTCGTATGGGCAGAGAGGTCTGGATCCGTATGGGATCGCGAGGCCGCCGATTATAAGAGGTCTTGGTATGTATAGTAGGAATCCCCTGTCCTTAGGTGGTAGATATATATGTGGTTGCACTATTGTAAATAGGTTCTAGGGAGGGGGTAACGTTCTGGCTGGGTTAGTGAGGCTCTGATGAGCAGGTTCTATCTGATCCGAAAACCCAAGCAGAACAACAGGTAAGGGGAACATTGATGTCCGCTCTCTCCCTTGCTGTAGTCGCTGGGCTCCTTGCGTGTGCAATAAGGAAGTGACGTGGACACGGAGGCCTCGGATTCCCAAGATATAAGCTGATCCTCTCTGCCGATGCCGATGACCTCTTGCTCTGAAACTAAATGTTAGGGCCTGATTTAGATCTCGAAGGATAAGTTACTCCGTCACAACGGTGACGGATATCCTGTCTGCCGAAATATAAATCCCATTGGATAGAATTGGATATTCATTTCAGCGGAGGGGAAATCAGTCACGTTTGCGATGGAGGAACCCGTCTGCCAAGATCTAAATCAGGCCCTGAGTATCTCTAAGAGGTTCGTAGTCCAGGTCTGACTTCGAGGGCGTTAGATAGATTCCTCTACTCTAGGTTTCGCAGCGCCCTTCGATTTTGGCTACAGGGTTTCCCGATGAGCCTGCCTCCTTTTCAGCATCGATTAATGTAATACACATAACCAGCTCCAAACACACAACTGACGTGGAGCTCTGTCCCGCTGGATCGACAAAGTTCGTCAGACTGACAATCATCAAAATATCACCGATGAGCAATGGCTCTTACAAGTACCTCCTTGAACATCGACTGATACATTTCTAAATGTTTACAATGGTTTTCCCTACTCCAGTTGTACTGTATACCATAGGGGTAACAGAAGATGCCTGTTGACTTAGGAGTCGGAAGGAGGAGGCTGACTTTATGAATTTATCAAGGAATTGTCCCAGCATAGAGGGGTTCTGGAGCAGTGTGTTTGTGGTACTTGGCAGATTGGTAGAGGCTAACAAAGGTCCTGATCCCCTTTTGGCTTCAGTTGGCTACTTTGAGGATCTATCCTGAATCTCAATGAGTATGACACATGACTGAGTGAAGGATTTGATACACTGCAATACTAGCTCAGGTCATTTTAACATATTTGTGGCAACACAATCTAGGCCTCCGGGGGCTCCACTGCCAAGATACCTGGATGAACACACCTCAGCAGACCACGCGGTGGAAATTGACAATGATCTCCAAGGACGAACTGACCGTATGAGTGATAATGAGGCGTTCTTTCACTATTGTTCACACTAGAACTACTTGTAGACAATATATTGCTGCACGTCTGAGAGACCTGCTGCGTATGTCAAGTTTCTTTTGTGATGCCTCTGCTGCACACAGGCCCATGCTAGGCTGCAACATTGCTAGAGTGCTACCTTCCTTCCGCTTTCACAGCGTAAAACAAAAAATATAAACATCCTGTAGGCTGCTGGAATTGCCTCTGTGTCATTTTGTCCATCGCAACCCTTTGTGGAAGTAGATATATTTTGTGAACAACTGTTCATCCATTTTCTAAGTTGTACACGGCTCTGTCGCTCTTGGGCTGTGAAGAGACTGAGACCATGTATGTGCTGCTGGTGACATGCCACCACCGGGTGCAGGGCGTTTTTTAGCTTGTGGGTTGTCTCGGAAGGTGCTTGCAGGCAGTTTGGGTGCACCCTGGGTGGGCATCCTGAATTAGCCTCCTGACTATCATCTGAGCACAATGATTTCTTGTTTGCCAACTGTCTTCATTGTAATGATCTCCTCTGAGGCTCGAAATGTATGAAGGCTGCTGCTTGTAACCCCTTCAGAATAGTGCGGTTGGTCGCTGGCTGTTCCAGCTCAAGTTAAAGCAAATAAACTTTGCTTCCTGACTGATTCCAACTGTGTGTGTTTGTGCTTTATTGAGAATGAGAAGTTTGCTTTAACAAATGGGGTTGAAACCTGGGGCCTCATTTATGAAAAGTGACGCATTGCTGCGAGAAAAAGCGATGCGTCATATTTACAGTATGACGCATCATGTTGCAAGGAGTTACAGATACGTCCGTATTTCGGACGTATCTGTAGGCGCAAAAATGACGCATTGCTGGAGTGTGTCACAAGAGTGACGCAACTCTAGCAATGGGTCATTACACATGGGCAAGTCCCATGTGAAATGTGCCTGCATCAGTCTTACGCCTGCCATGAGGCAGGCGTAAGATATTGACGCATTTGCATCCTAGAAGTGGCGCAGTGAAATCTTATAGATTTCACTGCGTCACTTCTATGACCCTTTCGAGCGTCAGAATGCCCCCCTGCATACATTATACCAGGCGCAGGTATAATGAGGCGCAGAGGTTTACAAAGTGACGCATCTATCTAGATGCGTCACTTTGTAAATATGGTGCAACAAGGCACATTTTTTACGCCGCTTGTGCGTCACAAAATGTGACGCACCGGCGGCGTAAAAGTGACGCAAGGGCTCATAAATAAGCCCCCTGGGATTCACCAAGTCTGAGCCCAATTGGAGTAACTGCCACTGTTGAAAGGCCAGGGGATCCTGACGACTCCAAAGCGACGCCTGCAGAGGAGAGCCCAGGTCCCACAGTCCACAAAATCTCCTGGGACCCCCTACGACATGTGACGTACTTGGATGATTCCCAACTAACCAGGCCTGTGTTGACTTGACACGGTAAAATACAGTTGTCACCAACCAGGTAAGACGCCGTTGATCTTAAAATTTTGGGTAGTTTAAGTCCCCATGAGTGGCTGCTAAGGTTCTTTCATCAAATATATATTATGTGTGTAGGGACTAGTTTATAACTTACCACCTAGTCAGGGCTCTGCTTAATTATCCCCACTCCAAGACCCTAAAGACACTGAGGAATGTTGAAAAGATACTCATTTACTCCTCCCGGCCCAGACGGCCTATCTATCGACGTTTACCAAATTGCTAAAACAAGATATTGGATCAAATGGATAAATGTGAGTGCCATGCCCAGGTGTTGCGACAACAAAAGGAAAAGGCACAATCGTCCTCCCAAGAAAATGTAGAACAGACAGTAATCCCCTGTAGAGATGAGGTGGTCTAGTGGTTGCGTGGGCGGAGCAGAGTGGGTGGAGTAAGGGGAGGACTGAGGGGGACAGGAAGGGGCGGAGAAGGGAAACAGGTTGGCAGTTGAGGACAGAGCCATGCTGGTGTGAGGACGAGAATAAAGTGTCCCAACGAGAACCCTCTGTGTCTGTCGTTATTGTTACCGTGAGGACACGACAGCTGGCGACGAGGGTGGGATAGAGCTGGATGCTCTCCCGGAACACCAGCACGCTGACAAAGCTGGCGAAGGGCTGGTCACAAAGAAACCAGCGAAAGCGCCGCCACTCGCGACACACCCCGGAGCGTGTGAGAGCCCCGCAGCTGAAGGAGTGAGCGCCCTGCGGTGAGAAAGGGCCGACACCGTGACAGGCAGGAAGAGAAGCGACGACGCTGACACGCGCGTCTCCCAGGCCAGGTCGGAACAGCGAGTTCGAGGACTCCACCCACCCGCCTACCTGCTGTGAAGCTGTGAGTAAAAGCGGACGATGAGAGGGGCCGTCTAGGCAGCGCGCTGTCCTAGAATGAATGAATCGAGAGCCCGGCACCACGTGTGATGTCTACACACGTTCTCCAGCCGGCGGCCATCTTGAAGTCAGGCGGACTCTCAGACGCCCCATGCAAATAGGCCCGGGCGGCCATTTTGAAGTCAGGCAACGCTGAAATTTCAACAAGCACAAGCAAATACAAAAAAAAAAAAAAAAAGGGGGAAACTACTTGAATCAAGCGCACAAGATTCCCTGTAGGATCCCCTGGGCCTGCACTGCGCTGAAGCTGCACGCATCACACGTGCAACACGATGTCGAACCATGGATCCCCAGCCCATTCTCCAACGCGCCAGGATGCGAAGCCGATCATCATGGGGCTATCGCACCTGCGCCCCCCAGAACCCTTAGCGCTCGTGGTTGGGAGCAGCATGGGCCCTCGCTGGGAAGAGTGGATTGAAGACTTTGAGGACTACATTAAGGGCTCGAAGGTGACGGGGGACGAGGATCAACTGATCGCACTTCGAAACCTCGTGGGCAAGGACGTCAGCAAGATGATAAAGGAACTCCCCGCCGCAGACGCGGGAACGTATGCGAGTGTGCGTGCAGCCCTGGATCGAAAGTTCGTGCACAAGAAGAACGTAGATTACGAACGATACGTGTTCCAAAGAGCGCGACAAGAAAAGGATGAGGTCATGGGCTCATACATCACAAGGTTGCGGCGACTGGCGCGCCACTGTGAGTTCGACAAGTTCTCGACGGACGACGCCATGCGCCTGCGGGTGATCGACGGCTGTCAGTCGGAGACGCTACGCAGAAAATTACTAAAAAAAAGTCACACGCTGGATGAAATAGAAGAGATCACGAGGCTCCATGATCAGACTGAAGAGCAAGCCAAGACAATGGAGGCAGGACGCGTGGATCGCAAGGAGGTGGTCTGTCAAGTACGCACCGACCGCCCTCGCCGGGGGTCGAGAGAACGGGAACGACAAGCTCGGCCGCCATCGAGACACCACCGTCGCCCTGGCCATCGACGGCCTGATTCGGGGAAGAGAAGCAGGCGTCAGGATTATGGGAAGAAGGCGCCATTGAGAAGATGTTACCGATGCGGGTACGACTTCCCACACATCGGGGCGTGCCCGGCCCTGGGACAGAAATGCCACAAGTGTGGTCGCAACAATCATTTTGAGACCATGTGCGGGGACTACCGCCGGGAGAAAGAAAAAGCCTCCACGAGGTCACCAAGAGGCGAGACGCGCCGCCATCACGCGCGAGCGGTACGCGACCGCCGGAAGTCCTCCTCCAAGTCCTCCCAGTCCAGCAGGGAGTCACGGTCTTCAAGGTGGTCTAGAAGATCACCATCAAGAGACTCCGAATCACCTTCAAGTGAACATGAGTATTCCGTAGAATATGCCAACATGATTGCCGATCCAGACCAGCTTAAAAAATACCCTCGGCTGGACATCTGCGTTGGCACGCATCCCACAAAGTTTGTGATGGACAGCGGGGCATCCCTCAACTACATCCCAGTGACAGAATATAAGAAGATGAACCCTCGGCCTCGGCTCAACCCCGCACACGTGCGTGTCTACACCTGGATGTCCAGGAAGCCGCTCCCATGCCTTGGGAAGTTTTCAACGACACTGAGGCATCAAACAACATCTATTCCGGCCGTGATTCACGTCATCGAGGGACCGGAAGCAGACTGTCTCCTCAGTCTACCAACTGTTGAACGGTTGAAGCTGGTGGAGATCCTGTACCGTGTCAACAGTGACAATGACACCATACACAAGTTCCCAAAGCTGTTTTCCGGACTCGGCAAAATGAACAGAGGCCAGATCCGCCTCCACATAAATGACCAGGTCCGCCCGGTTGCCCAACACCCGCGGAAGGTGCCGTTCCATCTCCAGCAAGCGGTGGAGGATGAGCTGCAAGACCTGCTGGATGCCGACATCATCGAACGGACAGAGGGCGCCACACCGTGGGTATCTCCAGTCGTGATAGTACCGAAGAAAGGAACACCAGGGAAAGTACGACTCTGTGTGGACATGAGAATGCCCAACACCGCCATTGAGAGAGAGCGTCATCCAGGACCTCATTTAAGTGACATGATCGCCGCCCTCAATGGGGCGAGGGTGTTTTCTAAATTGGACCTAAACAAAGGCTACCATCAGTTGGAACTACACGAGAGCTCCCGCTACATCACGACATTTGCAACGCACCTAGGGTTGTTCAGATACAAGAGACTAAACTTCGGCATTTCATCAGCCGCAGAAATATTTCAAGAAGCCATCCGACAAACAATACATCACATCCCAAATACGCTGAACTACAGCGATGACATTCTAGTCTACGGGGCAACACTCCAAGCCCACGACACGGCCCTAGACAGGGTTTGCCATGCCCTCCTGGAAGCAAACCTCACGCTCAACAGGGAGAAATGCGAGTTTCACCAGTCGCAACTGAAATTCTTTGGCCACATCTTTTCAGGAGCCGGAATGCAACCAGACCCGGACAAAGTGAGTACTCTGAACAGCACCAAGAGTCCACTTGACGTCAGTGATGTGCGGTCCTTCCTAGGCATGGCGAGCTACTGTTCAAGATATATTAAGGACTATGCCACAATCAGTCACCCTCTTCGCACTCTCACCAAACAGGGACAGGCATTTGAGTGGACATCCGAATGCGAGCAAGCATTCCAGGACATAAAGAGAGCCGTGGGCACGGTGGAAAGCCTGGCATATTTCAGCCCGGATCGCAAGACCGAAATAACAGTGGACGCGAGCCCTGTCGGGCTGGGAGCCATCCTGGCTCAATATGACAAGGACACGGACCACCGCCACATTGTGGCGCACGCCAGCCGGAGCCTTTCCGACACGGAGAAGGCCTACTCCCAACCGGAAAAGGAGAGCCTTGCGGTGGTGTGGGCGTGTGAACACTTCCACGTGTTCATCTACGGGAAGCATTTCACCATGGTAACGGACCACCAGGCGCTCGTCACCATCTATGGCAACCCCCGGTCCAAAATGCCACCCCGCATCGAAAGGTGGGGACTCCGTCTGCAGGAATACACGTTCACAATCGTGCACAAGCCAGGGAAGGCTGCCAACCCGGCCGACTACATGTCGCGTCACCCGGAAGACTCGCAGCGTCACACACCGTCCATGGCGGACGAATATATCCATTTCGTGGTGGACCAAGCGCGGCCACCAGCGGTCCCCCTAGAGGCTATCCTGGACGCCACCCAGCAAGATACCATGCTGCAACAGGTGATCCGAAGAGTTCAAACGAACAGGTG